>NW_028262332.1:0-625000 GCF_047370975.1 Nipponia nippon
GGATACTGGAAGAGCAGCAAGAGCTTTTGGTGCCGGCACCTTTGGTGTGGGAGGAATCCCTGGACGTTCGGAATTGCTGAGCTGGCTCCGGCTCAGCAGCCCAGGCAGATAGTATTGGACTTTGGGAGAGTGCAGAAAGAGACAGCCCCAGCGTTTGTGGGGCAGTGAATGCAGTTGCCTGGATACTGGAAGAGCAGCAAGAGCTTTTGGTGCCGGCACCTTTGGTGTGGGAGGAATCCCTGGACGTTCGGAATTGCTGATTCAGCTCGGGACCAGCAGCCCAGGCAGATAGTATTGGACTTTGGGAGAGTGCAGAAAGAGACAGCCCCAGCGTTTGTGGGGCAGTGAATGCAGTTGCCTGGATACTGGAAGAGCAGCAAGAGCTTTTGGTGCCGGCACCTTTGGTGTGGGAGGAATCCCTGGACGTTCGGAATTGCTGAGCTGGCTCTGGCTCAGCAGCCCAGGCAGATAGTATTGGACTTTGGGAGAGTACAGAAAGAGACAGCCCCAGCGTTTGTGGGGCAGTGAATGCAGTTGCCTGGATACTGGAAGAGCAGCAAGAGCTTTTGGTGCCGGCACCTTTGGTGTGGGAGGAATCCCTGGACGTTCGGAATTGCTGAGCTGGCTCCGGCTCAGCAGCCCAGGCAGATAGTATTGGACTTTGGGAGAGTACAGAAAGAGACAGCCCCAGCGTTTGTGGGGCAGTGAATGCAGTTGCCTGGATACTGGAAGAGCAGCAAGAGCTTTTGGTGCCGGCACCTTTGGTGTGGGAGGAATCCCTGGACGTTCGGAATAGATAGCTGGCTCCGGCTCAGCAGCCCAGGCAGATAGTATTGGACTTTGGGAGAGTGCAGAAAGAGACAGCGCCAGCGTTTGTGGGGCAGTGAATGCAGTTGCCTGGATACTGGAAGAGCAGCAAGAGCTTTTGGTGCCGGCACCTTTGGTGTGGGAGGAATCCCTGGACGTTCGGAATTTCTGAGCTGGCTCCGGCTCAGCAGCCCAGGCAGATAGTATTGGACTTTGGGAGAGTGCAGAAAGAGACAGCGCCAGCGTTTGTGGGGCAGTGAATGCAGTTGCCTGGATACTGGAAGAGCAGCAAGAGCTTTTGGTGCCGGCACCTTTGGTGTGGGAGGAATCCCTGGACGTTCGCTATTGGTGAGCTGGCTCTGCACCAGCAGCCCAGGCAGATAGTATTGGACTTTGGGAGAGTACAGAAAGAGACAGCCCCAGCGTTTGTGGGGCAGTGAATGCAGTTGCCTGGATACTGGAAGAGCAGCAAGAGCTTTTGGTGCCGGCACCTTTGGTGTGGGAGGAATCCCTGGACGTTCGGAATTGCTGAGCTGGCTCCGGCTCAGCAGCCCAGGCAGATAGTATTGGACTTTGGGAGAGTGCAGAAAGAGACAGCGCCAGCGTTTGTGGGGCAGTGAATGCAGTTGCCTGGATACTGGAAGAGCAGCAAGAGCTTTTGGTGCCGGCACCTTTGGTGTGGGAGGAATCCCTGGACGTTCGCTATTGCTAGTCAGCTCTGGACCAGCGGCCCAGGCAGATAGTATTGGACTTTGGGAGAGTAGAGAAAGAGACAGCGCCAGCGTTTGTGGGGCAGTGAATGCAGTTGCCTGGATACTGGAAGAGCAGCAAGAGCTTTTGGTGCCGGCACCTTTGGTGTGGGAGGAATCCCTGGACGTTCGGAATTGCTGAGCTGGCTCCGGCTCAGCAGCCCAGGCAGATAGTATTGGACTTTGGGAGAGTGCAGAAAGAGACAGCCCCAGCGTTTGTGGGGCAGTGAATGCAGTTGCCTGGATACTGGAAGAGCAGCAAGAGCTTTTGGTGCCGGCACCTTTGGTGTGGGAGGAATCCCTGGACGTTCGCTATTGCTATTCGGCTCTGGACCAGCGGCCCAGGCAGATAGTATTGGACTTTGGGAGAGTACAGAAAGAGACAGCCCCAGCGTTTGTGGGGCAGTGAATGCAGTTGCCTGGATACTGGAAGAGCAGCAAGAGCTTTTGGTGCCGGCACCTTTGGTGTGGGAGGAATCCCTGGACGTTCGGAATAGATAGCTGGCTCCGGCTCAGCAGCCCAGGCAGATAGTATTGGACTTTGGGAGAGTGCAGAAAGAGACAGCCCCAGCGTTTGTGGGGCAGTGAATGCAGTTGCCTGGATACTGGAAGAGCAGCAAGAGCTTTTGGTCCCGGCACCTTTGGTGTGGGAGGAATCCCTGGACGTTCGGAATTGCTGAGCTGGCTCCGGCTCAGCAGCCCAGGCAGATAGTATTGGACTTTGGGAGAGTGCAGAAAGAGACAGCGCCAGCGTTTGTGGGGCAGTGAATGCAGTTGCCTGGATACTGGAAGAGCAGCAAGAGCTTTTGGTGCCGGCACCTTTGGTGTGGGAGGAATCCCTGGACGTTCCATATTGCTATTCAGCTCTGGAACCAGCTCAGCGGCCCAGGCAGATAGTATTGGACTTTGGGAGAGTAGAGAAAGAGACAGCCCCAGCGTTTGTGGGGCAGTGAATGCAGTTGCCTGGATACTGGAAGAGCAGCAAGAGCTTTTGGTGCCGGCACCTTTGGTGTGGGAGGAATCCCTGGACGTTCGGAATTGCTGAGCTGGCTCCGGCTCAGCAGCCCAGGCAGATAGTATTGGACTTTGGGAGAGTGCAGAAAGAGACAGCCCCAGCGTTTGTGGGGCAGTGAATGCAGTTGCCTGGATACTGGAAGAGCAGCAAGAGCTTTTGGTGCCGGCACCTTTGGTGTGGGAGGAATCCCTGGACGTTCCATATTGCTATTCAGCTCGGGACCAGCAGCCCAGGCAGATAGTATTGGACTTTGGGAGAGTGCAGAAAGAGACAGCCCCAGCGTTTGTGGGGCAGTGAATGCAGTTGCCTGGATACTGGAAGAGCAGCAAGAGCTTTTGGTGCCGGCACCTTTGGTGTGGGAGGAATCCCTGGACGTTCGGAATTGCTGAGCTGGCTCCGGCTCAGCAGCCCAGGCAGATAGTATTGGACTTTGGGAGAGTACAGAAAGAGACAGCCCCAGCGTTTGTGGGGCAGTGAATGCAGTTGCCTGGATACTGGAAGAGCAGCAAGAGCTTTTGGTCCCGGCACCTTTGGTGTGGGAGGAATCCCTGGACGTTCGGAATAGATAGCTGGCTCCGGCTCAGCAGCCCAGGCAGATAGTATTGGACTTTGGGAGAGTACAGAAAGAGACAGCGCCAGCGTTTGTGGGGCAGTGAATGCAGTTGCCTGGATACTGGAAGAGCAGCAAGAGCTTTTGGTGCCGGCACCTTTGGTGTGGGAGGAATCCCTGGACGTTCGGAATTGCTAGAGCTGGCTCCGGCTCAGCAGCCCAGGCAGATAGTATTGGACTTTGGGAGAGTGCAGAAAGAGACAGCGCCAGCGTTTGTGGGGCAGTGAATGCAGTTGCCTGGATACTGGAAGAGCAGCAAGAGCTTTTGGTGCCGGCACCTTTGGTGTGGGAGGAATCCCTGGACGTTCGCTATTGCTAGTCGGCTCTGCACCAGCAGCCCAGGCAGATAGTATTGGACTTTGGGAGAGTACAGAAAGAGACAGCCCCAGCGTTTGTGGGGCAGTGAATGCAGTTGCCTGGATACTGGAAGAGCAGCAAGAGCTTTTGGTGCCGGCACCTTTGGTGTGGGAGGAATCCCTGGACGTTCGGAATTGCTGAGCTGGCTCCGGCTCAGCAGCCCAGGCAGATAGTATTGGACTTTGGGAGAGTGCAGAAAGAGACAGCGCCAGCGTTTGTGGGGCAGTGAATGCAGTTGCCTGGATACTGGAAGAGCAGCAAGAGCTTTTGGTGCCGGCACCTTTGGTGTGGGAGGAATCCCTGGACGTTCGCTATTGCTAGTCAGCTCTGGACCAGCGGCCCAGGCAGATAGTATTGGACTTTGGGAGAGTAGAGAAAGAGACAGCCCCAGCGTTTGTGGGGCAGTGAATGCAGTTGCCTGGATACTGGAAGAGCAGCAAGAGCTTTTGGTGCCGGCACCTTTGGTGTGGGAGGAATCCCTGGACGTTCGGAATTGGTGAGCTGGCTCCGGCTCAGCAGCCCAGGCAGATAGTATTGGACTTTGGGAGAGTGCAGAAAGAGACAGCCCCAGCGTTTGTGGGGCAGTGAATGCAGTTGCCTGGATACTGGAAGAGCAGCAAGAGCTTTTGGTGCCGGCACCTTTGGTGTGGGAGGAATCCCTGGACGTTCGCTATTGCTATTCAGCTCTGGACCAGCGGCCCAGGCAGATAGTATTGGACTTTGGGAGAGTACAGAAAGAGACAGCCCCAGCGTTTGTGGGGCAGTGAATGCAGTTGCCTGGATACTGGAAGAGCAGCAAGAGCTTTTGGTGCCGGCACCTTTGGTGTGGGAGGAATCCCTGGACGTTCGGAATTGCTGAGCTGGCTCCGGCTCAGCAGCCCAGGCAGATAGTATTGGACTTTGGGAGAGTGCAGAAAGAGACAGCCCCAGCGTTTGTGGGGCAGTGAATGCAGTTGCCTGGATACTGGAAGAGCAGCAAGAGCTTTTGGTCCCGGCACCTTTGGTGTGGGAGGAATCCCTGGACGTTCGGAATTGCTGAGCTGGCTCCGGCTCAGCAGCCCAGGCAGATAGTATTGGACTTTGGGAGAGTGCAGAAAGAGACAGCGCCAGCGTTTGTGGGGCAGTGAATGCAGTTGCCTGGATACTGGAAGAGCAGCAAGAGCTTTTGGTGCCGGCACCTTTGGTGTGGGAGGAATCCCTGGACGTTCCATATTGCTATTCAGCTCTGCCCAGCGGCCCAGGCAGATAGTATTGGACTTTGGGAGAGTAGAGAAAGAGACAGCCCCAGCGTTTGTGGGGCAGTGAATGCAGTTGCCTGGATACTGGAAGAGCAGCAAGAGCTTTTGGTCCCGGCACCTTTGGTGTGGGAGGAATCCCTGGACGTTCGGAATTGGTGAGCTGGCTCCGGCTCAGCAGCCCAGGCAGATAGTATTGGACTTTGGGAGAGTGCAGAAAGAGACAGCCCCAGCGTTTGTGGGGCAGTGAATGCAGTTGCCTGGATACTGGAAGAGCAGCAAGAGCTTTTGGTGCCGGCACCTTTGGTGTGGGAGGAATCCCTGGACGTTCCATATTGCTATTCAGCTCTGGACCAGCAGCCCAGGCAGATAGTATTGGACTTTGGGAGAGTGCAGAAAGAGACAGCCCCAGCGTTTGTGGGGCAGTGAATGCAGTTGCCTGGATACTGGAAGAGCAGCAAGAGCTTTTGGTGCCGGCACCTTTGGTGTGGGAGGAATCCCTGGACGTTCGGAATTGCTAGTTGGCTCTGGACCAGCAGCCCAGGCAGATAGTATTGGACTTTGGGAGAGTAGAGAAAGAGACAGCGCCAGCGTTTGTGGGGCAGTGAATGCAGTTGCCTGGATACTGGAAGAGCAGCAAGAGCTTTTGGTGCCGGCACCTTTGGTGTGGGAGGAATCCCTGGACGTTCGGAATAGATAGCTGGCTCCGGCTCAGCAGCCCAGGCAGATAGTATTGGACTTTGGGAGAGTACAGAAAGAGACAGCCCCAGCGTTTGTGGGGCAGTGAATGCAGTTGCCTGGATACTGGAAGAGCAGCAAGAGCTTTTGGTCCCGGCACCTTTGGTGTGGGAGGAATCCCTGGACGTTCGGAATAGATAGCTGGCTCCGGCTCAGCAGCCCAGGCAGATAGTATTGGACTTTGGGAGAGTGCAGAAAGAGACAGCGCCAGCGTTTGTGGGGCAGTGAATGCAGTTGCCTGGATACTGGAAGAGCAGCAAGAGCTTTTGGTGCCGGCACCTTTGGTGTGGGAGGAATCCCTGGACGTTCGGAATTGCTGGGCTGGCTCCGGCTCAGCAGCCCAGGCAGATAGTATTGGACTTTGGGAGAGTGCAGAAAGAGACAGCGCCAGCGTTTGTGGGGCAGTGAATGCAGTTGCCTGGATACTGGAAGAGCAGCAAGAGCTTTTGGTGCCGGCACCTTTGGTGTGGGAGGAATCCCTGGACGTTCGCTATTGCTGAGGTGGCTCCGTACCAGCAGCCCAGGCAGATAGTATTGGACTTTGGGAGAGTACAGAAAGAGACAGCCCCAGCGTTTGTGGGGCAGTGAATGCAGTTGCCTGGATACTGGAAGAGCAGCAAGAGCTTTTGGTGCCGGCACCTTTGGTGTGGGAGGAATCCCTGGACGTTCGCTATTGCTAGTGAGCTCGGGACCAGCAGCCCAGGCAGATAGTATTGGACTTTGGGAGAGTAGAGAAAGAGACAGCCCCAGCGTTTGTGGGGCAGTGAATGCAGTTGCCTGGATACTGGAAGAGCAGCAAGAGCTTTTGGTGCCGGCACCTTTGGTGTGGGAGGAATCCCTGGACGTTCGGAATTGGTGAGCTGGCTCCGGCTCAGCAGCCCAGGCAGATAGTATTGGACTTTGGGAGAGTGCAGAAAGAGACAGCCCCAGCGTTTGTGGGGCAGTGAATGCAGTTGCCTGGATACTGGAAGAGCAGCAAGAGCTTTTGTTTTTGGCACCTTTGGTGTGGGAGGAATCCCTGGACGTTCGCTATTGCTAGTCAGCTCTGGACCAGCGGCCCAGGCAGATAGTATTGGACTTTGGGAGAGTAGAGAAAGAGACAGCCCCAGCGTTTGTGGGGCAGTGAATGCAGTTGCCTGGATACTGGAAGAGCAGCAAGAGCTTTTGGTGCCGGCACCTTTGGTGTGGGAGGAATCCCTGGACGTTCGGAATTGGTGAGCTGGCTCCGGCTCAGCAGCCCAGGCAGATAGTATTGGACTTTGGGAGAGTGCAGAAAGAGACAGCCCCAGCGTTTGTGGGGCAGTGAATGCAGTTGCCTGGATACTGGAAGAGCAGCAAGAGCTTTTGGTGCCGGCACCTTTGGTGTGGGAGGAATCCCTGGACGTTCCATATTGCTATTCAGCTCTGGACCAGCGGCCCAGGCAGATAGTATTGGACTTTGGGAGAGTGCAGAAAGAGACAGCCCCAGCGTTTGTGGGGCAGTGAATGCAGTTGCCTGGATACTGGAAGAGCAGCAAGAGCTTTTGGTGCCGGCACCTTTGGTGTGGGAGGAATCCCTGGACGTTCGGAATTGCTGAGCTGGCTCCGGCTCAGCAGCCCAGGCAGATAGTATTGGACTTTGGGAGAGTACAGAAAGAGACAGCCCCAGCGTTTGTGGGGCAGTGAATGCAGTTGCCTGGATACTGGAAGAGCAGCAAGAGCTTTTGGTGCCGGCACCTTTGGTGTGGGAGGAATCCCTGGACGTTCGGAATTGCTACACTGGCTCCGGCTCAGCAGCCCAGGCAGATAGTATTGGACTTTGGGAGAGTACAGAAAGAGACAGCGCCAGCGTTTGTGGGGCAGTGAATGCAGTTGCCTGGATACTGGAAGAGCAGCAAGAGCTTTTGGTGCCGGCACCTTTGGTGTGGGAGGAATCCCTGGACGTTCGGAATTGCTGGGCTGGCTCCGGCTCAGCAGCCCAGGCAGATAGTATTGGACTTTGGGAGAGTGCAGAAAGAGACAGCGCCAGCGTTTGTGGGGCAGTGAATGCAGTTGCCTGGATACTGGAAGAGCAGCAAGAGCTTTTGGTGCCGGCACCTTTGGTGTGGGAGGAATCCCTGGACGTTCGCTATTGCTAGTCGGCTCTGCACCAGCAGCCCAGGCAGATAGTATTGGACTTTGGGAGAGTACAGAAAGAGACAGCCCCAGCGTTTGTGGGGCAGTGAATGCAGTTGCCTGGATACTGGAAGAGCAGCAAGAGCTTTTGGTGCCGGCACCTTTGGTGTGGGAGGAATCCCTGGACGTTCGGAATTGCTGAGCTGGCTCCGGCTCAGCAGCCCAGGCAGATAGTATTGGACTTTGGGAGAGTGCAGAAAGAGACAGCGCCAGCGTTTGTGGGGCAGTGAATGCAGTTGCCTGGATACTGGAAGAGCAGCAAGAGCTTTTGGTGCCGGCACCTTTGGTGTGGGAGGAATCCCTGGACGTTCGCTATTGCTAGTCAGCTCTGGACCAGCGGCCCAGGCAGATAGTATTGGACTTTGGGAGAGTAGAGAAAGAGACAGCCCCAGCGTTTGTGGGGCAGTGAATGCAGTTGCCTGGATACTGGAAGAGCAGCAAGAGCTTTTGGTGCCGGCACCTTTGGTGTGGGAGGAATCCCTGGACGTTCGGAATTGGTGAGCTGGCTCCGGCTCAGCAGCCCAGGCAGATAGTATTGGACTTTGGGAGAGTGCAGAAAGAGACAGCCCCAGCGTTTGTGGGGCAGTGAATGCAGTTGCCTGGATACTGGAAGAGCAGCAAGAGCTTTTGGTGCCGGCACCTTTGGTGTGGGAGGAATCCCTGGACGTTCGCTATTGCTATTCGGCTCTGGACCAGCGGCCCAGGCAGATAGTATTGGACTTTGGGAGAGTACAGAAAGAGACAGCCCCAGCGTTTGTGGGGCAGTGAATGCAGTTGCCTGGATACTGGAAGAGCAGCAAGAGCTTTTGGTGCCGGCACCTTTGGTGTGGGAGGAATCCCTGGACGTTCGGAATTGGTGAGCTGGCTCCGGCTCAGCAGCCCAGGCAGATAGTATTGGACTTTGGGAGAGTGCAGAAAGAGACAGCCCCAGCGTTTGTGGGGCAGTGAATGCAGTTGCCTGGATACTGGAAGAGCAGCAAGAGCTTTTGGTCCCGGCACCTTTGGTGTGGGAGGAATCCCTGGACGTTCGGAATTGGTGAGCTGGCTCCGGCTCAGCAGCCCAGGCAGATAGTATTGGACTTTGGGAGAGTGCAGAAAGAGACAGCGCCAGCGTTTGTGGGGCAGTGAATGCAGTTGCCTGGATACTGGAAGAGCAGCAAGAGCTTTTGTTTTTGCCACCTTTGGTGTGGGAGGAATCCCTGGACGTTCCATATTGCTATTCAGCTCTGGCTCAGCGGCCCAGGCAGATAGTATTGGACTTTGGGAGAGTAGAGAAAGAGACAGCCCCAGCGTTTGTGGGGCAGTGAATGCAGTTGCCTGGATACTGGAAGAGCAGCAAGAGCTTTTGGTCCCGGCACCTTTGGTGTGGGAGGAATCCCTGGACGTTCGGAATTGGTGAGCTGGCTCCGGCTCAGCAGCCCAGGCAGATAGTATTGGACTTTGGGAGAGTGCAGAAAGAGACAGCCCCAGCGTTTGTGGGGCAGTGAATGCAGTTGCCTGGATACTGGAAGAGCAGCAAGAGCTTTTGGTGCCGGCACCTTTGGTGTGGGAGGAATCCCTGGACGTTCCATATTGCTATTCAGCTCTGGACCAGCGGCCCAGGCAGATAGTATTGGACTTTGGGAGAGTGCAGAAAGAGACAGCCCCAGCGTTTGTGGGGCAGTGAATGCAGTTGCCTGGATACTGGAAGAGCAGCAAGAGCTTTTGGTGCCGGCACCTTTGGTGTGGGAGGAATCCCTGGACGTTCGGAATTGCTGAGCTGGCTCTGGACCAGCAGCCCAGGCAGATAGTATTGGACTTTGGGAGAGTAGAGAAAGAGACAGCGCCAGCGTTTGTGGGGCAGTGAATGCAGTTGCCTGGATACTGGAAGAGCAGCAAGAGCTTTTGGTGCCGGCACCTTTGGTGTGGGAGGAATCCCTGGACGTTCGGAATTGCTGAGCTGGCTCCGGCTCAGCAGCCCAGGCAGATAGTATTGGACTTTGGGAGAGTGCAGAAAGAGACAGCCCCAGCGTTTGTGGGGCAGTGAATGCAGTTGCCTGGATACTGGAAGAGCAGCAAGAGCTTTTGGTCCCGGCACCTTTGGTGTGGGAGGAATCCCTGGACGTTCGGAATAGATAGCTGGCTCCGGCTCAGCAGCCCAGGCAGATAGTATTGGACTTTGGGAGAGTACAGAAAGAGACAGCGCCAGCGTTTGTGGGGCAGTGAATGCAGTTGCCTGGATACTGGAAGAGCAGCAAGAGCTTTTGGTGCCGGCACCTTTGGTGTGGGAGGAATCCCTGGACGTTCGGAATAGCTGGCTGGCTCCGGCTCAGCAGCCCAGGCAGATAGTATTGGACTTTGGGAGAGTGCAGAAAGAGACAGCGCCAGCGTTTGTGGGGCAGTGAATGCAGTTGCCTGGATACTGGAAGAGCAGCAAGAGCTTTTGGTGCCGGCACCTTTGGTGTGGGAGGAATCCCTGGACGTTCGCTATTGCTAGTCGGCTCTGCACCAGCGGCCCAGGCAGATAGTATTGGACTTTGGGAGAGTACAGAAAGAGACAGCCCCAGCGTTTGTGGGGCAGTGAATGCAGTTGCCTGGATACTGGAAGAGCAGCAAGAGCTTTTGGTGCCGGCACCTTTGGTGTGGGAGGAATCCCTGGACGTTCGGAATTGCTGAGCTGGCTCCGGCTCAGCAGCCCAGGCAGATAGTATTGGACTTTGGGAGAGTGCAGAAAGAGACAGCGCCAGCGTTTGTGGGGCAGTGAATGCAGTTGCCTGGATACTGGAAGAGCAGCAAGAGCTTTTGGTGCCGGCACCTTTGGTGTGGGAGGAATCCCTGGACGTTCGCTATTGCTGGACGGCTCTGGACCAGCAGCCCAGGCAGATAGTATTGGACTTTGGGAGAGTACAGAAAGAGACAGCCCCAGCGTTTGTGGGGCAGTGAATGCAGTTGCCTGGATACTGGAAGAGCAGCAAGAGCTTTTGGTGCCGGCACCTTTGGTGTGGGAGGAATCCCTGGACGTTCGCTATTGCTAGTCAGCTCTGGACCAGCGGCCCAGGCAGATAGTATTGGACTTTGGGAGAGTAGAGAAAGAGACAGCCCCAGCGTTTGTGGGGCAGTGAATGCAGTTGCCTGGATACTGGAAGAGCAGCAAGAGCTTTTGGTGCCGGCACCTTTGGTGTGGGAGGAATCCCTGGACGTTCGGAATTGGTGAGCTGGCTCCGGCTCAGCAGCCCAGGCAGATAGTATTGGACTTTGGGAGAGTGCAGAAAGAGACAGCCCCAGCGTTTGTGGGGCAGTGAATGCAGTTGCCTGGATACTGGAAGAGCAGCAAGAGCTTTTGGTTTTGCCACCTTTGGTGTGGGAGGAATCCCTGGACGTTCCATATTGCTATTCAGCTCTGGCTCAGCGGCCCAGGCAGATAGTATTGGACTTTGGGAGAGTAGAGAAAGAGACAGCCCCAGCGTTTGTGGGGCAGTGAATGCAGTTGCCTGGATACTGGAAGAGCAGCAAGAGCTTTTGGTGCCGGCACCTTTGGTGTGGGAGGAATCCCTGGACGTTCGGAATTGGTGAGCTGGCTCCGGCTCAGCAGCCCAGGCAGATAGTATTGGACTTTGGGAGAGTGCAGAAAGAGACAGCCCCAGCGTTTGTGGGGCAGTGAATGCAGTTGCCTGGATACTGGAAGAGCAGCAAGAGCTTTTGGTGCCGGCACCTTTGGTGTGGGAGGAATCCCTGGACGTTCCATATTGCTATTCAGCTCTGGACCAGCGGCCCAGGCAGATAGTATTGGACTTTGGGAGAGTGCAGAAAGAGACAGCCCCAGCGTTTGTGGGGCAGTGAATGCAGTTGCCTGGATACTGGAAGAGCAGCAAGAGCTTTTGGTGCCGGCACCTTTGGTGTGGGAGGAATCCCTGGACGTTCGGAATAGCTGGCTGGCTCTGGACCAGCGGCCCAGGCAGATAGTATTGGACTTTGGGAGAGTAGAGAAAGAGACAGCGCCAGCGTTTGTGGGGCAGTGAATGCAGTTGCCTGGATACTGGAAGAGCAGCAAGAGCTTTTGGTGCCGGCACCTTTGGTGTGGGAGGAATCCCTGGACGTTCGGAATTGCTGAGCTGGCTCCGGCTCAGCAGCCCAGGCAGATAGTATTGGACTTTGGGAGAGTACAGAAAGAGACAGCCCCAGCGTTTGTGGGGCAGTGAATGCAGTTGCCTGGATACTGGAAGAGCAGCAAGAGCTTTTGGTGCCAGCACCTTTGGTGTGGGAGGAATCCCTGGACGTTCGTAATAGCTGGCTGGCGCCGGCTCAGCAGCCCAGGCAGATAGTATTGGACTTTGGGAGAGTAGAGAAAGAGACAGCGCCAGCGTTTGTGGGGCAGTGAATGCAGTTGCCTGGATACTGGAAGAGCAGCAAGAGCTTTTGGTGCCGGCACCTTTGGTGTGGGAGGAATCCCTGGACGTTCGGAATTGCTGAGCTGGCTCCGGCTCAGCAGCCCAGGCAGATAGTATTGGACTTTGGGAGAGTGCAGAAAGAGACAGCCCCAGCGTTTGTGGGGCAGTGAATGCAGTTGCCTGGATACTGGAAGAGCAGCAAGAGCTTTTGGTGCCGGCACCTTTGGTGTGGGAGGAATCCCTGGACGTTCGCTATTGCTAGTCGGCTCTGCACCAGCGGCCCAGGCAGATAGTATTGGACTTTGGGAGAGTACAGAAAGAGACAGCCCCAGCGTTTGTGGGGCAGTGAATGCAGTTGCCTGGATACTGGAAGAGCAGCAAGAGCTTTTGGTGCCGGCACCTTTGGTGTGGGAGGAATCCCTGGACGTTCGGAATTGCTGAGCTGGCTCCGGCTCAGCAGCCCAGGCAGATAGTATTGGACTTTGGGAGAGTGCAGAAAGAGACAGCGCCAGCGTTTGTGGGGCAGTGAATGCAGTTGCCTGGATACTGGAAGAGCAGCAAGAGCTTTTGGTGCCGGCACCTTTGGTGTGGGAGGAATCCCTGGACGTTCGCTATTGCTAGTCAGCTCTGGACCAGCGGCCCAGGCAGATAGTATTGGACTTTGGGAGAGTAGAGAAAGAGACAGCCCCAGCGTTTGTGGGGCAGTGAATGCAGTTGCCTGGATACTGGAAGAGCAGCAAGAGCTTTTGGTGCCGGCACCTTTGGTGTGGGAGGAATCCCTGGACGTTCGGAATTGGTGAGCTGGCTCCGGCTCAGCAGCCCAGGCAGATAGTATTGGACTTTGGGAGAGTGCAGAAAGAGACAGCCCCAGCGTTTGTGGGGCAGTGAATGCAGTTGCCTGGATACTGGAAGAGCAGCAAGAGCTTTTGGTGCCGGCACCTTTGGTGTGGGAGGAATCCCTGGACGTTGGCTATTGCTATTCAGCTCTGCACCAGCGGCCCAGGCAGATAGTATTGGACTTTGGGAGAGTAGAGAAAGAGACAGCCCCAGCGTTTGTGGGGCAGTGAATGCAGTTGCCTGGATACTGGAAGAGCAGCAAGAGCTTTTGGTGCCGGCACCTTTGGTGTGGGAGGAATCCCTGGACGTTCGGAATTGCTGAGCTGGCTCCGGCTCAGCAGCCCAGGCAGATAGTATTGGACTTTGGGAGAGTGCAGAAAGAGACAGCCCCAGCGTTTGTGGGGCAGTGAATGCAGTTGCCTGGATACTGGAAGAGCAGCAAGAGCTTTTGGTCCCGGCACCTTTGGTGTGGGAGGAATCCCTGGACGTTCGGAATTGGTGAGCTGGCTCCGGCTCAGCAGCCCAGGCAGATAGTATTGGACTTTGGGAGAGTGCAGAAAGAGACAGCGCCAGCGTTTGTGGGGCAGTGAATGCAGTTGCCTGGATACTGGAAGAGCAGCAAGAGCTTTTGTTTTTGCCACCTTTGGTGTGGGAGGAATCCCTGGACGTTCCATATTGCTATTCAGCTCTGGACCAGCGGCCCAGGCAGATAGTATTGGACTTTGGGAGAGTAGAGAAAGAGACAGCCCCAGCGTTTGTGGGGCAGTGAATGCAGTTGCCTGGATACTGGAAGAGCAGCAAGAGCTTTTGGTCCCGGCACCTTTGGTGTGGGAGGAATCCCTGGACGTTCGGAATTGCTGAGCTGGCTCCGGCTCAGCAGCCCAGGCAGATAGTATTGGACTTTGGGAGAGTGCAGAAAGAGACAGCCCCAGCGTTTGTGGGGCAGTGAATGCAGTTGCCTGGATACTGGAAGAGCAGCAAGAGCTTTTGGTGCCGGCACCTTTGGTGTGGGAGGAATCCCTGGACGTTGGCTATTGCTATTCAGCTCTGGATGAGAGGCTCAGGCAGATAGTATTGGACTTTGGGAGAGTGCAGAAAGAGACAGCCCCAGCGTTTGTGGGGCAGTGAATGCAGTTGCCTGGATACTGGAAGAGCAGCAAGAGCTTTTGGTGCCGGCACCTTTGGTGTGGGAGGAATCCCTGGACGTTCGGAATTGCTGAGCTGGCTCCGGCTCAGCAGCCCAGGCAGATAGTATTGGACTTTGGGAGAGTGCAGAAAGAGACAGCGCCAGCGTTTGTGGGGCAGTGAATGCAGTTGCCTGGATACTGGAAGAGCAGCAAGAGCTTTTGGTGCCGGCACCTTTGGTGTGGGAGGAATCCCTGGACGTTCGCTATTGCTAGTGAGCTCGGGACCAGCAGCCCAGGCAGATAGTATTGGACTTTGGGAGAGTGCAGAAAGAGACAGCCCCAGCGTTTGTGGGGCAGTGAATGCAGTTGCCTGGATACTGGAAGAGCAGCAAGAGCTTTTGGTGCCGGCACCTTTGGTGTGGGAGGAATCCCTGGACGTTCGGAATTGGTGAGCTGGCTCCGGCTCAGCAGCCCAGGCAGATAGTATTGGACTTTGGGAGAGTGCAGAAAGAGACAGCGCCAGCGTTTGTGGGGCAGTGAATGCAGTTGCCTGGATACTGGAAGAGCAGCAAGAGCTTTTGGTGCCGGCACCTTTGGTGTGGGAGGAATCCCTGGACGTTCCATATTGCTATTCAGCTCTGGACTCAGCGGCCCAGGCAGATAGTATTGGACTTTGGGAGAGTAGAGAAAGAGACAGCCCCAGCGTTTGTGGGGCAGTGAATGCAGTTGCCTGGATACTGGAAGAGCAGCAAGAGCTTTTGGTCCCGGCACCTTTGGTGTGGGAGGAATCCCTGGACGTTCGGAATTGCTGAGCTGGCTCCGGCTCAGCAGCCCAGGCAGATAGTATTGGACTTTGGGAGAGTGCAGAAAGAGACAGCCCCAGCGTTTGTGGGGCAGTGAATGCAGTTGCCTGGATACTGGAAGAGCAGCAAGAGCTTTTGGTGCCGGCACCTTTGGTGTGGGAGGAATCCCTGGACGTTCGCTATTGCTATTCAGCTCTGGACCAGCGGCCCAGGCAGATAGTATTGGACTTTGGGAGAGTGCAGAAAGAGACAGCCCCAGCGTTTGTGGGGCAGTGAATGCAGTTGCCTGGATACTGGAAGAGCAGCAAGAGCTTTTGGTGCCGGCACCTTTGGTGTGGGAGGAATCCCTGGACGTTCGGAATTGCTGAGCTGGCTCCGGCTCAGCAGCCCAGGCAGATAGTATTGGACTTTGGGAGAGTGCAGAAAGAGACAGCCCCAGCGTTTGTGGGGCAGTGAATGCAGTTGCCTGGATACTGGAAGAGCAGCAAGAGCTTTTGGTGCCGGCACCTTTGGTGTGGGAGGAATCCCTGGACGTTCGCTATTGCTAGTCAGCTCTGGACCAGCGGCCCAGGCAGATAGTATTGGACTTTGGGAGAGTAGAGAAAGAGACAGCCCCAGCGTTTGTGGGGCAGTGAATGCAGTTGCCTGGATACTGGAAGAGCAGCAAGAGCTTTTGGTCCCGGCACCTTTGGTGTGGGAGGAATCCCTGGACGTTCGGAATTGCTGAGCTGGCTCCGGCTCAGCAGCCCAGGCAGATAGTATTGGACTTTGGGAGAGTGCAGAAAGAGACAGCCCCAGCGTTTGTGGGGCAGTGAATGCAGTTGCCTGGATACTGGAAGAGCAGCAAGAGCTTTTGGTGCCGGCACCTTTGGTGTGGGAGGAATCCCTGGACGTTCGCTATTGCTAGTCGGCTCTGGACCAGCGGCCCAGGCAGATAGTATTGGACTTTGGGAGAGTACAGAAAGAGACAGCCCCAGCGTTTGTGGGGCAGTGAATGCAGTTGCCTGGATACTGGAAGAGCAGCAAGAGCTTTTGGTGCCGGCACCTTTGGTGTGGGAGGAATCCCTGGACGTTCGGAATTGCTGAGCTGGCTCCGGCTCAGCAGCCCAGGCAGATAGTATTGGACTTTGGGAGAGTGCAGAAAGAGACAGCCCCAGCGTTTGTGGGGCAGTGAATGCAGTTGCCTGGATACTGGAAGAGCAGCAAGAGCTTTTGGTGCCGGCACCTTTGGTGTGGGAGGAATCCCTGGACGTTCGGAATAGATAGCTGGCTCCGGCTCAGCAGCCCAGGCAGATAGTATTGGACTTTGGGAGAGTACAGAAAGAGACAGCCCCAGCGTTTGTGGGGCAGTGAATGCAGTTGCCTGGATACTGGAAGAGCAGCAAGAGCTTTTGGTCCCGGCACCTTTGGTGTGGGAGGAATCCCTGGACGTTCGGAATTGGTGAGCTGGCTCCGGCTCAGCAGCCCAGGCAGATAGTATTGGACTTTGGGAGAGTGCAGAAAGAGACAGCGCCAGCGTTTGTGGGGCAGTGAATGCAGTTGCCTGGATACTGGAAGAGCAGCAAGAGCTTTTGGTGCCGGCACCTTTGGTGTGGGAGGAATCCCTGGACGTTCGCTATTGCTATTCAGCTCTGGACCAGAGGCTCAGGCAGATAGTATTGGACTTTGGGAGAGTGCAGAAAGAGACAGCCCCAGCGTTTGTGGGGCAGTGAATGCAGTTGCCTGGATACTGGAAGAGCAGCAAGAGCTTTTGGT
Organism: Nipponia nippon; assembly: GCF_047370975.1. Classification (NCBI taxonomy): domain Eukaryota; kingdom Metazoa; phylum Chordata; class Aves; order Pelecaniformes; family Threskiornithidae; genus Nipponia; species Nipponia nippon. The sequence continues at coordinate 16,555 of NW_028262332.1, forward strand.
CCCGGCACCTTTGGTGTGGGAGGAATCCCTGGACGTTCGGAATTGGTGAGCTGGCTCCGGCTCAGCAGCCCAGGCAGATAGTATTGGACTTTGGGAGAGTGCAGAAAGAGACAGCGCCAGCGTTTGTGGGGCAGTGAATGCAGTTGCCTGGATACTGGAAGAGCAGCAAGAGCTTTTGTTTTTGCCACCTTTGGTGTGGGAGGAATCCCTGGACGTTCCATATTGCTATTCAGCTCTGGCTCAGCGGCCCAGGCAGATAGTATTGGACTTTGGGAGAGTAGAGAAAGAGACAGCCCCAGCGTTTGTGGGGCAGTGAATGCAGTTGCCTGGATACTGGAAGAGCAGCAAGAGCTTTTGGTCCCGGCACCTTTGGTGTGGGAGGAATCCCTGGACGTTCGGAATTGGTGAGCTGGCTCCGGCTCAGCAGCCCAGGCAGATAGTATTGGACTTTGGGAGAGTGCAGAAAGAGACAGCCCCAGCGTTTGTGGGGCAGTGAATGCAGTTGCCTGGATACTGGAAGAGCAGCAAGAGCTTTTGGTGCCGGCACCTTTGGTGTGGGAGGAATCCCTGGACGTTCGCTATTGCTAGTCGGCTCTGGACCAGCGGCCCAGGCAGATAGTATTGGACTTTGGGAGAGTACAGAAAGAGACAGCGCCAGCGTTTGTGGGGCAGTGAATGCAGTTGCCTGGATACTGGAAGAGCAGCAAGAGCTTTTGGTGCCGGCACCTTTGGTGTGGGAGGAATCCCTGGACGTTCGGAATTGCTGAGCTGGCTCCGGCTCAGCAGCCCAGGCAGATAGTATTGGACTTTGGGAGAGTGCAGAAAGAGACAGCCCCAGCGTTTGTGGGGCAGTGAATGCAGTTGCCTGGATACTGGAAGAGCAGCAAGAGCTTTTGGTCCCGGCACCTTTGGTGTGGGAGGAATCCCTGGACGTTCGGAATAGATAGCTGGCTCCGGCTCAGCAGCCCAGGCAGATAGTATTGGACTTTGGGAGAGTACAGAAAGAGACAGCCCCAGCGTTTGTGGGGCAGTGAATGCAGTTGCCTGGATACTGGAAGAGCAGCAAGAGCTTTTGGTGCCGGCACCTTTGGTGTGGGAGGAATCCCTGGACGTTCGGAATTGCTGAGCTGGCTCCGGCTCAGCAGCCCAGGCAGATAGTATTGGACTTTGGGAGAGTGCAGAAAGAGACAGCGCCAGCGTTTGTGGGGCAGTGAATGCAGTTGCCTGGATACTGGAAGAGCAGCAAGAGCTTTTGGTGCCGGCACCTTTGGTGTGGGAGGAATCCCTGGACGTTCGGAATAGCTGGCTGGCTCTGGACCAGCAGCCCAGGCAGATAGTATTGGACTTTGGGAGAGTACAGAAAGAGACAGCCCCAGCGTTTGTGGGGCAGTGAATGCAGTTGCCTGGATACTGGAAGAGCAGCAAGAGCTTTTGGTGCCGGCACCTTTGGTGTGGGAGGAATCCCTGGACGTTCGGAATTGGTGAGCTGGCTCCGGCTCAGCAGCCCAGGCAGATAGTATTGGACTTTGGGAGAGTGCAGAAAGAGACAGCCCCAGCGTTTGTGGGGCAGTGAATGCAGTTGCCTGGATACTGGAAGAGCAGCAAGAGCTTTTGGTGCCGGCACCTTTGGTGTGGGAGGAATCCCTGGACGTTCGCTATTGCTAGTCAGCTCTGGACCAGCGGCCCAGGCAGATAGTATTGGACTTTGGGAGAGTGCAGAAAGAGACAGCCCCAGCGTTTGTGGGGCAGTGAATGCAGTTGCCTGGATACTGGAAGAGCAGCAAGAGCTTTTGGTGCCGGCACCTTTGGTGTGGGAGGAATCCCTGGACGTTCGGAATTGGTGAGCTGGCTCCGGCTCAGCAGCCCAGGCAGATAGTATTGGACTTTGGGAGAGTGCAGAAAGAGACAGCCCCAGCGTTTGTGGGGCAGTGAATGCAGTTGCCTGGATACTGGAAGAGCAGCAAGAGCTTTTGTTTTTGCCACCTTTGGTGTGGGAGGAATCCCTGGACGTTCCATATTGCTATTCAGCTCTGGATGAGAGGCTCAGGCAGATAGTATTGGACTTTGGGAGAGTAGAGAAAGAGACAGCGCCAGCGTTTGTGGGGCAGTGAATGCAGTTGCCTGGATACTGGAAGAGCAGCAAGAGCTTTTGGTCCCGGCACCTTTGGTGTGGGAGGAATCCCTGGACGTTCGGAATTGGTGAGCTGGCTCCGGCTCAGCAGCCCAGGCAGATAGTATTGGACTTTGGGAGAGTGCAGAAAGAGACAGCCCCAGCGTTTGTGGGGCAGTGAATGCAGTTGCCTGGATACTGGAAGAGCAGCAAGAGCTTTTGGTGCCGGCACCTTTGGTGTGGGAGGAATCCCTGGACGTTCGCTATTGCTAGTCGGCTCTGGCTCAGCGGCCCAGGCAGATAGTATTGGACTTTGGGAGAGTGCAGAAAGAGACAGCCCCAGCGTTTGTGGGGCAGTGAATGCAGTTGCCTGGATACTGGAAGAGCAGCAAGAGCTTTTGGTGCCGGCACCTTTGGTGTGGGAGGAATCCCTGGACGTTCGGAATTGCTGAGCTGGCTCCGGCTCAGCAGCCCAGGCAGATAGTATTGGACTTTGGGAGAGTGCAGAAAGAGACAGCCCCAGCGTTTGTGGGGCAGTGAATGCAGTTGCCTGGATACTGGAAGAGCAGCAAGAGCTTTTGGTCCCGGCACCTTTGGTGTGGGAGGAATCCCTGGACGTTCGGAATTGCTAGTTGGCTCTGGCTCAGCAGCCCAGGCAGATAGTATTGGACTTTGGGAGAGTACAGAAAGAGACAGCCCCAGCGTTTGTGGGGCAGTGAATGCAGTTGCCTGGATACTGGAAGAGCAGCAAGAGCTTTTGGTGCCGGCACCTTTGGTGTGGGAGGAATCCCTGGACGTTCGGAATTGGTGAGCTGGCTCCGGCTCAGCAGCCCAGGCAGATAGTATTGGACTTTGGGAGAGTGCAGAAAGAGACAGCGCCAGCGTTTGTGGGGCAGTGAATGCAGTTGCCTGGATACTGGAAGAGCAGCAAGAGCTTTTGGTGCCGGCACCTTTGGTGTGGGAGGAATCCCTGGACGTTCGCTATTGCTAGTCAGCTCTGGACCAGCGGCCCAGGCAGATAGTATTGGACTTTGGGAGAGTACAGAAAGAGACAGCCCCAGCGTTTGTGGGGCAGTGAATGCAGTTGCCTGGATACTGGAAGAGCAGCAAGAGCTTTTGGTCCCGGCACCTTTGGTGTGGGAGGAATCCCTGGACGTTCGGAATAGATAGCTGGCTCCGGCTCAGCAGCCCAGGCAGATAGTATTGGACTTTGGGAGAGTGCAGAAAGAGACAGCCCCAGCGTTTGTGGGGCAGTGAATGCAGTTGCCTGGATACTGGAAGAGCAGCAAGAGCTTTTGGTGCCGGCACCTTTGGTGTGGGAGGAATCCCTGGACGTTCGGAATAGATAGCTGGCTCCGGCTCAGCAGCCCAGGCAGATAGTATTGGACTTTGGGAGAGTGCAGAAAGAGACAGCCCCAGCGTTTGTGGGGCAGTGAATGCAGTTGCCTGGATACTGGAAGAGCAGCAAGAGCTTTTGGTGCCGGCACCTTTGGTGTGGGAGGAATCCCTGGACGTTCGGAATTGCTGGCTGGCTCTGGACCAGCAGCCCAGGCAGATAGTATTGGACTTTGGGAGAGTACAGAAAGAGACAGCCCCAGCGTTTGTGGGGCAGTGAATGCAGTTGCCTGGATACTGGAAGAGCAGCAAGAGCTTTTGGTGCCGGCACCTTTGGTGTGGGAGGAATCCCTGGACGTTCGGAATAGATAGCTGGCTCCGGCTCAGCAGCCCAGGCAGATAGTATTGGACTTTGGGAGAGTGCAGAAAGAGACAGCCCCAGCGTTTGTGGGGCAGTGAATGCAGTTGCCTGGATACTGGAAGAGCAGCAAGAGCTTTTGGTCCCGGCACCTTTGGTGTGGGAGGAATCCCTGGACGTTCGGAATTGCTGAGCTGGCTCCGGCTCAGCAGCCCAGGCAGATAGTATTGGACTTTGGGAGAGTGCAGAAAGAGACAGCCCCAGCGTTTGTGGGGCAGTGAATGCAGTTGCCTGGATACTGGAAGAGCAGCAAGAGCTTTTGGTGCCGGCACCTTTGGTGTGGGAGGAATCCCTGGACGTTCGCTATTGCTATTCGGCTCTGCACCAGCGGCCCAGACAGATAGTATTGGACTTTGGGAGAGTACAGAAAGAGACAGCCCCAGCGTTTGTGGGGCAGTGAATGCAGTTGCCTGGATACTGGAAGAGCAGCAAGAGCTTTTGGTCCCGGCACCTTTGGTGTGGGAGGAATCCCTGGACGTTCGCTACTGCTGGGCTGGCTCCGGACCAGCAGCCCAGGCAGATAGTATTGGACTTTGGGAGAGTAGAGAAAGAGACAGCCCCAGCGTTTGTGGGGCAGTGAATGCAGTTGCCTGGATACTGGAAGAGCAGCAAGAGCTTTTGGTGCCGGCACCTTTGGTGTGGGAGGAATCCCTGGACGTTCGGAATAGATAGCTGGCTCCGGCTCAGCAGCCCAGGCAGATAGTATTGGACTTTGGGAGAGTACAGAAAGAGACAGCCCCAGCGTTTGTGGGGCAGTGAATGCAGTTGCCTGGATACTGGAAGAGCAGCAAGAGCTTTTGGTGCCGGCACCTTTGGTGTGGGAGGAATCCCTGGACGTTCGGAATAGATAGCTGGCTCCGGCTCAGCAGCCCAGGCAGATAGTATTGGACTTTGGGAGAGTGCAGAAAGAGACAGCCCCAGCGTTTGTGGGGCAGTGAATGCAGTTGCCTGGATACTGGAAGAGCAGCAAGAGCTTTTGGTCCCGGCACCTTTGGTGTGGGAGGAATCCCTGGACGTTCGGAATTGGTGAGCTGGCTCCGGCTCAGCAGCCCAGGCAGATAGTATTGGACTTTGGGAGAGTGCAGAAAGAGACAGCGCCAGCGTTTGTGGGGCAGTGAATGCAGTTGCCTGGATACTGGAAGAGCAGCAAGAGCTTTTGGTGCCGGCACCTTTGGTGTGGGAGGAATCCCTGGACGTTCGCTATTGCTGGTCAGCTCTGGACCAGCGGCCCAGGCAGATAGTATTGGACTTTGGGAGAGTAGAGAAAGAGACAGCCCCAGCGTTTGTGGGGCAGTGAATGCAGTTGCCTGGATACTGGAAGAGCAGCAAGAGCTTTTGGTGCCGGCACCTTTGGTGTGGGAGGAATCCCTGGACGTTCGGAATTGGTGAGCTGGCTCCGGCTCAGCAGCCCAGGCAGATAGTATTGGACTTTGGGAGAGTGCAGAAAGAGACAGCCCCAGCGTTTGTGGGGCAGTGAATGCAGTTGCCTGGATACTGGAAGAGCAGCAAGAGCTTTTGGTGCCGGCACCTTTGGTGTGGGAGGAATCCCTGGACGTTCGGAATTGCTGAGTTAGCTCTGGCTCAGCAGCCCAGGCAGATAGTATTGGACTTTGGGAGAGTGCAGAAAGAGACAGCGCCAGCGTTTGTGGGGCAGTGAATGCAGTTGCCTGGATACTGGAAGAGCAGCAAGAGCTTTTGTTTTTGCCACCTTTGGTGTGGGAGGAATCCCTGGACGTTCCATATTGCTATTCAGCTCTGGCTCAGCGGCCCAGGCAGATAGTATTGGACTTTGGGAGAGTAGAGAAAGAGACAGCCCCAGCGTTTGTGGGGCAGTGAATGCAGTTGCCTGGATACTGGAAGAGCAGCAAGAGCTTTTGGTCCCGGCACCTTTGGTGTGGGAGGAATCCCTGGACGTTCGGAATAGATAGCTGGCTCCGGCTCAGCAGCCCAGGCAGATAGTATTGGACTTTGGGAGAGTGCAGAAAGAGACAGCCCCAGCGTTTGTGGGGCAGTGAATGCAGTTGCCTGGATACTGGAAGAGCAGCAAGAGCTTTTGGTCCCGGCACCTTTGGTGTGGGAGGAATCCCTGGACGTTCGGAATAGATAGCTGGCTCCGGCTCAGCAGCCCAGGCAGATAGTATTGGACTTTGGGAGAGTGCAGAAAGAGACAGCCCCAGCGTTTGTGGGGCAGTGAATGCAGTTGCCTGGATACTGGAAGAGCAGCAAGAGCTTTTGGTGCCGGCACCTTTGGTGTGGGAGGAATCCCTGGACGTTCGGAATTGCTGAGCTGGCTCTGGACCAGCAGCCCAGGCAGATAGTATTGGACTTTGGGAGAGTAGAGAAAGAGACAGCCCCAGCGTTTGTGGGGCAGTGAATGCAGTTGCCTGGATACTGGAAGAGCAGCAAGAGCTTTTGGTGCCGGCACCTTTGGTGTGGGAGGAATCCCTGGACGTTCGGAATTGCTGAGCTGGCTCCGGCTCAGCAGCCCAGGCAGATAGTATTGGACTTTGGGAGAGTGCAGAAAGAGACAGCGCCAGCGTTTGTGGGGCAGTGAATGCAGTTGCCTGGATACTGGAAGAGCAGCAAGAGCTTTTGGTGCCGGCACCTTTGGTGTGGGAGGAATCCCTGGACGTTCGCTATTGCTAGTGAGCTCGGGACCAGCAGCCCAGGCAGATAGTATTGGACTTTGGGAGAGTGCAGAAAGAGACAGCCCCAGCGTTTGTGGGGCAGTGAATGCAGTTGCCTGGATACTGGAAGAGCAGCAAGAGCTTTTGGTGCCGGCACCTTTGGTGTGGGAGGAATCCCTGGACGTTCGGAATTGCTGAGCTGGCTCCGGCTCAGCAGCCCAGGCAGATAGTATTGGACTTTGGGAGAGTGCAGAAAGAGACAGCCCCAGCGTTTGTGGGGCAGTGAATGCAGTTGCCTGGATACTGGAAGAGCAGCAAGAGCTTTTGGTGCCGGCACCTTTGGTGTGGGAGGAATCCCTGGACGTTCGGAATTCCTAGTCGGCTCCGGCTCAGCAGCCCAGGCAGATAGTATTGGACTTTGGGAGAGTGCAGAAAGAGACAGCCCCAGCGTTTGTGGGGCAGTGAATGCAGTTGCCTGGATACTGGAAGAGCAGCAAGAGCTTTTGGTGCCGGCACCTTTGGTGTGGGAGGAATCCCTGGACGTTCGCTATTGCTGAGGTGGCTCTGGACCAGCAGCCCAGGCAGATAGTATTGGACTTTGGGAGAGTAGAGAAAGAGACAGCCCCAGCGTTTGTGGGGCAGTGAATGCAGTTGCCTGGATACTGGAAGAGCAGCAAGAGCTTTTGGTGCCGGCACCTTTGGTGTGGGAGGAATCCCTGGACGTTCGGAATTGCTACACTGGCTCCGGCTCAGCAGCCCAGGCAGATAGTATTGGACTTTGGGAGAGTGCAGAAAGAGACAGCCCCAGCGTTTGTGGGGCAGTGAATGCAGTTGCCTGGATACTGGAAGAGCAGCAAGAGCTTTTGGTCCCGGCACCTTTGGTGTGGGAGGAATCCCTGGACGTTCGGAATTGCTGAGCTGGCTCCGGCTCAGCAGCCCAGGCAGATAGTATTGGACTTTGGGAGAGTGCAGAAAGAGACAGCGCCAGCGTTTGTGGGGCAGTGAATGCAGTTGCCTGGATACTGGAAGAGCAGCAAGAGCTTTTGGTGCCGGCACCTTTGGTGTGGGAGGAATCCCTGGACGTTCGGAATTGCTGAGCTGGCTCTGGCTCAGCAGCCCAGGCAGATAGTATTGGACTTTGGGAGAGTACAGAAAGAGACAGCCCCAGCGTTTGTGGGGCAGTGAATGCAGTTGCCTGGATACTGGAAGAGCAGCAAGAGCTTTTGGTGCCGGCACCTTTGGTGTGGGAGGAATCCCTGGACGTTCGGAATAGATAGCTGGCTCCGGCTCAGCAGCCCAGGCAGATAGTATTGGACTTTGGGAGAGTGCAGAAAGAGACAGCCCCAGCGTTTGTGGGGCAGTGAATGCAGTTGCCTGGATACTGGAAGAGCAGCAAGAGCTTTTGGTGCCGGCACCTTTGGTGTGGGAGGAATCCCTGGACGTTCGCTATTGCTAGTCGGCTCTGGACCAGCGGCCCAGGCAGATAGTATTGGACTTTGGGAGAGTAGAGAAAGAGACAGCCCCAGCGTTTGTGGGGCAGTGAATGCAGTTGCCTGGATACTGGAAGAGCAGCAAGAGCTTTTGGTGCCGGCACCTTTGGTGTGGGAGGAATCCCTGGACGTTCGGAATTGCTGAGCTGGCTCCGGCTCAGCAGCCCAGGCAGATAGTATTGGACTTTGGGAGAGTGCAGAAAGAGACAGCCCCAGCGTTTGTGGGGCAGTGAATGCAGTTGCCTGGATACTGGAAGAGCAGCAAGAGCTTTTGGTCCCGGCACCTTTGGTGTGGGAGGAATCCCTGGACGTTCGGAATAGATAGCTGGCTCCGGCTCAGCAGCCCAGGCAGATAGTATTGGACTTTGGGAGAGTGCAGAAAGAGACAGCCCCAGCGTTTGTGGGGCAGTGAATGCAGTTGCCTGGATACTGGAAGAGCAGCAAGAGCTTTTGGTGCCGGCACCTTTGGTGTGGGAGGAATCCCTGGACGTTCGGAATTGCTGAGCTGGCTCTGGACCAGCAGCCCAGGCAGATAGTATTGGACTTTGGGAGAGTACAGAAAGAGACAGCCCCAGCGTTTGTGGGGCAGTGAATGCAGTTGCCTGGATACTGGAAGAGCAGCAAGAGCTTTTGGTGCCGGCACCTTTGGTGTGGGAGGAATCCCTGGACGTTCGGAATAGATAGCTGGCTCCGGCTCAGCAGCCCAGGCAGATAGTATTGGACTTTGGGAGAGTGCAGAAAGAGACAGCGCCAGCGTTTGTGGGGCAGTGAATGCAGTTGCCTGGATACTGGAAGAGCAGCAAGAGCTTTTGGTCCCGGCACCTTTGGTGTGGGAGGAATCCCTGGACGTTCGGAATTGCTGAGCTGGCTCCGGCTCAGCAGCCCAGGCAGATAGTATTGGACTTTGGGAGAGTGCAGAAAGAGACAGCCCCAGCGTTTGTGGGGCAGTGAATGCAGTTGCCTGGATACTGGAAGAGCAGCAAGAGCTTTTGGTGCCGGCACCTTTGGTGTGGGAGGAATCCCTGGACGTTCGCTATTGCTAGTCGGCTCTGGACCAGCGGCCCAGGCAGATAGTATTGGACTTTGGGAGAGTACAGAAAGAGACAGCCCCAGCGTTTGTGGGGCAGTGAATGCAGTTGCCTGGATACTGGAAGAGCAGCAAGAGCTTTTGGTCCCGGCACCTTTGGTGTGGGAGGAATCCCTGGACGTTCGCTATTGCTAGTTGGCTCTGGCTCAGCAGCCCAGGCAGATAGTATTGGACTTTGGGAGAGTAGAGAAAGAGACAGCCCCAGCGTTTGTGGGGCAGTGAATGCAGTTGCCTGGATACTGGAAGAGCAGCAAGAGCTTTTGGTGCCGGCACCTTTGGTGTGGGAGGAATCCCTGGACGTTCGGAATAGATAGCTGGCTCCGGCTCAGCAGCCCAGGCAGATAGTATTGGACTTTGGGAGAGTACAGAAAGAGACAGCCCCAGCGTTTGTGGGGCAGTGAATGCAGTTGCCTGGATACTGGAAGAGCAGCAAGAGCTTTTGGTCCCGGCACCTTTGGTGTGGGAGGAATCCCTGGACGTTCGGAATAGATAGCTGGCTCCGGCTCAGCAGCCCAGGCAGATAGTATTGGACTTTGGGAGAGTGCAGAAAGAGACAGCCCCAGCGTTTGTGGGGCAGTGAATGCAGTTGCCTGGATACTGGAAGAGCAGCAAGAGCTTTTGGTGCCGGCACCTTTGGTGTGGGAGGAATCCCTGGACGTTCGGAATTGCTGAGCTGGCTCCGGCTCAGCAGCCCAGGCAGATAGTATTGGACTTTGGGAGAGTGCAGAAAGAGACAGCGCCAGCGTTTGTGGGGCAGTGAATGCAGTTGCCTGGATACTGGAAGAGCAGCAAGAGCTTTTGGTGCCGGCACCTTTGGTGTGGGAGGAATCCCTGGACGTTCGCTATTGCTAGTCAGCTCTGGACCAGCGGCCCAGGCAGATAGTATTGGACTTTGGGAGAGTAGAGAAAGAGACAGCCCCAGCGTTTGTGGGGCAGTGAATGCAGTTGCCTGGATACTGGAAGAGCAGCAAGAGCTTTTGGTGCCGGCACCTTTGGTGTGGGAGGAATCCCTGGACGTTCGGAATTGGTGAGCTGGCTCCGGCTCAGCAGCCCAGGCAGATAGTATTGGACTTTGGGAGAGTGCAGAAAGAGACAGCCCCAGCGTTTGTGGGGCAGTGAATGCAGTTGCCTGGATACTGGAAGAGCAGCAAGAGCTTTTGGTGCCGGCACCTTTGGTGTGGGAGGAATCCCTGGACGTTCGCTATTGCTAGTCAGGTCCGGCTCAGCAGCCCAGGCAGATAGTATTGGACTTTGGGAGAGTACAGAAAGAGACAGCCCCAGCGTTTGTGGGGCAGTGAATGCAGTTGCCTGGATACTGGAAGAGCAGCAAGAGCTTTTGGTTTTGCCACCTTTGGTGTGGGAGGAATCCCTGGACGTTCGGAATTGCTAGTCGGCTCTGGCTCAGCAGCCCAGGCAGATAGTATTGGACTTTGGGAGAGTGCAGAAAGAGACAGCCCCAGCGTTTGTGGGGCAGTGAATGCAGTTGCCTGGATACTGGAAGAGCAGCAAGAGCTTTTGGTCCCGGCACCTTTGGTGTGGGAGGAATCCCTGGACGTTCGGAATTGCTGAGCTGGCTCCGGCTCAGCAGCCCAGGCAGATAGTATTGGACTTTGGGAGAGTACAGAAAGAGACAGCCCCAGCGTTTGTGGGGCAGTGAATGCAGTTGCCTGGATACTGGAAGAGCAGCAAGAGCTTTTGGTCCCGGCACCTTTGGTGTGGGAGGAATCCCTGGACGTTCGGAATTGCTGAGCTGGCTCCGGCTCAGCAGCCCAGGCAGATAGTATTGGACTTTGGGAGAGTAGAGAAAGAGACAGCGCCAGCGTTTGTGGGGCAGTGAATGCAGTTGCCTGGATACTGGAAGAGCAGCAAGAGCTTTTGGTGCCGGCACCTTTGGTGTGGGAGGAATCCCTGGACGTTCGGAATTGCTGAGCTGGCTCTGGACCAGCAGCCCAGGCAGATAGTATTGGACTTTGGGAGAGTAGAGAAAGAGACAGCCCCAGCGTTTGTGGGGCAGTGAATGCAGTTGCCTGGATACTGGAAGAGCAGCAAGAGCTTTTGGTCCCGGCACCTTTGGTGTGGGAGGAATCCCTGGACGTTCGGAATTGGTGAGCTGGCTCCGGCTCAGCAGCCCAGGCAGATAGTATTGGACTTTGGGAGAGTGCAGAAAGAGACAGCCCCAGCGTTTGTGGGGCAGTGAATGCAGTTGCCTGGATACTGGAAGAGCAGCAAGAGCTTTTGGTGCCGGCACCTTTGGTGTGGGAGGAATCCCTGGACGTTCGCTATTGCTACTGAGCTCGGGACCAGCAGCCCAGGCAGATAGTATTGGACTTTGGGAGAGTGCAGAAAGAGACAGCCCCAGCGTTTGTGGGGCAGTGAATGCAGTTGCCTGGATACTGGAAGAGCAGCAAGAGCTTTTGGTCCCGGCACCTTTGGTGTGGGAGGAATCCCTGGACGTTCGGAATTGGTGAGCTGGCTCCGGCTCAGCAGCCCAGGCAGATAGTATTGGACTTTGGGAGAGTGCAGAAAGAGACAGCGCCAGCGTTTGTGGGGCAGTGAATGCAGTTGCCTGGATACTGGAAGAGCAGCAAGAGCTTTTGTTTTTGCCACCTTTGGTGTGGGAGGAATCCCTGGACGTTCCATATTGCTATTCAGCTCTGGCTCAGCGGCCCAGGCAGATAGTATTGGACTTTGGGAGAGTAGAGAAAGAGACAGCCCCAGCGTTTGTGGGGCAGTGAATGCAGTTGCCTGGATACTGGAAGAGCAGCAAGAGCTTTTGGTCCCGGCACCTTTGGTGTGGGAGGAATCCCTGGACGTTCGGAATTGGTGAGCTGGCTCCGGCTCAGCAGCCCAGGCAGATAGTATTGGACTTTGGGAGAGTGCAGAAAGAGACAGCCCCAGCGTTTGTGGGGCAGTGAATGCAGTTGCCTGGATACTGGAAGAGCAGCAAGAGCTTTTGGTCCCGGCACCTTTGGTGTGGGAGGAATCCCTGGACGTTCGGAATTGGTGAGCTGGCTCCGGCTCAGCAGCCCAGGCAGATAGTATTGGACTTTGGGAGAGTGCAGAAAGAGACAGCCCCAGCGTTTGTGGGGCAGTGAATGCGGTTGCCTGGATACTGGAAGAGCAGCAAGAGCTTTTGGTGCCGGCACCTTTGGTGTGGGAGGAATCCCTGGACGTTCGCTATTGCTAGTCGGCTCCGCACCAGCAGCCCAGGCAGATAGTATTGGACTTTGGGAGAGTACAGAAAGAGACAGCCCCAGCGTTTGTGGGGCAGTGAATGCAGTTGCCTGGATACTGGAAGAGCAGCAAGAGCTTTTGGTCCCGGCACCTTTGGTGTGGGAGGAATCCCTGGACGTTCGCTACTGCTGGGCTGGCTCCGGACCAGCAGCCCAGGCAGATAGTATTGGACTTTGGGAGAGTAGAGAAAGAGACAGCCCCAGCGTTTGTGGGGCAGTGAATGCAGTTGCCTGGATACTGGAAGAGCAGCAAGAGCTTTTGGTGCCGGCACCTTTGGTGTGGGAGGAATCCCTGGACGTTCGGAATAGATAGCTGGCTCCGGCTCAGCAGCCCAGGCAGATAGTATTGGACTTTGGGAGAGTACAGAAAGAGACAGCCCCAGCGTTTGTGGGGCAGTGAATGCAGTTGCCTGGATACTGGAAGAGCAGCAAGAGCTTTTGGTGCCGGCACCTTTGGTGTGGGAGGAATCCCTGGACGTTCGGAATAGATAGCTGGCTCCGGCTCAGCAGCCCAGGCAGATAGTATTGGACTTTGGGAGAGTGCAGAAAGAGACAGCCCCAGCGTTTGTGGGGCAGTGAATGCAGTTGCCTGGATACTGGAAGAGCAGCAAGAGCTTTTGGTGCCGGCACCTTTGGTGTGGGAGGAATCCCTGGACGTTCGGAATTGCTGAGCTGGCTCCGGCTCAGCAGCCCAGGCAGATAGTATTGGACTTTGGGAGAGTGCAGAAAGAGACAGCGCCAGCGTTTGTGGGGCAGTGAATGCAGTTGCCTGGATACTGGAAGAGCAGCAAGAGCTTTTGGTGCCGGCACCTTTGGTGTGGGAGGAATCCCTGGACGTTCGCTATTGCTAGTCAGCTCTGGACCAGCGGCCCAGGCAGATAGTATTGGACTTTGGGAGAGTAGAGAAAGAGACAGCCCCAGCGTTTGTGGGGCAGTGAATGCAGTTGCCTGGATACTGGAAGAGCAGCAAGAGCTTTTGGTGCCGGCACCTTTGGTGTGGGAGGAATCCCTGGACGTTCGGAATTGGTGAGCTGGCTCCGGCTCAGCAGCCCAGGCAGATAGTATTGGACTTTGGGAGAGTGCAGAAAGAGACAGCCCCAGCGTTTGTGGGGCAGTGAATGCAGTTGCCTGGATACTGGAAGAGCAGCAAGAGCTTTTGGTGCCGGCACCTTTGGTGTGGGAGGAATCCCTGGACGTTCGCTATTGCTAGTCAGCTCTGGCTCAGCAGCCCAGGCAGATAGTATTGGACTTTGGGAGAGTGCAGAAAGAGACAGCGCCAGCGTTTGTGGGGCAGTGAATGCAGTTGCCTGGATACTGGAAGAGCAGCAAGAGCTTTTGGTGCCGGCACCTTTGGTGTGGGAGGAATCCCTGGACGTTCGGAATTGCTGAGTTAGCTCTGGCTCAGCAGCCCAGGCAGATAGTATTGGACTTTGGGAGAGTAGAGAAAGAGACAGCCCCAGCGTTTGTGGGGCAGTGAATGCAGTTGCCTGGATACTGGAAGAGCAGCAAGAGCTTTTGGTCCCGGCACCTTTGGTGTGGGAGGAATCCCTGGACGTTCGGAATAGATAGCTGGCTCCGGCTCAGCAGCCCAGGCAGATAGTATTGGACTTTGGGAGAGTACAGAAAGAGACAGCCCCAGCGTTTGTGGGGCAGTGAATGCAGTTGCCTGGATACTGGAAGAGCAGCAAGAGCTTTTGGTCCCGGCACCTTTGGTGTGGGAGGAATCCCTGGACGTTCGGAATTGCTGAGCTGGCTCCGGCTCAGCAGCCCAGGCAGATAGTATTGGACTTTGGGAGAGTACAGAAAGAGACAGCGCCAGCGTTTGTGGGGCAGTGAATGCAGTTGCCTGGATACTGGAAGAGCAGCAAGAGCTTTTGGTGCCGGCACCTTTGGTGTGGGAGGAATCCCTGGACGTTCGGAATTGCTGAGCTGGCTCTGGACCAGCAGCCCAGGCAGATAGTATTGGACTTTGGGAGAGTACAGAAAGAGACAGCCCCAGCGTTTGTGGGGCAGTGAATGCAGTTGCCTGGATACTGGAAGAGCAGCAAGAGCTTTTGGTCCCGGCACCTTTGGTGTGGGAGGAATCCCTGGACGTTCGGAATTGCTGAGCTGGCTCCGGCTCAGCAGCCCAGGCAGATAGTATTGGACTTTGGGAGAGTGCAGAAAGAGACAGCCCCAGCGTTTGTGGGGCAGTGAATGCAGTTGCCTGGATACTGGAAGAGCAGCAAGAGCTTTTGGTGCCGGCACCTTTGGTGTGGGAGGAATCCCTGGACGTTGGCTATTGCTATTCAGCTCTGGATGAGAGGCTCAGGCAGATAGTATTGGACTTTGGGAGAGTGCAGAAAGAGACAGCCCCAGCGTTTGTGGGGCAGTGAATGCAGTTGCCTGGATACTGGAAGAGCAGCAAGAGCTTTTGGTCCCGGCACCTTTGGTGTGGGAGGAATCCCTGGACGTTCGGAATTGGTGAGCTGGCTCCGGCTCAGCAGCCCAGGCAGATAGTATTGGACTTTGGGAGAGTGCAGAAAGAGACAGCGCCAGCGTTTGTGGGGCAGTGAATGCAGTTGCCTGGATACTGGAAGAGCAGCAAGAGCTTTTGTTTTTGCCACCTTTGGTGTGGGAGGAATCCCTGGACGTTCCATATTGCTATTCAGCTCTGGCTCAGCGGCCCAGGCAGATAGTATTGGACTTTGGGAGAGTAGAGAAAGAGACAGCCCCAGCGTTTGTGGGGCAGTGAATGCAGTTGCCTGGATACTGGAAGAGCAGCAAGAGCTTTTGGTCCCGGCACCTTTGGTGTGGGAGGAATCCCTGGACGTTCGGAATTGGTGAGCTGGCTCCGGCTCAGCAGCCCAGGCAGATAGTATTGGACTTTGGGAGAGTGCAGAAAGAGACAGCCCCAGCGTTTGTGGGGCAGTGAATGCAGTTGCCTGGATACTGGAAGAGCAGCAAGAGCTTTTGGTGCCGGCACCTTTGGTGTGGGAGGAATCCCTGGACTTTCGCTATTGCTGGTCGGCTCTGGCTCAGCGGCCCAGGCAGATAGTATTGGACTTTGGGAGAGTAGAGAAAGAGACAGCCCCAGCGTTTGTGGGGCAGTGAATGCGGTTGCCTGGATACTGGAAGAGCAGCAAGAGCTTTTGGTGCCGGCACCTTTGGTGTGGGAGGAATCCCTGGACGTTCGGAATTGCTGAGCTGGCTCCGGCTCAGCAGCCCAGGCAGATAGTATTGGACTTTGGGAGAGTACAGAAAGAGACAGCCCCAGCGTTTGTGGGGCAGTGAATGCAGTTGCCTGGATACTGGAAGAGCAGCAAGAGCTTTTGGTCCCGGCACCTTTGGTGTGGGAGGAATCCCTGGACGTTCGGAATAGATAGCTGGCTCCGGCTCAGCAGCCCAGGCAGATAGTATTGGACTTTGGGAGAGTGCAGAAAGAGACAGCCCCAGCGTTTGTGGGGCAGTGAATGCAGTTGCCTGGATACTGGAAGAGCAGCAAGAGCTTTTGGTGCCGGCACCTTTGGTGTGGGAGGAATCCCTGGACGTTCGGAATTGCTGAGCTGGCTCTGGCTCAGCAGCCCAGGCAGATAGTATTGGACTTTGGGAGAGTACAGAAAGAGACAGCCCCAGCGTTTGTGGGGCAGTGAATGCAGTTGCCTGGATACTGGAAGAGCAGCAAGAGCTTTTGGTGCCGGCACCTTTGGTGTGGGAGGAATCCCTGGACGTTCGGAATAGATAGCTGGCTCCGGCTCAGCAGCCCAGGCAGATAGTATTGGACTTTGGGAGAGTGCAGAAAGAGACAGCGCCAGCGTTTGTGGGGCAGTGAATGCAGTTGCCTGGATACTGGAAGAGCAGCAAGAGCTTTTGGTGCCGGCACCTTTGGTGTGGGAGGAATCCCTGGACGTTCGGAATTGCTGAGCTGGCTCCGGCTCAGCAGCCCAGGCAGATAGTATTGGACTTTGGGAGAGTGCAGAAAGAGACAGCCCCAGCGTTTGTGGGGCAGTGAATGCAGTTGCCTGGATACTGGAAGAGCAGCAAGAGCTTTTGGTGCCGGCACCTTTGGTGTGGGAGGAATCCCTGGACGTTCCATATTGCTATTCAGCTCTGGACCAGCAGCCCAGGCAGATAGTATTGGACTTTGGGAGAGTAGAGAAAGAGACAGCCCCAGCGTTTGTGGGGCAGTGAATGCAGTTGCCTGGATACTGGAAGAGCAGCAAGAGCTTTTGGTCCCGGCACCTTTGGTGTGGGAGGAATCCCTGGACGTTCGGAATTGGTGAGCTGGCTCCGGCTCAGCAGCCCAGGCAGATAGTATTGGACTTTGGGAGAGTGCAGAAAGAGACAGCCCCAGCGTTTGTGGGGCAGTGAATGCAGTTGCCTGGATACTGGAAGAGCAGCAAGAGCTTTTGGTGCCGGCACCTTTGGTGTGGGAGGAATCCCTGGACGTTCGCTATTGCTAGTCGGCTCTGCACCAGCGGCCCAGGCAGATAGTATTGGACTTTGGGAGAGTACAGAAAGAGACAGCCCCAGCGTTTGTGGGGCAGTGAATGCAGTTGCCTGGATACTGGAAGAGCAGCAAGAGCTTTTGGTCCCGGCACCTTTGGTGTGGGAGGAATCCCTGGACGTTCGGAATTGCTGAGCTGGCTCTGGCTCAGCAGCCCAGGCAGATAGTATTGGACTTTGGGAGAGTAGAGAAAGAGACAGCCCCAGCGTTTGTGGGGCAGTGAATGCAGTTGCCTGGATACTGGAAGAGCAGCAAGAGCTTTTGGTGCCGGCACCTTTGGTGTGGGAGGAATCCCTGGACGTTCGGAATAGATAGCTGGCTCCGGCTCAGCAGCCCAGGCAGATAGTATTGGACTTTGGGAGAGTACAGAAAGAGACAGCCCCAGCGTTTGTGGGGCAGTGAATGCAGTTGCCTGGATACTGGAAGAGCAGCAAGAGCTTTTGGTGCCGGCACCTTTGGTGTGGGAGGAATCCCTGGACGTTCGGAATTGCTGAGCTGGCTCCGGCTCAGCAGCCCAGGCAGATAGTATTGGACTTTGGGAGAGTGCAGAAAGAGACAGCGCCAGCGTTTGTGGGGCAGTGAATGCAGTTGCCTGGATACTGGAAGAGCAGCAAGAGCTTTTGGTGCCGGCACCTTTGGTGTGGGAGGAATCCCTGGACGTTCGGAATTGCTGAGCTGGCTCCGGCTCAGCAGCCCAGGCAGATAGTATTGGACTTTGGGAGAGTGCAGAAAGAGACAGCGCCAGCGTTTGTGGGGCAGTGAATGCAGTTGCCTGGATACTGGAAGAGCAGCAAGAGCTTTTGGTGCCGGCACCTTTGGTGTGGGAGGAATCCCTGGACGTTCGCTATTGCTAGTCAGCTCTGGACCAGCGGCCCAGGCAGATAGTATTGGACTTTGGGAGAGTAGAGAAAGAGACAGCCCCAGCGTTTGTGGGGCAGTGAATGCAGTTGCCTGGATACTGGAAGAGCAGCAAGAGCTTTTGGTGCCGGCACCTTTGGTGTGGGAGGAATCCCTGGACGTTCGGAATTGGTGAGCTGGCTCCGGCTCAGCAGCCCAGGCAGATAGTATTGGACTTTGGGAGAGTGCAGAAAGAGACAGCCCCAGCGTTTGTGGGGCAGTGAATGCAGTTGCCTGGATACTGGAAGAGCAGCAAGAGCTTTTGGTGCCGGCACCTTTGGTGTGGGAGGAATCCCTGGACGTTCGGAATAGATAGCTGGCTCCGGCTCAGCAGCCCAGGCAGATAGTATTGGACTTTGGGAGAGTGCAGAAAGAGACAGCCCCAGCGTTTGTGGGGCAGTGAATGCAGTTGCCTGGATACTGGAAGAGCAGCAAGAGCTTTTGGTGCCGGCACCTTTGGTGTGGGAGGAATCCCTGGACGTTCCATATTGCTATTCAGCTCTGGATGAGAGGCTCAGGCAGATAGTATTGGACTTTGGGAGAGTAGAGAAAGAGACAGCCCCAGCGTTTGTGGGGCAGTGAATGCAGTTGCCTGGATACTGGAAGAGCAGCAAGAGCTTTTGGTCCCGGCACCTTTGGTGTGGGAGGAATCCCTGGACGTTCGGAATTGGTGAGCTGGCTCCGGCTCAGCAGCCCAGGCAGATAGTATTGGACTTTGGGAGAGTGCAGAAAGAGACAGCCCCAGCGTTTGTGGGGCAGTGAATGCAGTTGCCTGGATACTGGAAGAGCAGCAAGAGCTTTTGGTCCCGGCACCTTTGGTGTGGGAGGAATCCCTGGACGTTCGGAATTGCTGAGCTGGCTCTGGCTCAGCAGCCCAGGCAGATAGTATTGGACTTTGGGAGAGTGCAGAAAGAGACAGCCCCAGCGTTTGTGGGGCAGTGAATGCAGTTGCCTGGATACTGGAAGAGCAGCAAGAGCTTTTGGTGCCGGCACCTTTGGTGTGGGAGGAATCCCTGGACGTTCGGAATTGCTGAGCTGGCTCCGGCTCAGCAGCCCAGGCAGATAGTATTGGACTTTGGGAGAGTACAGAAAGAGACAGCCCCAGCGTTTGTGGGGCAGTGAATGCAGTTGCCTGGATACTGGAAGAGCAGCAAGAGCTTTTGGTCCCGGCACCTTTGGTGTGGGAGGAATCCCTGGACGTTCGGAATTGCTGAGCTGGCTCTGGCTCAGCAGCCCAGGCAGATAGTATTGGACTTTGGGAGAGTGCAGAAAGAGACAGCGCCAGCGTTTGTGGGGCAGTGAATGCAGTTGCCTGGATACTGGAAGAGCAGCAAGAGCTTTTGGTGCCGGCACCTTTGGTGTGGGAGGAATCCCTGGACGTTCGCTATTGCTAGTCAGCTCTGGACCAGCGGCCCAGGCAGATAGTATTGGACTTTGGGAGAGTAGAGAAAGAGACAGCGCCAGCGTTTGTGGGGCAGTGAATGCAGTTGCCTGGATACTGGAAGAGCAGCAAGAGCTTTTGGTGCCGGCACCTTTGGTGTGGGAGGAATCCCTGGACGTTCGGAATTGGTGAGCTGGCTCCGGCTCAGCAGCCCAGGCAGATAGTATTGGACTTTGGGAGAGTGCAGAAAGAGACAGCCCCAGCGTTTGTGGGGCAGTGAATGCAGTTGCCTGGATACTGGAAGAGCAGCAAGAGCTTTTGGTGCCGGCACCTTTGGTGTGGGAGGAATCCCTGGACGTTCGCTATTGCTAGTTAGCTCGGGACCAGCAGCCCAGGCAGATAGTATTGGACTTTGGGAGAGTGCAGAAAGAGACAGCCCCAGCGTTTGTGGGGCAGTGAATGCAGTTGCCTGGATACTGGAAGAGCAGCAAGAGCTTTTGGTCCCGGCACCTTTGGTGTGGGAGGAATCCCTGGACGTTCGGAATTGGTGAGCTGGCTCCGGCTCAGCAGCCCAGGCAGATAGTATTGGACTTTGGGAGAGTGCAGAAAGAGACAGCGCCAGCGTTTGTGGGGCAGTGAATGCAGTTGCCTGGATACTGGAAGAGCAGCAAGAGCTTTTGTTTTTGCCACCTTTGGTGTGGGAGGAATCCCTGGACGTTCCATATTGCTATTCAGCTCTGGCCAGCGGCCCAGGCAGATAGTATTGGACTTTGGGAGAGTAGAGAAAGAGACAGCCCCAGCGTTTGTGGGGCAGTGAATGCAGTTGCCTGGATACTGGAAGAGCAGCAAGAGCTTTTGGTCCCGGCACCTTTGGTGTGGGAGGAATCCCTGGACGTTCGGAATTGGTGAGCTGGCTCCGGCTCAGCAGCCCAGGCAGATAGTATTGGACTTTGGGAGAGTGCAGAAAGAGACAGCCCCAGCGTTTGTGGGGCAGTGAATGCGGTTGCCTGGATACTGGAAGAGCAGCAAGAGCTTTTGGTGCCGGCACCTTTGGTGTGGGAGGAATCCCTGGACGTTGGCTATTGCTATTCGGCTCTGCACCAGCGGCCCAGGGAGATACTATTGGACTTTGGGAGAGTACAGAAAGAGACAGCCCCAGCGTTTGTGGGGCAGTGAATGCAGTTGCCTGGATACTGGAAGAGCAGCAAGAGCTTTTGGTGCCGGCACCTTTGGTGTGGGAGGAATCCCTGGACGTTCGCTATTGCTGGTCGGCTCTGGACCAGCAGCCCAGGCAGATAGTATTGGACTTTGGGAGAGTAGAGAAAGAGACAGCGCCAGCGTTTGTGGGGCAGTGAATGCAGTTGCCTGGATACTGGAAGAGCAGCAAGAGCTTTTGGTCCCGGCACCTTTGGTGTGGGAGGAATCCCTGGACGTTCGGAATAGATAGCTGGCTCCGGCTCAGCAGCCCAGGCAGATAGTATTGGACTTTGGGAGAGTGCAGAAAGAGACAGCCCCAGCGTTTGTGGGGCAGTGAATGCAGTTGCCTGGATACTGGAAGAGCAGCAAGAGCTTTTGGTGCCGGCACCTTTGGTGTGGGAGGAATCCCTGGACGTTCGCTATTGCTAGTCAGCTCTGGACCAGCGGCCCAGGCAGATAGTATTGGACTTTGGGAGAGTGCAGAAAGAGACAGCCCCAGCGTTTGTGGGGCAGTGAATGCAGTTGCCTGGATACTGGAAGAGCAGCAAGAGCTTTTGGTCCCGGCACCTTTGGTGTGGGAGGAATCCCTGGACGTTCGGAATTGCTGAGCTGGCTCCGGCTCAGCAGCCCAGGCAGATAGTATTGGACTTTGGGAGAGTGCAGAAAGAGACAGCCCCAGCGTTTGTGGGGCAGTGAATGCAGTTGCCTGGATACTGGAAGAGCAGCAAGAGCTTTTGGTCCCGGCACCTTTGGTGTGGGAGGAATCCCTGGACGTTCGGAATTGCTGAGCTGGCTCCGGCTCAGCAGCCCAGGCAGATAGTATTGGACTTTGGGAGAGTACAGAAAGAGACAGCGCCAGCGTTTGTGGGGCAGTGAATGCAGTTGCCTGGATACTGGAAGAGCAGCAAGAGCTTTTGGTGCCGGCACCTTTGGTGTGGGAGGAATCCCTGGACGTTCGGAATTGCTAGTCAGGTCCGGCTCAGCGGCCCAGGCAGATAGTATTGGACTTTGGGAGAGTGCAGAAAGAGACAGCCCCAGCGTTTGTGGGGCAGTGAATGCAGTTGCCTGGATACTGGAAGAGCAGCAAGAGCTTTTGGTCCCGGCACCTTTGGTGTGGGAGGAATCCCTGGACGTTCGCTATTGCTAGTCGGCTCTGGACCAGCAGCCCAGGCAGATAGTATTGGACTTTGGGAGAGTGCAGAAAGAGACAGCCCCAGCGTTTGTGGGGCAGTGAATGCAGTTGCCTGGATACTGGAAGAGCAGCAAGAGCTTTTGGTCCCGGCACCTTTGGTGTGGGAGGAATCCCTGGACGTTCGGAATTGGTGAGCTGGCTCCGGCTCAGCAGCCCAGGCAGATAGTATTGGACTTTGGGAGAGTGCAGAAAGAGACAGCGCCAGCGTTTGTGGGGCAGTGAATGCAGTTGCCTGGATACTGGAAGAGCAGCAAGAGCTTTTGGTGCCGGCACCTTTGGTGTGGGAGGAATCCCTGGACGTTCGCTATTGCTAGTCGGCTCTGGACCAGCGGCCCAGGCAGATAGTATTGGACTTTGGGAGAGTAGAGAAAGAGACAGCGCCAGCGTTTGTGGGGCAGTGAATGCAGTTGCCTGGATACTGGAAGAGCAGCAAGAGCTTTTGGTGCCGGCACCTTTGGTGTGGGAGGAATCCCTGGACGTTCGGAATTGCTGAGCTGGCTCCGGCTCAGCAGCCCAGGCAGATAGTATTGGACTTTGGGAGAGTGCAGAAAGAGACAGCCCCAGCGTTTGTGGGGCAGTGAATGCAGTTGCCTGGATACTGGAAGAGCAGCAAGAGCTTTTGGTGCCGGCACCTTTGGTGTGGGAGGAATCCCTGGACGTTGGCTATTGCTATTCGGCTCTGGACCAGAGGCTCAGGCAGATAGTATTGGACTTTGGGAGAGTGCAGAAAGAGACAGCCCCAGCGTTTGTGGGGCAGTGAATGCAGTTGCCTGGATACTGGAAGAGCAGCAAGAGCTTTTGGTCCCGGCACCTTTGGTGTGGGAGGAATCCCTGGACGTTCGGAATTGGTGAGCTGGCTCCGGCTCAGCAGCCCAGGCAGATAGTATTGGACTTTGGGAGAGTGCAGAAAGAGACAGCGCCAGCGTTTGTGGGGCAGTGAATGCAGTTGCCTGGATACTGGAAGAGCAGCAAGAGCTTTTGTTTTTGCCACCTTTGGTGTGGGAGGAATCCCTGGACGTTCCATATTGCTATTCAGCTCTGGCCAGCGGCTCAGGCAGATAGTATTGGACTTTGGGAGAGTAGAGAAAGAGACAGCCCCAGCGTTTGTGGGGCAGTGAATGCAGTTGCCTGGATACTGGAAGAGCAGCAAGAGCTTTTGGTGCCGGCACCTTTGGTGTGGGAGGAATCCCTGGACGTTCGGAATTGCTGAGCTGGCTCCGGCTCAGCAGCCCAGGCAGATAGTATTGGACTTTGGGAGAGTGCAGAAAGAGACAGCGCCAGCGTTTGTGGGGCAGTGAATGCAGTTGCCTGGATACTGGAAGAGCAGCAAGAGCTTTTGGTCCGGGCACCTTTGGTGTGGGAGGAATCCCTGGACGTTCGCTATTGCTAGTCGGCTCTGGACCAGCGGCCCAGGCAGATAGTATTGGACTTTGGGAGAGTACAGAAAGAGACAGCCCCAGCGTTTGTGGGGCAGTGAATGCAGTTGCCTGGATACTGGAAGAGCAGCAAGAGCTTTTGGTGCCGGCACCTTTGGTGTGGGAGGAATCCCTGGACGTTCGGAATAGATAGCTGGCTCCGGCTCAGCAGCCCAGGCAGATAGTATTGGACTTTGGGAGAGTGCAGAAAGAGACAGCGCCAGCGTTTGTGGGGCAGTGAATGCAGTTGCCTGGATACTGGAAGAGCAGCAAGAGCTTTTGGTCCCGGCACCTTTGGTGTGGGAGGAATCCCTGGACGTTCGCTATTGCTGGACGGCTCTGGACCAGCGGCCCAGGCAGATAGTATTGGACTTTGGGAGAGTAGAGAAAGAGACAGCCCCAGCGTTTGTGGGGCAGTGAATGCAGTTGCCTGGATACTGGAAGAGCAGCAAGAGCTTTTGGTGCCGGCACCTTTGGTGTGGGAGGAATCCCTGGACGTTCGGAATTGCTGAGCTGGCTCCGGCTCAGCAGCCCAGGCAGATAGTATTGGACTTTGGGAGAGTGCAGAAAGAGACAGCCCCAGCGTTTGTGGGGCAGTGAATGCAGTTGCCTGGATACTGGAAGAGCAGCAAGAGCTTTTGGTCCCGGCACCTTTGGTGTGGGAGGAATCCCTGGACGTTCGGAATTGCTGAGCTGGCTCCGGCTCAGCAGCCCAGGCAGATAGTATTGGACTTTGGGAGAGTGCAGAAAGAGACAGCGCCAGCGTTTGTGGGGCAGTGAATGCAGTTGCCTGGATACTGGAAGAGCAGCAAGAGCTTTTGGTGCCGGCACCTTTGGTGTGGGAGGAATCCCTGGACGTTCCATATTGCTATTCAGCTCTGGACCAGCGGCCCAGGCAGATAGTATTGGACTTTGGGAGAGTAGAGAAAGAGACAGCCCCAGCGTTTGTGGGGCAGTGAATGCAGTTGCCTGGATACTGGAAGAGCAGCAAGAGCTTTTGGTGCCGGCACCTTTGGTGTGGGAGGAATCCCTGGACGTTCGGAATTGGTGAGCTGGCTCCGGCTCAGCAGCCCAGGCAGATAGTATTGGACTTTGGGAGAGTGCAGAAAGAGACAGCGCCAGCGTTTGTGGGGCAGTGAATGCAGTTGCCTGGATACTGGAGGAGCAGCAAGAGCTTTTGGTCCGGGCACCTTTGGTGTGGGAGGAATCCCTGGACGTTCGCTATTGCTAGTCGTCTCTGGACCAGCGGCCCAGGCAGATAGTATTGGACTTTGGGAGTGTACAGAAAGAGACAGCCCCAGCGTTTGTGGGGCAGTGAATGCGGTTGCCTGGATACTGGAAGAGCAGCAAGAGCTTTTGGTCCTGGCACCTTTGGTGTGGGAGGAATGCATGGACGTTTGGTATTGCTAGTCGGCACCAGACCAGCGGCCCAGGCAGATAGTATTGGACTTTGGGAGAGTAGAGAAAGAGACAGCCCCAGCGTTTGTGGGGCAGTGAATGCGGTTGCCTGGATACTGGAAGAGCAGCAAGAGCTTTGGTCCCAGCACCTTTGGTGTGGGAGGAATCCCTGGACGTTCGGAATTGGTGAGCTGGCTCCGGCTCAGCAGCCCAGGCAGATAGTATTGGACTTTGGGAGAGTGCAGAAAGAGACAGCCCCAGCGTTTGTGGGGCAGTGAATGCAGTTGCCTGGATACTGGAAGAGCAGCAAGAGCTTTTGGTCCGGGCACCTTTGGTGTGGGAGGAATCCCTGGACGTTCGGAATTGGTGAGGTGGCTCTGGCTCAGCAGCCCAGGCAGATAGTATTGGACTTTGGGAGAGTGCAGAAAGAGACAGCGCCAGCGTTTGTGGGGCAGTGAATGCAGTTGCCTGGATACTGGAAGAGCAGCAAGAGCTTTTGGTGCCGGCACCTTTGGTGTGGGAGGAATCCCTGGACGTTCGCTATTGCTAGTTGGCTCTGGACCAGCAGCCCAGGCAGATAGTATTGGACTTTGGGAGAGTACAGAAAGAGACAGCGCCAGCGTTTGTGGGGCAGTGAATGCAGTTGCCTGGATACTGGAAGAGCAGCAAGAGCTTTTGGTGCCGGCACCTTTGGTGTGGGAGGAATCCCTGGACGTTCGGAATTGGTGAGCTGGCTCCGGCTCAGCAGCCCAGGCAGATAGTATTGGACTTTGGGAGAGTGCAGAAAGAGACAGCCCCAGCGTTTGTGGGGCAGTGAATGCAGTTGCCTGGATACTGGAAGAGCAGCAAGAGCTTTTGGTGCCGGCACCTTTGGTGTGGGAGGAATCCCTGGACGTTCCATATTGCTATTCAGCTCTGGACCAGAGGCTCAGGCAGATAGTATTGGACTTTGGGAGAGTGCAGAAAGAGACAGCCCCAGCGTTTGTGGGGCAGTGAATGCAGTTGCCTGGATACTGGAAGAGCAGCAAGAGCTTTTGGTCCCGGCACCTTTGGTGTGGGAGGAATCCCTGGACGTTCGGAATTGGTGAGCTGGCTCCGGCTCAGCAGCCCAGGCAGATAGTATTGGACTTTGGGAGAGTGCAGAAAGAGACAGCGCCAGCGTTTGTGGGGCAGTGAATGCAGTTGCCTGGATACTGGAAGAGCAGCAAGAGCTTTTGGTTTTGCCACCTTTGGTGTGGGAGGAATCCCTGGACGTTCGGAATTGCTGAGCTGGCTCCGGCTCAGCAGCCCAGGCAGATAGTATTGGACTTTGGGAGAGTGCAGAAAGAGACAGCGCCAGCGTTTGTGGGGCAGTGAATGCAGTTGCCTGGATACTGGAAGAGCAGCAAGAGCTTTTGGTCCCGGCACCTTTGGTGTGGGAGGAATCCCTGGACGTTCGCTATTGCTAGTCGGCTCTGGACCAGCGGCCCAGGCAGATAGTATTGGACTTTGGGAGAGTGCAGAAAGAGACAGCCCCAGCGTTTGTGGGGCAGTGAATGCAGTTGCCTGGATACTGGAAGAGCAGCAAGAGCTTTTGGTGCCGGCACCTTTGGTGTGGGAGGAATCCCTGGACGTTCGGAATTGCTGAGCTGGCTCCGGCTCAGCAGCCCAGGCAGATAGTATTGGACTTTGGGAGAGTGCAGAAAGAGACAGCCCCAGCGTTTGTGGGGCAGTGAATGCAGTTGCCTGGATACTGGAAGAGCAGCAAGAGCTTTTGGTCCGGGCACCTTTGGTGTGGGAGGAATCCCTGGACGTTCGCTATTGCTGAGCTGGCTCTGGCTCAGCAGCCCAGGCAGATAGTATTGGACTTTGGGAGAGTGCAGAAAGAGACAGCCCCAGCGTTTGTGGGGCAGTGAATGCAGTTGCCTGGATACTGGAAGAGCAGCAAGAGCTTTTGGTCCCGGCACCTTTGGTGTGGGAGGAATCCCTGGACGTTCGCTATTGCTAGTCGGCTCTGGACCAGCGGCCCAGGCAGATAGTATTGGACTTTGGGAGAGTAGAGAAAGAGACAGCCCCAGCGTTTGTGGGGCAGTGAATGCAGTTGCCTGGATACTGGAAGAGCAGCAAGAGCTTTTGGTCCCGGCACCTTTGGTGTGGGAGGAATCCCTGGACGTTCGGAATTGGTGAGCTGGCTCCGGCTCAGCAGCCCAGGCAGATAGTATTGGACTTTGGGAGAGTGCAGAAAGAGACAGCGCCAGCGTTTGTGGGGCAGTGAATGCAGTTGCCTGGATACTGGAAGAGCAGCAAGAGCTTTTGGTGCCGGCACCTTTGGTGTGGGAGGAATCCCTGGACGTTCGGAATAGCTGGCTGGCTCCTGCTCAGCAGCCCAGGCAGATAGTATTGGACTTTGGGAGAGTGCAGAAAGAGACAGCGCCAGCGTTTGTGGGGCAGTGAATGCAGTTGCCTGGATACTGGAGGAGCAGCAGGAGCTTTTGGTCCGGGCACCTTTGGTGTGGGAGGAATCCCTGGACGTTCGCTATTGCTAGTCGTCTCTGGACCAGCGGCCCAGGCAGATAGTATTGGACTTTGGGAGTGTACAGAAAGAGACAGCCCCAGCGTTTGTGGGGCAGTGAATGCGGTTGCCTGGATACTGGAAGAGCAGCAAGAGCTTTTGGTCCTGGCACCTTTGGTGTGGGAGGAATGCATGGACGTTTGGTATTGCTAGTCGGCACGAGACCAGCGGCCCAGGGAGATAGTATTGGTCTTTGGGAGAGTAGAGAAAGAGACAGCCCGAGCGTTTGTGGGGCAGTGAATGCGGTTGCCTGGATACTGGAGAAGAAGCAAGAGCTTTGGTCCCAGCACCTTTGGTGTGGGAGGAATCCCTGGACGTTCAGAATTGGTGAGCTGGCTCCGGCTCAGCAGCCCAGGCAGATAGTATTGGACTTTGGGAGAGTGCAGAAAGAGACAGCCCCAGCGTTTGTGGGGCAGTGAATGCAGTTGCCTGGATACTGGAAGAGCAGCAAGAGCTTTTGGTCCGGGCACCTTTGGTGTGGGAAGAATCCCTGGACGGTCGGAATTGGTGAGGTGGCTCTGGCTCAGCAGCCCAGGCAGATAGTATTGGACTTTGGGAGAGTGCAGAAAGAGATAGCGCCAGCGTTTGTGGGGCAGTGAATGCAGTTGCCTGGATACTGGAAGAGCAGCAAGAGCTTTTGGTGCCGGCACCTTTGGTGTGGGAGGAATCCCTGGACGTTCGCTATTGCTGGACGGCTCTGGACCAGCGGCCCAGGCCGATAGTATTGGACTTTGGGAGAGTAGAGAAAGAGACAGCGCCAGCGTTTGTGGGGCAGTGAATGCAGTTGCCTGGATACTGGAAGAGCAGCAAGAGCTTTTGGTGCCGGCACCTTTGGTGTGGGAGGAATCCCTGGACGTTCGGAATTGGTGAGCTGGCTCCGGCTCAGCAGCCCAGGCAGATAGTATTGGACTTTGGGAGAGTGCAGAAAGAGACAGCCCCAGCGTTTGTGGGGCAGTGAATGCAGTTGCCTGGATACTGGAAGAGCAGCAAGAGCTTTTGGTCCCGGCACCTTTGGTGTGGGAGGAATCCCTGGACGTTCGGAATTGGTGAGCTGGCTCCGGCTCAGCAGCCCAGGCAGATAGTATTGGACTTTGGGAGAGTGCAGAAAGAGACAGCCCCAGCGTTTGTGGGGCAGTGAATGCAGTTGCCTGGATACTGGAAGAGCAGCAAGAGCTTTTGGTGCCGGCACCTTTGGTGTGGGAGGAATCCCTGGACGTTCCATATTGCTATTCAGCTCTGGACCAGCGGCCCAGGCAGATAGTATTGGACTTTGGGAGAGTGCAGAAAGAGACAGCGCCAGCGTTTGTGGGGCAGTGAATGCAGTTGCCTGGATACTGGAAGAGCAGCAAGAGCTTTTGGTCCCGGCACCTTTGGTGTGGGAGGAATCCCTGGACGTTCGGAATAGCTGGCTGGCTCCTGCTCAGCAGCCCAGGCAGATAGTATTGGACTTTGGGAGAGTGCAGAAAGAGACAGCGCCAGCGTTTGTGGGGCAGTGAATGCAGTTGCCTGGATACTGGAGGAGCAGCAGGACCTTTTGGTCCGGGCACCTTTGGTGTGGGAGGAATCCCTGGACGTTCGCTATTGCTAGTCGTCTCTGGACCAGCGGCCCAGGCAGATAGTATTGGACTTTGGGAGTGTACAGAAAGAGACAGCCCCAGCGTTTGTGGGGCAGTGAATGCGGTTGCCTGGATACTGGAAGAGCAGCAAGAGCTTTTGGTCCTGGCACCTTTGGTGTGGTAGGAATGCATGGACGTTTGGTATTGCTAGTCGGCACCAGACCAGCGGCCCAGGGAGATAGTATTGGACTTTGGGAGAGTGCAGTCTGGGTACCAGGGAGAAGAGATCAGCACCTCCCGCTCCACTTCCCCTCCTCAGGAAGCTGTCGAGAGCCGTGAGGTCGCCCCTCACCCTCCTTCTCTCCAAAATAGATAAGCCCAGTGTCCTCTGCCCCTCTTCATGGGACACACCTTCCAGCCACTTCCTCAGCTTTGCTGCCCTTCTCGGCACGCATTCACGTACTTTGACATCCTTTTGAAATGGTGGGGCCCAGAACCGCACACAATCCTCAAGGTGAGGCCGCACCAGCACTAAATACAGCGGGATAATCACCTCTTCCGACCGGCTGGTTACACTGTGTTTGATGCACCCCACGATGCGGTTTGCCCTCTTGGCTGCCAGGGCACACTGCTGCCTCCTGTTGAGCCTGCTGTCACCCAGCACCTGCAGACCCCTTTTGCAGGGCTGCTCTCCCAATTTAGACTTGTGCCCGGCGTTACTCCGTCCCAGGTGCAGAATCCGGCATTTGGTCTTGTTCAGTTTCACGCCGTTGATGATTGCCCAGTGCTCCCACCTGTCCAGACCCCTCTGCAAGACCTCTTGTCCCTCGAGAGAGTCAGCAGCACCTCCCACTTCCGTATCATCCCCAGACTTCCTAAGGGCGCATTCAACTCCTGCATCCAGATCATTGAGAAAAGGATTGAACAGAACTGGCCCTAGAATTGAGCCTGGAGGAGCACCGCTGGTGACTGGTTGCCAGCCAGATGGAGCCCCATTCACTGCAACCCTTTGAGCCCTGCCGTTCAGCCAGTTCTTCACCCAGCGCACCGTCTACCTGCTCATCTCACAGCTGGGTGACTTGTCCAGAAGGATGCTGTGAGGGACAGTGCCAAAAGCCTTACTAAAACCCAGAAAAACTGCATCCACCGCCATCCTTTCACCCACTAGGCGGGTGACCTTATCGTAGAAGGATATCAAATTAGTTAGACAGGGCTTGCCCTTTGTGAACCCGTCTTGACTGTGCCTGATGATTGCATTGTTCTTTACAAGTCTTTCAGTGGCACCCAGCATGATCTTCTCCATCATTCTTCCGGGTCCTGAGGTTAAAGATAGTTGCTGTCTAAGGTGCTACTGTGTTGATACTGCTTAATTTTATCCAAGGAATTTTTACAAAATAATCCTAAAGATGGTTCTAATCTCAGGGTGGGATGTGGAGGCTTTATGCACCGTAGTAGCACAAGATTGTAAGTGGAGCACCATTGCCCATCCAGAGCAAAGCCGAATTACGTCTCTTGGGATGAAGATGAGCAAATGTCCACCTTGTTCCCAACTTTAAGGTATTTTAAATTCCAGAACGGAGAATATTTGTGTGCACATCTAAAGGCACATGCCTGCTCTGGGAATTCATGATGAAAAGAAGGTGGTGGTAATTTTTTTTTTTCCCCTCCTCACCCATTCAATCATTTCTAGATTAAACGCTGTCAATCAGAAATGGTCTCTTTCTGCTAAAGCCTCTGCTGTGTACTGCGGCAAGTCATGCACTGAGCGAGCCACTGCCTTTTCTTTTTCAATCATCTTCTTCATTGGGCTGCAGGTTTCTCTTGGGCCTGAGATCCAAGACTCAGAATTGGTTTAACTTGTTAGGGCTCTTTCTTTGTAGGTGTTTTTACAGACTGAAAGACAACCTTGGTTATGCTTCTCGTTATTTTTAGTTTTACTTTGAGTATCAGCTAAACTGCTCCTAATGAAGCAGAACTATAAGCTTCCTTGATGCTTAGTAAAAGACGTATTATTTTTTTTTCTGCAGTGGTTTGATATTTTGTGATGGTGTATGTAGAGGCAGCTGTTCACAGAGACAACATGTATATTGAAGCAAATGGATGTTCTGCATGAGCATTTTTCGTACCGCACGACTGCTTTTCGGGCTTAACTTGTGAAATTGTTTCTCATCACATTTCTAGCTGATGGGAGGAGAGCAAGGACGAGAAGTCTCACAGGAGCACGCTTCTCCTGCAAGTCACAGCTCAGCTTTTCACACTCAGGTAGGTCTAGGTATAGAGATGTGTGTGCTTGTGTGTATGTGTGTATTATTTTTTCCTGGTTGTTTCTAAGAGGTGATTATGGTCGTTTTGTAGCAGGAATGGGCAGAAGCAGTAGCATTTTCTGCTGTTTTCAATGTGAATAATGGTGTTTTGCCTAAAAGAACAGTTTGTTCAGACAGGTTGTCGTGGTTTAACCCCAGCCAGAAACTAAGCACCACCCAGCCGCTCGCTCACTCCCCCCACCCCAGTGGGATGGGGGAGAGAATTGGAAGGGTGAAAGTCAGAAAACTCATGGGTTGAGATAAGAACAGTTTAATAATTGAAGTAAAATGAAGTAGAATAGGAGGAGGAGGAGCAATAATAACAATAATAATAATAATAATAATAATAATAATAATAATAATAATAATAATAATAATAATAATAATAATAAACAATAATAATATAGAAAGCAAGTGATACACGATGCAATTGCTCACCAGCCACCGACCGATGCCCAGCCTGTTCCCGAGCAGCGATCACTGCCCCCTGGCCAACTCCCCCCCAGTTTACATACTGAGCATGACATCATACGGTATGGAACAGCCCTTTGGCCAGTCTGGGTCAGCTGTCGTGGCTGTGCCCCCTCCCAGCTTCTTGTGCACCGGGCAGAGCGTGGGAAGCTAAAAAGTCCTTGACTGGTGTAATCACTACTTAGCAACATCCAAAACATCAGTGTGTTATCAACATTATTCTCATACTAAATCCAAAACACAGCACTGTACCAGCTACTGGGAAGAAAAATCAACTCTATCCCAGCTGAAACCAGGACAGTATCCACCCCTTATTCCATACCATATACGTCATGCCCAGGTCTTACGCTTTCGAATACATTCCAATTAATCACTACCACTTTTACACACACACACACACACAGACATAATTTCCTTAGTCTATAGGCTATCCCTCTAAAATGTTTGTTGAGTTGATTTAGTCCATGACTTTGGGCTCCATCTGTCATAACAGTCTTTCAGGGCAGGAGAGATGGTGTGTGGTGTTGGATTGTTGCATGCTGAAGCCCGTTCTGGTTCCATCACCACTGCACTTTGCTCGGTTTCCTCAAAGTTCATTCTTCATTAATCTGGGTGATTCTTACTGTATACTGTTGATATGGCACATAGTAATCATTGAAGTGATGACATCCGGTATTATATAGCAACTACCATTCTACAATTCAGTTCATTGGCTATTTTCACCCCAAATCAAATCCCCTTGAGGTATATATCAGAATTCCCCATCCTCCTGCATCACCTACCAAGTGCACCCAGGTCCTTGAGCAAAAGCAATCCCACGGATGGGTTTACCTCTGCCTGAGGCAGGAGTAACCTAGACTGTCTTCCCCGTCATATTTTTTAGGTGCGCTACAGGGGCTTTATCCCCCTCTACAGTACGTCAAAGTCTTGACTGGGCAGGGCCAGCTCGATTGGCAGATCCCCTAGTGTTGACTAACCAGGTGGCCTTTGCTAAATGTGTACCCCAATGTTTGAATGTTCCACCGCCCATTGCTTTTAGTGTAGTCTTTAACAGTCCATTGTACGTTCGATTTTCCCAGAGGCTGTTGCGTGGTAGGGGATGTGATATACCCACTCAATGCCATGCTCTTTGGCCCAGGTGTCTATGAGGTTGTTTTGGAAATGAGTCCCGTTATCTGACTCAATTCTTTCTGGGGTGCCCTGTCGCCACAGGACTTGCTTTTCAAGACCCAGGAGTGCTCCGGGCGGTGGCATGGGGCACGGGATATGTTTCCAGCCATCCGGCGGCTGCTTCCACCATTGGAAGCACATGGCGCTTGCCTTGGCGGGTTTGTGGGACTGTGATATAATCAATCCGCCAGGCCTCCCCATATCTATATTTCAGCCATTGTCCTCCATACCAGAGAGGCTTGAACCGCTTAGCTTGCTTGATTGCAGCGCATGTTTCACATTCATGGCTAAGCTGTGCAATAGTGTCCATGGTCAGGTCCACCTTGATCACCAGCCCATCTATATGTTGCATCTCTTCCTTGATGGCCTGAGGTGTCATGGGCCCACCAAGCTAGAAATAATTCACCCTTCTGTTCCCAGTCCAGATCCACTTGAGCCACTTCAATCTTAGCAGCCTGACCCACCTGCTGATTGTTTTGATATTCTTCAGTGGCCCGACTCTTGGGTACGTGAGCATCTACGTGACGTACTTTTACAACCAGGCTCTCTACCCGGGCAGCAATATCTTGCCACAGTGCAGCAGCCCACATGGGTTTGCCTCTGCGCTGCCAGTTGCTCTGCTTCCACTGCTGTAACCGCCCCCACAGGGCATTTGCCACCATCCATGAGTCAGTATAGAGATAGAGCACTGGCCACTTTTCTCATTCGGCAATATCTAAAGCCAGCTGGATGGCTTTCACCTCTGCCAACTGACTCGATTCACCTTCTCCTTCAGCAGTTTCTGCAACTTGTCGTATAGGACTCCATACAGCAGCTTTCCACCTCCGATGCTTTCCCACAAGACAACAGGACCCATCAGTGAACAGGGCATATTGCTTCTAATTTTCTGGTAGTTTATTATACAGCGGGGCCTCCTCAGCACGCGTCACCTCCCCTCTGGCGATATTCTGAAATCTTTGCCTTCTGGCCAGTCCATGATCACTTCCAAGATTCCTGGGTGACTGGGGTTTCCTATTCGAGCCCGTTGTGTGATGGGTGCAACCCACTTACTCCATGTAGCGTTAGTTGCGTGATGTGTAGAGGGGACCCTCCCTTTGAACATCCAGCCCAGCACTGGCAGTCGGGGTGCCAGGAGGAGCTGTGCTTCACTACCAGCCACTTCTGAAGTGGTTTGAACACCTTCATATGCTGCCAATGTCTCTTTCTCAGTTGGAGTATAGCTAGCCTTGGATCCTCTGTATCCCCGACTTCAAAACCCTAGGGGTCGACTTCAAGTCTCCCCTGGTGCTTTCTGCCAGAGGCTCCAGGTCGGGCCGTTCTCCCCGGCTGCAGTGTAGAGCACATTTTGTTCATCTTGTCCTGCCCGGACTGGCCCAAGGGCGACTGCATGAAATGTCTCCTGTTTAATTTGTTCAAAGGCTTGTCGTTGCTCAGGGCCTCATTTTAAGTTGTTCTTCTTCCGAGTCACTTGATAGAGAGGGCTTACGATCAGACTGTAATTTGGAATATGCGTTCTCCAACAACCCACAACACCCAAGAAAGCCTGTGTTTCCTTTTTGCTGGTTGGTGGAGACATGGCTGTTATTTTGTTGATCACATCCAGTGGGATCTGACAATGTCCGTCTTGCCATTTTATTCCTAAAAACTGGATCTCCTGTGCAGGTCCCTTGACCTTACTTTCTTTTATGGCAAAGCCGGCCTCCAGAAGGATTTGGACTATTTTCTTCCATTTCTCAAAACCTCTTCTGCTGTGTTGCCCCACACGATGATGTCATCAATGTATTGCAGGTGTTCTGGAGCTTCACCCTGTTCCAATGCAGTCTAGATCAGTCCACGGCAAATGGTAGGGCTGTGTTTCCACCCCTGGGGCAGTCGATTCCAGGTGTACTGGATGGCCCTCCAAGTGAAAGCAAACTGTGGCCTGCACTCCAGCGCCAAAGGGATAGAGAAAAACGCATTAGTGATGTCAGTTGTGGCATACCATTTGGCTGCCTTTGACTCCAGTTCGTATGGAAATTCCAGCATGTCCGGCACGGCAGCGCTCAGCGGTGGCGTGACTTCATTCAGGCCCCGGTAGTCTCCTGTTAGTCTCCACTCTCCATTAGACTTTCGCACTGGCCATATGGGACTGTTAAAAGGTGAGCGAGTCTTGCTGATCACTCCTTGGCTCTCCAGTCGACGAATCAGCTTACGGATGGGAATCAGGGAGTCTCTGTTGGTGCGATATTGCCGCCGATGCACTGTTGTGGTAGCGATTGGCACCTCTTGTTCTTCAGCCCTCAGCAGCCCCACAATAGAAGGGTCCTTTGAGAGACCAGGCAGGGTAGACAGCTGTTTAATTTCCTCCATCTCCAAGGCAGCTATACCAAAAGCCCACCGGTACCCTTTTGGGTCTTTGAAATACCCTCTCCTGAGTTAGTCTATGCCAAGGATGTGAATGTCCCATACTCTCCCACACACCCTGCCACTCGTAACTATCCAGCCTTGGGGCAGATCTCTGGATGATATTCTTAAAATGCTTATTAACCTTAGACAAAACAGAAACAATATTCCCAAGGAATATACCGAAGGATGTTCGAGATACAAAAAAGTTGTTGTAACGAAGGATGAAGAATCATAGAAGAAGGCAGCGAAGGTGCCATTCTGTATTTCCTCCATAAAAAGCCTCTCAGAGGAGGAGGTATAATTGCTAATTGTCTCCATGAGGTGGTACCCGAAGTACAGTAATGTCTTCAGTACAAAACCCAAATACCAGGTAACACTCAAGGTCAGTGTTTTAATAAGAAGTCTCCAAAGCAAAACATCACCAATCACTGCAGAGAACAGCAAACTGCAAAAACCAACACCAATCTTTAACACGTACTGCAAAAACAAGAGCAAGGTGCAGATCAAGTAGACTAATACCGAGAACAGATGAATCAAAATTATGACGGGCAACTGTTAACAGATACAAATTCCTTAGTACACTCTGGTTAATCTGTTGTTATCTCAAACCCTTTGTGCCCCATGTTGGGCACCAAGAAGGACTGTCGTGGTTTAACCCCAGCCAGCAACTAAGCACCACGCAGCTGCTCGCTCACTCCCCGCACCCCAGTGGGATGGGGAAGAGCATTGGAAGGGTGAAAGTCAGAAAACTCATGGGCTGAGATAAGAACAGTTTAATAATTGAAGTAAAATGGAATAGAATAGTACTAGGAGTAGGAGTAGGAGTAGGAGTAGGAGTAGGAGTAGGAGTAGTAATGATGATGATGATGATGATGATGATGATGATGATGATGATAATAATAATAATATACAATAATAATATACAAAGCAAGTGATACACGATACAATTGCTCACCAGCCACCAACCGATACCCAGCCCGTTCCTGAGCACCAATCGCTGCCTCCCATCCAACTCCCCCAATTTATATAGTAAGAATCACGTCCTATGGTATGGAATAGCCCTTTGGCCAGTCTAGGTCAGCTGTCCTGGCTGTACCCCCTCCCAGCTTCTTGTGAACTGGGCAGAGCATGGGAAGCTAAAAAGTCCTTGACTCGTGTAATCACTACTTAGCAACAACTAAAACATCAGTGTGTTCTCAAGATTATTCTCATACTAAATCCAAAACACAGCACTGTACCAGCTACTGGGAAGAAAAAATCAACTCTATCCCAGCTGAAACCAGGACACAGGCAAAAACATTTCTTCGTTTCAGACAGGAACACAGCTGGGACTGTCTCCTCTGGTCCCTTTTGGCTGGGTTACTGCCTGCTGCTCGTGCACCACGAAGATGGCCTCTCGTGCCCTGCAGCTGGGGGGACGAAGGCTTTTTCCCCCACGCTGGGCCAGCAAGTGACCCCGGGGCTTTTTGCCTTCCTCTGCAGCACTGAGCACGGCCCCTTGCCAGGGCTCCTTTGGGCCATTTTGGCTAGGTGCCTGCTGCTCCTGCTCCACGAAGGTGGCCCTTGTGCCCCGCATGCGGGGGGAGGACGCTTTCTAGACTCCCAGGGCGGACGCCCAGGGTGGCCCCCGGGGGGTTGCTGCTTCTCCTCTCTAACAGCATTGAGCGCAGCCCCTTGTCAGGGCTCCTCTGGGCCCTTGGGGCTCAGTTCTTGCCTGCTGCTCTTGCACCTCCGAGGCGCCGCTCGTGCCCTGGCGCTCCCTGGCTCTTTTGCCCATTGCAGGTTTGGAGCAGGAGCGAGCTCTGCTCTTGCCTTGGCTCCGTTTCCCGAGGTGTTCTTGCTTGTGCAAAACAGCCTGTGCTTGGAAGGGCTCCAGGCTTGCTGCCCCCTCCGCAGCTGCCGCTTTTCAGCTCTCCCTGCATGCGATCCAAGCGCAGGGCAGGCAGGAGAGCGCTTTTCCTGCCTCCCTGGCCAAGAAGCACAGCGGAGCAAGTTTTGGAAGGCAAAAGGTGTGCTTGTCATCGACCCGTGTCCTACTTGGGAAAATACCCCAGGGCACCACACCCCTCTTCTTCTTCTACTTTTCTGGGGGTGGTCGGGACCCATCCTCCTTCTTCAAGTTCTTCTGCACTGTTGAGAAACGAGGGACTGCTTGGCCCGTATTCCTGCTGCTCCTTTCTGCGGCTTTCCTTTGCCACACTGCAGGGCATGATTTTTCCAACTAAACTGAAGAACACATCAGCCTGCTCCTGCCTACACGTGCGCATTGTGCTAATGCTTGTGAGCATCGGCTCTGAAAGAGATTCAGCAAAATGGCCTAAAATAGCCTCAAATAAAATCAGAGAAAATAAAATAATAAAATGATAAAATCATAACATTAAATAACAAAATAAAATAAAAACGCATAAAGCAAGGTAAAGTAAAGTAAGATTAACCAACATAAAATAAAATAATAAAAAATAAACCCAAAGAAAATTTGATAAAATCAAATACAATAACATAACATGAAAGAAACTAAACTAAAATAACATAAACCAACATAACCAGGCAGAAAATAAAATAAAGTAAAATTAAGTCAACTAAAATGAAATCCTGTTTCTACTTGTATCCCTTTTGATTTGTGTCCTCGAAAGTGTTTCTGGAGCTGTAAACCCCCTGGCATTTCAGGCAAAGAGTGGTCTCCTTGTTCTGCGCCTCATCCTGAGTGCAGGGAAGAGAAGAGGAGAGAAGAGAAGGGCTGAGTTGGCAGGGACCTCCAGGGACCTTCGGGACTATCTAGCTGAGGTGAAGACGACTAGCAGGAGCAAGACAAAGGCTGAGAGGGCTGCCGTCACTTTCAGGAAAGGTCTTGAGGGTGAAGGCCAAAGGAGGAGAAAAGCTCTTGAGTGCAAGGAAAAAGAGGGTCAAGAAGAGAAAACAATTTGGGACTTCTTTCCCAGAAGAAGACCTCACCATAAGCAGGGTAGTAGCAAATGTCCCTTGGTGCATCGGTCAGGAGCGGCGAGGCCATCCTGCACGTGCTCTACGGCTCTGCACAGTTCACGCAGAGGGAACCCAAAGCCTTGCTTTCACCTCTGGCATCCCCACAACCAAATACATGGCTATGGTACAAACAGCCTTCATGACGCAGTCTGAATGTCCAGCTGTAGTTAGCGGGACGCCCAGCAGCTGTGCCCAGTGCATGGCCAGCAAGGGCAGGGACAGCCCCCTGAGCCTCCTGGGCCCAGGGACTGCCTCGGGGCCAGCAGCCCAAAGGCCTTCCTGGGAAGGATGCTGGGCGGAGGGCCGGCGGGCGGGGCTGCGCGGGGGGGCCCCGTCCCCCCGTGTCACAGTGCCACCACCCGGCAACGCAGCAGTCACCATGCCCCGGGACAGCATAAAAGGGAGCACGCTCCCGCGGCCCGCTGCCATAGCTGGCCTGGGGGCAGCCCGAAGACGAAGTGCGAGAGGAAGTCCTTGAGGAGGCGGTGGAATTACTTGGCGAGGGCTGAGGGAGGAAGGCCGGAGGAGGCTTGCCGAGGCTGCTGGAGACGAGAAGAACCACCAACACGTGGAGGTTCCCGAGGCTGGCTAGCCTTTTCAGCTGGCTAGCAGTGGCAAGAGCAAGGGAATGCCTTCTTGAAGAGCACTGCAGAGCTCGCCGTCCTCATCCCCTGCGGAGCCAGTGGCAGCAGCCGTGAGGAACGGGATGCAGAGATGTTGGCGGGGGTCCCGGTGCTTTGGAGCAGCCACTGGTGCCTTGCCAGGCGCAGGAAGGATCGTTGCCCCCCCAACGGATCAGGCCGCGGGCGTTTTGCCCCTCTGGGAAGGCCCTGAGCTCCCTCCTGGGGTGCAGCTCCCTCACGGTGTGCAGCTCCCCCAAGGGGTGCAGCTCCCCCCGATGGCGCGGCTCCCCCGTGTCGTGCAGCTCCCTCCTGGGCTGCAGCTCCCTCCCATGGTGCAGCTCCCCCAAGGGGTGCAGCTCCC
Organism: Nipponia nippon; assembly: GCF_047370975.1. Lineage (NCBI taxonomy): Eukaryota > Metazoa > Chordata > Aves > Pelecaniformes > Threskiornithidae > Nipponia > Nipponia nippon. The sequence goes on from NW_028262332.1 coordinate 55,223, forward strand.
CCTGATGGCGCGGCTCCCCCGTGTCGTGCAGCTCCCTCCTGGGCTGCAGCTCCCTCCCACGGTGCAGCTCCCCCAAGGGGTGCAGCTCCCGTGCAGGGTGCAGCTCCCCACCGTGGCCGCTCCTTGTCCCCCTGCCTACAGCTGGGGACAGCAGGTGGTGATAGGGACACTGGTGCCCCACCAGCCGATGGGCCTGGGGCCGTGGGCCGTGGGCCAGGGGGAGACCCTGGACCCCACAGGCCCCCCCGTGCTCCTCACCCTGCCCGGCAGCGCCCAGAAGCCATTGGAGGCCTCCAGCAAGGACGGGGCGGCCATCGAGGACACTGTCCCTGCTGCCAGCCCCCGCCAGACCACCCTGCCTCTGCCGACTGGCAGAGCCACGACGAAGCCCAAAGGTGAGGTCTGGGGGGTGGCAGAGCCCATGGTCGGGTGGCCAAGCTTAGCAAAGCTGGCATCGCCCCGGGGTTCGATTGCTTTTGTTTCCTTTTTCAGCAGTGGTGACCACCCCGGGGGCCCCGGGGAAGCCCGCGGATCTGCCCCAGCAGGGGCCAGACGCCTTCGCCGAGGCCTTTCCTGAGCAGGCAGAGGACACCACCGCCAGCCGTGTGCTCGCCTGGCTCGACGCCACGGACAGCGAGGACACCGTCCCCGATGTCCCCGACAGCCCCAGCTTCACCGCCTTCCTCCACGAGCTCCCCGACCTCTCCGAGTACGTGGCGGAGGACGGCTGCCCCAAGGAGCGAGCGGTGGCGGCAGCGCTGGGGGACAGCGTGGGCACCGTCCCCCATGTCCTCCACTTTACTGCCTTCCTCAATGAGCTCCCCAACCTCCCCAAGTACGTGGCGGACGATGGCTACCCCAAGGAGCAAGCAGTGGCAGCGGGGCTGGGGGACAGCGAGGACACCGTCCCCGGTGTCCCCGAAGTCCCCGACTTGAGCACCTACCTCAACAAGCTCCCTCATTTCTTGGAGTACAGGGCATACGGCGGCAGCCCCAAAGAGAGAGAGGCAGTGGCGGGGCTGGGGGACGGCGAGGTCACTGTCGATAATGTCCCCGACTCTACCAACTTCCTCAGCCACCTCCCTGACTTCTCCGAGTACGTGGCAGAGGGCAGCTGCCCCAGTGAACGAGTGGCGGCGGCGGGGCTGGGGGACAGCGAGGACACTGTCCCTGATGGCCTTGATTTCCCCAACAGCCTCGCCAGCACTGCTTTCCTCAATGAGCTCCACGACTTCTCGGAGTACGTGGCGGACGGCGACTGCCCCCAGGACCAAGCCATGGCGGCGCGGCTAGGGGACAGCGAGGACACCATCTTGACCACCAACGTCCCCAACTTGACCACTGACGTCCTCAATGAGCTCCCTGACCTCTCCGAGTACGTGGCGGAGGGTGGCTGCCCCAATGAACGAGCCGTGGCAGGGGGGCTGGGGGATGGTGAGGACACTGTCCCCAGTGTCCCCGTCATCCCCAGCTTGACCACCTCCCTCAACAAGCTCCCCCACCTCTTGGAGTACAGGGCAGAGGGCGGCTGCAACAAGGAGCAAGTGGCAGCGGTGATGCTGGGGGACGGTGAAATCACCTTCCCTGATGTCCCCGACAGCCTTGCCAGCACCGCCTCCTTCAGCGAAGTCCCCGACTTCTGGGACAACGGGCTGGAGGGCAACTGCCCCAAGGACCGCCTGGCAGCGGCAATGCTGGGGGACGCCGACCCCTTCTGGGGGGGGCCGGCCTCCCCCTTGCAGGACCCCGAGGGGAAGCAGGGCACGGTGGCGGCAGACCTCCCCACCTGGCTGCCACTCAGCCCCTCGGACACTTCTGAGGAGAGCTCTCCGGAGACTTCAGACGACAGTCCTGTGGAGAGTCCCCGCAAGGATCCCCTGAAGGCTCTTGCGGAGACTCCCCTGCTGAGCCCCCTGCAGATCCCGCTCCTGAGTCCCCTGGCCAGCCCCCCGGCTGCCCCCCAGCGTCATCCACCCCGCACGGCCCAACTGGTGCAGGAGGCACTGCGGAGGCAGCCCCGGGTGCTTTTGACCCGCTTGCCGCTGCCGCCGGGTGCCGCCTCCTGCCAGATGGTGCCCAGATCGGGAGAGATGGGCGGCAAGAAGGCCAAGCGCCCCGCACCAGCCAGCGCCCCCAAAACACAAGAGACCACCCTGCGCGACAGCATCCCACCAAAGAAAAAGAAGAAGAGGGTGGTTGTGCCAGGTGCCCAATAACTCAAAAACGCTGTCAGAGGGGAAGGTGGGCGGGCACGGCACGGTGGGGGCGGCAGCGGGCAGCAGGCAGGACACAGCAAGCGGAGAGCATCCAACAGCAACAACGTGCCTGCCAAGCCATCTAGAAGCCAGAGGGATGCCAGGGGGCAAAGGCCCCTCGCACACCTGAGGGGACAGGTTTCATGCAGCCCATGCCAGGCCGTGCCCCGCAGCACCCGACAGCAGTGGGACGCACGCCGCTGCAGCCCCCCCGGGGCAGCCCCCAGGAGCCCCTGGGCCGGGAAGAAGCTGCGGAGCGGTGGGGGCAGGGGCAAGGCACGGCAGACGCCCTCACCGCTCTGGTATGCGGGAGCCCTCTCTGCCCACCATCACGCTGCCGGCCCTGGGCCCACCCAGCGCCACTTCCACTTCTGCTGCCTTCACACCTTGCCCTTGCCCGGCAAAGGCTGCAGCCGCGGCGCCACCTCGCCGTTCCTAAAGGAACAACCGCCCCCGAACCAGCATCCCCACTCCGGCCTGGTACCAACACCGCTGCTACTGCCAGCTCCGCCCTGGCCTGCTGCTGACAGCCCCACCGCCAGCATCCCCATCGCGGGCTGCAACCAGCGTCCCCAGGAACAGCATCCCCACCCCGGGGCTGAGGAGGCCCCGCTATGACCTGAGGGCGCACGTGCTGACCTCCATCCCGTGTTTCCACCTGCTGGGGCAAGGACTGAAGGTGGTCATCTGAAAGCTACTGAAATACCCAGTAGTTCAGCTCATTGCAATTGTTTAAGACAAGGCTTTTGGCTAGAACACAGTCAAGAAAATTGAAAAACAGAACTAACCTGCACTCCCTCCTTGACTGGCACCTCTTTCTTCATCACTTCTTTGCATTTCTATCGTTCCTGCGCAGTACATATCAAGATTTTCCTCATGAAAAGAAGCAAGAAAGATCAGTCACAACTATGCAGGAAACCTGCCATTCACATACACAGTGCCCACACAGGAGCATTATCAAGGCCCTGCCTAGACACAGAAGATTAAATTCATGCACCGGGGAGGAGAGAGCAGGAACAGCGCTCTGGCACCCACGAGGAGTAACAACAATTTCTGCTCTGAACTGGGGCTTAGTCAAAGGGCAAGCACAGTACTGGTCCAGACACGAAACTGAGCGTATCGCTTAATCCCGGGCGCCACACGCACTGGACCTTCTTCCATCGCCTCCTGCCGACGAATGGTTTCCCAGGCTCTTCCATCTCATCGCAGCTGCACGCTGGCTCCGGGCTGACTGGGGGAACTTCTCAGCGCTTTAACTTTGCTTCAGGCTTGCTACGAGCACGCGGCTTCATCCCTTTGGCTTGGCCCCCAGCAGAAGCTGGGCAAGTGGCAGGTTTGCAAGTGCCTTGATGGAACGGAGCTTGGACACCTACCAGGCATTAAAAACCAACCAAAGAAAAAGCCAGAGAAACTGCGTTAGAGAGCAGCAGAAAGAAACAACGGGGCTCAGCACTCTTTCACACACGGCGTTTGGAATTTGGGAGACTGGGGCTCCCAACAGACTCGCCTCTTGCAATGGAAACATCCTGTAGCTTTTGAGCCTGACAGAAATATTACAGACTGCCCCCATCCCTACGCTGCAGCTGCCCCAAGCGTTTGCTTGTCCATGTCCATGTTCCTCTCTGAAAGCTGCTGTGTGCCTGGCTGAGGACAGGCACAATCCACACAGAGAGCAACCAGAGCTAAACGCTGCGCTTTCCTGGGTGAAGTTTCCTCAGAAAAAATACATTGACAAAACCAAATAACCTGCTACTGCAAGCACCAGGAAAAAAAGTCCCTGACAGGTTACCGGACCTTCCCGGCTGTGGTAAAACCATCCGCCCTCGGTACCCCCAATTCCCAGAAGCCCGCAGCACAGCTTGGGTGGGGGGACAGGCAGGTATCCCACCTTGGGGCCCAGAGAGGGGCACAAGTGTTACACGTGGGATTCAGAAAAGGAGTTAATTACCAAGGCCTGCTTCAAAGCGTTCATCATCAAGGCCTGCTTAGAAGAAGTTGGTCACCAACAACTGACAGCTACCAAGGACAGAGTAGAGCTAGGAAGGAAGTGAATCAGCATGCCCGCAGAAACCAAGGACAGAGGAGAGGCCTGTAAGGTAAGAAGGAATCTCTGAATGAAAGAGTGAGCTCAGGACAAAGATCATGGGCAGTCTGAACATAAACCAAGAAACTCCCTGAACACTGGCGAGTGTCAGCTGTGTTCTTAACAAAAGGAAACAGCCAAATCAGCATGCTGAGGTGGAAAAAAACAACGAGGTCAACAAGCGGACAGCTGGAACTTGAGGAGAACGACCACCAAGGACCCCCGAAACAAGCCCCAGAATCAAACAGCGCATGCTCCGGTGGGAGGGGAAAGATGGTAATGATTTCTGGGAAATAATTGTAATATCAATGACTTTCCTCGGAAAATTAAGGAGTATGTGCGTTTTAAGTTTGATAAACACTTTGCTGGCGTGACCTACGGCATGCACGCTGGGCGGAGGTATCCCCCGTTCATCCAGCGCTGCAATAAAGAAGGCCTGCTTTCTGAATGCCAAATTGGCGTTAGAAAGGTTTTGGGCCGGTTGGCGGTAGCACAAGCATCTGCCAAGGGAGCTGCCTCCAACCAGGAGCGCTCCCCACCGGCTGCTCTGCCAACAACGCCCCGGCGCGTGCTCCCACCAGGAGGCAGAAACAGCTCCGTGTCTGGAAATCCCCATTTCTCAAAGGCTGTCGGCAGAGGCGGGGCTGTCCATCAGCACCAGACCCACAGGAGGGGACAGCAAAGGCCCCTGGCCTGTCCCCACCACAGCATGCCCTGCCCCAAAGCCCGGAGCCGCCTGCAGAGAGGAGGCCACTCTGCCTTCCCCTGCCCTGCGGACATCAAACACCCACCTCCAGCTGGCAGGGCTGGGGCTGGCGACCCTGGGGGCAGCAGCAGGAACCGCTCCCACCCTGCTGCTGGGGCTGGCCCTGGGGCTGAGCCCTCGGGCCCAGGGCTGGGGACTGGGCCGTGGCGGGGCCCGTGGGCGGTGAGGCCTCCAGGCCCCTGCCCCAGGCCCATCCCCACTGGCACATACCTGCTCCTGCAGCTCCCCTGGCCCTGTGGCCTGGGCCTGGCCCTGGCCCTGGCCTGGCCCTGCTCCCCCCGGGCCCCGGCTGCCCCCGGCCCGGCTCCCGCCCCTTTCTCCTCAGGCCCCTGGGCCTCGGCCCCCTCCGGCCCCGCCCCACCCGGCTCTGACTGACAGCCCGCCTCCGGCTCCGCCGATTGGCTCCGCCGTGGCCAATGGCGCGGCTGGGGGGCTGGGCCTGCGCAGGGCGGGAGGGGAGGGAAGGGCGAGGGGCAGGGCCGGGGGCAGGGCCGGGGGGGAGCTGCCCGGGCTTTGCTGGGCACCGGCACGGCTTTCCCAAAGGGTGGCTCTGGCTGTGCTCCAGCCACCGCCCTGGGCAGGAGGAGCTGCGTGCCGGGAGCCGCTGGCAGCGGCCAGGCTGAGCCCAGCACCCAGGGCCTCCCTCAGGCCTCGCTGCCCCCGGGCGCTGAGGAGGAGAGACGCCCTGTGCTGGCGCGGCCCAGGGCGTCCTCCTGCGGCCAGAAGGGAGGACAGAGCCCTGTCCCTCTCCCCACGGGGGCTGACCGCTGTCCTTGGCTTCTGTCCCCGGGGGTCCCCGGTGCTGGCAGGCCCCGCGGGGCCTCGGGGCCAAGCAAATGCCGGGGCGCCAGGGGCTGCTGGGGCCCAGGGCGGCTTTGGGCCTCTCCGAAGCCGAGGCACGGCCGCCCCTTTGCTTCTGCAGGTGCAGTTGTTTGCTACCCCCTGGGAGTCTGGGAGGCCTTCGGGGAAACGAGGAGGTCCCAGCACGCACGCAGGGAGGAGGACAGTGAAAAGGAGCCCTGTCAGGGTTTTTCTGCTGTTTCCCATCTGAACGCAGGCATCTGCGTGCATCAAAGAGCGAGCTGCGCTGGTCTTCGCGATAACTGCGCTCCTTTCTTTTTCAGTTGTGTGCCCACCCTTTTCCTTTTCTCCACCTTTTCTTCCTTCCCCTTTCCCCCCCAGCTGCACTCTCTGTTAAAGGTAAGTAGGATTTGGCTTTCTGGACACATCATCCGGACACTTTCTAAGTCTGTTTTTACCCTAAGCTGGTCTCTGTGCTCCCAGTTTTAACTCTGTATTCTCTATTGCTGAGATTTATGGAGGACCGGGAATTGGGTGTACTGACTAAAACGACAGATATTCAAATGCAATCCTGCCTAGAGGATTAATGCTGTCATTTAGGTATTCACGCGGTCCAGTTCTCTCTCAGCTACACTGGCATTGTTTGCCTGCTCCTGTTTTCCAGCCGCCTTAAAGATACGCCTCTCCACCACAATTAGTAGATGTCATCAGCTTGTGGTTTTGCCGTGTCTTTCTGATGTTGGTTCTGAAGAAATAAAGTAGACGGATGAGTTACAGGGAGTCTCAGAAAGACAGTACAGCAGCATCCTGGTACCCATGAAGCATTTGCAAGCAAAAAACCCTGAATTTATGTGGCTCTGCATGTAGACTTTGGGCATATTCCTGCAGGAGTTGCTGCAGTGCTTTCAGGCACTACCTAGTAATTCTGGACGCCACAGCGTTGTGCTTATAAACATGGCCTTGTTTTGGGGGTTAATTTCAATGCGTATGCTTAGTGCTGTCTTGCCAATGCATCCTGCGTTTCTGGCTGGATGGCACCCTCTCCTGGTATTGTAATGCTGCCCTGAAAGGAGAGGAGAGATGCTGCTGGCATCAAAGCTCAAAGCAATACCCGTGTGTGGGGATAAGGTAGCTATGGTAGATAGCTGAACTCGGGGCTTGGGCTCCCACAAAGAAACACTGTTCTAAAGACTCTGCTGCTGACATTGCTGTTATTTCCTTGTCAGATGAGTGATTTTTTTCACTGAAGGAGACTTGCACTTGGACGTGTCTAGGCTATGACTGTTCTTTCTCCGACACTCAAGTACTCTACCTGGTAGCTATTTGTAATACTAGGGGTAGAGACATTGGCTGAAGTGGCCTTTGTGTTTTCATTCTAAACAATGTAGCCTTGTAGTAATTTTCCAAACATTACCTTTATGTATTTTCCAGTAAAAGACAGCATATGTTGTGAATAGAATGGATTTGATTCAGCGTAGTAAAAATGCCATCATTCGCACAGTTCTAATGGGAATACTGGGATCAGGCCGTGGGCATTTTGCCCCTCTGGGAAGGCCCTGAGGTGGCAGCAGGTGGAGGGAGAATCGGGCTTGAGCATCTCCTGGGAGGCGTGAGCAGCCTGTGGGCCGAGGAGGCAGGTCTTGCTCACGTGCTCAGGGAATAGCCGGTCGCCGGCGGCGCTGGGGTCAGGAAGGAATTTTCCCCCGGGGCAGACTGGCACTGCTCCCTGGGGGCTTTTTGCCTTCCTCTGCAGCATTGAGCATGAGCACTTGTCAGGGCTCCTCTGGTCCCTTTTGGCTGGGTTACTGCCTGCTGCTCGTGCACCACGAAGATGGCCTCTCGTGCCCTGCAGCTGGGGGGACGAAGGCTTTTTTCCCCCCACGCTGGGCCAGCAAGTGACCCCGGGGCTTTTTGCCTTCCTCTGCAGCACTGAGCACGGCCCCTTGCCAGGGCTCCTTTGGGCCATTTTGGCTAGGTGCCTGCTGCTCCTGCTCCACGAAGGTGGCCCTTGTGCCCCGCATGCGGGGGGAGGACGCTTTCTAGACTCCCAGGGCGGACGCCCAGGGTGGCCCCCGGGGGGTTGCTGCTTCTCCTCTCTAACAGCATTGAGCGCAGCCCCTTGTCAGGGCTCCTCTGGGCCCTTGGGGCTCAGTTCTTGCCTGCTGCTCTTGCACCTCCGAGGCGCCGCTCGTGCCCTGGCGCTCCCTGGCTCTTTTGCCCATTGCAGGTTTGGAGCAGGAGCGAGCTCTGCTCTTGCCTTGGCTCCGTTTCCCGAGGTGTTCTTGCTTGTGCAAAACAGCCTGTGCTTGGAAGGGCTCCAGGCTTGCTGCCCCCTCCGCAGCTGCCGCTTTTCAGCTCTCCCTGCATGCGATCCAAGCGCAGGGCAGGCAGGAGAGCGCTTTTCCTGCCTCCCTGGCCAAGAAGCACAGCGGAGCAAGTTTTGGAAGGCAAAAGGTGTGCTTGTCATCGACCCGTGTCCTACTTGGGAAAATACCCCAGGGCACCACACCCCTCTTCTTCTTCTACTTTTCTGGGGGTGGTCGGGACCCATCCTCCTTCTTCAAGTTCTTCTGCACTGTTGAGAAACGAGGGACTGCTTGGCCCGTATTCCTGCTGCTCCTTTCTGCGGCTTTCCTTTGCCACACTGCAGGGCATGATTTTTCCAACTAAACTGAAGAACACATCAGCCTGCTCCTGCCTACACGTGCGCATTGTGCTAATGCTTGTGAGCATCGGCTCTGAAAGAGATTCAGCAAAATGGCCTAAAATAGCCTCAAATAAAATCAGAGAAAATAAAATAATAAAATGATAAAATCATAACATTAAATAACAAAATAAAATAAAAACGCATAAAGCAAGGTAAAGTAAAGTAAGATTAACCAACATAAAATAAAATAATAAAAAATAAACCCAAAGAAAATTTGATAAAATCAAATACAATAACATAACATGAAAGAAACTAAACTAAAATAACATAAACCAACATAACCAGGCAGAAAATAAAATAAAGTAAAATTAAGTCAACTAAAATGAAATCCTGTTTCTACTTGTATCCCTTTTGATTTGTGTCCTCGAAAGTGTTTCTGGAGCTGTAAACCCCCTGGCATTTCAGGCAAAGAGTGGTCTCCTTGTTCTGCGCCTCATCCTGAGTGCAGGGAAGAGAAGAGGAGAGAAGAGAAGGGCTGAGTTGGCAGGGACCTCCAGGGACCTTCGGGACTATCTAGCTGAGGGGAAGACGACTAGCAGGAGCAAGACAAAGGCTGAGAGGGCTGCCGTCACTTTCAGGAAAGGTCTTGAGGGTGAAGGCCAAAGGAGGAGAAAAGCTCTTGAGTGCAAGGAAAAAGAGGGTCAAGAAGAGAAAACAATTTGGGACTTCTTTCCCAGAAGAAGACCTCACCATAAGCAGGGTAGTAGCAAATGTCCCTTGGTGCATCGGTCAGGAGCGGCGAGGCCATCCTGCACGTGCTCTACGGCTCTGCACAGTTCACGCAGAGGGAACCCAAAGCCTTGCTTTCACCTCTGGCATCCCCACAACCAAATACATGGCTATGGTACAAACAGCCTTCATGACGCAGTCTGAATGTCCAGCTGTAGTTAGCGGGACGCCCAGCAGCTGTGCCCAGTGCATGGCCAGCAAGGGCAGGGACAGCCCCCTGAGCCTCCTGGGCCCAGGGACTGCCTCGGGGCCAGCAGCCCAAAGGCCTTCCTGGGAAGGATGCTGGGCGGAGGGCCGGCGGGCGGGGCTGCGCGGGGGGGGCCCCGTCCCCCCGTGTCACAGTGCCACCACCCGGCAACGCAGCAGTCACCATGCCCCGGGACAGCATAAAAGGGAGCACGCTCCCGCGGCCCGCTGCCATAGCTGGCCTGGGGGCAGCCCGAAGACGAAGTGCGAGAGGAAGTCCTTGAGGAGGCGGTGGAATTACTTGGCGAGGGCTGAGGGAGGAAGGCCGGAGGAGGCTTGCCGAGGCTGCTGGAGACGAGAAGAACCACCAACACGTGGAGGTTCCCGAGGCTGGCTAGCCTTTTCAGCTGGCTAGCAGTGGCAAGAGCAAGGGAATGCCTTCTTGAAGAGCACTGCAGAGCTCGCCGTCCTCATCCCCTGCGGAGCCAGTGGCAGCAGCCGTGAGGAACGGGATGCAGAGATGTTGGCGGGGGTCCCGGTGCTTTGGAGCAGCCACTGGTGCCTTGCCAGGCGCAGGAAGGATCGTTGCCCCCCCGACGGATCAGGCCGCGGGCGTTTTGCCCCTCTGGGAAGGCCCTGAGCTCCCTCCTGGGGTGCAGCTCCCTCACGGTGTGCAGCTCCCCCAAGGGGTGCAGCTCCCCCCGATGGCGCAGCTCCCCCGTGTCGTGCAGCTTCCCTCTGGGGTGCAGCTCCCTCATGGTGTGCAGCTCCCCCAAGGGGTGCAGCTCCCCCCGATGGCGCGGCTCCCCCGTGTCGTGCAGCTCCCTCCTGGGCTGCAGCTCCCTCCCACGGTGCAGCTCCCCCAAGGGGTGCAGCTCCCGTGCAGGGTGCAGCTCCCCACCGTGGCCGCTCCTTGTCCCCCTGCCTACAGCTGGGGACAGCAGGTGGTGATAGGGACACTGGTGCCCCACCAGCCGATGGGCCTGGGGCCGTGGGCCGTGGGCCAGGGGGAGACCCTGGACCCCACAGGCCCCCCGTGCTCCTCACCCTGCCCGGCAGCGCCCAGAAGCCATTGGAGGCCTCCAGCAAGGACGGGGCGGCCATCGAGGACACTGTCCCTGCTGCCAGCCCCCGCCAGACCACCCTGCCTCTGCCGACTGGCAGAGCCACGACGAAGCCCAAAGGTGAGGTCTGGGGGGTGGCAGAGCCCATGGTCGGGTGGCCAAGCTTAGCAAAGCTGGCATCGCCCCGGGGTTCGATTGCTTTTGTTTCCTTTTTCAGCAGCGGTGACCACCCCGGGGGCCCCGGGGAAGCCCGCGGATCTGCCCCAGCAGGGGCCAGACGCCTTCGCCGAGGCCTTTCCTGAGCAGGCAGAGGACACCACCGCCAGCCGTGTGCTCGCCTGGCTCGACACCACGGACAGCGAGGACACCGTCCCCGATGTCCCCGACAGCCCCAGCTTCACCGCCTTCCTCCACGAGCTCCCCGACCTCTCCGAGTACGTGGCGGAGGACGGCTGCCCCAAGGAGCGAGCGGTGGCGGCAGCGCTGGGGGACAGCGTGGGCACCGTCCCCCATGTCCTCCACTTTACTGCCTTCCTCAATGAGCTCCCCAACCTCCCCAAGTACGTGGCGGACGATGGCTACCCCAAGGAGCAAGCAGTGGCAGCGGGGCTGGGGGACAGCGAGGACACCGTCCCCGGTGTCCCCGAAGTCCCCGACTTGAGCACCTACCTCAACAAGCTCCCTCATTTCTTGGAGTACAGGGCATACGGCGGCAGCCCCAAAGAGAGAGAGGCAGTGGCGGGGCTGGGGGACGGCGAGGTCACTGTCGATAATGTCCCCGACTCTACCAACTTCCTCAGCCACCTCCCTGACTTCTCCGAGTACGTGGCAGAGGGCAGCTGCCCCAGTGAACGAGTGGCGGCGGCGGGGCTGGGGGACAGCGAGGACACTGTCCCTGATGGCCTTGATTTCCCCAACAGCCTCGCCAGCACTGCTTTCCTCAATGAGCTCCACGACTTCTCGGAGTACGTGGCGGACGGCGACTGCCCCCAGGACCAAGCCATGGCGGCGCGGCTAGGGGACAGCGAGGACACCATCTTGACCACCAACGTCCCCAACTTGACCACTGACGTCCTCAATGAGCTCCCTGACCTCTCCGAGTACGTGGCGGAGGGTGGCTGCCCCAATGAACGAGCCGTGGCAGGGGGGCTGGGGGATGGTGAGGACACTGTCCCCAGTGTCCCCGTCATCCCCAGCTTGACCACCTCCCTCAACAAGCTCCCCCACCTCTTGGAGTACAGGGCAGAGGGCGGCTGCAACAAGGAGCAAGTGGCAGCGGTGATGCTGGGGGACGGTGAAATCACCTTCCCTGATGTCCCCGACAGCCTTGCCAGCACCGCCTCCTTCAGCGAAGTCCCCGACTTCTGGGACAACGGGCTGGAGGGCAACTGCCCCAAGGACCGCCTGGCAGCGGCAATGCTGGGGGACGCCGACCCCTTCTGGGGGGGGCCGGCCTCCCCCTTGCAGGACCCCGAGGGGAAGCAGGGCACGGTGGCGGCAGACCTCCCCACCTGGCTGCCACTCAGCCCCTCGGACACTTCTGAGGAGAGCTCTCCGGAGACTTCAGACGACAGTCCTGTGGAGAGTCCCCGCAAGGATCCCCTGAAGGCTCTTGCGGAGACTCCCCTGCTGAGCCCCCTGCAGATCCCGCTCCTGAGTCCCCTGGCCAGCCCCCCGGCTGCCCCCCAGCGTCATCCACCCCGCACGGCCCAACTGGTGCAGGAGGCACTGCGGAGGCAGCCCCGGGTGCTTTTGACCCGCTTGCCGCTGCCGCCGGGTGCCGCCTCCTGCCAGATGGTGCCCAGATCGGGAGAGATGGGCGGCAAGAAGGCCAAGCGCCCCGCACCAGCCAGCGCCCCCAAAACACAAGAGACCACCCTGCGCGACAGCATCCCACCAAAGAAAAAGAAGAAGAGGGTGGTTGTGCCAGGTGCCCAATAACTCAAAAACGCTGTCAGAGGGGAAGGTGGGCGGGCACGGCACGGTGGGGGCGGCAGCGGGCAGCAGGCAGGACACAGCAAGCGGAGAGCATCCAACAGCAACAACGTGCCTGCCAAGCCATCTAGAAGCCAGAGGGATGCCAGGGGGCAAAGGCCCCTCGCACACCTGAGGGGACAGGTTTCATGCAGCCCATGCCAGGCCGTGCCCCGCAGCACCCGACAGCAGTGGGACGCACGCCGCTGCAGCCCCCCGGGGCAGCCCCCAGGAGCCCCTGGGCCGGGAAGAAGCTGCGGAGCGGTGGGGGCAGGGGCAAGGCACGGCAGACGCCCTCACCGCTCTGGTATGCGGGAGCCCTCTCTGCCCACCATCACGCTGCCGGCCCTGGGCCCACCCAGCGCCACTTCCACTTCTGCTGCCTTCACACCTTGCCCTTGCCCGGCAAAGGCTGCAGCCGCGGCGCCACCTCGCCGTTCCTAAAGGAACAACCGCCCCCGAACCAGCATCCCCACTCCGGCCTGGTACCAACACCGCTGCTACTGCCAGCTCCGCCCTGGCCTGCTGCTGACAGCCCCACCGCCAGCATCCCCATCGCGGGCTGCAACCAGCGTCCCCAGGAACAGCATCCCCACCCCGGGGCTGAGGAGGCCCCGCTATGACCTGAGGGCGCACGTGCTGACCTCCATCCCGTGTTTCCACCTGCTGGGGCAAGGACTGAAGGTGGTCATCTGAAAGCTACTGAAATACCCAGTAGTTCAGCTCATTGCAATTGTTTAAGACAAGGCTTTTGGCTAGAACACAGTCAAGAAAATTGAAAAACAGAACTAACCTGCACTCCCTCCTTGACTGGCACCTCTTTCTTCATCACTTCTTTGCATTTCTATCGTTCCTGCGCAGTACATATCAAGATTTTCCTCATGAAAAGAAGCAAGAAAGATCAGTCACAACTATGCAGGAAACCTGCCATTCACATACACAGTGCCCACACAGGAGCATTATCAAGGCCCTGCCTAGACACAGAAGATTAAATTCATGCACCGGGGAGGAGAGAGCAGGAACAGCGCTCTGGCACCCACGAGGAGTAACAACAATTTCTGCTCTGAACTGGGGCTTAGTCAAAGGGCAAGCACAGTACTGGTCCAGACACGAAACTGAGCGTATCGCTTAATCCCGGGCGCCACACGCACTGGACCTTCTTCCATCGCCTCCTGCCGACGAATGGTTTCCCAGGCTCTTCCATCTCATCGCAGCTGCACGCTGGCTCCGGGCTGACTGGGGGAACTTCTCAGCGCTTTAACTTTGCTTCAGGCTTGCTACGAGCACGCGGCTTCATCCCTTTGGCTTGGCCCCCAGCAGAAGCTGGGCAAGTGGCAGGTTTGCAAGTGCCTTGATGGAACGGAGCTTGGACACCTACCAGGCATTAAAAACCAACCAAAGAAAAAGCCAGAGAAACTGCGTTAGAGAGCAGCAGAAAGAAACAACGGGGCTCAGCACTCTTTCACACACGGCGTTTGGAATTTGGGAGACTGGGGCTCCCAACAGACTCGCCTCTTGCAATGGAAACATCCTGTAGCTTTTGAGCCTGACAGAAATATTACAGACTGCCCCCATCCCTACGCTGCAGCTGCCCCAAGCGTTTGCTTGTCCATGTCCATGTTCCTCTCTGAAAGCTGCTGTGTGCCTGGCTGAGGACAGGCACAATCCACACAGAGAGCAACCAGAGCTAAACGCTGCGCTTTCCTGGGTGAAGTTTCCTCAGAAAAAATACATTGACAAAACCAAATAACCTGCTACTGCAAGCACCAGGAAAAAAAGTCCCTGACAGGTTACCGGACCTTCCCGGCTGTGGTAAAACCATCCGCCCTCGGTACCCCCAATTCCCAGAAGCCCGCAGCACAGCTTGGGTGGGGGGACAGGCAGGTATCCCACCTTGGGGCCCAGAGAGGGGCACAAGTGTTACACGTGGGATTCAGAAAAGGAGTTAATTACCAAGGCCTGCTTCAAAGCGTTCATCATCAAGGCCTGCTTAGAAGAAGTTGGTCACCAACAACTGACAGCTACCAAGGACAGAGTAGAGCTAGGAAGGAAGTGAATCAGCATGCCCGCAGAAACCAAGGACAGAGGAGAGGCCTGTAAGGTAAGAAGGAATCTCTGAATGAAAGAGTGAGCTCAGGACAAAGATCATGGGCAGTCTGAACATAAACCAAGAAACTCCCTGAACACTGGCGAGTGTCAGCTGTGTTCTTAACAAAAGGAAACAGCCAAATCAGCATGCTGAGGTGGAAAAAAACAACGAGGTCAACAAGCGGACAGCTGGAACTTGAGGAGAACGACCACCAAGGACCCCCGAAACAAGCCCCAGAATCAAACAGCGCATGCTCCGGTGGGAGGGGAAAGATGGTAATGATTTCTGGGAAATAATTGTAATATCAATGACTTTCCTCGGAAAATTAAGGAGTATGTGCGTTTTAAGTTTGATAAACACTTTGCTGGCGTGACCTACGGCATGCACGCTGGGCGGAGGTATCCCCCGTTCATCCAGCGCTGCAATAAAGAAGGCCTGCTTTCTGAATGCCAAATTGGCGTTAGAAAGGTTTTGGGCCGGTTGGCGGTAGCACAAGCATCTGCCAAGGGAGCTGCCTCCAACCAGGAGCGCTCCCCACCGGCTGCTCTGCCAACAACGCCCCGGCGCGTGCTCCCACCAGGAGGCAGAAACAGCTCCGTGTCTGGAAATCCCCATTTCTCAAAGGCTGTCGGCAGAGGCGGGGCTGTCCATCAGCACCAGACCCACAGGAGGGGACAGCAAAGGCCCCTGGCCTGTCCCCACCACAGCATGCCCTGCCCCAAAGCCCGGAGCCGCCTGCAGAGAGGAGGCCACTCTGCCTTCCCCTGCCCTGCGGACATCAAACACCCACCTCCAGCTGGCAGGGCTGGGGCTGGCGACCCTGGGGGCAGCAGCAGGAACCGCTCCCACCCTGCTGCTGGGGCTGGCCCTGGGGCTGAGCCCTCGGGCCCAGGGCTGGGGACTGGGCCGTGGCGGGGCCCGTGGGCGGTGAGGCCTCCAGGCCCCTGCCCCAGGCCCATCCCCACTGGCACATACCTGCTCCTGCAGCTCCCCTGGCCCTGTGGCCTGGGCCTGGCCCTGGCCCTGGCCTGGCCCTGCTCCCCCCGGGCCCCGGCTGCCCCCGGCCCGGCTCCCGCCCCTTTCTCCTCAGGCCCCTGGGCCTCGGCCCCCTCCGGCCCCGCCCCACCCGGCTCTGACTGACAGCCCGCCTCCGGCTCCGCCGATTGGCTCCGCCGTGGCCAATGGCGCGGCTGGGGGGGCTGGGCCTGCGCAGGGCGGGAGGGGAGGGAAGGGCGAGGGGCAGGGCCGGGGGCAGGGCCGGGGGGGAGCTGCCCGGGCTTTGCTGGGCACCGGCACGGCTTTCCCAAAGGGTGGCTCTGGCTGTGCTCCAGCCACCGCCCTGGGCAGGAGGAGCTGCGTGCCGGGAGCCGCTGGCAGCGGCCAGGCTGAGCCCAGCACCCAGGGCCTCCCTCAGGCCTCGCTGCCCCCGGGCGCTGAGGAGGAGAGACGCCCTGTGCTGGCGCGGCCCAGGGCGTCCTCCTGCGGCCAGAAGGGAGGACAGAGCCCTGTCCCTCTCCCCACGGGGGCTGACCGCTGTCCTTGGCTTCTGTCCCCGGGGGTCCCCGGTGCTGGCAGGCCCCGCGGGGCCTCGGGGCCAAGCAAATGCCGGGGCGCCAGGGGCTGCTGGGGCCCAGGGCGGCTTTGGGCCTCTCCGAAGCCGAGGCACGGCCGCCCCTTTGCTTCTGCAGGTGCAGTTGTTTGCTACCCCCTGGGAGTCTGGGAGGCCTTCGGGGAAACGAGGAGGTCCCAGCACGCACGCAGGGAGGAGGACAGTGAAAAGGAGCCCTGTCAGGGTTTTTCTGCTGTTTCCCATCTGAACGCAGGCATCTGCGTGCATCAAAGAGCGAGCTGCGCTGGTCTTCGCGATAACTGCGCTCCTTTCTTTTTCAGTTGTGTGCCCACCCTTTTCCTTTTCTCCACCTTTTCTTCCTTCCCCTTTCCCCCCCAGCTGCACTCTCTGTTAAAGGTAAGTAGGATTTGGCTTTCTGGACACATCATCCGGACACTTTCTAAGTCTGTTTTTACCCTAAGCTGGTCTCTGTGCTCCCAGTTTTAACTCTGTATTCTCTATTGCTGAGATTTATGGAGGACCGGGAATTGGGTGTACTGACTAAAACGACAGATATTCAAATGCAATCCTGCCTAGAGGATTAATGCTGTCATTTAGGTATTCACGCGGTCCAGTTCTCTCTCAGCTACACTGGCATTGTTTGCCTGCTCCTGTTTTCCAGCCGCCTTAAAGATACGCCTCTCCACCACAATTAGTAGATGTCATCAGCTTGTGGTTTTGCCGTGTCTTTCTGATGTTGGTTCTGAAGAAATAAAGTAGACGGATGAGTTACAGGGAGTCTCAGAAAGACAGTACAGCAGCATCCTGGTACCCATGAAGCATTTGCAAGCAAAAAACCCTGAATTTATGTGGCTCTGCATGTAGACTTTGGGCATATTCCTGCAGGAGTTGCTGCAGTGCTTTCAGGCACTACCTAGTAATTCTGGACGCCACAGCGTTGTGCTTATAAACCTGGCCTTGTTTTGGGGGTTAATTTCAATGCGTATGCTTAGTGCTGTCTTGCCAATGCATCCTGCGTTTCTGGCTGGATGGCACCCTCTCCTGGTATTGTAATGCTGCCCTGAAAGGAGAGGAGAGATGCTGCTGGCATCAAAGCTCAAAGCAATACCCGTGTGTGGGGATAAGGTAGCTATGGTAGATAGCTGAACTCGGGGCTTGGGCTCCCACAAAGAAACACTGTTCTAAAGACTCTGCTGCTGACATTGCTGTTATTTCCTTGTCAGATGAGTGATTTTTTTCACTGAAGGAGACTTGCACTTGGACGTGTCTAGGCTATGACTGTTCTTTCTCCGACACTCAAGTACTCTACCTGGTAGCTATTTGTAATACTAGGGGTAGAGACATTGGCTGAAGTGGCCTTTGTGTTTTCATTCTAAACAATGTAGCCTTGTAGTAATTTTCCAAACATTACCTTTATGTATTTTCCAGTAAAAGACAGCATATGTTGTGAATAGAATGGATTTGATTCAGCGTAGTAAAAATGCCATCATTCGCACAGTTCTAATGGGAATACTGGGATCAGGCCGTGGGCATTTTGCCCCTCTGGGAAGGCCCTGAGGTGGCAGCAGGTGGAGGGAGAATCGGGCTTGAGCATCTCCTGGGAGGCGTGAGCAGCCTGTGGGCCGAGGAGGCAGGTCTTGCTCACGTGCTCAGGGAATAGCCGGTCGCCGGCGGCGCTGGGGTCAGGAAGGAATTTTCCCCCGGGGCAGACTGGCACTGCTCCCTGGGGGCTTTTTGCCTTCCTCTGCAGCATTGAGCATGAGCACTTGTCAGGGCTCCTCTGGTCCCTTTTGGCTGGGTTACTGCCTGCTGCTCGTGCACCACGAAGATGGCCTCTCGTGCCCTGCAGCTGGGGGGACGAAGGCTTTTTCCCCCACGCTGGGCCAGCAAGTGACCCCGGGGCTTTTTGCCTTCCTCTGCAGCACTGAGCACGGCCCCTTGCCAGGGCTCCTTTGGGCCATTTTGGCTAGGTGCCTGCTGCTCCTGCTCCACGAAGGTGGCCCTTGTGCCCCGCATGCGGGGGGAGGACGCTTTCTAGACTCCCAGGGCGGACGCCCAGGGTGGCCCCCGGGGGTTGCTGCTTCTCCTCTCTAACAGCATTGAGCGCAGCCCCTTGTCAGGGCTCCTCTGGGCCCTTGGGGCTCAGTTCTTGCCTGCTGCTCTTGCACCTCCGAGGCGCCGCTCGTGCCCTGGCGCTCCCTGGCTCTTTTGCCCATTGCAGGTTTGGAGCAGGAGCGAGCTCTGCTCTTGCCTTGGCTCCGTTTCCCGAGGTGTTCTTGCTTGTGCAAAACAGCCTGTGCTTGGAAGGGCTCCAGGCTTGCTGCCCCCTCCGCAGCTGCCGCTTTTCAGCTCTCCCTGCATGCGATCCAAGCGCAGGGCAGGCAGGAGAGCGCTTTTCCTGCCTCCCTGGCCAAGAAGCACAGCGGAGCAAGTTTTGGAAGGCAAAAGGTGTGCTTGTCATCGACCCGTGTCCTACTTGGGAAAATACCCCAGGGCACCACACCCCTCTTCTTCTTCTACTTTTCTGGGGGTGGTCGGGACCCATCCTCCTTCTTCAAGTTCTTCTGCACTGTTGAGAAACGAGGGACTGCTTGGCCCGTATTCCTGCTGCTCCTTTCTGCGGCTTTCCTTTGCCACACTGCAGGGCATGATTTTTCCAACTAAACTGAAGAACACATCAGCCTGCTCCTGCCTACACGTGCGCATTGTGCTAATGCTTGTGAGCATCGGCTCTGAAAGAGATTCAGCAAAATGGCCTAAAATAGCCTCAAATAAAATCAGAGAAAATAAAATAATAAAATGATAAAATCATAACATTAAATAACAAAATAAAATAAAAACGCATAAAGCAAGGTAAAGTAAAGTAAGATTAACCAACATAAAATAAAATAATAAAAAATAAACCCAAAGAAAATTTGATAAAATCAAATACAATAACATAACATGAAAGAAACTAAACTAAAATAACATAAACCAACATAACCAGGCAGAAAATAAAATAAAGTAAAATTAAGTCAACTAAAATGAAATCCTGTTTCTACTTGTATCCCTTTTGATTTGTGTCCTCGAAAGTGTTTCTGGAGCTGTAAACCCCCTGGCATTTCAGGCAAAGAGTGGTCTCCTTGTTCTGCGCCTCATCCTGAGTGCAGGGAAGAGAAGAGGAGAGAAGAGAAGGGCTGAGTTGGCAGGGACCTCCAGGGACCTTCGGGACTATCTAGCTGAGGGGAAGACGACTAGCAGGAGCAAGACAAAGGCTGAGAGGGCTGCCGTCACTTTCAGGAAAGGTCTTGAGGGTGAAGGCCAAAGGAGGAGAAAAGCTCTTGAGTGCAAGGAAAAAGAGGGTCAAGAAGAGAAAACAATTTGGGACTTCTTTCCCAGAAGAAGACCTCACCATAAGCAGGGTAGTAGCAAATGTCCCTTGGTGCATCGGTCAGGAGCGGCGAGGCCATCCTGCACGTGCTCTACGGCTCTGCACAGTTCACGCAGAGGGAACCCAAAGCCTTGCTTTCACCTCTGGCATCCCCACAACCAAATACATGGCTATGGTACAAACAGCCTTCATGACGCAGTCTGAATGTCCAGCTGTAGTTAGCGGGACGCCCAGCAGCTGTGCCCAGTGCATGGCCAGCAAGGGCAGGGACAGCCCCCTGAGCCTCCTGGGCCCAGGGACTGCCTCGGGGCCAGCAGCCCAAAGGCCTTCCTGGGAAGGATGCTGGGCGGAGGGCCGGCGGGCGGGGCTGCGCGGGGGGCCCCGTCCCCCCGTGTCACAGTGCCACCACCCGGCAACGCAGCAGTCACCATGCCCCGGGACAGCATAAAAGGGAGCACGCTCCCGCGGCCCGCTGCCATAGCTGGCCTGGGGGCAGCCCGAAGACGAAGTGCGAGAGGAAGTCCTTGAGGAGGCGGTGGAATTACTTGGCGAGGGCTGAGGGAGGAAGGCCGGAGGAGGCTTGCCGAGGCTGCTGGAGACGAGAAGAACCACCAACACGTGGAGGTTCCCGAGGCTGGCTAGCCTTTTCAGCTGGCTAGCAGTGGCAAGAGCAAGGGAATGCCTTCTTGAAGAGCACTGCAGAGCTCGCCGTCCTCATCCCCTGCGGAGCCAGTGGCAGCAGCCGTGAGGAACGGGATGCAGAGATGTTGGCGGGGGTCCCGGTGCTTTGGAGCAGCCACTGGTGCCTTGCCAGGCGCAGGAAGGATCGTTGCCCCCCCGACGGATCAGGCCGCGGGCGTTTTGCCCCTCTGGGAAGGCCCTGAGCTCCCTCCTGGGGTGCAGCTCCCTCACGGTGTGCAGCTCCCCCAAGGGGTGCAGCTCCCCCCGATGGCGCAGCTCCCCCGTGTCGTGCAGCTTCCCTCTGGGGTGCAGCTCCCTCATGGTGTGCAGCTCCCCCAAGGGGTGCAGCTCCCCCCGATGGCGCGGCTCCCCCGTGTCGTGCAGCTCCCTCCTGGGCTGCAGCTCCCTCCCACGGTGCAGCTCCCCCAAGGGGTGCAGCTCCCGTGCAGGGTGCAGCTCCCCACCGTGGCCGCTCCTTGTCCCCCTGCCTACAGCTGGGGACAGCAGGTGGTGATAGGGACACTGGTGCCCCACCAGCCGATGGGCCTGGGGCCGTGGGCCGTGGGCCAGGGGGAGACCCTGGACCCCACAGGCCCCCCCGTGCTCCTCACCCTGCCCGGCAGCGCCCAGAAGCCATTGGAGGCCTCCAGCAAGGACGGGGCGGCCATCGAGGACACTGTCCCTGCTGCCAGCCCCCGCCAGACCACCCTGCCTCTGCCGACTGGCAGAGCCACGACGAAGCCCAAAGGTGAGGTCTGGGGGGTGGCAGAGCCCATGGTCGGGTGGCCAAGCTTAGCAAAGCTGGCATCGCCCCGGGGTTCGATTGCTTTTGTTTCCTTTTTCAGCAGCGGTGACCACCCCGGGGGCCCCGGGGAAGCCCGCGGATCTGCCCCAGCAGGGGCCAGACGCCTTCGCCGAGGCCTTTCCTGAGCAGGCAGAGGACACCACCGCCAGCCGTGTGCTCGCCTGGCTCGACACCACGGACAGCGAGGACACCGTCCCCGATGTCCCCGACAGCCCCAGCTTCACCGCCTTCCTCCACGAGCTCCCCGACCTCTCCGAGTACGTGGCGGAGGACGGCTGCCCCAAGGAGCGAGCGGTGGCGGCAGCGCTGGGGGACAGCGTGGGCACCGTCCCCCATGTCCTCCACTTTACTGCCTTCCTCAATGAGCTCCCCAACCTCCCCAAGTACGTGGCGGACGATGGCTACCCCAAGGAGCAAGCAGTGGCAGCGGGGCTGGGGGACAGCGAGGACACCGTCCCCGGTGTCCCCGAAGTCCCCGACTTGAGCACCTACCTCAACAAGCTCCCTCATTTCTTGGAGTACAGGGCATACGGCGGCAGCCCCAAAGAGAGAGAGGCAGTGGCGGGGCTGGGGGACGGCGAGGTCACTGTCGATAATGTCCCCGACTCTACCAACTTCCTCAGCCACCTCCCTGACTTCTCCGAGTACGTGGCAGAGGGCAGCTGCCCCAGTGAACGAGTGGCGGCGGCGGGGCTGGGGGACAGCGAGGACACTGTCCCTGATGGCCTTGATTTCCCCAACAGCCTCGCCAGCACTGCTTTCCTCAATGAGCTCCACGACTTCTCGGAGTACGTGGCGGACGGCGACTGCCCCCAGGACCAAGCCATGGCGGCGCGGCTAGGGGACAGCGAGGACACCATCTTGACCACCAACGTCCCCAACTTGACCACTGACGTCCTCAATGAGCTCCCTGACCTCTCCGAGTACGTGGCGGAGGGTGGCTGCCCCAATGAACGAGCCGTGGCAGGGGGGCTGGGGGATGGTGAGGACACTGTCCCCAGTGTCCCCGTCATCCCCAGCTTGACCACCTCCCTCAACAAGCTCCCCCACCTCTTGGAGTACAGGGCAGAGGGCGGCTGCAACAAGGAGCAAGTGGCAGCGGTGATGCTGGGGGACGGTGAAATCACCTTCCCTGATGTCCCCGACAGCCTTGCCAGCACCGCCTCCTTCAGCGAAGTCCCCGACTTCTGGGACAACGGGCTGGAGGGCAACTGCCCCAAGGACCGCCTGGCAGCGGCAATGCTGGGGGACGCCGACCCCTTCTGGGGGGGGCCGGCCTCCCCCTTGCAGGACCCCGAGGGGAAGCAGGGCACGGTGGCGGCAGACCTCCCCACCTGGCTGCCACTCAGCCCCTCGGACACTTCTGAGGAGAGCTCTCCGGAGACTTCAGACGACAGTCCTGTGGAGAGTCCCCGCAAGGATCCCCTGAAGGCTCTTGCGGAGACTCCCCTGCTGAGCCCCCTGCAGATCCCGCTCCTGAGTCCCCTGGCCACGCCCCCGGCTGCCCCCCAGCGTCATCCACCCCGCACGGCCCAACTGGTGCAGGAGGCACTGCGGAGGCAGCCCCGGGTGCTTTTGACCCGCTTGCCGCTGCCGCCGGGTGCCGCCTCCTGCCAGATGGTGCCCAGATCGGGAGAGATGGGCGGCAAGAAGGCCAAGCGCCCCGCACCAGCCAGCGCCCCCAAAACACAAGAGACCACCCTGCGCGACAGCATCCCACCAAAGAAAAAGAAGAAGAGGGTGGTTGTGCCAGGTGCCCAATAACTCAAAAACGCTGTCAGAGGGGAAGGTGGGCGGGCACGGCACGGTGGGGGCGGCAGCGGGCAGCAGGCAGGACACAGCAAGCGGAGAGCATCCAACAGCAACAACGTGCCTGCCAAGCCATCTAGAAGCCAGAGGGATGCCAGGGGGCAAAGGCCCCTCGCACACCTGAGGGGACAGGTTTCATGCAGCCCATGCCAGGCCGTGCCCCGCAGCACCCGACAGCAGTGGGACGCACGCCGCTGCAGCCCCCCGGGGCAGCCCCCAGGAGCCCCTGGGCCGGGAAGAAGCTGCGGAGCGGTGGGGGCAGGGGCAAGGCACGGCAGACGCCCTCACCGCTCTGGTATGCGGGAGCCCTCTCTGCCCACCATCACGCTGCCGGCCCTGGGCCCACCCAGCGCCACTTCCACTTCTGCTGCCTTCACACCTTGCCCTTGCCCGGCAAAGGCTGCAGCCGCGGCGCCACCTCGCCGTTCCTAAAGGAACAACCGCCCCCGAACCAGCATCCCCACTCCGGCCTGGTACCCAACACCGCTGCTACTGCCAGCTCCGCCCTGGCCTGCTGCTGACAGCCCCACCGCCAGCATCCCCATCGCGGGCTGCAACCAGCGTCCCCAGGAACAGCATCCCCACCCCGGGGCTGAGGAGGCCCCGCTATGACCTGAGGGCGCACGTGCTGACCTCCATCCCGTGTTTCCACCTGCTGGGGCAAGGACTGAAGGTGGTCATCTGAAAGCTACTGAAATACCCAGTAGTTCAGCTCATTGCAATTGTTTAAGACAAGGCTTTTGGCTAGAACACAGTCAAGAAAATTGAAAAACAGAACTAACCTGCACTCCCTCCTTGACTGGCACCTCTTTCTTCATCACTTCTTTGCATTTCTATCGTTCCTGCGCAGTACATATCAAGATTTTCCTCATGAAAAGAAGCAAGAAAGATCAGTCACAACTATGCAGGAAACCTGCCATTCACATACACAGTGCCCACACAGGAGCATTATCAAGGCCCTGCCTAGACACAGAAGATTAAATTCATGCACCGGGGAGGAGAGAGCAGGAACAGCGCTCTGGCACCCACGAGGAGTAACAACAATTTCTGCTCTGAACTGGGGCTTAGTCAAAGGGCAAGCACAGTACTGGTCCAGACACGAAACTGAGCGTATCGCTTAATCCCGGGCGCCACACGCACTGGACCTTCTTCCATCGCCTCCTGCCGACGAATGGTTTCCCAGGCTCTTCCATCTCATCGCAGCTGCACGCTGGCTCCGGGCTGACTGGGGGAACTTCTCAGCGCTTTAACTTTGCTTCAGGCTTGCTACGAGCACGCGGCTTCATCCCTTTGGCTTGGCCCCCAGCAGAAGCTGGGCAAGTGGCAGGTTTGCAAGTGCCTTGATGGAACGGAGCTTGGACACCTACCAGGCATTAAAAACCAACCAAAGAAAAAGCCAGAGAAACTGCGTTAGAGAGCAGCAGAAAGAAACAACGGGGCTCAGCACTCTTTCACACACGGCGTTTGGAATTTGGGAGACTGGGGCTCCCAACAGACTCGCCTCTTGCAATGGAAACATCCTGTAGCTTTTGAGCCTGACAGAAATATTACAGACTGCCCCCATCCCTACGCTGCAGCTGCCCCAAGCGTTTGCTTGTCCATGTCCAGCTCTCTTCCATGCTGACAAGGGATGTTCAATCTGCAAAAGAGGTAGTCCTACAAACCGCATCATTTAAGAACCCACAACAGGCAACTCAATGTGAAAAGGAGCACAAAGAAAGGGGTCTTTTCAGAATCGTTATCTCTTTCTTTTTCATGCCCGTATTTTCCTCACCACGGGGAGCAAACACAGACTCTGCAGCCCCTGCCAGTCACATACGGTTCTGTGGGACAGAGGGGAGAAGAAAGGAGAGAGACCTGCACACGGAATTTTCAAACCTGGGAAGAACCAAGTCGAAACACCTGCAAAGTGTACTTACAGAAATTTAAACCCGATGCAGCCGACTCATAGAAGCGAGGATTACAGAGAACTAGAGGGGAGCACTGCAATCAAAGGGGGAAGCAACACAGGCAGCTCTAACCGCACATTTTCCCCTGATTGCCTTAGACACAACAGGCCTGGGATCCCCACTGCTCACCTCACCCTGGAATAGTCCCATTCCTCCTCTCAAAGCTGCTGTGTGCCTGGCTGAGGACAGGCACAATCCACACAGAGAGCAACCAGAGCTAAACGCTGCGCTTTCCTGGGTGAAGTTTCCTCAGAAAAAATACATTGACAAAACCAAATAACCTGCTACTGCAAGCACCAGGAAAAAAAAAGTCCCTGACAGGTTACCGGACCTTCCCGGCTGTGGTAAAACCATCCGCCCTCGGTACCCCCAATTCCCAGAAGCCCGCAGCACAGCTTGGGTGGGGGGACAGGCAGGTATCCCACCTTGGGGCCCAGAGAGGGGCACAAGTGTTACACGTGGGATTCAGAAAAGGAGTTAATTACCAAGGCCTGCTTCAAAGCGTTCATCATCAAGGCCTGCTTAGAAGAAGTTGGTCACCAACAACTGACAGCTACCAAGGACAGAGTAGAGCTAGGAAGGAAGTGAATCAGCATGCCCGCAGAAACCAAGGACAGAGGAGAGGCCTGTAAGGTAAGAAGGAATCTCTGAATGAAAGAGTGAGCTCAGGACAAAGATCATGGGCAGTCTGAACATAAACCAAGAAACTCCCTGAACACTGGCGAGTGTCAGCTGTGTTCTTAACAAAAGGAAACAGCCAAATCAGCATGCTGAGGTGGAAAAAAACAACGAGGTCAACAAGCGGACAGCTGGAACTTGAGGAGAACGACCACCAAGGACCCCCGAAACAAGCCCCAGAATCAAACAGCGCATGCTCCGGTGGGAGGGGAAAGATGGTAATGATTTCTGGGAAATAATTGTAATATCAATGACTTTCCTCGGAAAATTAAGGAGTATGTGCGTTTTAAGTTTGATAAACACTTTGCTGGCGTGACCTACGGCATGCACGCTGGGCGGAGGTATCCCCCGTTCATCCAGCGCTGCAATAAAGAAGGCCTGCTTTCTGAATGCCAAATTGGCGTTAGAAAGGTTTTGGGCCGGTTGGCGGTAGCACAAGCATCTGCCAAGGGAGCTGCCTCCAACCAGGAGCGCTCCCCACCGGCTGCTCTGCCAACAACGCCCCGGCGCGTGCTCCCACCAGGAGGCAGAAACAGCTCCGTGTCTGGAAATCCCCATTTCTCAAAGGCTGTCGGCAGAGGCGGGGCTGTCCATCAGCACCAGACCCACAGGAGGGGACAGCAAAGGCCCCTGGCCTGTCCCCACCACAGCATGCCTGCCCCAAAGCCCGGAGCCGCCTGCAGAGAGGAGGCCACTCTGCCTTCCCCTGCCCTGCGGACATCAAACACCCACCTCCAGCTGGCAGGGCTGGGGCTGGCGACCCTGGGGGCAGCAGCAGGAACCGCTCCCACCCTGCTGCTGGGGCTGGCCCTGGGGCTGAGCCCTCGGGCCCAGGGCTGGGGACTGGGCCGTGGCGGGGCCCGTGGGCGGTGAGGCCTCCAGGCCCCTGCCCCAGGCCCATCCCCACTGGCACATACCTGCTCCTGCAGCTCCCCTGGCCCTGTGGCCTGGGCCTGGCCCTGGCCCTGGCCTGGCCCTGCTCCCCCCGGGCCCCGGCTGCCCCCGGCCCGGCTCCCGCCCCTTTCTCCTCAGGCCCCTGGGCCTCGGCCCCCTCCGGCCCCGCCCCACCCGGCTCTGACTGACAGCCCGCCTCCGGCTCCGCCGATTGGCTCCGCCGTGGCCAATGGCGCGGCTGGGGGGGCTGGGCCTGCGCAGGGCGGGAGGGGAGGGAAGGGCGAGGGGCAGGGCCGGGGGCAGGGCCGGGGGGGAGCTGCCCGGGCTTTGCTGGGCACCGGCACGGCTTTCCCAAAGGGTGGCTCTGGCTGTGCTCCAGCCACCGCCCTGGGCAGGAGGAGCTGCGTGCCGGGAGCCGCTGGCAGCGGCCAGGCTGAGCCCAGCACCCAGGGCCTCCCTCAGGCCTCGCTGCCCCCGGGCGCTGAGGAGGAGAGACGCCCTGTGCTGGCGCGGCCCAGGGCGTCCTCCTGCGGCCAGAAGGGAGGACAGAGCCCTGTCCCTCTCCCCACGGGGGCTGACCGCTGTCCTTGGCTTCTGTCCCCGGGGGTCCCCGGTGCTGGCAGGCCCCGCGGGGCCTCGGGGCCAAGCAAATGCCGGGGCGCCAGGGGCTGCTGGGGCCCAGGGCGGCTTTGGGCCTCTCCGAAGCCGAGGCACGGCCGCCCCTTTGCTTCTGCAGGTGCAGTTGTTTGCTACCCCCTGGGAGTCTGGGAGGCCTTCGGGGAAACGAGGAGGTCCCAGCACGCACGCAGGGAGGAGGACAGTGAAAAGGAGCCCTGTCAGGGTTTTTCTGCTGTTTCCCATCTGAACGCAGGCATCTGCGTGCATCAAAGAGCGAGCTGCGCTGGTCTTCGCGATAACTGCGCTCCTTTCTTTTTCAGTTGTGTGCCCACCCTTTTCCTTTTCTCCACCTTTTCTTCCTTCCCCTTTCCCCCCCAGCTGCACTCTCTGTTAAAGGTAAGTAGGATTTGGCTTTCTGGACACATCATCCGGACACTTTCTAAGTCTGTTTTTACCCTAAGCTGGTCTCTGTGCTCCCAGTTTTAACTCTGTATTCTCTATTGCTGAGATTTATGGAGGACCGGGAATTGGGTGTACTGACTAAAACGACAGATATTCAAATGCAATCCTGCCTAGAGGATTAATGCTGTCATTTAGGTATTCACGCGGTCCAGTTCTCTCTCAGCTACACTGGCATTGTTTGCCTGCTCCTGTTTTCCAGCCGCCTTAAAGATACGCCTCTCCACCACAATTAGTAGATGTCATCAGCTTGTGGTTTTGCCGTGTCTTTCTGATGTTGGTTCTGAAGAAATAAAGTAGACGGATGAGTTACAGGGAGTCTCAGAAAGACAGTACAGCAGCATCCTGGTACCCATGAAGCATTTGCAAGCAAAAAACCCTGAATTTATGTGGCTCTGCATGTAGACTTTGGGCATATTCCTGCAGGAGTTGCTGCAGTGCTTTCAGGCACTACCTAGTAATTCTGGACGCCACAGCGTTGTGCTTATAAACCTGGCCTTGTTTTGGGGGTTAATTTCAATGCGTATGCTTAGTGCTGTCTTGCCAATGCATCCTGCGTTTCTGGCTGGATGGCACCCTCTCCTGGTATTGTAATGCTGCCCTGAAAGGAGAGGAGAGATGCTGCTGGCATCAAAGCTCAAAGCAATACCCGTGTGTGGGGATAAGGTAGCTATGGTAGATAGCTGAACTCGGGGCTTGGGCTCCCACAAAGAAACACTGTTCTAAAGACTCTGCTGCTGACATTGCTGTTATTTCCTTGTCAGATGAGTGATTTTTTTCACTGAAGGAGACTTGCACTTGGACGTGTCTAGGCTATGACTGTTCTTTCTCCGACACTCAAGTACTCTACCTGGTAGCTATTTGTAATACTAGGGGTAGAGACATTGGCTGAAGTGGCCTTTGTGTTTTGATGGTCTCATTCTAAACAATGTAGCCTTGTAGTAATTTTCCAAACATTACCTTTATGTATTTTCCAGTAAAAGACAGCATATGTTGTGAATAGAATGGATTTGATTCAGCGTAGTAAAAATGCCATCATTCGCACAGTTCTAATGGGAATACTGGGATCAGGCCGTGGGCATTTTGCCCCTCTGGGAAGGCCCTGAGGTGGCAGCAGGTGGAGGGAGAATCGGGCTTGAGCATCTCCTGGGAGGCGTGAGCAGCCTGTGGGCCGAGGAGGCAGGTCTTGCTCACGTGCTCAGGGAATAGCCGGTCGCCGGCGGCGCTGGGGTCAGGAAGGAATTTTCCCCCGGGGCAGACTGGCACTGCTCCCTGGGGGCTTTTTGCCTTCCTCTGCAGCATTGAGCATGAGCACTTGTCAGGGCTCCTCTGGTCCCTTTTGGCTGGGTTACTGCCTGCTGCTCGTGCACCACGAAGATGGCCTCTCGTGCCCTGCAGCTGGGGGGACGAAGGCTTTTTTCCCCGCACGCTGGGCCAGCAAGTGACCCCGGGGCTTTTTGCCTTCCTCTGCAGCACTGAGCACGGCCCCTTGCCAGGGCTCCTTTGGGCCATTTTGGCTAGGTGCCTGCTGCTCCTGCTCCACGAAGGTGGCCCTTGTGCCCCGCATGCGGGGGGAGGACGCTTTCTAGACTCCCAGGGCGGACGCCCAGGGTGGCCCCCGGCGGGTTGCTGCTTCTCCTCTCTAACAGCATTGAGCGCAGCCCCTTGTCAGGGCTCCTCTGGGCCCTTGGGGCTCAGTTCTTGCCTGCTGCTCTTGCACCTCCGAGGCGCCGCTCGTGCCCTGGCGCTCCCTGGCTCTTTTGCCCATTGCAGGTTTGGAGCAGGAGCGAGCTCTGCTCTTGCCTTGGCTCCGTTTCCCGAGGTGTTCTTGCTTGTGCAAAACAGCCTGTGCTTGGAAGGGCTCCAGGCTTGCTGCCCCCTCCGCAGCTGCCGCTTTTCAGCTCTCCCTGCATGCGATCCAAGCGCAGGGCAGGCAGGAGAGCGCTTTTCCTGCCTCCCTGGCCAAGAAGCACAGCGGAGCAAGTTTTGGAAGGCAAAAGGTGTGCTTGTCATCGACCCGTGTCCTACTTGGGAAAATACCCCAGGGCACCACACCCCTCTTCTTCTTCTACTTTTCTGGGGGTGGTCGGGACCCATCCTCCTTCTTCAAGTTCTTCTGCACTGTTGAGAAACGAGGGACTGCTTGGCCCGTATTCCTGCTGCTCCTTTCTGCGGCTTTCCTTTGCCACACTGCAGGGCATGATTTTTCCAACTAAACTGAAGAACACATCAGCCTGCTCCTGCCTACACGTGCGCATTGTGCTAATGCTTGTGAGCATCGGCTCTGAAAGAGATTCAGCAAAATGGCCTAAAATAGCCTCAAATAAAATCAGAGAAAATAAAATAATAAAATGATAAAATCATAACATTAAATAACAAAATAAAATAAAAACGCATAAAGCAAGGTAAAGTAAAGTAAGATTAACCAACATAAAATAAAATAATAAAAAATAAACCCAAAGAAAATTTGATAAAATCAAATACAATAACATAACATGAAAGAAACTAAACTAAAATAACATAAACCAACATAACCAGGCAGAAAATAAAATAAAGTAAAATTAAGTCAACTAAAATGAAATCCTGTTTCTACTTGTATCCCTTTTGATTTGTGTCCTCGAAAGTGTTTCTGGAGCTGTAAACCCCCTGGCATTTCAGGCAAAGAGTGGTCTCCTTGTTCTGCGCCTCATCCTGAGTGCAGGGAAGAGAAGAGGAGAGAAGAGAAGGGCTGAGTTGGCAGGGACCTCCAGGGACCTTCGGGACTATCTAGCTGAGGGGAAGACGACTAGCAGGAGCAAGACAAAGGCTGAGAGGGCTGCCGTCACTTTCAGGAAAGGTCTTGAGGGTGAAGGCCAAAGGAGGAGAAAAGCTCTTGAGTGCAAGGAAAAAGAGGGTCAAGAAGAGAAAACAATTTGGGACTTCTTTCCCAGAAGAAGACCTCACCATAAGCAGGGTAGTAGCAAATGTCCCTTGGTGCATCGGTCAGGAGCGGCGAGGCCATCCTGCACGTGCTCTACGGCTCTGCACAGTTCACGCAGAGGGAACCCAAAGCCTTGCTTTCACCTCTGGCATCCCCACAACCAAATACATGGCTATGGTACAAACAGCCTTCATGACGCAGTCTGAATGTCCAGCTGTAGTTAGCGGGACGCCCAGCAGCTGTGCCCAGTGCATGGCCAGCAAGGGCAGGGACAGCCCCCTGAGCCTCCTGGGCCCAGGGACTGCCTCGGGGCCAGCAGCCCAAAGGCCTTCCTGGGAAGGATGCTGGGCGGAGGGCCGGCGGGCGGGGCTGCGCGGGGGGGGCCCCGTCCCCCCCGTGTCACAGTGCCACCACCCGGCAACGCAGCAGTCACCATGCCCCGGGACAGCATAAAAGGGAGCACGCTCCCGCGGCCCGCTGCCATAGCTGGCCTGGGGGCAGCCCGAAGACGAAGTGCGAGAGGAAGTCCTTGAGGAGGCGGTGGAATTACTTGGCGAGGGCTGAGGGAGGAAGGCCGGAGGAGGCTTGCCGAGGCTGCTGGAGACGAGAAGAACCACCAACACGTGGAGGTTCCCGAGGCTGGCTAGCCTTTTCAGCTGGCTAGCAGTGGCAAGAGCAAGGGAATGCCTTCTTGAAGAGCACTGCAGAGCTCGCCGTCCTCATCCCCTGCGGAGCCAGTGGCAGCAGCCGTGAGGAACGGGATGCAGAGATGTTGGCGGGGGTCCCGGTGCTTTGGAGCAGCCACTGGTGCCTTGCCAGGCGCAGGAAGGATCGTTGCCCCCCCAACGGATCAGGCCGCGGGCGTTTTGCCCCTCTGGGAAGGCCCTGAGCTCCCTCCTGGGGTGCAGCTCCCTCACGGTGTGCAGCTCCCCCAAGGGGTGCAGCTCCCCCCGATGGCGCAGCTCCCCCGTGTCGTGCAGCTTCCCTCTGGGGTGCAGCTCCCTCATGGTGTGCAGCTCCCCCAAGGGGTGCAGCTCCCCCCGATGGCGCGGCTCCCCCGTGTCGTGCAGCTCCCTCCTGGGCTGCAGCTCCCTCCCACGGTGCAGCTCCCCCAAGGGGTGCAGCTCCCGTGCAGGGTGCAGCTCCCCACCGTGGCCGCTCCTTGTCCCCCTGCCTACAGCTGGGGACAGCAGGTGGTGATGGGGACACTGGTGCCCCACCAGCCGATGGGCCTGGGGCCGTGGGCCGTGGGCCAGGGGGAGACCCTGGACCCCACAGGCCCCCCCGTGCTCCTCACCCTGCCCGGCAGCGCCCAGAAGCCATTGGAGGCCTCCAGCAAGGACGGGGCGGCCATCGAGGACACTGTCCCTGCTGCCAGCCCCCGCCAGACCACCCTGCCTCTGCCGACTGGCAGAGCCACGACGAAGCCCAAAGGTGAGGTCTGGGGGGTGGCAGAGCCCATGGTCGGGTGGCCAAGCTTAGCAAAGCTGGCATCGCCCCGGGGTTCGATTGCTTTTGTTTCCTTTTTCAGCAGCGGTGACCACCCCGGGGGCCCCGGGGAAGCCCGCGGATCTGCCCCAGCAGGGGCCAGACGCCTTCGCCGAGGCCTTTCCTGAGCAGGCAGAGGACACCACCGCCAGCCGTGTGCTCGCCTGGCTCGACACCACGGACAGCGAGGACACCGTCCCCGATGTCCCCGACAGCCCCAGCTTCACCGCCTTCCTCCACGAGCTCCCCGACCTCTCCGAGTACGTGGCGGAGGACGGCTGCCCCAAGGAGCGAGCGGTGGCGGCAGCGCTGGGGGACAGCGTGGGCACCGTCCCCCATGTCCTCCACTTTACTGCCTTCCTCAATGAGCTCCCCAACCTCCCCAAGTACGTGGCGGACGATGGCTACCCCAAGGAGCAAGCAGTGGCAGCGGGGCTGGGGGACAGCGAGGACACCGTCCCCGGTGTCCCCGAAGTCCCCGACTTGAGCACCTACCTCAACAAGCTCCCTCATTTCTTGGAGTACAGGGCATACGGCGGCAGCCCCAAAGAGAGAGAGGCAGTGGCGGGGCTGGGGGACGGCGAGGTCACTGTCGATAATGTCCCCGACTCTACCAACTTCCTCAGCCACCTCCCTGACTTCTCCGAGTACGTGGCAGAGGGCAGCTGCCCCAGTGAACGAGTGGCGGCGGCGGGGCTGGGGGACAGCGAGGACACTGTCCCTGATGGCCTTGATTTCCCCAACAGCCTCGCCAGCACTGCTTTCCTCAATGAGCTCCACGACTTCTCGGAGTACGTGGCGGACGGCGACTGCCCCCAGGACCAAGCCATGGCGGCGCGGCTAGGGGACAGCGAGGACACCATCTTGACCACCAACGTCCCCAACTTGACCACTGACGTCCTCAATGAGCTCCCTGACCTCTCCGAGTACGTGGCGGAGGGTGGCTGCCCCAATGAACGAGCCGTGGCAGGGGGCCTGGGGGATGGTGAGGACACTGTCCCCAGTGTCCCCGTCATCCCCAGCTTGACCACCTCCCTCAACAAGCTCCCCCACCTCTTGGAGTACAGGGCAGAGGGCGGCTGCAACAAGGAGCAAGTGGCAGCGGTGATGCTGGGGGACGGTGAAATCACCTTCCCTGATGTCCCCGACAGCCTTGCCAGCACCGCCTCCTTCAGCGAAGTCCCCGACTTCTGGGACAACGGGCTGGAGGGCAACTGCCCCAAGGACCGCCTGGCAGCGGCAATGCTGGGGGACGCCGACCCCTTCTGGGGGGGGCCGGCCTCCCCCTTGCAGGACCCCGAGGGGAAGCAGGGCACGGTGGCGGCAGACCTCCCCACCTGGCTGCCACTCAGCCCCTCGGACACTTCTGAGGAGAGCTCTCCGGAGACTTCAGACGACAGTCCTGTGGAGAGTCCCCGCAAGGATCCCCTGAAGGCTCTTGCGGAGACTCCCCTGCTGAGCCCCCTGCAGATCCCGCTCCTGAGTCCCCTGGCCAGCCCCCCGGCTGCCCCCCAGCGTCATCCACCCCGCACGGCCCAACTGGTGCAGGAGGCGCTGCGGAGGCAGCCCCGGGTGCTTTTGACCCGCTTGCCGCTGCCGCCGGGTGCCGCCTCCTGCCAGATGGTGCCCAGATCGG
This sequence comes from Nipponia nippon, assembly GCF_047370975.1. Classification (NCBI taxonomy): domain Eukaryota; kingdom Metazoa; phylum Chordata; class Aves; order Pelecaniformes; family Threskiornithidae; genus Nipponia; species Nipponia nippon. Next base: position 88,754 of record NW_028262332.1, read on the forward strand.
GAGAGATGGGCGGCAAGAAGGCCAAGCGCCCCGCACCAGCCAGCGCCCCCAAAACACAAGAGACCACCCTGCGCGACAGCATCCCACCAAAGAAAAAGAAGAAGAGGGTGGTTGTGCCAGGTGCCCAATAACTCAAAAACGCTGTCAGAGGGGAAGGTGGGCGGGCACGGCACGGTGGGGGCGGCAGCGGGCAGCAGGCAGGACACAGCAAGCGGAGAGCATCCAACAGCAACAACGTGCCTGCCAAGCCATTTGGAAGCCAGAGGGATGCCAGGGGGCAAAGGCCCCTCGCACACCTGAGGGGACAGGTTTCATGCAGCCCGTCTACTGAAACCCCGCAGCACGGAGGCCTTAAACTTCTGGCCCGGGGCTCTGGCCCCGAGCCCTGCCCCGGCCCGGAGACCCTTGCCTGCCCCAGTCCCCCAGCCCCACGCACTTTGAACTACGGCTCCCCGCTGCCCGGGGGCTGCGATACGTTCAATGGAACGGGTGACACGGTGCTGCCGGCCGCCGGAGCCACTGGTGTCGCGGCCAGGCCGTGCCCCATGGCTCCCGGCAGCAGTGGGCCGTGCGGGAGGAAGCTGCAGAGCGGTGGGGGCAGGGGCAAGGCAGGGCAGACGCCCTCACCACTCTGGTATGCGGGAGCCCTCTCTGCCCACCATCACGCTGCCGGCCCTGGGCCCACCCAGCGCCACTTCCACTTCTGCTGCCTTCACACCGCGCCCCTGCCCGGCACAGGCTGCAGCCGCGGTGCCACCTCGCCGTTCCTAAAGGAACAACCGCCCCTGAACCAGCATCCCCACCCCAGCCTGGTACCCACACCCCTGCTACTGCCAGCTCCGCCCTGGCCTGCTGCTGACAGCCCCACCGCCGGCAGCCCCACCGCGGGCTGCAACCAGCATCCCCAGGAACAGCATCCCCACCCCGGGGCTGAGAAGGCCCCGCTACGACCTGAGGGCGCACGTGCTGACCTCCATCCCACGTTTCCACCTGCTGGGGCAAGGACTGAAGGTGGTCATCTGAAAGCTACTGAAATACCCAGTAGTTCAGCTCATTGCAATTGCTTAAGACAAGGCTTTTGGCTAGAACACAGTCAAGAAAATTGAAAAACAGAACTAACCTGCACTCCCTCCTTGACTGGCACCTCTTTCTTCATCACTTCTTTGCATTTCTATCGTTCCTGCGCAGTACATATCAAGATTTTCCTCATGAAAAGAAGCAAGAAAGATCAGTCACAACTATGCAGAAAACCTGCCATTCACATACACAGTGCCCACACAGGAGCATTATCAAGGCCCTGCCTAGACACAGAAGATTAAATTCATGCACCGGGGAGGAGAGAGCAGGAACAGCGCTCTGGCACCCACGAGGAGTAACAACAATTTCTGCTCTGAACTGGGGCTTAGTCAAAGAGCAAGCACAGTACTGGTCCAGACACGAAACTGAGCGTATCGCTTAATCCCGGGCGCCACACGCACTGGACCTTCTTCCATCGCCTCCTGCCGACGAATGGTTTCCCAGGCTCTTCCATCTCATCGCAGCTGCACGCTGGCTCCGGGCTGACTGGGGGAACTTCTCAGCGCTTTAACTTTGCTTCAGGCTTGCTACGAGCACGCGGCTTCATCCCTTTGGCTTGGCCCCCAGCAGAAGCTGGGCAAGTGGCAGGTTTGCAAGTGCCTTGATGGAACGGAGCTTGGACACCTACCAGGCATTAAAAACCAACCAAAGAAAAAGCCAGAGAAACTGCGTTAGAGAGCAGCAGAAAGAAACAACGGGGCTCAGCACTCTTTCACACACGGCGTTTGGAATTTGGGAGACTGGGGCTCCCAACAGACTCGCCTCTTGCAATGGAAACATCCTGTAGCTTTTGAGCCTGACAGAAATATTACAGACTGCCCCCATCCCTACGCTGCAGCTGCCCCAAGCGTTTGCTTGTCCATGTCCAGCTCTCTTCCATGCTGACAAGGGATGTTCAATCTGCAAAAGAGGCAGTCCTACAAACCGCATCATTTAAGAACCCACAACAGGCAACTCAATGTGAAAAGGAGCACAAAGAAAGGGGTCTTTTCAGAATCGCTATCTCTTTCTTTTTCATGCCCGTATTTTCCTCACCACGGGGAGCAAGCACAGACTCTGCAGCCCCTGCCAGTCACATACGGTTCTGTGGGACAGAGGGGAGAAGAAAGGAGAGAGACCTGCACACGGAATTTTCAAACCTGGGAAGAACCAAGTCGAAACACCTGCAAAGTGTACTTACAGAAATTTAAACCCGATGCAGCCGACTCATAGAAGCGAGGATTACAGAGAACTAGAGGGGAGCACTGCAATCAAAGGGGGAAGCAACACAGGCAGCTCTAACCGCACATTTTCCCCTGATTGCCTTACACACAACAGGCCTGGGATCCCCACTGCTCACCTCACCCTGGAATAGTCCCATTCCTCCTCTGAAAGCTGCTGTGTGCCTGGCTGAGGACAGGCACAATCCACACAGAGAGCAACCAGAGCTAAACGCTGTGCTTTCCTGGGTGAAGTTTCCTCAGAAAAAATACATTGACAAAACCAAATAACCTGCTACTGCAAGCACCAGGAAAAAAAAAGTCCCTGACAGGTTACCGGACCTTCCCGGCTGTGGTAAAACCATCCGCCCTCGGTACCCCCAATTCCCAGAAGCCCGCAGCACAGCTTGGGTGGGGGGACAGGCAGGTATCCCACCTTGGGGCCCAGAGAGGGGCACAAGTGTTACACGTGGGATTCAGAAAAGGAGTTAATTACCAAGGCCTGCTTCAAAGCGTTCATCATCAAGGCCTGCTTAGAAGAAGTTGGTCACCAACAACTGACAGCTACCAAGGACAGAGTAGAGCTAGGAAGGAAGTGAATCAGCATGCCCGCAGAAACCAAGGACAGAGGAGAGGCCTGTAAGGTAAGAAGGAATCTCTGAATGAAAGAGTGAGCTCAGGACAAAGATCATGGGCAGTCTGAACATAAACCAAGAAACTCCCTGAACACTGGCGAGTGTCAGCTGTGTTCTTAACAAAAGGAAACAGCCAAATCAGCATGCTGAGGTGGAAAAAAACAACGAGGTCAACAAGCGGACAGCTGGAACTTGAGGAGAACGACCACCAAGGACCCCCGAAACAAGCCCCAGAATCAAACAGCGCATGCTCCGGTGGGAGGGGAAAGATGGTAATGATTTCTGGGAAACAATTGTAATATCAATGACTTTCCTCGGAAAATTAAGGAGTATGTGCGTTTTAAGTTTGATAAACACTTTGCTGGCGTGACCTACGGCATGCACGCTGGGCGGAGGTATCCCCCGTTCATCCAGCGCTGCAATAAAGAAGGCCTGCTTTCTGAATGCCAAATTGGCGTTAGAAAGGTTTTGGGCCGGTTGGCGGTAGCACAAGCATCTGCCAAGGGAGCTGCCTCCAACCAGGAGCGCTCCCCACCGGCTGCTCTGCCAACAACGCCCCGGCGCGTGCTCCCACCAGGAGGCAGAAACAGCTCCGTGTCTGGAAATCCCCATTTCTCAAAGGCTGTCGGCAGAGGCGGGGCTGTCCATCAGCACCAGACCCACAGGAGGGGACAGCAAAGGCCCCTGGCCTGTCCCCACCACAGCATGCCTGCCCCAAAGCCCGGAGCCGCCTGCAGAGAGGAGGCCACTCTGCCTTCCCCTGCCCTGCGGACATCAAACACCCACCTCCAGCTGGCAGGGCTGGGGCTGGCGACCCTGGGGGCAGCAGCAGGAACCGCTCCCACCCTGCTGCTGGGGCTGGCCCTGGGGCTGAGCCCTCGGGCCCAGGGCTGGGGACTGGGCCGTGGCGGGGCCCGTGGGCGGTGAGGCCTCCAGGCCCCTGCCCCAGGCCCATCCCCACTGGCACATACCTGCTCCTGCAGCTCCCCTGGCCCTGTGGCCTGGGCCTGGCCCTGGCCCTGGCCTGGCCCTGCTCCCCCCGGGCCCCGGCTGCCCCCGGCCCGGCTCCCGCCCCTTTCTCCTCAGGCCCCTGGGCCTCGGCCCCCTCCGGCCCCGCCCCACCCGGCTCTGACTGACAGCCCGCCTCCGGCTCCGCCGATTGGCTCCGCCGTGGCCAATGGCGCGGCTGGGGGGGCTGGGCCTGCGCAGGGCGGGAGGGGAGGGAAGGGCGAGGGGCAGGGCCGGGGGCAGGGCCGGGGGGGAGCTGCCCGGGCTTTGCTGGGCACCGGCACGGCTTTCCCAAAGGGTGGCTCTGGCTGTGCTCCAGCCACCGCCCTGGGCAGGAGGAGCTGCGTGCCGGGAGCCGCTGGCAGCGGCCAGGCTGAGCCCAGCACCCAGGGCCTCCCTCAGGCCTCGCTGCCCCCGGGCGCTGAGGAGGAGAGACGCCCTGTGCTGGCGCGGCCCAGGGCGTCCTCCTGCGGCCAGAAGGGAGGACAGAGCCCTGTCCCTCTCCCCACGGGGGCTGACCGCTGTCCTTGGCTTCTGTCCCCGGGGGTCCCCGGTGCTGGCAGGCCCCGCGGGGCCTCGGGGCCAAGCAAATGCCGGGGCGCCAGGGGCTGCTGGGGCCCAGGGCGGCTTTGGGCCTCTCCGAAGCCGAGGCACGGCCGCCCCTTTGCTTCTGCAGGTGCAGTTGTTTGCTACCCCCTGGGAGTCTGGGAGGCCTTCGGGGAAACGAGGAGGTCCCAGCACGCACGCAGGGAGGAGGACAGTGAAAAGGAGCCCTGTCAGGGTTTTTCTGCTGTTTCCCATCTGAACGCAGGCATCTGCGTGCATCAAAGAGCGAGCTGCGCTGGTCTTCGCGATAACTGCGCTCCTTTCTTTTTCAGTTGTGTGCCCACCCTTTTCCTTTTCTCCACCTTTTCTTCCTTCCCCTTTCCCCCCCAGCTGCACTCTCTGTTAAAGGTAAGTAGGATTTGGCTTTCTGGACACATCATCCGGACACTTTCTAAGTCTGTTTTTACCCTAAGCTGGTCTCTGTGCTCCCAGTTTTAACTCTGTATTCTCTATTGCTGAGATTTATGGAGGACCGGGAATTGGGTGTACTGACTAAAACGACAGATATTCAAATGCAATCCTGCCTAGAGGATTAATGCTGTCATTTAGGTATTCACGCGGTCCAGTTCTCTCTCAGCTACACTGGCATTGTTTGCCTGCTCCTGTTTTCCAGCCGCCTTAAAGATACGCCTCTCCACCACAATTAGTAGATGTCATCAGCTTGTGGTTTTGCCGTGTCTTTCTGATGTTGGTTCTGAAGAAATAAAGTAGACGGATGAGTTACAGGGAGTCTCAGAAAGACAGTACAGCAGCATCCTGGTACCCATGAAGCATTTGCAAGCAAAAAACCCTGAATTTATGTGGCTCTGCATGTAGACTTTGGGCATATTCCTGCAGGAGTTGCTGCAGTGCTTTCAGGCACTACCTAGTAATTCTGGACGCCACAGCGTTGTGCTTATAAACCTGGCCTTGTTTTGGGGGTTAATTTCAATGCGTATGCTTAGTGCTGTCTTGCCAATGCATCCTGCGTTTCTGGCTGGATGGCACCCTCTCCTGGTATTGTAATGCTGCCCTGAAAGGAGAGGAGAGATGCTGCTGGCATCAAAGCTCAAAGCAATACCCGTGTGTGGGGATAAGGTAGCTATGGTAGATAGCTGAACTCGGGGCTTGGGCTCCCACAAAGAAACACTGTTCTAAAGACTCTGCTGCTGACATTGCTGTTATTTCCTTGTCAGATGAGTGATTTTTTTCACTGAAGGAGACTTGCACTTGGACGTGTCTAGGCTATGACTGTTCTTTCTCCGACACTCAAGTACTCTACCTGGTAGCTATTTGTAATACTAGGGGTAGAGACATTGGCTGAAGTGGCCTTTGTGTTTTGATGGTTGATTCATTCTAAACAATGTAGCCTTGTAGTAATTTTCCAAACATTACCTTTATGTATTTTCCAGTAAAAGACAGCACATGTTGTGAATAGAATGGATTTGAATCAGCGTAGTAAAAATGCCATCATTCGCACAGTTCTAATGGGAATACTGGGATCAGGCCGTGGGCATTTTGCCCCTCTGGGAAGGCCCTGAGGTGGCAGCAGGTGGAGGGAGAATCGGGCTTGAGCATCTCCTGGGAGGCGTGAGCAGCCTGTGGGCCGAGGAGGCAGGTCTTGCTCACGTGCTCAGGGAATAGCCGGTCGCCGGCGGCGCTGGGGTCAGGAAGGAATTTTCCCCCGGGGCAGACTGGCACTGCTCCCTGGGGGCTTTTTGCCTTCCTCTGCAGCATTGAGCATGAGCACTTGTCAGGGCTCCTCTGGTCCCTTTTGGCTGGGTTACTGCCTGCTGCTCGTGCACCACGAAGATGGCCTCTCGTGCCCTGCAGCTGGGGGGACGAAGGCTTTTTTCCCCCCACGCTGGGCCAGCAAGTGACCCCGGGGCTTTTTGCCTTCCTCTGCAGCACTGAGCACGGCCCCTTGCCAGGGCTCCTTTGGGCCATTTTGGCTAGGTGCCTGCTGCTCCTGCTCCACGAAGGTGGCCCTTGTGCCCCGCATGCGGGGGGAGGACGCTTTCTAGACTCCCAGGGCGGACGCCCAGGGTGGCCCCCTGGGGGGTGCTGCTTCTCCTCTCTAACAGCATTGAGCGCAGCCCCTTGTCAGGGCTCCTCTGGGCCCTTGGGGCTCAGTTCTTGCCTGCTGCTCTTGCACCTCCGAGGCGCCGCTCGTGCCCTGGCGCTCCCTGGCTCTTTTGCCCATTGCAGGTTTGGAGCAGGAGCGAGCTCTGCTCTTGCCTTGGCTCCGTTTCCCGAGGTGTTCTTGCTTGTGCAAAACAGCCTGTGCTTGGAAGGGCTCCAGGCTTGCTGCCCCCTCCGCAGCTGCCGCTTTTCAGCTCTCCCTGCATGCGATCCAAGCGCAGGGCAGGCAGGAGAGCGCTTTTCCTGCCTCCCTGGCCAAGAAGCACAGCGGAGCAAGTTTTGGAAGGCAAAAGGTGTGCTTGTCATCGACCCGTGTCCTACTTGGGAAAATACCCCAGGGCACCACACCCCTCTTCTTCTTCTACTTTTCTGGGGGTGGTCGGGACCCATCCTCCTTCTTCAAGTTCTTCTGCACTGTTGAGAAACGAGGGACTGCTTGGCCCGTATTCCTGCTGCTCCTTTCTGCGGCTTTCCTTTGCCACACTGCAGGGCATGATTTTTCCAACTAAACTGAAGAACACATCAGCCTGCTCCTGCCTACACGTGCGCATTGTGCTAATGCTTGTGAGCATCGGCTCTGAAAGAGATTCAGCAAAATGGCCTAAAATAGCCTCAAATAAAATCAGAGAAAATAAAATAATAAAATGATAAAATCATAACATTAAATAACAAAATAAAATAAAAACGCATAAAGCAAGGTAAAGTAAAGTAAGATTAACCAACATAAAATAAAATAATAAAAAATAAACCCAAAGAAAATTTGATAAAATCAAATACAATAACATAACATGAAAGAAACTAAACTAAAATAACATAAACCAACATAACCAGGCAGAAAATAAAATAAAGTAAAATTAAGTCAACTAAAATGAAATCCTGTTTCTACTTGTATCCCTTTTGATTTGTGTCCTCGAAAGTGTTTCTGGAGCTGTAAACCCCCTGGCATTTCAGGCAAAGAGTGGTCTCCTTGTTCTGCGCCTCATCCTGAGTGCAGGGAAGAGAAGAGGAGAGAAGAGAAGGGCTGAGTTGGCAGGGACCTCCAGGGACCTTCGGGACTATCTAGCTGAGGGGAAGACGACTAGCAGGAGCAAGACAAAGGCTGAGAGGGCTGCCGTCACTTTCAGGAAAGGTCTTGAGGGTGAAGGCCAAAGGAGGAGAAAAGCTCTTGAGTGCAAGGAAAAAGAGGGTCAAGAAGAGAAAACAATTTGGGACTTCTTTCCCAGAAGAAGACCTCACCATAAGCAGGGTAGTAGCAAATGTCCCTTGGTGCATCGGTCAGGAGCGGCGAGGCCATCCTGCACGTGCTCTACGGCTCTGCACAGTTCACGCAGAGGGAACCCAAAGCCTTGCTTTCACCTCTGGCATCCCCACAACCAAATACATGGCTATGGTACAAACAGCCTTCATGACGCAGTCTGAATGTCCAGCTGTAGTTAGCGGGACGCCCAGCAGCTGTGCCCAGTGCATGGCCAGCAAGGGCAGGGACAGCCCCCTGAGCCTCCTGGGCCCAGGGACTGCCTCGGGGCCAGCAGCCCAAAGGCCTTCCTGGGAAGGATGCTGGGCGGAGGGCCGGCGGGCGGGGCTGCGCGGGCCCCGCCCGTGTCACAGTGCCACCACCCGGCAACGCAGCAGTCACCATGCCCCGGGACAGCATAAAAGGGAGCACGCTCCCGCGGCCCGCTGCCATAGCTGGCCTGGGGGCAGCCCGAAGACGAAGTGCGAGAGGAAGTCCTTGAGGAGGCGGTGGAATTACTTGGCGAGGGCTGAGGGAGGAAGGCCGGAGGAGGCTTGCCGAGGCTGCTGGAGACGAGAAGAACCACCAACACGTGGAGGTTCCCGAGGCTGGCTAGCCTTTTCAGCTGGCTAGCAGTGGCAAGAGCAAGGGAATGCCTTCTTGAAGAGCACTGCAGAGCTCGCCGTCCTCATCCCCTGCGGAGCCAGTGGCAGCAGCCGTGAGGAACGGGATGCAGAGATGTTGGCGGGGGTCCCGGTGCTTTGGAGCAGCCACTGGTGCCTTGCCAGGCGCAGGAAGGATCGTTGCCCCCCCGACGGATCAGGCCGCGGGCGTTTTGCCCCTCTGGGAAGGCCCTGAGCTCCCTCCTGGGGTGCAGCTCCCTCACGGTGTGCAGCTCCCCCAAGGGGTGCAGCTCCCCCCGATGGCGCAGCTCCCCCGTGTCGTGCAGCTTCCCTCTGGGGTGCAGCTCCCTCATGGTGTGCAGCTCCCCCAAGGGGTGCAGCTCCCCCCGATGGCGCGGCTCCCCCGTGTCGTGCAGCTCCCTCCTGGGCTGCAGCTCCCTCCCACGGTGCAGCTCCCCCAAGGGGTGCAGCTCCCGTGCAGGGTGCAGCTCCCCACCGTGGCCGCTCCTTGTCCCCCTGCCTACAGCTGGGGACAGCAGGTGGTGATAGGGACACTGGTGCCCCACCAGCCGATGGGCCTGGGGCCGTGGGCCGTGGGCCAGGGGGAGACCCTGGACCCCACAGGCCCCCCGTGCTCCTCACCCTGCCCGGCAGCACCCAGAAGCCATTGGAGGCCTCCAGCAAGGACGGGGCGGCCATCGAGGACACTGTCCCTGCTGCCAGCCCCCGCCAGACCACCCTGCCTCTGCCGACTGGCAGAGCCACGACGAAGCCCAAAGGTGAGGTCTGGGGGGTGGCAGAGCCCATGGTCGGGTGGCCAAGCTTAGCAAAGCTGGCATCGCCCCGGGGTTCGATTGCTTTTGTTTCCTTTTTCAGCAGCGGTGACCACCCCGGGGGCCCCGGGGAAGCCCGCGGATCTGCCCCAGCAGGGGCCAGACGCCTTCGCCGAGGCCTTTCCTGAGCAGGCAGAGGACACCACCGCCAGCCGTGTGCTCGCCTGGCTCGACACCACGGACAGCGAGGACACCGTCCCCGATGTCCCCGACAGCCCCAGCTTCACCGCCTTCCTCCACGAGCTCCCCGACCTCTCCGAGTACGTGGCGGAGGACGGCTGCCCCAAGGAGCGAGCGGTGGCGGCAGCGCTGGGGGACAGCGTGGGCACCGTCCCCCATGTCCTCCACTTTACTGCCTTCCTCAATGAGCTCCCCAACCTCCCCAAGTACGTGGCGGACGATGGCTACCCCAAGGAGCAAGCAGTGGCAGCGGGGCTGGGGGACAGCGAGGACACCGTCCCCGGTGTCCCCGAAGTCCCCGACTTGAGCACCTACCTCAACAAGCTCCCTCATTTCTTGGAGTACAGGGCATACGGCGGCAGCCCCAAAGAGAGAGAGGCAGTGGCGGGGCTGGGGGACGGCGAGGTCACTGTCGATAATGTCCCCGACTCTACCAACTTCCTCAGCCACCTCCCTGACTTCTCCGAGTACGTGGCAGAGGGCAGCTGCCCCAGTGAACGAGTGGCGGCGGCGGGGCTGGGGGACAGCGAGGACACTGTCCCTGATGGCCTTGATTTCCCCAACAGCCTCGCCAGCACTGCTTTCCTCAATGAGCTCCACGACTTCTCGGAGTACGTGGCGGACGGCGACTGCCCCCAGGACCAAGCCATGGCGGCGCGGCTAGGGGACAGCGAGGACACCATCTTGACCACCAACGTCCCCAACTTGACCACTGACGTCCTCAATGAGCTCCCTGACCTCTCCGAGTACGTGGCGGAGGGTGGCTGCCCCAATGAACGAGCCGTGGCAGGGGGCTGGGGGATGGTGAGGACACTGTCCCCAGTGTCCCCGTCATCCCCAGCTTGACCACCTCCCTCAACAAGCTCCCCCACCTCTTGGAGTACAGGGCAGAGGGCGGCTGCAACAAGGAGCAAGTGGCAGCGGTGATGCTGGGGGACGGTGAAATCACCTTCCCTGATGTCCCCGACAGCCTTGCCAGCACCGCCTCCTTCAGCGAAGTCCCCGACTTCTGGGACAACGGGCTGGAGGGCAACTGCCCCAAGGACCGCCTGGCAGCGGCAATGCTGGGGGACGCCGACCCCTTCTGGGGGGGGCCGGCCTCCCCCTTGCAGGACCCCGAGGGGAAGCAGGGCACGGTGGCGGCAGACCTCCCCACCTGGCTGCCACTCAGCCCCTCGGACACTTCTGAGGAGAGCTCTCCGGAGACTTCAGACGACAGTCCTGTGGAGAGTCCCCGCAAGGATCCCCTGAAGGCTCTTGCGGAGACTCCCCTGCTGAGCCCCCTGCAGATCCCGCTCCTGAGTCCCCTGGCCAGCCCCCGGCTGCCCCCAGCGTCATCCACCCCGCACGGCCCAACTGGTGCAGGAGGCACTGCGGAGGCAGCCCCGGGTGCTTTTGACCCGCTTGCCGCTGCCGCCGGGTGCCGCCTCCTGCCAGATGGTGCCCAGATCGGGAGAGATGGGCGGCAAGAAGGCCAAGCGCCCCGCACCAGCCAGCGCCCCCAAAACACAAGAGACCACCCTGCGCGACAGCATCCCACCAAAGAAAAAGAAGAAGAGGGTGGTTGTGCCAGGTGCCCAATAACTCAAAAACGCTGTCAGAGGGGAAGGTGGGCGGGCACGGCACGGTGGGGGCGGCAGCGGGCAGCAGGCAGGACACAGCAAGCGGAGAGCATCCAACAGCAACAACGTGCCTGCCAAGCCATCTAGAAGCCAGAGGGATGCCAGGGGGCAAAGGCCCCTCGCACACCTGAGGGGACAGGTTTCATGCAGCCCATGCCAGGCCGTGCCCCGCAGCACGGAGGCCTTAAACTTCTGGCCCGGGGCTCTGGCCCCGAGCCCTGCCCCGGCCCGGAGACCCTTGCCTGCCCCAGTCCCCCAGCCCCACGCACTTTGAACTACGGCTCCCCGCTGCCCGGGGGCTGCGATACGTTCAATGGAACGGGTGACACGGTGCTGCCGGCCGCCGGAGCCACTGGTGTCGCGGCCAGGCCGTGCCCCATGGCTCCCGGCAGCAGTGGGCCGTGCGGGAGGAAGCTGCGGAGCGGTGGGGGCAGGGGCAAGGCACGGCAGACGCCCTCACCGCTCTGGTATGCGGGAGCCCTCTCTGCCCACCATCACGCTGCCGGCCCTGGGCCCACCCAGCGCCACTTCCACTTCTGCTGCCTTCACACCTTGCCCTTGCCCGGCAAAGGCTGCAGCCGCGGCGCCACCTCGCCGTTCCTAAAGGAACAACCGCCCCCGAACCAGCATCCCCACTCCGGCCTGGTACCCAACACCGCTGCTACTGCCAGCTCCGCCCTGGCCTGCTGCTGACAGCCCCACCGCCAGCATCCCCATCGCGGGCTGCAACCAGCGTCCCCAGGAACAGCATCCCCACCCCGGGGCTGAGGAGGCCCCGCTATGACCTGAGGGCGCACGTGCTGACCTCCATCCCGTGTTTCCACCTGCTGGGGCAAGGACTGAAGGTGGTCATCTGAAAGCTACTGAAATACCCAGTAGTTCAGCTCATTGCAATTGTTTAAGACAAGGCTTTTGGCTAGAACACAGTCAAGAAAATTGAAAAACAGAACTAACCTGCACTCCCTCCTTGACTGGCACCTCTTTCTTCATCACTTCTTTGCATTTCTATCGTTCCTGCGCAGTACATATCAAGATTTTCCTCATGAAAAGAAGCAAGAAAGATCAGTCACAACTATGCAGAAAACCTGCCATTCACATACACAGTGCCCACACAGGAGCATTATCAAGGCCCTGCCTAGACACAGAAGATTAAATTCATGCACCGGGGAGGAGAGAGCAGGAACAGCGCTCTGGCACCCACGAGGAGTAACAACAATTTCTGCTCTGAACTGGGGCTTAGTCAAAGGGCAAGCACAGTACTGGTCCAGACACGAAACTGAGCGTATCGCTTAATCCCGGGCGCCACACGCACTGGACCTTCTTCCATCGCCTCCTGCCGACGAATGGTTTCCCAGGCTCTTCCATCTCATCGCAGCTGCACGCTGGCTCCGGGCTGACTGGGGGAACTTCTCAGCGCTTTAACTTTGCTTCAGGCTTGCTACGAGCACGCGGCTTCATCCCTTTGGCTTGGCCCCCAGCAGAAGCTGGGCAAGTGGCAGGTTTGCAAGTGCCTTGATGGAACGGAGCTTGGACACCTACCAGGCATTAAAAACCAACCAAAGAAAAAGCCAGAGAAACTGCGTTAGAGAGCAGCAGAAAGAAACAACGGGGCTCAGCACTCTTTCACACACGGCGTTTGGAATTTGGGAGACTGGGGCTCCCAACAGACTCGCCTCTTGCAATGGAAACATCCTGTAGCTTTTGAGCCTGACAGAAATATTACAGACTGCCCCCATCCCTACGCTGCAGCTGCCCCAAGCGTTTGCTTGTCCATGTCCAGCTCTCTTCCATGCTGACAAGGGATGTTCAATCTGCAAAAGAGGCAGTCCTACAAACCGCATCATTTAAGAACCCACAACAGGCAACTCAATGTGAAAAGGAGCACAAAGAAAGGGGTCTTTTCAGAATCGCTATCTCTTTCTTTTTCATGCCCGTATTTTCCTCACCACGGGGAGCAAACACAGACTCTGCAGCCCCTGCCAGTCACATACGGTTCTGTGGGACAGAGGGGAGAAGAAAGGAGAGAGACCTGCACACGGAATTTTCAAACCTGGGAAGAACCAAGTCGAAACACCTGCAAAGTGTACTTACAGAAATTTAAACCCGATGCAGCCGACTCATAGAAGCGAGGATTACAGAGAACTAGAGGGGAGCACTGCAATCAAAGGGGGAAGCAACACAGGCAGCTCTAACCGCACATTTTCCCCTGATTGCCTTACACACAACAGGCCTGGGATCCCCACTGCTCACCTCACCCTGGAATAGTCCCATTCCTCCTCTGAAAGCTGCTGTGTGCCTGGCTGAGGACAGGCACAATCCACACAGAGAGCAACCAGAGCTAAACGCTGTGCTTTCCTGGGTGAAGTTTCCTCAGAAAAAATACATTGACAAAACCAAATAACCTGCTACTGCAAGCACCAGGAAAAAAAGTCCCTGACAGGTTACCGGACCTTCCCGGCTGTGGTAAAACCATCCGCCCTCGGTACCCCCAATTCCCAGAAGCCCGCAGCACAGCTTGGGTGGGGGGACAGGCAGGTATCCCACCTTGGGGCCCAGAGAGGGGCACAAGTGTTACACGTGGGATTCAGAAAAGGAGTTAATTACCAAGGCCTGCTTCAAAGCGTTCATCATCAAGGCCTGCTTAGAAGAAGTTGGTCACCAACAACTGACAGCTACCAAGGACAGAGTAGAGCTAGGAAGGAAGTGAATCAGCATGCCCGCAGAAACCAAGGACAGAGGACAGGCCTGTAAGGTAAGAAGGAATCTCTGAATGAAAGAGTGAGCTCAGGACAAAGATCATGGGCAGTCTGAACATAAACCAAGAAACTCCCTGAACACTGGCGAGTGTCAGCTGTGTTCTTAACAAAAGGAAACAGCCAAATCAGCATGCTGAGGTGGAAAAAAACAACGAGGTCAACAAGCGGACAGCTGGAACTTGAGGAGAACGACCACCAAGGACCCCCGAAACAAGCCCCAGAATCAAACAGCGCATGCTCCGGTGGGAGGGGAAAGATGGTAATGATTTCTGGGAAATAATTGTAATATCAATGACTTTCCTCGGAAAATTAAGGAGTATGTGCGTTTTAAGTTTGATAAACACTTTGCTGGCGTGACCTACGGCATGCACGCTGGGCGGAGATATCCCCCGTTCATCCAGCGCTGCAATAAAGAAGGCCTGCTTTCTGAATGCCAAATTGGCGTTAGAAAGGTTTTGGGCCGGTTGGCGGTAGCACAAGCATCTGCCAAGGGAGCTGCCTCCAACCAGGAGCGCTCCCCACCGGCTGCTCTGCCAACAACGCCCCGGCGCGTGCTCCCACCAGGAGGCAGAAACAGCTCCGTGTCTGGAAATCCCCATTTCTCAAAGGCTGTCGGCAGAGGCGGGGCTGTCCATCAGCACCAGACCCACAGGAGGGGACAGCAAAGGCCCCTGGCCTGTCCCCACCACAGCATGCCTGCCCCAAAGCCCGGAGCCGCCTGCAGAGAGGAGGCCACTCTGCCTTCCCCTGCCCTGCGGACATCAAACACCCACCTCCAGCTGGCAGGGCTGGGGCTGGCGACCCTGGGGGCAGCAGCAGGAACCGCTCCCACCCTGCTGCTGGGGCTGGCCCTGGGGCTGAGCCCTCGGGCCCAGGGCTGGGGACTGGGCCGTGGCGGGGCCCGTGGGCGGTGAGGCCTCCAGGCCCCTGCCCCAGGCCCATCCCCACTGGCACATACCTGCTCCTGCAGCTCCCCTGGCCCTGTGGCCTGGGCCTGGCCCTGGCCCTGGCCTGGCCCTGCTCCCCCCGGGCCCCGGCTGCCCCCGGCCCGGCTCCCGCCCCTTTCTCCTCAGGCCCCTGGGCCTCGGCCCCCTCCGGCCCCGCCCCACCCGGCTCTGACTGACAGCCCGCCTCCGGCTCCGCCGATTGGCTCCGCCGTGGCCAATGGCGCGGCTGGGGGGGCTGGGCCTGCGCAGGGCGGGAGGGGAGGGAAGGGCGAGGGGCAGGGCCGGGGGCAGGGCCGGGGGGGAGCTGCCCGGGCTTTGCTGGGCACCGGCACGGCTTTCCCAAAGGGTGGCTCTGGCTGTGCTCCAGCCACCGCCCTGGGCAGGAGGAGCTGCGTGCCGGGAGCCGCTGGCAGCGGCCAGGCTGAGCCCAGCACCCAGGGCCTCCCTCAGGCCTCGCTGCCCCCGGGCGCTGAGGAGGAGAGACGCCCTGTGCTGGCGCGGCCCAGGGCGTCCTCCTGCGGCCAGAAGGGAGGACAGAGCCCTGTCCCTCTCCCCACGGGGGCTGACCGCTGTCCTTGGCTTCTGTCCCCGGGGGTCCCCGGTGCTGGCAGGCCCCGCGGGGCCTCGGGGCCAAGCAAATGCCGGGGCGCCAGGGGCTGCTGGGGCCCAGGGCGGCTTTGGGCCTCTCCGAAGCCGAGGCACGGCCGCCCCTTTGCTTCTGCAGGTGCAGTTGTTTGCTACCCCCTGGGAGTCTGGGAGGCCTTCGGGGAAACGAGGAGGTCCCAGCACGCACGCAGGGAGGAGGACAGTGAAAAGGAGCCCTGTCAGGGTTTTTCTGCTGTTTCCCATCTGAACGCAGGCATCTGCGTGCATCAAAGAGCGAGGGGGGCTGCGCTGGTCTTCGCGATAACTGCGCTCCTTTCTTTTTCAGTTGTGTGCCCACCCTTTTCCTTTTCTCCACCTTTTCTTCCTTCCCCTTTCCCCCCCAGCTGCACTCTCTGTTAAAGGTAATGAGGATTTGGCTTTCTGGACACATCATCCGGACACTTTCTAAGTCTGTTTTTACCCTAAGCTGGTCTCTGTGCTCCCAGTTTTAACTCTGTATTCTCTATTGCTGAGATTTATGGAGGACCGGGAATTGGGTGTACTGACTAAAACGACAGATATTCAAATGCAATCCTGCCTAGAGGATTAATGCTGTCATTTAGGTATTCACGCGGTCCAGTTCTCTCTCAGCTACACTGGCATTGTTTGCCTGCTCCTGTTTTCCAGCCGCCTTAAAGATACGCCTCTCCACCACAATTAGTAGATGTCATCAGCTTGTGGTTTTGCCATGTCTTTCTGATGTTGGTTCTGAAGAAATAAAGTAGACGGATGAGTTACAGGGAGTCTCAGAAAGACAGTACAGCAGCATCCTGGTACCCATGAAGCATTTGCAAGCAAAAAACCCTGAATTTATGTGGCTCTGCATGTAGACTTTGGGCATATTCCTGCAGGAGTTGCTGCAGTGCTTTCAGGCACTACCTAGTAATTCTGGACGCCACAGCGTTGTGCTTATAAACCTGGCCTTGTTTTGGGGGTTAATTTCAATGCGTATGCTTAGTGCTGTCTTGCCAATGCATCCTGCGTTTCTGGCTGGATGGCACCCTCTCCTGGTATTGTAATGCTGCCCTGAAAGGAGAGGAGAGATGCTGCTGGCATCAAAGCTCAAAGCAATACCCGTGTGTGGGGATAAGGTAGATATGGTAGATATCTGAACACAGGGCTTGGGCTCCCACAAAGAAACACTGTTCTAAAGACTCTGCTGCTGACATTTCTGTTATTTCCTTGTCAGATGAGTGATTTTTTTCACTGAAGGAGACTTGCACTTGGACGTGTCTAGGCTATGACTGTTCTTTCTCCGACACTCAAGTACTCCACCTGGTAGCTATTTGTAATACTAGGGGTAGAGACATTGGCTGAAGTGGCCTTTGTGTTTTGATGGCTGATTCATTCTAAACAATGTAGCCTTGTAGTAATTTTCCAAACATTACCTTTATGTATTTTCCAGTACAAGACAGCATATGTTGTGAATAGAATGGATTTGATTCAGCGTAGTAAAAACTGAGCAATGCCATCGTTCGCACAGTTCTAATGGGAATACTGGGATCAGGCCGTGGGCATTTTGCCCCTCTGGGAAGGCCCTGAGGTGGCAGCAGGTGGAGGGAGAATCGGGCTTGAGCATCCTCCTTCTTCAAGTTCTTCTGCACTGTTGAGAAACGAGGGACTGCTTGGCCCGTATTCCTGCTGCTCCTTTCTGCGGCTTTCCTTTGCCACACTGCAGGGCATGATTTTTCCAACTAAACTGAAGAACACATCAGCCTGCTCCTGGCTACACAGGCGCATTGTGTTAATGCTTGTGAGCATCGGCTCTGAAAGAGATTCAGCAAAATAGCCTCAGATAAAATCAGGTAAAATGAAGTAATAGGAAAAGAAAACAACAAAATAAAATAAAAACGCATAAAGCAAGGTAAAGTAAAGTAAGATTAACCAACATAAAATAAAATAATAAAAATTAAACCCAAAGAAAATTTAATAAAATCAAATACAATAACATCACATGAAAGAAACTAAACTAAAATAACAAAAACCAACATAAGAAGACAGAAAATAAAATAAAGTAAAATCAAGTAAGCTAAAATAAAATCCTGTGTCTACTTGTATCCCTTTTGATTTGTGTCTTCAAAAGTGTTTCTGGAGCTGTAAACCCCCTGGCATTTCAGGCAAAGAGTGGTCTCCTTGCTATGCGCCTCATCGTGAGTGCAGGGAAGAGAAGCGAAGAGAAGAGAAGAAGAGTAGAGAAGCGAAGCGAAGCGAAGCGAAGCGAAGCGAAGAGAAGAGAAGAGAAGAGAAGAGAAGAGAAGAGAAGAGAAGAGAAGAGAAGAGAAGAGAAGAGAAGAGAGAAGAGAAGAGAGAAGAGAAGAAGAGAAGAAGAGAAGGGTTGAGTTGGCAGGGACCTCCAGGGATCCTTCAGGACTATCTAGCTGAGGTGAAGACGACTAGCAGGAGCAAGACAAAGGCTGAGAGGGCTGCCATCACTTTCAGGAAAGGTCTTGAGGGTGAAGGCCAAAGGAGGAGAAAAGCTCTTGAGTGCAAGGAAAAAGAGGGTCAAGAAGAGAAAACAATTTGGGACTTCTTTCCCAGAAGAAGACCTCACCATAAGCAGGGTAGTAGCAAATGTCCCTTGGTGCATCGGTCAGGAGCGGCGAGGCCATCCTGCACGTGCTCTACTGCTCTGCACAGTTCACGCAGAGGGAACCCAAAGCCTTGCTTTCACCTCTGGCATCCCCACAACCAAATGAATGGCTATGGTACAAAGAGCCTTCACGACGCAGTCTGAAGGTCCAGCTGTATTTAGCGGGACGCCCAGCAGCTGTGCCCGGTGCATGGCCAGCAAGGGCAGGGACAGCCCCCTGAGCCTCCTGGGCCCAGGGACTGCCTCGGGGCCAGCACCCCTGAAAGGTTTAAAGCCAAGGTAGACAAAACTACTGCATGAAAATGCTTCCTGAAAGAATGAAAGCCTAGGGGCAAGGAAGATATTTTACATATCTTAATCACTTAACTAAACAAAAGAAAGGCCTATGTGATTTAGAGTGTAGTTAGAATGGTTGTAAGATAAGGGGGCTCCGGGATAATCCCATCTCAGACAACTGGGCCTTGGGAGAAGAAATGCATGGAAGACCGGAAGTCACAAAAGAATGACAACAGCCTTGAAGGACACCGTTTAGGTGATCCTAGGACTGAGTTTGCAGAGAAGCAAGGGTCGGTCAGCGAACACAGTGAAGAAGACTACGAGCCTTCATCTGAAGACTCCCAAAGAGCACTTGAAGACCACCACGGGAGACGACTGTGCATGCAGATCGGACATTTGCATATGTTAATGAGTTCCAGGAATTCTCATGTTCATGTAAATGATTTCTTGGAATTTCTGTGAATATGTAGGACTTTATAGTATATAATCTCTGAAGGTCTACCAAATCGTTGGAGCGCTTCTGGTGGAGAATCCCCAGTGCTGCCCAGCGCTGCAATAAAGAATACCTGCTTAATAGTGACTTCATTGCTATTGAGTTTCATTTCAGGGACTCTCTGAATACTCGGTTTCTCCCCTGGGGAGATTCAGACTGTGAGGAGAAGCACCCGTGAATGTTTGTATCAGTTTTGGCGACCCAGGTGGGACCCTCTCTGTTTGGCTGCAGGACCCGTTGAGAACGGGATTCCCTAGGGTACCCCCGGAAAATTTCCGGAGGGACTCCTTCTCTGAATCGGATCACTGCGGGAGCAGATAAGGACCGTCTTCAGAAAAAGGTATTCTTTCTTAAATTTGGTTTGGGACTAGGCATTTGTTGGAAACCCCTGTAAGCCGTGAGTGGTTCACACTTGGTGGAGTATACCGGGCTGCTAGCGCCTTAAAGGAATACGCTTGGGAGCACTTCGGTGCTCATTTGGAACACTTGCATTTGGATACATTGGATCTTGGCTTTGGAACTCGGTTATTTGGTTTTGGGATTGTGTTTGGCATGTTACAAGGACAAGTAGTTGCTCTGTGTTTGCTTTTAGGAGTTTTGTTCATTGTATTGGTATGTGAGCGTTTTTGTTGTCAAAAGTGTCTATACCGTCCTGTGCGTGCGTGAATGAGACGTACTCTTAGTACAAAGTGAGTGCGGAGTCCTGATCCGTGGTTTCCTTGTCCCACAAGGGAAACGGCCGGAGATGGACGAAGCGAAAGAAAAAGATTGTATGGATGTAAAACAGTAATTCTGTAACCCTCTAAGTGGTAAAGTGTGGACGGTGGAACTAACTGTTAAAATACTGCGGGAATACAGGAGAGAACTGGGACCAATAAAATGGGAGGGTCACAACAAAGTAAAGAGATACCAAAGAAATCTCCATTAGGTTGCATTTGATATCACTGGAAGGACATAGGGGGTCCTCCTGCAGGAAACGTGAATAAGAAAACTCTAATTAAGTATTGTAATCAATGATGGCCATTGTATAAATTAGATGATGAAGAAAAGTGGCCTTTGAATGGGACTCTGAAGTCTAATGCCTTGCTGCAACTCCTCTGTTATTTTTAAGGAGGGAGGGAAAATGGGACGAAGCTCTGTATGTGGATACGTTTTCACCCTTCGAAATCACCCCGAGTGGCAGAAAGATTGTGGTTTTAATTTTGCTCCCCAAGATCCCATGGTGTTGGCTTTGGAAAAGGAAAATCAGAAAGAGTTCGGGAAGTTGAAGCGATGTTGTTCAGCATGTAGTATTGGACAGAGGTGTTGGAAGGTGAAAGAGAAACCCAGAAAGGCGGAAGAAAAGTGCCTTTCCGGATGGATGATGTGGATAAGTGGAAGGATGCAGTGAAGAGGTACAGGGAGGACCCAAGTGGGGCTGCGAAAAGGTTTGAGTGGATTACTAAGAACTTGGACCCGGATTGGAAAGATGTGGATCTTATGCTAGATGCTAGGACTGAACCTGAGAAGCAGCTTGTATTAAAGGCAGCCCGAGCTCCTGTAGAAACACAGACTGAGGGACGAGTTTTACAGGGCACAGCTGAAGATCCTGCGCCCTCCAGGGACCCAGGTTGGGACCCTAATGATCCAGCTCCGTACTGTTTGATTGCAACGATACTGAACCTGGATCAAATTTGGAATAGAACATGCGATCCCAAAGGCAGGTAACTGGTCGGCTCTGTATGCTGTCAAGCAGGGGCAGACTGAAACGCCCACGGAGCTTTTAGATCGCTTATGGGCTGCTGTGAGAAGATTTACTACTAGTCAGAAGCTGCCACACAGCAGCTGGTATCTCTGTTTCTGGGACAATCCACTAATGGTATCAGAAAGAAACTTGAGAAACGTAGGGAACCAGACATAAGGAATTTAGAAAAGTTGCTGGAGGAAGCGTGGAGAGTATATCGGAATGGGGAGGGGAGGACAGAAGGAAAGTGGGAAAGGAGATAGTGGCTCCGTTAGCCACATTCTCTGTATTGAATCAAACCTTGTTACCTCTAAGTAAACAAAATGTTCATGTTGTGGGAGCAACTGGGCAGGTTGAAAAGGTTTTTTTCTTGAGACCATTAAAATTTAGAATTGGGAAGAGTGTGGGGATTCACAAATTTCTCCACCTGCCTGAGGCTCCTAGACCATTGCTGGGGAGAGACCAATTAGAACAACTAAATGCCGAAATAAAATTTAGAAACGGGGAAACTGAATTTAAAATACCAGATGAAAATCAGACTGAAATTTTAAGTTTGGTTCTTACTGACCCCAAATTAAAGAAGAAGAAATTACACAAGAAATAAAAGACCAGGTATACCCAGGAGCGTGGGCCTCAGGAATGCCTGGAAAGGCTAAAAATGCTGAATTGGTTGTTGTTAAACTCAAAGGAGGGGCACGACCTGTTAAGATAAAGCAATACCCCTTGAAATTGGAAGATAGGCGAGGGGTACAAAGTATTATAGAAGAGTTTATAAAATTTGGACTATTAACTGAATGCTCTTCAGAATATAACACTCCCGTGCTGCCTGTCAAAAAGCCTGACGGCAAAACTTATCCACTGGGGCAAGATTTGCGGGCAATAAATCAAATAGGTGAAGATTTGTATCCAGTAGTGGCCAACCCCTGTACTCTCAGTGGTTTACTGTATTAGATTTAAAGGATGCATTCTTTTGCCTTACCTTGGCTCCAGAAAGCTGCAATTTATTTGCCTTTGAATGGGAAAACCCTGATACAGGACGAAAAACCCAACTGACCTGGACAGTGTTACCCCAAGGATTTAAAAACAGCCCTACCATTTTTGGAAATCAGTTAGCTAAGGAATTAGAGACCTGGGAGAGGCCCCCAGGAAACGGGATTCTTTTGCCGTATGTGGATGATACATTAATAGCCACAGAAAAGGATGAAGAGTGTAAGGAACGGACTGTGAGCTTGTTGAACTTTCTGGGATTAAGCGGTTATCGCGTCTCATTACAGAAAGCCCAAATCTTGAAGAAGGAAGTGATATACCTGGGATTCGTGATTTCTAAGGGACAAAGACAGCTCGGGAATGACCGAAAGGAAGCTATCTGCAGAACTCCAGAACCCAACACGGTAAAAGAGCTTCGAACCCTTTTGGGAATGACAGGTTGGTGCCGGTTATGGATCTCTAATTATGGACTTTTGGTTAAACCTCTGTATGAACTGTTGAAAATAGCCAGACACAATTACTGTGGACTGATGAAGCTGAGAGGGCATTCAAGGAACTGAAATTGGAGGTAATGAAAGCTCCAGCTTTGGGCCTACCAGATGGAACGAAACCTCTCTGGCTGTTCTCGTATGAAAGGCAAGGAGTGGCTCTGGGAATTCTGGCCCAGAAGCTGGATCCTTATAAATGAGCTGTAGCGTACTTCTCTAAACAATTGGATGAAGTAAGCAAAGGATGGCCGGGATGCCTTTGGGCAGTGGCCGCCGTTGTTTTGATTGTCCAAGAAGCTCAAAAATTTCCTTTGGGACAAAAGATGATTGTGCACACTTCCCACACTGTAACCTCCGTTTTAGAACAAAAAGGGGGACCCTGGCTTTCACTATCAAGATTCTTGACATATCAAGCAGTTTGGATGGAACAGGATGATATGGAAATCGTTACATCTACAATTATCAACCCTGCTTCCATTTTAAGTGATAAACAGGAAATGGAGACCGTCGTGCATGATTGTATAGAAACTATAGAAACCGTATATGCAAGCAGAGCAGACCTGAAGGAGGAGCCACTGGAGGAAGCCGACCGAACGGGGTATACTGATGGGAGCAGTTTCGTAAAGAACGGAGTTCGAATGGCAGGATGTGCTGGAACCACCACAGAGCGACTGGTGGAAGCGAAGTCACTCCCTAAGGGCACATCTGCACAACGAGCTGAAATGAAATAATTGCCCTAGGGAGAGCGTTGGAGCTGGCCGAAGGGCTGCGAGTAAATATCTGGACGGATTCAAAATATGCCTTGGGTGTAGTCCATGCCCATGGAGCAATTTGGAAGGAACGAGGACTCTTGACTGCTCAAGGGAAAGGTATAAAACGTGCTGACAGAATTTTGCGACTTTTAGATGCTGTACAACTTCTGTCAGCAGTGGCAATTATGCACTGCAAAGGACATCAGAAAGGTAACACTGACAGGGAAGTGGGAAATTGGCTGATTACAAGGGCAGGCGAGCTGCAGAACAAGGTGAGGTATTAAGCATAATTCCTGAAAAATCTTTGCCACCACCTGAAACAATTGAATGTGATGAAAAGGATCAAAAGCTGATGACTAACTTAGGAGCTGAAATCAGCCCATCAGGATGGGCACTGCTGAAAGATAACAGAATAATAGTTCCCTTTAGCATATTATGGGAACTTATAAAAACAGAGCACGACGAAACTCATTGGGGAACTGAAACCTTAACCAACTCTCTTCTTAAGCAAATTGTAGCTAGAAATTTCTATCAGACTCTAAAGACTGTAGTTAATAGATGTGAAGTATGCTTAAAGAACAACCCAAAAGTAGAAAACCGTGTGAAATTTGGAAATATCAGCAAAGGAAATGTTCCAGGTCAAAACTGGCAGATAGATTTCTCGGAACTCCCCAGAAAAGGGGGATATAGGTATTTGCTAGTATTAACTGACCCTTTTTCTGGGTGGCCTGAAGCCTTCCCTTGCAGAACAAATAAAGCCCGAGAGGTAAAAAGAATTCTGTTAAAGGAAGTTATTCCTAGATTTGGAGAACCAGAGGCAATGTCCTCTGACAAGGGACCACATTTCATATCACAAGTGGTCCAGCAAGTTAGTAAGTTTTTAGGAATCTGTTCCGATCCAATGTCGGGGGAGGTTTCAATACGATCCCAGGGACGAGATTAAGACGCTGGAATCGGTCAGATGTCGTACAACCTTTTACTTCAATTTGAGGGGAGAAGAGAACGGAGGGAGGAGGGAGGGCAAGGGAGGAGAGGAAAAGAATAGGGGAGAGAGAGAGAGAGAGAGAAGGAGTTTATCCACCACTCCGAGTCCAATGATCTTCCGCTGGGTCTTTGGTGGCCTCAGGCTTCGTCGGGGACGGAGGGGGGCGGGGCCTTGAGGGTGCAGGAACGGAAGGAGTGGTCGCGCACGCCGCCGCCGCCTCCCCCGCCGAGGGGCACGTGTGCTCCTTATATAGGGGCTCTCACGGATGCGCGGATCACAAATACGTACGTGCGGTTTCTCACGGACGTGCTGCTCCCGCCTCTGCTCTTCTGCGCATTTAGTCCCTGTGCAGGGGCACGAGTTTGTTTTTCTCAAAACTGTGGAGAAGAGGGCTTTCTCGAAGCACAACGCTGGATAGTGCTACAGCGGCAATGTCGAGACAAAACCGAATTTCATAACGGTTCTATACAGGTGATTGGGGGGGGGGGGGTTAATACAGCCTCTGCCCACAGGTGGGCAGCGGGTGGGCAGCGGCGCGCACCAAGCGGGCGGCACCAAGCGCAGGGCATCTGAGGACACCAATGGGCCCGCCTCGGTGCTCCAGCCACCCAGAAGCCCTGGGGACGCCGGGGGGCAAAGCGCCCCGCCCCCGCCGCCCACCCGCCCACCCCGCCCGCTGCTGCTCGAGAAGGCGCGCAGCACGCATCCCCGCGCCATGCGACCCCACGACAGGCTGCTGCGCAAAAAGGTCCAGGCCAAAACACTGCGGGGGCCGAGGACGCCCCGCTCCGACCTGAGGGCCCACCTGCTGGCCTCCATCCAAAGCTTCCACCCGCTGGGGCAAAGGGTGAAGGCGGTGGGGCCCGTGCGCCAACCGCCCCAGCCGGAGCCCCAGGCCGGCCCCAGCGTGCCCCCCAAGGTCCCCAGGCCCCTGCCCCCTGCCCCCACAGCCGGCGAGGGGCCCGCTGCCTCCGAGGCCCCAGCTGACGGCCAGAAGGAGACGGCCCCGGCGGCGCCATCGAGCAGCAAGGCGCGCACCGGGGCTGCCGCCAAACCCAAGCGGCCCAGCTGGCTGCGCCTGTCGCCCACGGGGGGCCAAACCCCGCGGGAGGGGCTGCCGCAGCAGCTGCACATGCCGCCGCACCTGCCGCGCCCTCCCGCCGACTCCGCGCTGCCGCCTGACTCCCGCTGGCCCCGGGCTAGGCCCACCCCGCTGGAGGAGCAGGAGGAGTCCGTGCCCATCACGCCTGAGCAGCGGCCCGAGCGGGAGCGCCTCAAGAAGCTGGCCCAGGAGGAGCGGCAGCGGGCGGCCCTGCAGATGACACTGGGGCAGCTGCAGTTTTTTGTGCAGAGGGAGATCGACATGCAGATAGCCGACGCCTACGGCTACCCATAAGCCACCGCTCCAGCACCGTCCCCCCTACCACCCACGCACAGAGCAGATGCGCAGGCAGGGACCTGCACCCACCTGCTCCATCCCCAGCCCTCTCCCACATCCCCCCGCTTCTTCTTTCAGTCATTAAAAGGCTTGCCTGTTCGCTTTGCAGCGCCTCTCTCTGCCTGCGGCCATTTGCTCAGCGGGGGTGGGGGGGGTGGGTTGGGGGGGGTTTAACGCAGCCTCTGCCCACCCCGCGGGTGGCTGAGCTGGGCTGGGGATGGCCACCCAGACGATGGGTAGACGGGGCATCGCTCCGGGTGGCAGGCGCCCGTGGGAGAAACCACACTGATTCGCACCAACGCCGGGAGGACGCAGGCCTCCAGCACTGCCCCACTACCCGCATCACCGCCCCGGTACCGCCATCACCAGCACCGCCCCAGCACCAGCATCACTGCCGGCCAGCTGGATCCGGCTCTGGCAAGGAGCCGCGGCCGCCCCAGGGGGCCAGGCAGAGACAGCCTGAGCGCGCAAAACGCAGCTCGCCCCGTGGCCGGCCAGCGGGCGTCGCTGGCCAAGGCTCGCGTGCCGAGATCCCGCAGCTGCCGCTGCAACGCCTGCACGGCTCGCTCGGCCCCCCTCTATGGCCTCGTCCGGCGCTGCCCGGACCTCATCCACCAAAAACCCCTGCCCACACGCCAGCCCTCAGCCGCTCTCACCAGCAACTCGCAAACGGCCCGTGCCGACCGAGGCCAGAGGCTAGGACGCAAAGGGTCCAAATACAGGGGCCAAGATTCTTTCACGCACGTGCCGGGTCCCAGCCCAACTGGGGCAGCCCCAGTGTGCCTTTACACAGGGTTCTTGTACCCTTCAGTCGGTCAAGGACCAGACCACTTGACTGATCACTCCCACCCACGCTACCCACTCCTCATCACAGGCCAACTTTGCAAAGCAGCTCTAGTTTTGCAGCATTCTTGCTGCTTGTCTACCGAGCCGCATCTCCCCGTACTCCGTCTCGCTACAGTTCCTCATCTCTGAGGCCGGACGACGCCGGCAGGGTTTCAAAGACGTGGCAGAGGGGCTAGGATGCTGCCGTTATCTTGCTGGGCCCGGGGGATCCTTTCTCCGTCACGGACAGCTCTAAGCTTCCCGGAAGCAACGTCCTTCTTTCCAGGGCCGGGCTGTGCTCTCCTTTCTTTTCCTTCAGCGTGAGCAATACCACAGCCTCCAGGAAAACTCCACTACCTCCTCACATTGCAGGGGATCACGTGAACTCCGCGTCTCTCTCTCTCTCTCTCTCTCCCCCGCCCCCTCTCTCCACAAACCAACCTAATACACCTTCATCCTCTAAAGGCTGGTTGATGAAATGGTTAAGGACGGGACTCTTGGTAACGTGCCCTGAGGGTCCCAGCAGCCAGGGCCCCAAAAAGCCAGGGACAGGCTGACGGAGAGCCAGCAACCGCTGGGCTAGGACACCATCCCGGGGCTGGGAAAGCACCCTTGGGATGGGAAGCCATCATGCGGATGGCAAACCACCGTTGGGATGAAAAACCCTTGTGGGGGTGGGAACCCATCCTTCGGGACAGGAAAGCATGGGCAGGATGGGCAATCCTTGAGATGGGCAGCTGTTGCAGTAGGAAAAATCAACCCAGCGCAAGGCTGGCTGCAGCAGGTGCTGGCGGAATGAGCGCCGTGAAGACGAGGGCTGCTTGCCCCCAACAAACCCCACCCGGACCAAGCGCCATGGCAGGTACAGCAGCAGGCTCCCGCTCCTCCCGCTGCTCCTGCCCTCCAGGTAGCCCCCCAGCCGCCTCTGCCCGCCAAGCTCTCACCCCATTGCTCCTCTGTGCTTCCCCCAACAGACAGGTTCCCTCTCTGGCTGCCGATGGCATTGGAGGTGCCCAGCGTGAGCGTCACCGCCCCAGCCATGCCGCCACCGGTCACTGCCAGCGTGCTGCCCTCCTCTGGCCCGGGGCTGCCGCTGTCCCGCGGGCCTGCTCGGGTGCACACTGTCACCTCCCAGCCGGCCCAGGCCACTGTCTGGCAGGGGGTGCCGGGGCCCCTGGGGGCCCCAGGCCAGGTGGCGCAGCTCCCTGGCATGGTGCCGCTTCCCCCCGTGGTGCAGCTCCTCCCGATGGCGCAGCTCCCCCCTGTCGTCCAGCTTCCTTCTGGGGGTCAGCTCCCTCCTGGGGTGCAGCTCCCCCCGATGGTGCAGCTCGCCCCTGTTGTGCAGCTTCCCCCTGTCGTGCAGCTCCCCTGCAGGGTGCAGCTCCCCACCAGGCCTGCTCCCTGTCCCCCTGCCTACGGCTGGGGACAGCAGGTGGTGATGGGGACACTGGTGCCCCACCAGCCAATGGGCCTGGGGCCGTGGGCCGTGTGCCAGGGGGAGACCCTGAACCCCACAGGCCCCCCCGTGCTCCTCACCCTGCCCAGCAGCGCCCACAAGCCATTGGAGGCCTCCAGCAAGGACGGGGCGGCCGTCGAGGACAGTGTCCCTGCTGCCAGCCCCCGCCACACTGCTCTGCCTCTGCCGACTGGCAGAACCACGACGAAGCCCAAAGGTGAGGTCTGGGGGGTGGCAGAGCCCATGGACGGGTGGCCAAGCTTAGCAAAGCTGGCATCGCCCCGGGGTTCGATTGCTTTTGTTTCCTTTTTCAGCAGCGGTGACCACCCCGGGGGCCCCGGGGAAGCCCGCGGATCTGCCCCAGCAGGGGCCAGACGCCTTCGCCGAGGCCTTTCCTGAGCAGGCAGAGGACACCACCGTCAGCCGTGTGCTCGCTTGGCTCCACACCACGGACAGCGAGGACACCGTCCCCGATGTCCCCGACAGCCCCAGCTTGGCCACCTTCCTCCACGAGCTCCCCGACCTCTCCGAGTACGTGGCGGAGGGCGGCAGCCCCAAGGAGCGAGCGGTGCCGGCGGGGCTGGGGGACAGCGTGGGCACCGTCCCCCATGTCCTCGACTTTACTGCCTTCCTCAATGAGCTCCCCAACCTCCCCAAGTACGTGGCGGACGATGGCTACCCCAAGGAGCAAGCAGTGGCAGCGGGGCTGGGGGACAGCGAGGACACCGTCCCCGGTGTCCCCGAAGTCCCCGACTTGAGCACCTACCTCAACAAGCTCCCTCATTTCTTGGAGCACAGGGCATACGGCGGCAGCCCCAAAGAGACAGAGGCAGTGGCGGGGCTGGGGGACGGCGAGGTCACTGTCGATAATGTCCCCGACTCTACCAACTTCCTCAGCCACCTCCCTGACTTCTCCGAGTACGTGGCAGAGGGCAGCTGCCCCAGTGAACGAGTGGCGGCGGCGGGGCTGGGGGACAGCGAGGACACTGTCCCTGATGGCCTTGATTTCCCCAACAGCCTCGCCAGCACTGCTTTCCTCAATGAGCTCCACGACTTCTCGGAGTACGTGGCGGACGGCGACTGCCCCCAGGACCAAGCCATGGCGGCGCGGCTAGGGGACAGCGAGGACACCATCTTGACCACCAACGTCCCCAACTTGACCACTGACGTCCTCAATGAGCTCCCTGACCTCTCCGAGTACGTGGCGGAGGGTGACTGCCCCAATGAACGAGCCGTGGCAGGGGGGCTGGGGGATGGTGAGGACACTGTCCCCAGTGTCCCCGTCATCCCCAGCTTGACCACCTCCCTCAACAAGCTCCCCCACCTCTTGGAGTACAGGGCAGAGGGCGGCTGCAACAAGGAGCAAGTGGCAGCGGTGATGCTGGGGGACGGTGAAATCACCTTCCCTGATGTCCCCGACAGCCTTGCCAGCACCGCCTCCTTCAGCGAAGTCCCCGACTTCTGGGACAACGGGCTGGAGGGCAACTGCCCCAAGGACCGCCTGGCAGCGGCAATGCTGGGGGACGCCAACCCCTTCTGGGGGGGGCCGGCCTCCCCCTTGCAGGACCCCGAGGGGAAGCAGGGCACGGTGGCGGCAGACCTCCCCACCTGGCTGCCACTCAGCCCCTCGGACACTTCTGAGGAGAGCTCTCCAGAGACTTCAGAGGACAGTCCTGTGGAGAGTCCCCACAAGGATCCCCTGAAGGCTCTTGCGGAGACTCCCCTGCTGAGCCCCCTGCAGATCCCGCTCCTGAGTCCCCTGGCCAGCCCCCCGGCTGCCCCCCAGCGTCATCCACCCCGCACGGCCCAACTGGTGCAGGAGGCGTTGCGGAGGCAGCCCCGGGTGCTTTTGACCCGCTTGCCGCTGCCGCCGGGTGCCGCCTCCTGCCAGATGGTGCCCAGATCGGGAGAGATGGGCGGCAAGAAGGCCAAGCGCTCCGCACCAGCCAGCGCCCCCAAAACACAAGAGACCACCCTGCGCGACAGCATCCCACCAAAGAAAAAGAAGAAGAGGGTGGTTGTGCCAGGTGCCCAGTAACTCAAAAACGCTGTCAGAGGGGAAGGTGGGCGGGCACGGCACGGTGGGGGTGGCAGCGGGCAGCAGGCAGGACACAGCAAGCGGAGAGCATCCAACAGCAACAACGTGCCTGCCAAGCCATCTAGAAGCCAGAGGGATGCCAAGGGGCAAAGGCCCCTCGCACACCTGAGGGGACAGGTTTCATGCAGCCCGTCTACTGAAACCCCGCAGCACGGAGGCCTTAAACTTCTCGCCCGGGGCTCTGGCCCCAAGCCCTGCCCCGGCCCGGGGACCCTTGCCTGCCCCGGTCCCCCAGCCCCACGCACTTTGAGCTACGGCTCCCCGCTGCCCGGGGGCTGCGATACGTTCCATGGAACAGGTGACATGGTGCTGCCGGCCGCTGGCGCCACTGGTGTCGCGGCCAGGCCGTGCCCCGTGGCTCCCGGCAGCAGTGGGCCGTGCGGGAGGAAGCTGCGGAGCGGTGGGGGCAGGGGCAAGGCAGGGCAGACGCCCGCACCACTCTGGTATGCGGGAGCCCTCTCTGCCCGCCATCACGCTGCCGGCCCTGGGCCCACCCAGCGCCACTTCCACTTCTGCTGCCTTCACACCGCGGCCCTGCCCGGCACAGGCTGCAGCCGCGGTGCCACCTCGCCGTTCCTAAAGGAACAACCGCCCCTGAACCAGCATCCCCACCCCGGCCTGGTACCCACACCCCTGCTACTGCCAGCTCCGCCCTGGCCTGCTGCTGACAGCCCCACCGCCGGCATCCCCACCGCGGGCTGCAACCAGCATCCCCAGGAACAGCATCCCCACCCCGGGGCTGAGGAGGCCCCGCTACGACCTGAGGGTGCACGTGCTGACCTCCATCCCGCGTTTCCACCTGCTGGGGCAAGGACTGAAGGTGGTCATCTGAAAGCTACTGAAATACCCAGTAGTTCAGCTCATTGCAATTGCTTAAGACATTTTCCTCATGAAAAGAAGCAAGAAAGATCAGTCACAACTATGCAGAAAACCTGCCATTCACATACACAGTGCCCACACAGGAGCATTATCAAGGCCCTGCCTAGACACAAAAGATTAATTTAATGCACCGGGGAGGAGAGAGCAGGAACAGCGCTCTGGCACCCACGATGAGTAACAACAATTTCTGCTCTGAACTGGGGCTTAGTCAAAGGGCAAGCACAGTACTGGTCCAGACAGGAAACTGAGCGTATCGCTTAATCCCGGGCGCCACACGCACTGGACCTTCTTCCATCGCCTCCTGCCGACGAATGGTTTCCCAGGCTCTTCCATCTCATCGCAGCTGCACGCTGGCTCCGGGCTGACTGGGGGAACTTCTCAGCGCTTTAACTTTGCTTCGGGCTTGCTACGAGCACGAGGCTTCATCCCTTTGGCTTGGCCCCCAGCAGAAGCTGGGCAAGTGGCAGGTTTGCAAGTGCCTTGATGGAACGGAGCTTGGACACCTACCAGGCATTAAAAACCAACCAAAGAAAAAGCCAGAGAAACTGCGTTAGAGAGCAGCAGAAAGACACAACGGGGCTCAGCACTGTTTCACACACGGCGTTTGGAATTTGGGAGACTGGGGCTCCCAACAGACTCGCCTCTTGCAATGGAAACATCCTGTAGCTTTTGAGCCTGACAGAAATATTACAGACTGCCCCCATCCCTACGCTGCAGCTGCCCCAAGCGTTTGCTTGTCCATGTCCAGCTCTCTTCCATGCTGACAAGGGATGTTTAATCTGCAAAAGAGGCAGTCCTACAAACCGCCAGCCAAATGCCTCTTCTCTCTCAGATGTGAAAACTGCAGTGAAAGACAACACAGGTACCAGGACAAGGCTTCTGCTCTGGCTTACGTTTTCAAAAGCAAGGTCTTCCCAACCTCTCTTTTCCAGCTGCCGCCAACACCTGCAGAAAGGGTCTGCTTTTGATCAGCTGGATGATGAGTGCTAACTACCAAATCCCAGTACAGGACGTTACACCGCAGGCTGCAGATTTCCAGCCCAACCCCAAGGACTGAATAACCTCCCTCCTGCCATTGGGCTGACGGCAGTATTGCACATCCCCTGGCTTCTCCAGCTTCTCCTTCTGCAGGCCTCTCGGCTGTTAACACGCCAAACTTCCCAGCCCCCTGCGTTTTGAGAAGGCTTGTTTTGGCTTGGACTAGAGTACCAGTTAGCACCTGCACTCCTGAACCCTCGTAGACCTGAGCGTGCTCCTCACAGCTCCGTACCGCTCTGCCCTGGGGGAAGTGAGGCTCAGGGGGAGCCGTGCTGCACAGATATGTGCTGGAAGGCAGCGCAATGAGAATACGGATACGAGACTGGTGGGGGAAAGGTCGAGTATCGACCCTGGGAAGCGTGATGCCAGATCAGTGTCTGCAGCAGGATCCAGGCAGCCACAGAGCTGAGCAGCGACTCTCTTTGGAGACCACGAGGCAACGGGTACCCTCACTCCCACAACCCGCTCTAGATGACATCCCACCTCTTGCATCCTTGCCCTCCCTTTCCCCTCCAGCTTGCCAGACATACGGCAGTGGCAGCAGGTCACTCCCGTTCTGCTCCCTACATCCCCCCTTGATGACTTGAAGGAAGGCTGCTCCCGGCATCTTCCTCGTGCCCACCCCAGCCTCCCTCAACAAGTCGACTGCAGGCCACTTCTGCTTGCGCAGGAGCTTAGGCAGCGTGACAAGATCCTGGGGTGCACAAAGAAGGGGGTGCTGCCCTTCCCCCAGGGCCGTTGGCTCTCTGGTGGTGAGCACTGGGAAAGCTGGGAAAACACCCTGAGAGCACCCTTACCCAGTCGCCGTGCCAGGAGGTGTGACACCATCGGGGGAAAGCAGCGCAGCTCTACGGATCTGTTCTCATCTCTCCAGCCTTCCTTTTCTCCTGACGGTTTCCGTCAGCAGGGTTTGCTCCTGAGTTCTTGCAGATGCAAACAGAAACCCTGCCGTTATGGCTGAGGAACTAACTCACCCAGGAGCCATTTTTCCAGAAAGGGCTACGGTTACTTGTCCGACAGAAGCCACGCCCAAACAGAGTTTCTGAGGCACCTCCTGAGCACAGGCGTGCAAACAAGGGATCGCTAAGACTCAGAGTAACTCGCATCATTTAAGAACCCACAACAGGCAATTCAATGTGAAAAGGAGCACAAAGAAAGGGGTCTTTTCAGAATCGCTATCTCTTTCTTTTTCATGCCCGTATTTTCCTCACCACGGGGAGCAAACACAGACTCTGCAGCCCCTGCAGGCACATACGGTTCTGTGGGACAGAGGGGAGAAGAAAGTAGAGAGACCTGAAGAGGGAATTTTCAAACCTGGGAAGAACCAAGTCGAAACACCTGCAAAGTGTACTCACAGAAATTTAAACCCAACGCAGCCGACTCGTAGAAGCGAGGATTACAGAGAACTAGAGGGGAGCACTGCAGTCAAAGGGGGAAGCAACACAGGCAGCTCTAACCGCACATTTTCCCCTGATTGCCTTACACACAACAGGCCTGGGATCCCCACTGCTCACCTCACCCTGGAATAGTCCCATTCCTCCTCTGAAAGCTGCTGTGTGCCTGGCTGAGGACAGGCACAGGCCACACAGAGAGCAACCAGAGCTAAACGCTGCGCTTTCCTGGGTGAAGTTTCCTCAGAAAAAATACATTGACAAAAACAACCTGCTACTGCAAGCACCAGGAAGAACAAAGTCCCTGACAGGTTACCGGACCTTCCCGGCTGTGGTAAAACCATCCGCCCTCGGTACCCCCAATTCCCAGAAGCCCGCAGCACAGCTTGGGTGGGGGGACAGGCAGGTATCCCACCTTGGGGCCCAGAGAGGGGCACAAGTGTTACACGTGGGATTCAGAAAAGGAGTTAATTACCAAGGCCTGCTTCAAAACGTTCATCGTCAAGGCCTGCTTAGAAGAAGCTGGTCACCAACAACTGACAGCTACCAAGGACAGAGTAGAGCTAGGAAGGAAGTGAATCAGCATGCCCGCAGAAACCAAGGACAGAGGAGAGGCCTGTAAGGTAAGAAGGAATCTCTGAATGAAAGAGTGAGCTCAGGACAAAGATCATGGGCAGTCTGAACAGAAACCAAGAAACTCCCTGAACACTGGAGAGAGTCAGCTGTGTTCTTAACAAAAGGAAACAGCCAAATCAGCATGCTGAGGTGGAAAAAAACAACGAGGTCAACAAGCGGACAGCTGGAACTTGAGGAGAACGACCACCAAGGGCTCCCGAAAGAAGCCCCAGAATCAAACAGCGCATGCTCCGGTGGGAGGGGAAAGATGTTAATGATTTCTGGGAAATAATTATAATATCAATGACTTTCCTCGGAAAATTAAGGAATCTGTACATTTTAAGTTTGACAAATACTTTGCTGGCGTGACCTACGGCATGCACGCTGGGCGGAGGTATCCCCCGTTCATCCAGCGCTGCAATAAAGAAGGCCTGCTTTCTGCATGCCAAATTGGCATTAGAAAGGTTTTGGGCCGGTTGGCGGTAGCACAAGCATCTGCCAAGGGAGCTGCCTCCAACCAGGAGCGCTCCCCACCGGCTGCTCTGCCAACAACGCCCCGGCGCGTGCTCCCACCAGGAGGCAGAAACAGCTCCGTGTCTGGAAATCCCCATTTCTCAAAGGCTGTCGGCAGAGGCGGGGCTGTCCATCAGCACCAGACCCACAGGAGGGGACAGCAAAGGCCCCTGGCCTGTCCCCACCACAGCATGCCTGCCCCAAAGCCCGGAGCCGCCTGCAGAGAGGAGGCCACTCTGCCTTCCCCTGCCCTGCGGACATCCAACACCCACCTCCAGCTGGCAGGGCTGGGGCTGGCGACCCTGGGGGCAGCAGCAGGAACCGCTCCCACCCTGCTGCTGGGGCTGGCCCTGGGGCTGAGCCCTCGGGCCCAGGGCTGGGGACTGGGCCGTGGCGGGGCCCGTGGGCGGTGAGGCCTCCAGGCCCCTGCCCCAGGCCCATCCCCACTGGCACATACCTGCTCCTGCAGCTCCCCTGGCCCTGTGGCCTGGCCCTGGGCCTGGCCCTGGCCTGGCCCTGCTCCCCCCGGGCCCCGGCTGCCCCCGGCCCGGCTCCCGCCCCTTTCTCCTCAGGCCCCTGGGCCTCGGCCCCCTCCGGCCCCGCCCCACCCGGCTCTGACTGACAGCCCGCCTCTGGCTCCACCGATTGGCTCCGCCGTGGCCAATGGCGCGGCTGGGGGGGCTGGGCCTGCGCAGGGCGGGAGGGGAGGGAAGGGCGAGGGGCAGGGCCGGGGGCAGGGCCGGGGGGGAGCTGCCCGGGCTTTGCTGGGCACCGGCACGGCTTTCCCAAAGGGTGGCTCTGGCTGTGCTCCAGCCACCGCCCTGGGCAGGAGGAGCTGCGTGCCGGGAGCCGCTGGCAGCGGCCAGGCTGAGCCCAGCACCCAGGGCCTCCCTCAGGCCTCGCTGCCCCCGGGCGCTGAGGAGGAGAGACGCCCTGTGCTGGCGCGGCCCAGGGCGTCCTCCTGCGGCCAGAAGGGAGGACAGAGCCCTGTCCCTCTCCCCACGGGGGCTGACCGCTGTCCTTGGCTTCTGTCCCCGGGGGTCCCCGGGGCTGGCAGGCCCCGCGGGGCCTCGGGGCCAAGCAAATGCCGGGGCGCCAGGGGCTGCTGGGGCCCAGGGCGGCTTTGGGCCTCTCTGAAGCTGAGGTGCAGCCGCCCCTTTGCTTCTGCAGGTGCAGTTGTTTGCTACCCGCTTAGTGGCGAAAACTCCTCTTCATGGCACATAGACTGGGCAGAAGCCACTTCCCTGTTAGTCTGGGAGGACTTCAAGGCAACAAGAAAGTCACAGCATGCGCACAGGTATGAGGACAGTGAAAAGGAGCCTTGTCAAGGTTTTTCTGCTGTTTCATAGCTGAACTCTGACATTTGTGTGCATCCCAGTGCCAAAGCCAGGTGTTTTCCTACAAGCTGCACAGCTCTTCATCAGTGAGAGGGAGTTGGGCTGAGCTTTCCCTCTTTTTCCAGCAATTTCTTTCTTTCTCCTCCCCGCCCCCCCTCCACCACCGGTTCCATCCTCTGTCAAAGGTAATTATGATTTGACTTTCTGGAGAGATCATCGAGTAGGTAGACACAGGATAGATGTATAGGCTGGTCTGTACCTTCAGAGCTGTAGGCTTCCTCTGGCACAGATGAGCCACCATATTTTACATCCTGTTTGCTGGAAGTAAAGATTGAAAACAACCATGCGTAAGGTTGACAAGTGGTTGAAAAAGAATGGCTTGCATTCTGTTAGGTGAATCTAAGCAGGTAAGGAATATATTGAACGTTGACCCTTCATGAAGTACAATCTTCTCAGGAAATTTTATAGTGTCTGTTAAGAAGATGCGTTTTGATGAATTCTATAGTGAGAGCAGGGATTTTAAATCATTTTCACCATTCCTCTGTAGCTTGAAGACCTTTTTTCAAATTTTTTACTATTTTAAAAAAGTTTGTAGCGAAGGGCAAGCAAGAATACTGGAAGCTGTTAGCAGGTAAACAGAAATAAAGAGGTTCCAACTTTTTTCTAGTGCCATGGAGAGCACTGGGGCTTTTCAGAGGGACCGGCATGGGTGTGTTTTTTTTGTTGTGATTGTTGCTGGGTTTTGGAGGTTTTATAGTCTTTGTTAGTGCACAGTGTCAGCTAAAAGTTCAATTTGATAGAGAGAATCCAGAGGAGAAACAGTGCAGTCAGTCTAATACTATTCCTAGTAAGACTTCCAGGAAAGAAATGGTGAGAGACTTGAATGAGTGAGCTCCCCCTGAGCTGGGGCTGAAGGGAATCCAAGCAAAAACTGTGCAAGAGCATGGAGATTTGGCTCAGTATGAAAAAGCTGTTTGGCATTTTCACCCTCTTGAAAAAATCCCGTTAGCTGCCTGATGTCACTTGCCCTTGCTGGGTGCCTTTGTTGCGTCTTGTGCCACGGGCAGAGGCTTTGCAAGCAGGATCTGCGCAATTGCCCCAAAGAAACTGCTTTACACTTCCAGCAAACACAAAAGCTAGGACAGAGTAGCAAGATGTTATGCAAGGTGTTATCATGCTCCCCGAAGGAGATACTTCAGTCTTTGCTGGCCAGGCAGGCTTCAGCCAGGAGGTGAAGGATGGGGGTCCGCAGCTGCGTGCACTGGGCTGATCTGAAGGCTTGAGCACTGGGTCTGGTTCTGGGCTCCCCATACCTAGTAGAGAGAGTCCATCAAAGGGACCAGAGGCAATGGGCACAAACTGAAACATGGGAGGTTCCCTCTGAACATCAGAAAACACTCTTTTGACTGTGTGGGTGACTGAGCCCTTCCAACCTCAACCATTCTGTGGTTCGGTGATCTGTGAGTGGAGACATCATCAAATAGCGTTTGTCCTCTCTGCTGCCCACCTTAGAAACCTCTAGAAATCTCTCAGGGCACAGATAAGGAGCAGCTTAGATGCTATTCAAATCAGCCAACTTTTAGTTGGATGCCAGTGAGATCCGTATGTTTAAAGAAGGCATTTCTGAACCAGCCTTCAAGCTCTCTGCCTCTTGGACTGTAGATGAGGGGACGGATTCAAAATGTCCAGACAGTTTAGAGAAGAGAGCACATTTTGCTGAGGTTTCCTATTCCAATAGCATCTGTGTCGTGGTTTAACCCCAGCCAGCAACTAAGCCCCACCCAGCCGCTCCACAATGGGAGCGGGGAGAGAATCAGAAGAGTCAAAGTGAGACTCAACTCATGGGTTGAGATAAAGACAGTTTAATAGGTAAAGCAAAAGCCGCACACGGAAGCAAAGCAAAGCAAAGCAAGGAATTCATTCACTGCTTCCCATGGGCAGGCAGGTGTTCAGCCATCCCCAGGAAAGCAGGGCTCCATCACATGCAACGGTTACTTGGGAAGACAAACGCCATCATGCCAAACGTCCCCCCCTTCCCTCTTTTTCCCTCACCTTTATATACTGGGCATGATGTCATAGGGTACGGCATCGCCCTTTGGCCAGTCTGGGTCTGCTGTCCTGGCTGTGCCCCCTCCCAGCTTCTTGTGCACCGGGCAGAGCATGGGAAGCTGAAAAGTCCTTGACTGGTGTAAACTCTGCTCAGCAACAACCAAAACATCAGTGTGTTATCAACATTATTCTCCTCCTAAATCCAAAACACAGCACTATATCAGCTACTGAGAAGAAAATTCACTCTGTTCCAGCTGAAACCAGGACACCAACCTCAGTGATTCTATGATTCTATGATTCTATGATTCTATGCTTCTATGTTAATGTTCCGTCGACGGTTGTAACACCCAGCAATGATCAGAGGAGAGGAGCAGGTGTAAACAGCTTTTTGCTGAAAGAGATTTTCAGAACGGAGGGAAGGCTGTGAATTGTAAGATGCCAGAAATTGCAGAAATGTGGAGAGAGCATCTCGTCCCATCTGTGGTGAACTCCGCCCTGTGGCCAGTGTAGCATCCTTACAGGAATGATGAAAGATTAGCATGAGATTGCCAAAGAATTGGTAAATGCCATTAGCAACGTGAAAAGTCAGTTGGGCTAGAAACACTCGGTCAGGATAGTAGCCTTCCCTTTTGTTATCGGGCTCCGAGCTTAAAGCAGAAAGTGGTATTTCCTCCTGTGCTGCAGGGCAGAAGCTTCCACATTGCAAAAAAACCAAGCATAAGCCACCCCTGCCTGGAGATAACATTCCCCACAGGCCAAAACACTCAAATTGTAAAACTTCTGTGCAGCCCGTGCAGAAATGGGCTTCCCGCTGTTCTGAAAGCTGGGAGGGGGAGCAGGCCATCAGGCAGGAGAAGTGGCCCAGAAGATGTCCATGGAGCGCTGGAGATGGTGGTCAGCCAGCCCCAGCGCAATGAGGAGGGGTTCTTGATCACGGTCCAAAACCAGACCAAGAGAAAAGCAGCAAGAGAGCAATCTCCATTTCTGAAAGGTTCCCAGATCCTCAAAGGGCAAACTCTGGGGAAGATGCTTCCTTTTCTTTTCCCTCTTTTCTGCATGAGCTCTTGTGTTTGGTAGGAGGAAGAGAAGAGCTGAAGCGACAAAACCTCGGACTTGTGTGAAGCTTGACTAAATGTCAGACATCTAACATTGCCAAGGGAGCGAGGCAGGGCTCTGGAGTGCCCTGAAGGGAAGGGAAGGTGCTGGGGACATGTGAAGACGGGGCTCTGGGAGAGCTGGAGAGCAACAGGGAGGTCTGCAGGGAGCAGGAGGGCAACTGTGGGGCTTGGGGCACCCCAAGAGGACCCAAGTGCCCAGGGGCGAGTGGGCCTCGTGACGCCCCCAGAGGACACCCTGCCCCTCCCAGCCTGGGTGGCGGGTCACAAAGGGCACCACTGTGACCCGCCTCTGTGACACCCTGTGGTACTGCATATGGTCAATGCAGCTGCAGCCCCCAGCCTGCAGTGTCCGGCAGGATCGCGACGGGACAGGGTGGGAGCGTGGACCTGGCGAGGAGCCCCTGAGCACGTCTTTCCCCGCCACCCCCGCGGTGCCCAGGCATTTTGCCGAAGCTTCCCCCTTCCCCACTCCTACCCCTTTCCTCCATCCCACAGGATGGCAGAGAGACCCCCCAGCCGCCCCAGGGTGGCCTGGGAGGAGAACCGGGCTCCCCAGGAGAGCAGCTCTCCACCACAGCCCTACAAGGTGTGCGTGCCCCAGCCGCTGCAGAGAAGTAAGTGAGGGGCCCCGCCGGGCTGGGCAGGGCTGGGGCCTGCACCCTGATCGACACCAGGGTCCTGTTTCCCGGGCACAGCGGCAGTGGAGGTCCCACGGGCGGGGAGCACGGCACTGGTGGAATGCTGCTCGGGGCTGGGAGCTGGCCCCAGCACAGCCTCCCCCAGGGCGGGAGAGAGCAGAGGGGACTGGGCTCCTGCTCTGGGCTATGGGCAGCAAGAGGCAGCTGGCCTGGAGGGAGGCAGCGGTGGTGGGGGACGGGGACCTTTCCAGCCTGTCTGCAAGCGAGTTTCTGAGCCCAGTGCACTCATGGCTTTCTGTGCCGCACTGCGCTACAGGATCGCAGCCCACCTGCTGGGCACCCTCCAGGCCAGACACCCACGGGCAGACTGCACCAGGGGAGTGGGCACAGGGCCGGATGGAGGGCAGAGCTCCTCCGTCTCCTCGCATTTGCCTTCAGCCCCTCTCTACAGCCCTCCCTGCTCTCCTCCTTTACTAGGTGCCCGGGCTGGTGTGTCCAGCTGGTGGTCTCTGTACCGAGAGGAAAAAGAAGCCGTAGAGCTCATCCAGGCTTTTCTGAAGAGCTCAGAAAAGGTAAGTGCGGCCATTTCCATGGTAGCTGTGCCTGCGTCTCCTGACGGGGCCGCTGGCTCTGCTGCTGGGGCTGCTGGGGGGCTGGTGGCTGAGCAGAGCTGCTCCCCCCAGGTCTCCTGCACAGCACTGCAGCCCCAGGGCTCCAGTGCTGCTGGCCATGTGTCTGCCTTCTCATGCTCCCCGTTTGTCTCTCTGTCCCCTGGCTGCCAGGAGGAGGCCCAGAGGATGCAGTTCCTAGAGACCATCTGCACCCTGTGCAAAGCTGCCAGGCGCAAGGGCTTGTCACAGGGCCTGAATGCGTTCTGCCACAGATTTGAGCTGGCAGAGAATATCAAGGTGAGGGTCTGGGCAGGGGGGCAAGGTGCCCGGGCACCGGCACACTGTGCAGACAGCACATGGAGAGGGGGAGGGCAGGAACAAGCGTGCATGGACATTGAGCTGCCCTGAGGGGACTCGGGTGCTGCTGAGAAGCCCTGCCAGCAGAGACCCCATCACCGGGGGTGGCAGGGGGCACTCTGGGGGCCAGTGCTGGGGCGGGGGCAGAGGGTCTCCACCAGCCCCACCACCTGGTGCCGGGTCTGCTGGCACTGGCTGCTGGTGGCTGCCAGGTGCCATGCCGGTTGTGCTCTGCAGGTGCTGCTGGAAGAAGAGCCCAGGGACCACCTGCACACAGCGGTGCAGCAGCAAGCCATGCTTGCCATCGCCGCCTTGAGGTAGCTGCCCAGCCCCTGGTTTGGCTGGCCCCTCTCCACAGCCCGTGGCCCAGGGCATCCTCCATGCCAGCAGAGTCCAGTAGTGCCATCAGAGGGCCTCTGCTCTGCCCTGCTCGTGGCTTGTTGGGAGGGCGCAGGGGAAGGCAGAGGGATTCTGCAGCTCCCCGCCATGCCTCGGCTCTTCCCCAAAGCGGGAGGCAGGAGGCTTGCTGGCAGGACTGTCCTTTGGCCGAGGCCATGTCACGGAGGGAGGAGGTGCCTCCTGGCAGGGCTCCCTGCACACCCTCCATCCCCCTCAGGGACCCCTGCTCCAGAGGCGCGTGGCCACCTGCCCAAGGCATCAAGGCACCACTCCCAGCACCAGCGTCCGACAGGCCCCTCTCTCTCTTTGCAGCAAAGTGAAGGTGGTGCTGGAGGGCAAAAAGGAAACCCTCTTAGAGGCCTGCTTCAGGAGCGTCTTCTTGCTTCCTCCCAAAACGGACATGCAGGGCCTGGACACTTCTCTCTACCTTGAGGTAAGTGCTGGCTGAGCTGAGCTACAGCAGCCCCCAGTCCCTCTGGGCTGCTCCCTGGCCGCCGCGTGCTGAGAGACACGTGAAGATCCAAGGCAGGGCAGGGGCTCGGCTTTGCTTTCCCACCCTCATCCCTTCCCTTCCCGTGGGCCTGGCCATGCCCGGTGCTGCAGGCTGCTCTGCCCACAGCAGCCTGTCTGCCCTGAGGCCTCCCCTGGGCACCGTGAGGCAGCGCGGGTGTCCTCCCTTGGCGTGAGGAGTTCAGATACGTCTCCAGGGCTGAGAGGGATCGTGGAAAGACTGCCACAACCCTTTGTCCTCCTTGCAGACCCTGGATGCCATGGACACCATGCTGCAGACCTTGGTGCTCAGCTCTCCTGCCTCCGGCTTCACGGAGCTGCAGACAATCTTACAGGTGTGGCATTGGCAAAGAGTGGGGTGCGCAGGGGCTGTTCCTGACGCTGGAGGGAAGGGAGTGTCCACTTGAGCGGACAGTCCCCACGCCAGTGCCATGCACAGAGCACACTGCAGGGAGGGTGCCCAGCTCCCTGGGGGCAGCCAGAGGTAGCCCACCATGCTCTTCTGGGAGCCTGGCATCCCCTGCCTGCACTCCATGTGGCTTCCCCTCTGCAGCAGCCTCCTGTGTCACAGCAAAGCCTTGCCCATGGCACTTCTGGGCCAGCTCCATCCCCAGAGCTTTCCTTGCACCAAAGCGGTGGCAGACATTTGACCCCTCTCCTGAGGCACCGCAGCAGTGGCAGCTGGTGCTGCTCTTCCCCTGCCTCGTGGTCCCTCGTGCTTTCCTCCCCAGATCCGACTGGGGCAGGGACCCACGGGACCTGCCTGTCCTGCACAGGGAGCCCAGCCCTGAAGCTCTGTACTCCTGGCTTCCCAGGGGGCCGTATCCCCATTGCCCCATTGCAGACCCCGCAGGAAGGCTCCTGCCTTCATGGCAGAGGGGACACAGGGCTGTATTCTGGGGGAGGGCACGGAAGGGAGCAGGCACTGCCCTGCGGGTGCCATCTGCCCACCTGCCTGGCCACAAGGACTGCGCGAGTCCAGCCAGGACATCAGCAGTGCTGCTTCTGCTGGCGCGGGCACCAGCTCCCAGGGCACGTGAGCACTTTCTCTCCTCCCAGATGCTGCTGACCTTCGTCAACTGCCAGAGCGCAGCTGCGTGTGAGAGGGCTGTGGGGAGGATTGGGAGGCTGAGCACTTTGCTGGCCACCTGCTCCTCAGTGGAGGTAAGGAGCCAGGCAGCCTCCAGCCAGGCTGTCTCCCCTTGCCTGCACACCAGAGCAGCCTGAGCTCAGAGATGCCTGCGAGGCAAGCCTGGGCACCAACTGAGGCATTCAGCGAGGCCCTGCCCTGGAGCCAGGGTCTTGGTTTCTTGCTTTTTCCCAGGCTCTTCTCTCCCCACTTCCCTCTCTGCCAGGAGCCATCTCGGTCCCCAGTCCTGTGCAGGACAGGACTGCCCAAGGAGCACGGCGGGAGCCCAGGCCCAGCAGCTCTCCCTGCCCTGCTGCCCAGCTGGCTGCTTTGGGAGGGCCCTCCAGAGCTCTGACTCCCCAGGGATCCTTCCCCGGGCAGACTCTGGGCTTCAGGGCTTTGGTCGCAGCTGCTGCCCCTCAGCCTTTCTCCCTGTCCTGCCTCCCTCGCCCAGGTCTGCAGCACCCATTTAGGAGACGATGACAGCCCTGCCTGCCAGACAGAGATCCGTATCCCCATCCTGGGACAGCTGCTGGGGCGTCTCATCCTTTGCTGCACTTGCCAGAACTTGGAGATCAGCTGGGGGGCTTTGGATGCTCTTCATCACCTCTTCAGATTCCTCCTGCAGCAAAAAGGTAAGAGAAGCTGTGGCGGGCTGCGTCCCTCCACACGCAGACGTCTCCTTGTATGCCTGCTTGTTTCCTCAAGTACTGCAATGGACCTCCTTGCTGGAGGCTGGCCGTGAAAGTCTGCCAGCTTCCCCGACCTCCTCTGCCCCTCACAGCTGCTTCCCGTAGCATCCCAGCTAGCGTTTTGCTGCAGAAGCTGAATGCTCACCACAAGTCCAGCCCCTCTTCTTTGCTGCTCTCCTTCCCCACTCCTCTCAGGACCCTCAGAACTCGGCTGTTTCATGGTCCCCACAGCCAAAGCTACCATTGATTACCACGTCCTGAAAAGCATTCTTCCCTATTGGAGAAGAGCAGATCCAGCTGTGCATCACGCCAG
Organism: Nipponia nippon; assembly: GCF_047370975.1. Taxonomy (NCBI): domain Eukaryota; kingdom Metazoa; phylum Chordata; class Aves; order Pelecaniformes; family Threskiornithidae; genus Nipponia; species Nipponia nippon. The sequence continues at coordinate 131,940 of NW_028262332.1, forward strand.
CTGGTCCCTCCAGTGCCTGCAGCAAGAAGCTGTCCCTGACGCCCTCCAGAAATCTCCCTGACTGCTTGCGTCCTGCCATCTTGCAAGCAGGTCTCAGGGACGACGGTCAAGTTCCCCATGAGAATCAGGCCGTGTGACAGGCACGGGGACTTGCCCACATGCTTTCAGGAAGACTTCATGCACATCCTCTCCCCAAGGGGGGAGGTCTGCAACACACTGCCACCACCATGTCACCAGCACTGCCTCTCCTCTGCTTCTCACCCACATGCTCTCTCTCAGACTCTTGATCGGCCCCTATAGCTGAGCTGCTCCTTCAGATAGGATGCACCCCCCTCCTCCTCTTCCCCATCTCTCCTCAAGAGCTTGCAGCCGTGCACCGCAGCACTCCAGCCACGCGAGCCGTCCCGCGCATCTCCGTTATTCCAACAATGTTTTACTTGTGTGACTGCATGCAGAGCTCTAGTTCCTTTGAGTTGCCCAGGCCGAGAGCGTTTGCACACGTACACTTGAAGCAGGTGCCCCTCCTCCTTCTCCATCATCCCTGAGGTCCCTCTGGTTCCCTTCGCCTCTCACCCTTTGCTTTATACCCCTGTCCACCACCTCCTCCCCTGACTGTGGGTCGGAACCTCCCTCCTCAGCCATTCCTAGGTCACAGCTCTTTGCACCATTTGCTAAGCTTGTTGGCAAAGATGCCTTGTGCTACTGACTCTTCTCTGATCCCCTCCTGTTTAGGCACGACGCTGCCACAGGATAATCCAGAGCATCCACAGCGTCAAAGGGAACGGGAAGCTGAGAACACCTCCTGGTTTTCCAGCACCAGCACCATCACAATGGTAATGAGCTCCTCCCTTGCCGGGCCTCTTGTCCATGGCATCAGCAGGAGACTTGTGTGAGCAAAGAGATCCAGAATCAGCGGGGCTGGCGTGGCTTCACTGTCCCTGGTGAGAGGGTTGCTGCTGTCCCCGAGCAGGGACTAGAAGGGGCTGCACTCCCAAGTGTCCCAGCAGCATCTCCAGCCCACCTGGCCACCAGCAAGCCCGGGTTCTCTGGAGGGCCGGCATGCTCTGCTCACCACCCCAACCCTCCTCCCTCCCCCTCTCTCTTCTCCTCCTCCACCACGCAGTGACTGCAGCCCCTGCTTCCAGCTTTCCTGCGGGCACCGCTGCCAGCACTGCCGGGCCATGTCTCGCCAGAGCTGCTCTCACTGCTCAGCTACACAGCACCATCAGGGTGCTCATTGTGCCATGTCTTCCCTGCCTTCCTTCCTCTGTAGGCATTTGGAAAATACCTGCAGCCTTCTGAGAAGAGAGACGTCGTCCTCGTGGCCATTGAGGCCATGAGAGACTCCAGCATCTATGACAAGGAGGAGGTGAGCAGCATCCTGGATGTGGCCATGAGAGAACCTGCCTCCTGGCTGACAGAGGTAAGCGGCCTGTGGCTGCCCTGCCCTTGAGCCCTTTCAGGTGTTCTTCCTTCCTCCCTCCCTTCCACCCCCCTTCCGTCCCTCCCTAACCCCAGTGCCTCAGGCACCTTGAAGCCATTTGAAGCCAGCAGAGCAGGATGGGAAGGGCAGCAGGTTGAGAGGCAGCTGAGGAAATGGCTGCATTCCAGTGGCAGCACCATCCTCACCTGTGTGCCCTCCAGGTGCCAAGCATCGTGAGGTGCATCTATGAAAACATGGCGTGCATCCGCACGGCGTCCGCCCGGCACAGACTGGACTTGCTGCTTGTCCTGATGACGGAGCAGTGCCCCAGGAAAGTGGTCACGAGCCTGTTGAAGCTCTCTCCGTCATGTGACAGGTACTGACCCCAGCAGCCCCCGGGGGCTTGTGCCGTGTGGGGAGAGGGCCTGGAGACTTTCTGGCTGCCAAACCCATGGGCAACTGCTGGACACCCCCGAGGAGCAGGGCCCTCCACCCCGCTACGCTTTCTAGCACTGGTGGATCAGCCAGGTGCGCAGTAGCCAAAGCTGGCCAAGCCAGCCCAGAACCCCACCACACGGTTCCTCCCTGCCCCATGGGGAACATTGCCTCAGCCCCCTCCTCCTTGCCCGGGCAGGGACCCGGGCGCTCCAAGCGAGGGGTTGGGAAGGGCCAGGACAGCCTGGGTCCTGTGGGGCTGGCCCGGGCACAGTGTGGTGGCCAAGGCAGCCCTGCTGACAGAGCGCTCTGGGCCTGCAGTGCTGCTCTGGCCATGTGGGACGTGATGCTTTCCCAGCCCCACACCTTGAAGAAGGTCTTGAGGGAGCTGCTCAGCCAGCTCCAGGACCAGCGGCTGCGCAGGGTGTTCAGCTCCAGCACAGAGGACGCCTGCATCCACCACTTGGCTGTGAGTGACCAGAGCAGTCCTTGCTCACCCTCGGGGCTGTGCCTGCCTCTTTAGGCAAACAGGCACGGCCCTCTCCCCTCCCATCTGCCCCCAAACGGCCACCTCCTCCAGGACACAGGGACACAGCCCCTTAGGGCCAGCAGGGACCCGCCCAGCAGCAGGTTCCCCTGCGCCAACCATGCAGGGCCACCCCACGCTGCTTGGGCTCCGGTGCACAAATACGAAGCCCAGGCAGCCCCTGCCTGCCCAGGCAGCTCTCTGCTTCTCCCCTGCCTGCACCCCCCTGCCCTGCTCTGCAGACTGGAAGCCTGGGGCAGGGCAAGGGCTGGGTCAGGGGCAGAGACGTGGCCTTTGCACACGCTGAGCAGGCTGCAAGGTTGGGGGCAGGAGACACTCGTCACCACTCGCGTGTCGTGCCTCCTTTGTGCCCGCTCTTGCTGTTGGATCGCTCCTCAGAGGCGTGAGAGCAAAAGGCTGCCGATGCTCAGAGGACAGGAGGAGCCGGCACAGGCAACCATGTGGTGTGCGGCGAGGCGCAGGGCATGGAGATTCCAAGCGGCCCTCCACGGGCAGAGCTGCCCCCAGGACGGGCTGTCTGGCCCTGGTGCTCTTGCCCTGAGCTGCCAGTGGGAAGCAGGAGCCACACGGAGCAGGGAGCCCAGTGGGCTCTGCCAGTCTCTCACTGCCACCTTTGTTTCAGCTGCTGGCCTCCAGTGACATTGAATCAGAGGAGTTTGCTAGCCTCTACAAAGTCCAGAGGTACCTGAGGCGTCCAAGCCTGGTGCTGCTCTCGCTGGTGCTCAGAGGCCTCATCACGCTGTCGCAGAGAACTGAGACGGTGAGCAGGGCCTGGTCAAGTGAAGCCATGTTGGCAGCGTGGGGCTGGGGAAGTGGGTAACATGGTGGCTTGGCCTGGGCTGGGAGTCAGGAGGTGGGGTGATGGCTCCAAATGCCCTCGCTGTCCCCTTCACGGGCCCCAGGCTCCTTCAGGCTTGGACCTTGCCGCTGCAGCGCAAGGAGAAAGGCTCCCTCACCCACCTGCAGGAGCTCTCGCTCCTGGCACATCCCTGTGGTGCCAGGCAGGAATTTCTGCTCCGCACCGAGGCAGCCAGCGCCAAGGTGCCTCAGTCGAGGGAGCCCTGTCCCCAGAAGAAGCGTTCTGCTGAGAGAGGGGGATGAGCCAGAGCCCAGGGTACAGCTGATGCTAGGGGCTGACTCTGGGGCTGGGGCAGTGGGCCTGTCATGAAGGGGTCACAGCCTGCTCATTGCCAGCTTGGAGATGGTTGCCCTTCCCCACACCCTGCGGTGCACAAGCCGTGGGGGTCGGCAGAGTGCTGCCATGGAGGGGCCTGGTGGTGGCTGCCTGGGGAGCTTTCCAGGCTCGGAGGGTTACCAAGCCTTCTGCCCCTTTGGTTTGGGATTCCTGTGCCACCTGCCAGGAAGGCGGAGAGGAGGCTGGTGCTTAGTGGCCAGAGCATTTTTGCCAGGGTGGTCTTTCACCGCTTCACAAGAAGAAAATTCTGTGCTTCCTACAGGCAAGAAAAATGCTGGTCCTGCTGCCGGACATCATGGAGACGCAGCAGAATGCCAACACTGACAACAAGATGAAGGCCCTGCTTGTCTTCAGAAATGTGATGGGTCATATGACGAGGGAGGAGGCCAGCCTGACCGCTCTGCAGCTGGTGGAGAAGCTCCTGCCGCTCTTTGATGATGTAAGGCTGCTGTGGGAGCCTGAGCCCCACTGCTGGGCCCTCAGCAAGGACAACTGCCCGTCAGCCCAGCCCTGTGGCAGCACTTAGGCAGGGCTGTTCCCCTCCTCACGCCCCTGGGCTCTCGTGGGGATGGCTTCTGGGCTCTGCAGCCCAGCACGGCTTCTCCCTGACAGGCTGATGCCTCCGGGTGACCTGAGCCCCCTGTGCTGGGGCCCAGCCCAGCCCCTGTGCAAAGCACCTGCAGGCCAAGAGCTGCTCACAGATCCCTGAGGCTGCCCGCAGCTGTGCTGCCAGGCAGGACCAGACGTTGTCCCCAGGCGCCGTGGCAGGGGGCTGAGGCGGCGATGTGTGCCCTGGAGGCATTGCCGAGGGCCAGCCTGGTCCCTGGGGAGCTCTGCGCTGGTGCGGCTGGTGTGGCTGGTGGTGAATGCTGGGGGCTGGCACAGGCACCGCCTGATGGAAACCTCATGCGTGGCCTTTCGTGGGCCTGGGCCCATTCAGCCACAGCTGCAGATCTGGCCCACGGCTCCTGTGTACAGAACCTGACTGCAGAGCATCTCCCCTCACATCAGCCCCGCTAACGCCCTTGCTCAGGGAGCGGCTGTTGCTGACGTCCTCCTGTTCTCCTCCCTGCCAGGAGTCCAGCCAGCTGCGAGAGCTCTCCATCTGCCTCTTCAAAGAGGTGCTACAGATGGTGGTGGGGAACGACAAGCGGCAGGTGAAGGAGAGCGTGCGGAGAAGCCTGCTCCCCCTCTTCTTCCGCATGAGTGACGAGAGCGAGAGCGTGGCCAAGGTAGAGATTTGAAACGTGACCAGTGATGCGGGGAAGGGCGTGCTGCCAGCCCAGGGGTGGGCTGGGCATCAGGGAGGGGCAAGGGCTGCTGGCAGTTGGCCTCTTGGCGTCTGTCTCACCCCAGGCTGCAACTGCCCGAGTCACTGAGGACAGGGCAGAGCTGCCCTCCTTCCCTGCCCCGGTCCCACCACTGCTGCAGTGGACGGAGATGTGGGGTCCCCTCCCATCCCTGCTCCCCACAGTCCTGTCCCTGGCAGGTGTTGGAGGCCAGGGCTTTGAGCCCCAGTCCCTGTCCACAATCCCTCCAATCCCTGTCCCCCTCTGCAGGCCTCTCAGGAAGCCCTCCTCGTCGCTGCAAAGCTGCTGAAGTGGAGGCAGCTCAAGCACCTGGCCCAGACACAGCAGACCTGGAGAATTGGGGAGTGCTTGGTGAGGACAACCCCCAGGCCCAGGGCCCGGGCTGGACAAGGGGTGCCCCTGTGCAGCTGTGCCTGGCCTGCCCTGCTCCAGCCCAGAGCCCGCAGCCTGGAGCTGCATCCTCCTTCCCTGCCCCCAGGCACAGAGCCCCCCAAGGGCTCTTCTCCAGGCCCCTCTCCCTTCCCCACCCTCAAGATGTCGAACGAGACCCTAGCCCAGCCGGGCCCTGGCAGTGGGACAGAGTGCTCTCAGGACCTCCAGACCTGCCTCTGCCTGGGGCTCTCTCTGAACCTCAGCCCCACAGGGCTCCTGGCTGGGAGATGGGAAGGGCCTGAGGTGGGAGGGGGACCGGGGGTGCTGGGAGGAGGGACCGGTCCGGCCGAGAGTGGGGAGGGCCTGTGCCAGCCCCATGCCCTTGTGCTCTCTCCAGCTGGTGCAGGACAGGAGCAGACTTGAAGACTATCTGAGTCAGAGCCTGCCGTACTTGAAGGACGCTCAGGTCCCCTTGCGAGAGGCGGCCGTGAGGTTCATTGGTGAGCCACAGCCCCTGGGGACCCTCCTTTGGCAGCCTGGCCCCAGTCCCAGCCGCTGCACTGGCAGCAAGAGGCAGCCGTGTGGCTGCCAGAGCCCCGGCTGCCCCGGGCAGGGCCTGGGGCTCTGGGCCTCCCTCTCCCAGCCCTGCCCACGCAGGTGGGCTTGGTGGCCGCCCTGCTCAGTCCAACCCCGCCTCGGGTCCCGTCCTTTCCTGGCGTCACCCTGCTGAGGGGAGGAGGGTGTGCAGCCAAACCGGCAGAGCCGGGAGCTGTGCTGCTGGGAGCACGCTGGGGAGCGGGAGGTCTGACGCAGCTCTGTGCCTAGGGCTTGCCGCGCGGCACCGGAGGGACCAAAGCGAGGAGGAGCTGGCTGAGATCTGCAGTGGTGAGCAGGGGCAGTGCTGTGTGTGGCGGGGCTGGTGGGGCAGGGGCCCCAGCCTGGGCAGGGTGCTGCCATGCCTTGCCCTGCTGCAGGGAAATGCTTCAAGGGCAGGGGAACATCTCAGGGGCATTTGGGGCGCTCCTGAGCAGCAGCTTCCAGCTGATGCCTTTGTCCCACCTGCTCCTCCTGGCCAGGGAAAGGGATGGGTGGGGCTGGCATGGTCCGGAGGGGATGCCTGGGGGTCTCTGCAGATCGGTGGGCTTCAGCTCTGTTCTCTTTCCTCCTCTTGCAGCCCTACAGCTTTTGGAGAAAGATGACAAACTCTCGGTCTCGTCCCTGGCAATTCAGACTGTGCTGATCCTGAGATCTCCCAGGAAGAAGCCAAAACGGGGATGGGCCCTGTGGGCGCTCTGCTGCTGGCCCTGCAAATCCGGGCAGAAGTGAAGCTCTCTCCAGGAAAATGGCTCTGTTGGATTAAAGTTGGAAGTGCAAGCCCAAGGCCATGGTGTCCTTCAGACGGGAAGCACCCTGAGCGTGCTGAGCAAACAGCGTTGTTCTGGGCCTCTGCCACTGTGTGCAGGACAGCTCACTCCTCAGCACACCCTGGCCCCGTTTTTGTTTTAGAATTTCAGCCCTCTGTTGGGCTTTCCCCCAGAAGAAGTCCTGTTTGTTCACCTCCGGTGGAAGCCTTTTCTCTAGGGAGGCCGAGGGCAAAAGGCGGACCCCGAAGGACCCAGGATTGCCCTGAGAGCTGCCTGACGCCCAGGCTTTCCAACAGCCCATGGCAGCACAGCACACACTGACGCAGGGCATCCTTGCCACAAAGCCCCAGCTGCCCTGCTGGACTGCCACACCTGGAGGTTTCATTGTGGTGTTCAGACGCGGCCACCTCTGGCATGCTCTGGGCTTGCACATCCTTGTCCGGGAGCCAGGGGAGAAGTTTCCCTGTGGAGAGGGAGGAGCTGTGCCCCAGGGGCACCCTGCCCCACCCCCTCTGGGCTGCTGAGGCTGGGCTCCCAGCCCTTTGGCCTCTGCCCCGACACGTCGCTCTCGCCAGTGCGACAGCATTGGCCAGACCCCAAATCCCGCCGTTATCCCAGCAGCTGCCAGGGCTGAGCAGAGCACAGCGTCCACAGGACAGGGCCAGGCTGTGCCCGGTGCCATCAGCCAGGCTCCCCACAGCCACCTCCCCAAGGGCTGGGAGGAGGGAGGACATCAAATGCCCAGCAGGAGAGAGCTCCTCACCACCCCTGGCCAGCAGCTTCCCTCTCTGGGGCCAAGCCCAGGCCGTCCCCGCGCGTCCCTGGGAACCTCTCCGCTCTCCGGGGCTGGGCTGGGGGTCCCCTCCCTGCTGCCAGCCTGCCTGGTGCGGGGCTCTGCCCTAACCGGGGCTCTCTGCTGCAGGCAGCAGAGCCCTGCTCCGCACCCAATGCCCTGGGATACAGGTTAAAGATACAGGTTAAAGTGAGAAAACTCCTGGTTTGAGAGAAAGATGGTAAATAAATAGGTGCTACACATGGGGTGGGGATCTCTGCCCCCAGGGGTGTCTGTCCCTGGGGAGTATCTGTGCCTGGGTGGGGGAGCTGCACCTGGGGTGGGGGGATTTGCCCTGGGGGGAAGATTTGCCCATGGCGAGGGTATCTGCCCCTGGGCGTGATTTGCCCATGTGGGAGGTGTCTTCCTGAAAAGGGGCCTTAGAGTGTAACTACAAAAGTTTAACGATTGTACAAAATGATTGAAGTAAGGACTCTTGCAATCTCTCAGCGAAGGACAGTTCCTGGTAAGAACAGAAACTTGTCTTAAAAACCAGCTGAAACCGACCCTGCCGTTTGGACAAGAGTCAAGGAGCAACTGAGTCTGCGCAAGAAGAAGGGGTTACTAGCGGTGACGAAGAAGAGTCCTCAGCCTTCATCCCCACGACCCCCCGCAACCACCACCAGGAGGCACTGCGCAAGCGCAGTTGGGAGGGGTTTATGGAAACGACCTCTGGGGGCTAATTTTAATACGAAGCGGGGACAGGTCATGCATATGTCTAGGCGTACTGGGAAACCTTATGTATATGTAACACTTTGTCGTATAAATCCAGGACAAGCCACCACGTGGGTGTGCACGACTTTGGCGGGATGACCCCCCGTGCTGCCCAGCGCTGAATAAACATACCTACTTTACAACCTTACAGGTTGTGGAGTCTGTTTCCGCACGTCAGTTTGGTGAGCCAGGCAGGAGAGTCTCGACCGCGGGATCGACTGCGGAGCGGACGCTCCTAGGCGCGCCCCGAGCACCTTCCTCGGAGGAGCCTCCGCTGCCAGCCGCTCACCGTGGGAGCAGACAACAACCTCCTGAAGCCGCGGATTAAACGGTATGTTTAACAAGAAGGGCCAGTAAGTCGTATGCTTGGCCGGGGCTGGTGGTAAACTGCGCAGAGACGTCTGGCGTGCAGCATAGTCCCCGTAGGGGAGGAGGGTACCCTGGCCGATAGAGCGGCCAAGGAGATTTGCTGACCGATAGAGCGGCCACTAGCGATCTTGGGGGTAGATGGAGCAAATCTGAGGTCACCGCTGCATTCCGGTGTTGGGAGCCAGGACGGACCTGCTAATGACTGTATAAGAAGCAGGAGAAGGGTAAGCAGACCTCTCACAAAAATTATTTAAATCTTTGCAGCTGCTGAAGGGATATCAACTGGAGCGATAATTATCTGTTTCATTTACCCGGGTATTGCATATATTATATGTATGTATTGTATGTATTGTATGAAAATTTGTGTGTATGTGTGTTTGAGACACAGCATCGCTGTGAAGTGAGCACAGAGTCCTGATCTGTGGTTTCGTTGTCCCGTGAGGGAAACGGCTGGAGACGGACGAAGCGAAAGAAAACGGTTGTAGGGATGTAAAACAGTAATTCTGTAACCCTCTAAGTGGTAACGTGTGGACGGTGGAACTAACTGTTAAGATCTGCGGGAATACAGGAGAGAACTGGGACCAATAAAATGGGAGGGTCACAACAAAGTAAAGAGATACCAAAGAAATCTCCATTAGGTTGTATTTTATATCGCTGGAAGGACATGGGGGGTCCTCCTGGAGGAAATGTGAATAAGAAAACTCTAATTAAGTATTGTAATCAGTGATGGCCATTGTATAAATTAGATGATGAAGAAAGGTGGCCTGTGAATGGGACTCTGAAGTCTAATGTCTTGCTGCAACTCCTCTGTTATTTTTAAGGAGGGAGGGAAAATGGGACGAAGCTCTGTATGCGGATATGTTTTTCACCCTCCGAAATCACGCTGAGTGGCAGAAAGACTGTGGTTTTAATTTTGGTCCCCAAGATCCCATGGTGTTGGCTTTGGAAAAGGAAAATCAGAGAGGGTTAGGGAAGTTGAAGCGATGTTGTTCAGCATGTAGTATTGGACAGAGGTGTTGGAAGGTGAAAGAGAAACCCAGAAAGGCGGAAGAAAAGTGCCTTTCCGGATGGATGATGTGGATAAGTGGAAGGATGCAGTGAAGAGGTACAGGGAGGACCCAAGTGGGGTTGCGAAAAGGTTTGAGTGGATTACTAAGAACTTGGACCCGGATTGGAAAGATGTGGATCTTATCTTAGATGCTATGACTGAAACTGAGAAGCAGCTTGTATTAAAGGCAGCTCGAGCTCCTGTAGACCAAAGGCAGTTAACTGGTCGGCGCTGTATGCTATCAAGCAGGGGCAGACTGAAACGCCCACGGAGCTTTTAGATCGCTTACGGGCTGCTGTGAGAAGATTTATTACTATGGAACCAGAGTCAGAAGCTGCCACACAGCAGTTGGTGTATCTGTTTTTTGGGACAATCCACTAATGATATCAGAAGGAAACTTCAGAAACTTCGGGAACCAGACATAAGGAATTTAGAAAAGTTGCTGGAGGAAGTGTGGAGAGTATGTCGGAATGGGGAGGGGGAGGACAGAAGGAAACTGGGAAAGGAGATAGTGGCTCCGTTAGCTCAGCAAAATTTGGAAAGAATGCAAACAGAAAGAGCTGGGCAAATAGGGAGAGGCATGAACAGCAGAGGAAGGGGTAGTTTGAGATATAATCAATGTGTTTATTGTAAAGGGTTCAGACACTGGAAAAAGGAATGTCCCCAGCAGACACGTAATTTGAAGACTGTGGCAGAAATACAAGAGAATGATTGACGGGGACCAGGGGAATCCTCCCTAGCGGAACCCTTGGTAAAAGTTCAGCTAGGGAAAGAAGAGAAACCTGTGAAATTTTTGATAGACACAGATGCCACATTCTCTGTACTGAATCAGACCTTGTTACCTGTAAGTAAACAAAATGTTAATGATGTGAGAGCAACTGGGCAGGTTGAAAAGGTTTTTTTCTTGAAACCACTAAAATTTAGAATTGGGAAGAGTGTGGGGATTCATAAATTTCGCTACCTGCCTGAGGCTCCTAGACCGTTACTGGGGAGGGACCTATTAGAACAACTAAATGCCGAAATAAAATTTAGAAATGGGGAAATTGAATTTAAAATACCAGATGAAAATGACATTGAAATTTTAAGTTTGGTTCTTACTGAACCCCAAATTAAAGAAGAAATTATACAAGAAATAAAATACCAGGTATGCCAAGGAATATGGGCCTCAGGAATACCTGGAAAGGCTAAAAAATGCTGAATTGGTTGTTGTTAAACTCAAAGAAGGGGCACGACCTGTTAAGATAAAGCAATACCCCTTGAAATTGGAAGATAGGCAGGGGGTAAAAAGTATTATAGAAGAGTTTATAAAATTTGGACTATTAATTGAATGCTCTTCAGAATATAACACTCCCATGCTGCCTGTCAAAAAGCCTGACGGCAAAACTTATCCACTGGGGCAAGATTTGCGGGCAATAAATCAAATAGGTGAAGATTTGTATCCAGTAGTGGCAAACCCCTGTACTCTCAGTGGTTTACTGTATTAGATTTAAAGGATGCATTCTTTTGCCTTACCTTGGCTCCAGAAAGCTGCAATTTATTTGCCTTTGAATGGGAAAACCCTGATACAGGACGAAAAACCCAACTGACCTGGACAGTGTTACCCCAAGGATTTAAAAACAGCCCTACCATTTTTGGAAATCAATTAGCTAAGGAATTAGAGACCTGGGAGAGGCCCCCAGGAAACGGGATTCTTTTGCCGTATGTGGATGATACATTAATAGGCACAGAAAAGGATGAAGAGTGTAAGGAACGGACTGTGAGCTTGTTGAACTTTCTGGGATTAAGTGGTTATCGAGTCTCATTACAGAAAGCCCAAATCTTGAAGAAGGAAGTGATATACCTGGGATTCGTGATTTCCAAGGGACAAAGACAGCTCGGGAATGACCGAAAGGAAGCTATCTGCAGAACTCCAGAACCCAACACGGTAAAAGAGCTTCGAACCCTTTTGGGAATGACAGGTTGGTGCCGATTATGGATCTCTAATTATGGACTTTTGGTTAAACATCGTATGAACTGTTGAAAATAGCCAGACACAATTACTGTGGACTGATGAAGCTAAGAGGGCATTCAAGGAAATGAAATCGGAGCTAATGAAGGCTCCAGCTTTGGGCCTACCAGATGGAACGAAACCTCTCTGGCTGTTCTCGTATGAAAGGCAAGGAGCGGCTCTGGGAATTCTGGCCCAGAAGCTGGGTCCTTATAAATGAGCTGTAGCGTACTTCTCTAAACAATTGGATGAAGTAAGCAAAGGATGGCCGGGATGCCTTTGGGCAGTGGCCGCCGTTGTTTTGATTGTCCAAGAAGCTCAAAAATTTCCTTTGGGACAAAAGATGATTGTGCACACTTCCCACACTGTAACCTCCGTTTTAGAACAAAAAGGGGGACCCTGGCTTTCACTATCAAGATTCTTGACATATCAAGCAGTTTGGATGGAACAGGATGATATGGAAATCGTTACATCTACAATTATCAACCCTGCTTCCATTTTAAGTGATAAACAGGAAATGGAGACCGTCGTGCATGATTGTATAGAAACTATAGAAACCGTATATGCAAGCAGAGCAGACCTGAAGGAGGAGCCACTGGAGGAAGCCGACCGAACGGGGTATACTGATGGGAGCAGTTTCGTAAAGAACGGAGTTCGAATGGCAGGATGTGCTGGAACCACCACAGAGCGACTGGTGGAAGCGAAGTCACTCCCTAAGGGCACATCTGCACAACGAGCTGAAATGAAATAATTGCCCTAGGGAGAGCGTTGGAGCTGGCCGAAGGGCTGCGAGTAAATATCTGGACAGATTCAAAATATGCCTTGGGTGTAGTCCATGCCCATGGAGCAATTTGGAAGGAACGAGGACTCTTGACTGCTCAAGGGAAAGGTATAAAACAAGCTGATAGAATTTTGCGACTTTTAGATGCTGTACAACTTCTGTCAGCAGTGGCAATTATGCACTGCAAAGGACATCAGAAAGGTAACACTGACAGGGAAGTGGGAAATTGGCTGATTACAAAGGCAGGCGAGCTGCAGAACAAGGTGAGGTATTAAGCATAATTCCTGAAAAATCTTTGCCACCACCTGAAACAATTGAATGTGATGAAAAGGATCAAAAGCTGATGACTAACTTAGGAGCTGAAATCAGCCCATTAGGATGGGCACTGTTGAAAGATAACAGAATAATAGTTCCCTTTAGCATATTATGGAAACTTATAAAAACAGAGCACGACAAAACTCATTGGGGAACTGAAGCCTTTTACAACTCTCTTTTTAAGCAAATTGTAGCTAGAAATTTCTATCAGGCTCTAAAGACTGTAGTTAATAGATGTGAAGTATGCTTAAAGAACAACCCAAAAGTAGAAAACCGTGTGAAATTTGGAAATATCAGCAAAGGAAATGTTCCAGGTCAAAACTGGCAGATAGATTTCTCGGAACTCCCCAGAAAAGGGGGATATAGGTATTTGCTAGTATTAACTGACACTTTTTCTGGATGGCCTGAAGCCTTCCCTTGCAGAACAAATAAAGCCCGAGAGGTAAAAAGAATTCTGTTAAAGGAAGTTATTCCTAGATTTGGAGAACCAGAGGCAATGTCCTCTGACAGGGGACCACATTTCATATCACAAGTGGTCCAGCAAGTTAGTGAGTTTTTAGGAATCAACTGGAAATTACATACAGCTTATCGCCCGCAAGCAAGCGGGCAAGTGGAGAAAATGAACCATTTAATAAAAATACAACTAAGTAAAATTTGTCAGGAAACCAATTTAAGATAGTATCGAGCCTTCCCTCTTGCTTTGCTAAGACTCAGAACCAAACCAAGGACTAAGGAAAAATTGAGCCCTTTTGAAATCCTATATGGAGACCATTTCAAACCAGATATCAGGGGCAAGATCTTACCCAGGTGGGAGAGGTAAATCTGCAACAATATTTAATAGCATTAGGGAAACAATTACAAAAAGTAAATGAATTAGTGATGTCCAATAGATCATGGGGTTTAGCCTCCCCGTTACATCTGTTTAAAGCTGGAGACTGGGTTTATGTTAAAAATATTTCAGGTGATCCCCTCGAAGAAAAATGCAGTGGCCCTTTCCAAGTTCTGCTCATGACCCACACTGTGGTCAAGCTAGAGAAGCACGCTGCCTGGATCCACTATTCCAGGATTAAAAAGGCTCCCGCTCCATGGACAGTAGAACAGCAGACTCCCCTCAAACTGAAACTGAAAAGACTATGATTGGACTTTACATTTTATCTATGACAATCATAGTAACCATGGGCCAAATTTGGCCGGACTCACAATGGAATAAAAATCTCCACTTTGTTATGACCCAGGAAATTACTCAAACCTTACACAAGAATGATTGTTGGGTGTGTATTTATTTTCCCGAACACGGCAATAAGGGAGTGCCCTTAATAGGAATACCAATTCCTTTCAATATATCCTGGGGTTTTGAAGAATTATGGCATGATCTTACCTCATGGCTGCCTAATTGGACATGGCTAAGGAATCTGTTTGTAACAGGGATAACAGTGATCTGTGTATGCATCCTAGCCTGTGTTACGATACAATGCTGCTCTGTATTTCCAATCTCTCTAAACGTTGACTGAGGATTGAGCTCTAAAGAGCTACAACCCTCAATACGTAAGGGAGGAATGAAAGGGTTAAAAACCACAAGAGCAAGAAAGATGTTGTAAATACCTTAGTCACTTAATTAGCTCAGAAGACACCCTGTTGTGATTTAAGGGTGTTGTGAATGCCTTACAGTTTGATGTGATTTAGGGAGTAGCTAGAAGAACAGTTATAAGGGGGGCTCTGGGATAATCTCGTTACAGACAACTCGGCCTTGGGAGAACAGATGCACCGAACCATGAAGATAGGAAGAAAGAGAAGCATGGCAACCATAGTTTTGAAGGACAACGTCTACGTGATCCTAGGACTGAGTTTGCGCAGAAGCAAAGGTCAATCAGTGAGCACAGTGAAGAAGACTACAAGCCTTCATCTGAAGACCACCACAGACCACCACGAGAGATGACTGCGCATGCGAATTGGGTATTTACATATGCTAATAAGTTCCTGGAAATCTTATGTTTATGTAAACAAATTCCCAGAAATCCTATGAATATGTATGATTGTATAGTATATATTTTCTAAAATTCATCAACTCGTTGGAGCACTTATGTTGGAGAATCCCCAGTGCTGCCCAGCGCTGCAATAAAGGATACCTGCTTAATAGTGACTTCCTTGCTACTGAGTTTCATTTCAGGGACTCTCTGAATACTCTGTTTCTCCTTTGGGGAGATTCGGACTGCGAGGAGAAGCATCCGTGAATTTTTGTATCAGGGAGGCCACAGAAAGAGAGAGCACCAGGGTTTGTGGGGCTGTGAATGGGGTTGCCTGGATACTTGAAGAGCAGCAAGAGCTTTTGGTCCTGGCACCTTTAGGGTGGGAGGAATCCCTGGACGTTCACAATTTCTGAACTGGGCTCTGTCTGTAATCAGAGCAGCGGAGAAAGTTATTGCAAGGACCTTTAAGTGACTAGGAAGTTTCAAGCATTCAGTGATGTGCACCTTGGCCCTTGCTGTTCCCCCTCCACAGCAGGACTCCCTCTCAGCGTGGTGTTCAACCCAGAAAGGGGCTTGACTCCCTCTTACACCTCCATCCTCACCTCTATCAGGGAACATGATGGCACACAGCAGGAGCACGGGCTGTGTTTGACCAAATTTTGCAGTCTTCAGTTTGGCTCAGACATATGGTGGGACCTCTGGGACAGGGGACCAGAGGCTCAGATGGGCTCTCAGTGGGGCCAATGTGCACGGCAGCCCGAGGGATGAAACCACATCTCTGCTGGTGGGCTCCCTCTGTGGAGCTGCCCCTGCCCCATGCAGTTGTGCCCAGGCCCACTGGGGCTGGGGAGCAGTGGGGCCTGTGTTTAATGGGTAGGGGTCTGATGGGCCAGCCAGACCCTTCTGCTACACTCTGTCCCTCTTCTCCACCCCTGTGCCATTGCTGACCCTTTAGCATTCCCCTTTCGTCCACCAGTGCCTCCCTTCCGCCCCTTGCCCACACGCCTGTAAACTCCTGTGTCCCCTTCAGTCCTCCCACCCATCCCCCAGTGCCCCCTACACGCCCCAGTGTCCCCCTTTTCCCCTGCTACCCCCACACCATGTCCCTGGGTAAGTGCCGTGTGGGGTCCCAGCGTGGTGGCACGCCGGGGACCAAAGCCTGCTGTGCTGGTATGGTCAGGGCTGTCCTCGGCTGTTCCCTGCGCCAGCCCTAGCTGGTGCTGGAGGCTGTCATGCTGTGGTGGTGGGGGTGGCAAGGTAATCCCCACAGGCAGCGAGAGAGCATGGCAAGGTCCCAGGACCCCATGGGGAGACCCCTGCTCTAGGGTTTTCCCGGCATGACTCCATTATCCCCCACCCGGGAAGATCTGAGAGAGGCCACACAGCTGGCAGCCCCCAGTCTTGGTGTCACCCACATGTGGTCCCGCCAACCACAAGGGTTCCATCAGGGAAAGAAAAAAAAAAATACACTTTGCTTTAGGCTTTTTGTGATGAGCTTTATTTAATTAACTCCTTGGTGCTGGCTGGGACCAGGTATTGCAGAGGGTGCCTGCCTCACCCAGAGATCCTTGTCGTACTGCAGTCCTGAGAGAGCTGGAATGACACGGGCAGTGCCATGGGGACCTGGTCCCATCCAGGTGCTCCCCTGGCCACCCCCCTTAAAGGACCCTTTATCCAGGGATCTTCCCACTAAAAAAGGCATCCCAAGCAGCAGCACCTCAGTAAAACCCCTCTGAACCCTTTCTTCCCCACCCGCTGCCTTACCTCAGCAAAGAAAGCTGTAGCTGTCACCCTCAGGTCAACTGAACGGGAATCCAGCCATGGCAAGAGGGTCTGCACCAGGCGGGGTGATACGAGCCCAGCATGGAGCAGGACGCTGCACAAGGGAGCACAAGCAAGGGACACAGTTAGCCAGTGAGGCCACAGGCCAGGTCTCCAAAATTTACTTGCACTGATGCAGACGCTGTTCTTCAGCTCAGGACGGCTTCCCAGGCACGCTGGAAGGGTCCCAGCAGCCATTTCGCTGGGCACAGCCCTGCGGGAGGCAGCCAGATGCATCCCTGGGGCTCTTACCTGGTCAGGAGACGCACCCCCTCAGGGTGAGCCAGGGGGTCTTCCAGGAGAGCCCACACTGCCTGATTCATGAGCAGCCGCATCCATTTGTCCGCCATGCATTTGCCTAGCACCAACTCTAAAGCCAAAAGGAAAAGCCTGGCAAAAGAAACAAAACACAAAAAAAATCGAAACACAGTCAAACAAAACAAAACACCACCACCACCACAAAACCAAAGAAATCTCAAATCACAGCAGGTTAGGGGAAGATTTCTCTTTAGCAGAGCTAAATACCCCTGAAATGATGCTTAATAGCCTTCAAGACTGCAGCTAACGATACTGGCATTTTCATCATGCCCCAAAATCACTGAAGGAGAAGAAAACCCATGCCCCTAGACTGGCTCCATGCTAGATAACCAAAGGAACACCTAATACCTCTTTACACCAGCATTTTGTGAAGAATGAAGCCAGCAGCCACAAGAGTCACACTCCACCCAGCGGGGGGGGAGGGTCCGTTGAGGGAGTGCAATGCTATTGTGCATGCAAGGGTATGCAGGAGGCAAGATGACAGCTGTCCGCAGTATGAGCTGCGTAAGACCTTCTTGCCTGGGAGCTGGAGTTTCTCCATGAAGGAGCAGAAGTAAAACCAACCATGATGACCAGTTTGCACATCTAGGAAGTGGGGCAGGCGAAGTGCTCCAACAGCCCCACAAACACACATGTCTTGGCAAGTGGAACTGAAGCCAACCCCTCCACCAGCCCCTTCGGCTCCTTACCTGCAGGGCTTCTCCTCAAGGACCCGGCCCTCGAGGAACAGTTGTCTCCAGCTACTCATGGGGGAAAGCAGCCTCTCCTCGCCCAGCGTTTCATTGACCCACCTCAGGAGGCTGGGAAGGAGCTGGGGAAGCAGTTGCTTGAGTTCCTCTGTGCTCCTCAGGGCAAGCACCACCTCAGAGATGGCACGGGTGATCTACAGAGAAACATGACCAAGAACCACCTGTTCAGGCAAGGCCTTTTCCCACCAGCCTGGTTCCCCCTCCTGCCTGGGGCAGGGGTTACTGTCTGCAATTATCACTTCTGCGACAGCCTTGCAGCTCAGGAGCACAAAACTGTCCCGGCTCCCCACACTCCTTGATGCCGGCCCAGCACAGCACCCTAGGAGTCTCCACGGGCATCCACAAAGGGCACCTGACTCCCGCGTGCTGAAGTATGAGTTAGAAAGCAGATGTAAAGCTGCAGAAATGTGTCTGCCGTTGCATGTACCGTCAGAGTCTCCAGAGCAGTCTCACAGTTGTACCGCTCACAAGCTGAGGAGCCAGTCCCCAGGCGAGTGTTTCCTGCTCTATTTAGCTTCTCTGCTAGGCAACTCAGGACCTCAGTCCCAAAGATGCTTCTCCCCAGGCTCCTCCACAGCTCCACCGTGTCACTGCAAGGGAACAGACGTTCACCCCTGAGCCCGTATCCTTGCAGTCTTGCAGTGCCCTCAAACCTTCTCCTCATCTGCAGTGGGGCTTACAACACCCCACTCACGGCAGAGACACAAGCATGCAGTCTTGCCACACTCAAGACAGTTCAGGCAGAAAAAAGACCTGCTTCTTAACCGCACCCCTGCCCAGTGCAAGCAAGCTGTAGGGTCTCTCTTTGACTACAGTGGGGGGAAGTGGGTAGTGCATGTACCTGTCCATGGGCAGACCCTTCTGGAGGAGAGTGCTGATCACAGGCTCCTGGTGAAAGCGGGTGAGAAGAAGCACCGCACGGAGAGAGAAGGGCCTGTGGGTGCTCTGCTGCATGTAGGTGTAAAGGATGTTCAGGATTTTTGGCACCTGAATGGAAGAAGAGGAGAAAGAAGAGCTCAGTGCATCCTTTACCCGCTCCTGCAGAGCCCAGAGGCAGTCATTCAGCACATGAGCAATGCCTGCTCCCTTGACAAAGACTCCAGATCTAGCTCCAAACCTCACCCCTCCCACCCTGGCTGACCCTGGCTAGCTCACATCCAGAGCTGAGCATGCTCTTGGCAGTTGCATGTGTGCAGGCGCACACACACTCATGCATGCATGCATGCACTCACAAGCAGAGCCTCAGTCACTGCATGTGCCTGAGCCAGGCCATATGAGCAGCTGCGTGCCCTGTGTGCACACAGAGGACACGGGCATCTTTCACACCCAACACCTGAATAACTCTCCCCATGTGTCTGTAGTGATGCCAGAGCAAGACCAAACACGCTTTTCGAGCCCCTGAAGGTGCCTTGTAAGGCCTGTGAAAAGACCTTCCCCCAGAGGAAGGGGTGTTTGAGCCTTTCACAGCTAGAAGCCATGGCCACAATAAGGACAAGTAGGCACCCAGGTCCCTTGTTCTGTGGAAGATCCCATCTTCTCCCACAGCTGCCTACCTCTGGCCCGTGGTGCAGACACAACCTGCTCTGCACCTGGGGAAGCACCAAAGGGTGACCCAGCAGCCCACAGATGCGGTGCTCCTGCTGCCCGGAGCAGCCACAGGCTCGGCAGGGACAGCACAGGGACACCCTGCCCTGGCTGTAACAGCAGCAGGCTAACAGCTGGGTAAGCTTTAGCTCAGCTGGGCTCGATCCTGTGGGCTGCCACCCATGGTTGCCGTCACTGTAAGTGACCTCTGTCAGCAGCAGACAGCCGCACTGGGGAGTTATCCTGGGTTGAGTGAGCTGCTGGTGGCCCTAGAGCCCAAGAGGAGCACAGCAGAGCATGAGCAGAGGAGGAGAACAGGAGCCTTGAAAGGGCAGGCACAACACGAGGCCAGAGGCTCCCAGGCTACAAACAGCAGCAACTGGTGGCTAAAGGAAGGGCACCTCGCAGGCTGGGTAACACCACAGTCGGGGAAAGCAATGAGAGCAATGAACAAGTATCCAACCTGTGGAAAACCGAGCGTGCCCAGCAAAGCTCAGATTAGAGGGAACTGGGGACCAGTGAAAAAAGAGCAGGGGGAAGTGGGTCCCAGGGCAGGGAAGACTGGCAGTGACCCCAGAGGAAGGGGAGGAACAGCAAGGTTGGTGCCTCCGAGCGCCTCCGAGTGATAACTGCCTCACTCATGAGAAGATCTGGACCAACGGGAGACTTTGGACAAGAAGTACCCATATCCTTGTCACCAGATGGAGTAGACACCAGCACCATGCACAACTCCGACCACCAGTAGCCCCTCGACTCAGCGCACAGGTGGCGTTTCTTGAGCCCATGCCAACTGCACAGTGTGTAGTGCAACAGCCAACAGGGGAAAACACAAAGGCAAATGGAATAAAAGGTCTCCTTTACCTCCTGGAGTATTTCCTTGCTGCATTCCACCAGGAAGATGAACACCCACTTCCACACTGCCTTCACACATGTGGGTCTGACATGCAGGAAGCTGTCCAGGACAGCAGTCAGAAAGTCCATAGCCTGTGCTGGAGGGATGCATTTACAAACAGCCTGGAGAGAAGTCAGGAACAGGAGAGACCGCATCACAGCTCTGCTCCAGCAATTTGGAAAGGAAACTTGACAGGACTGTTAGTTCGGCAGTCATGGAGGGGGCAATGCCTTGATCCTCCTGCTGTGCATACACTGCTGTTTACATCCGATGCAGCTAATTGATTTGGTGTCTCCCCCCATGTTGTTTGCTTATATACCAAATTTGTATTCTGACAAGAGCACTCACACACACACATACAGGATCTGCTCCAGTGTGCCTAAAGGACAGTCTTGTCTCAAAGCCTCCTTGCTAACAACAGCTGTCCTGGACAGCTCATTCTGGAGACATGGAGAGACTCTGGAGAGGAGCAGGGAGACGTGCAGGAGTCCAGGAGCTGGGCCCCCACCCTGTTGTTTTGGGGCCAGTTACCTTTGCTATTGTGGCACCAGTCGCCGCCTGCGTCTCGGTGTCTGGGCTGTTCAACTCCTCACACAGGCACCTGATCTCATCTGCCTGAGGCACCACCTTCATGGTCTTGGCTGGAACAAACACCAGGAGAAAAAAGGACTCACATCTACAGAAACCCAGACTCTGGCCCCAGACACCAATAAAGGAGAACCCAAGTGGTGGCAGTGAAGGCCCTCCTGAACTCAGTGCAGCAGGATTTCCTGAGACTGATAAATGGCTGACAAATCCTGGGCTGGAAAGACCCCTCTTCCTCCTTGAACCATTTGCTGGGGCTTCAGGGTTTCAGCAGCCACTGGCCTCTGCTCCCAGCAGCTGCGTCCTCTATTCCCACCCAGGCCACCATTGTCTCTGCAGGCAGGAATCCTCCCTGTGACTTCCTCAGCACAGGCAGACCCTGCTGCCTGAAGAGGAAAGGGTTCAAACACAACCCTTTGCAACACACTCTGGGCCCGCAGCTCAGATCCCTGCTCCCTGCCCAGTTTCCTCTGGGCAGCAAATTGGTTTCCTCTTTTGTGCTCGGCAGGAGATTTCTTCCCTGGAGGGATGAGTTTGGAGACTGCCTGGGTAGCTGCCTTTCTCTCCAGGCTCAAGTCAGGGAGCAAGGGGGAAGGCACCCTCTGAAACATCAAGGACCTCATCCAAGCAACTTGTCTGACCACCCTCTGTTTCTCCTGGAACATGGAGGGGGACAGTCCCCAGCATTGGTGACACCGTCCTGCTCTCAGAGAGCAGCGGGGGATGGCCCTGACCACCCAACATCACACATGCCCCAAGGACGTGAGACTCAGTGACCCTCTCCCAGGGATCCTTCCTGAGATGGCCAGGGAGGCAGAGGGCTAAACAGGGTGGGGGCACAAAACCAGCTGAGCACGTTGCCTCCCCCTTCCCTCCTGGGGATGGGGCCTGGGCCTGCAGGATCCCCATGGTGCCAAGCCAGGAAGGGAGGGAGGATCAGGCTGAGCAAGGCTGGGAAGCACCCGCTCTCCTCACCTTGCATTTGGAGAAGGTAGCCAAGGCAGATCCATGCCCTCTGGCAGGACGTGGCCAGGCAGTCACTGGTCAGAGTCCCCAGAATTCCCACCAGGGAGCCAAACTGCTTGCAAGGACGTCCTCTCTGCAAGGGAGAGCAGCAGGACAAGGGTCGCAGGCAGCCCCAGCACCCGCTCACCTCTACCACCCATCCTGCTCCCTGAGCAGCGACCAGGCAGAGGGGCAGGCAGAAGGGCTGCCCCATAATCGCAGGAGCCCTGAAACCCAGCACCTGGCCAGGCGGGGCTCCCTTCCAGGGCCGTCAATGATGGGGAGGGAGCACCAGGGCACATGGGCAGGTCCCTACTCACCATGAGCTTGAATGGCTCCTTGCAAGCTCCCAGCACATGGGCACAAACTCGCAGGGCTCTCTCCCGCTCCCGTTCTTTGGCTGAGGTGAGCCAGCCTTTCAGGACCTGAGGCAGGGTGCATCTCTCTCGCAACAGGCGCCTTTCTCTCCCTGAGATCCCTCTCCATCTCCCTCCTTCTCTGGGCCCTTCCTGGTGCAGCCCCCAGCCCCACCAAGCACTGGCACTGCAGCCTCCACTGCCTCGCTCTCTCCAGCTGCCTCTGCCCTGAGCCAGGTGTTGCTTCCCTGCCAGTGTGTCCCCGCTCCGGCCTTCCCCCAGGCTGCTCTCGCCCAGCTCAGGGCTGGCTCTTGGCTTTCCCTCGGGCAGGGCCCACTTCTCTGCCTGTCCTGAGGCTGCAGTGGCCAGGCGCTCCCATCCCCCAGCTCAGACCCTGGCCCCAGCCAGAGGCACAGCTTCAGAACAAGGAGCCAAAGCCCCACTTTCCCGTAGGAAAGGTATCCACCTCCTATCACCCTCTAAGGCCTTGATTCTCTGCCCCAGTGACACTTTCCCTGCTGCCCCATGGCTACGCACATGGACCACATCGTCAAAGCAGGCAGAGGTGTCCTCTGCCTCCAGAAGGATTTCTATGAGATGGCCCAGATCTTCCATGCATCTCCTGTGCAAAAGCTGAAAGCAGGAAAGGAGAGCTGAGGTTCTGCATCACGGGGGCTGCCAGGGCGCACTGAGGTGGCATCCTGACCCCGAGGTGGGCAGGCACTGGCCGGTGGGTACCTGCATGTTCACAGCTGCCTTCGCTGGCTTCCTTGCCTTGTTCATCCACTTCTCAGAAGGACAGGACAAGACACTCTGGCAACACACTGCCAGCAGGTTGCGATTTTCCTCCCTGCTCAGAGGTGGCCTCAACTTACTGGCCAGAGGAAAAAGGAAAAGAAAACAGAAAGGGGATTTAGTAGCCCTCTCCAGAGTGGCTCAAAGCACAACTGGGTTCCTCCTAATCAAGGGCCCCAAATCCAGCACCCCCAGCACATGCCAGCAAGCACTGCCTTCAGCTCCAGCAATTTCTGTCTCCTCCCAGGAAGCAGGCAAACCCTCACTCCCAGGTTAAGGAGATGCTGGGGCTCCCTTCCTTCGGGACACCTGAAATTGGGAACACCCTCCCAGCAGCTCCCAGCCCCATGCTCAAGGTCACTGAGGCTGTCCCAGCCAGCTGGGCTGGGGCATACTGGGATTCCCCAGAGCTCAGGGAACAGATCTGACCTCAACTCCTCCAGGGTCTGAAACACTCCATACACCAGGCAGTCCCAGGGCTCTCCCTTTATCCAGTCCTGCAAGTCTCAGAGACACAAGCACAGAATTGGCATTAGGCTGGGGCACAGAACAGCCCTCCCACCTGCCCCAGGGACAGGCTCCGTTGATAGGCTTTGACAGGCACTGCCCCATCACTCCCACAGACCCCCAAAGGCACCGCAGGATGGACCCTGCTCCCCAGCCACAGCCACCCAGCACCAGCACCCAGCTCAGGGCACAGCTTTAGGAGCTCGCATGAAGCCAAGAGACTATCATGCTTCTGGGGAAAGCAGCCCAAAAATCCCCTGTGTGACTGCCCCAGCTACGGGCACTCACCAGCAGGGTCTGTGTCGCCTCCTGCTTCAAGGAGAGCTTGAAGCTGCCGCAGTCACCCACAGCCTGGATGGCACAGCTGACCTTCATGATGCTCTGCACGAGGGCAAGCTTGAGCTGCAAGTCCTGAGGCCAAAGAGAGCAAAGCAGCCCTTGGACTCTTTGAATGGCTGAGGGGTGGAAGAGGAGCATGGGCTGGGAGAACCCACGGGTGGTTTGGATCTGGACATTGAGTACAAACCCTTCGTTGGGGGATCTTTAGAAAGAGACCATCCATCTCAGTGCACCCCAGCCCCGAAGGGCTGGAGCGAGGGCACCCAGGCATCCCTGCCCCTGCGCACCCCATGCTCCTACCCTCTCTTTGGCTCTGGAGAGCCGCAGGATGTTGCCCATGATTTCTTTATCCACACGGGTGAGCAGCTGCTCCTTGGGGGCATGCAGTGCAATGCCGCTGTAGGTGTGCATGAGAGCAGCTCGGATGGCCTGGGCTCTCTCCATATTCTGCCGTCGCTGTTCCTGTGTCAACAGAGATGCCCCGAGACATCAGCCCCAGGACTCCCATGGGCTCCTGCGGCAGGCCCTGTCCTGCACCCTCACCAGCTCCTTGTTCACCTGCGCACTTTCCAGCAGCTCCCCAAGCCGCTCCTGCAGCTTCGAGCTCTGGGCCTGGGAGCTGTTCCCATCCTGCAGCTTGGGTTCTTGCATAGCAATGGGGAGGAGGGTGCAGCCAGCATTGCACACACTGCTGGTGGTTTTACCACTGATTTGAGGGGGCGGGGAGCTGTCTGGAACCTTTCTGTGAAAAGGTATCTGAAATAGCCTGTCCTGGTCCTGCTCAGAGACGCACAGCCTGCATGAGTCAGTGGTGCAGATAAGCCCAGTCTGCTCACCGCCCCAAGCTGGGCTGCACTGCTCTCTCTGCAGGGCCCTGCCCTGCCCTGAAAGGCTTCCCCATGGCCCCCAGGTGGGGGGCAGAGCCAGCGAGACCTCACCAGGCTCCAGCCCTCAGCTTTGGGGAAGGGACAGTTTGTCACACCGTGCCCATCCCCTTGTTGCCAGCTCCTGCTGAAGTTAAGTCATGGGCAACGTGGCTGCAAGCAAGCAAGTGCTGCAGCTGCCACAGCTGGGCGGCTCTGATCCACCAGGTGTCAAACTCCATCCTTTCCAATGACACCTCAGTGGCCCCGATGCTGGGACGTCCCCTCTGAAACACAGGTCTCAACTAGCTCTTACAAGAGGGCTAATCTAAACACAGCTGCCATGGTTTGGCTGCTGAAGGTATAGAAGTGGAAATAAGGCCAAAAAAGGAAAACCAGACAGTGAAACCCTGGATCCTTTACCTTCCAGCCCATGGAAGTCTGATAAAACCAGTCTCTGGTGAAAGCAGCGGAGAACATTGTCACTGTGTCCAAGACCAGGTGGAAGTGGCTCTCAGCAGCATGCGACACAACAGAAATCATTCCCTGCAACCACAGAGAAATGGAGATTTGGCTCCAGACCAGGCATTCAGCTGTGGCCAGTGACAACGGCGAGGCAGGACATTGCAGCAAGCGGGAAATGGCAGCAATGGGGAAATCAAGGAGGTCTGGAGCAGCCCTCCCTCTCCCCCAGGAACAGGCAGGAGGTGCTCAGGACATGAGCATCATCTCACCTGGGCCTCAGACAGCTCCACAGGGTTTGTCTCCTGGAGGAACCTCAGGACCTGCCCTTGGACATGTCTGAGGTCCCGACAAGCTGCCAGTGCCGTCCCAAGAGCCTTGTACAGGAAAAGCTGAAAGAGAAGAGGCCAAGCCTGAGATGTGGTCATGGCCCGACATGTCAGGAGAGGGCTGGCCTCAGATGGACCCGAGCACCCCAGGAGCAGGCGAGGCCAGCCGTGGCACCAGGCTGTGGCCAGCCACTGGAGCAGCCCGGGGGGAAGTGCCTTTTGGGGGCAAAGGAAGGGGAAGCAGTGAAAACCGCCTGTGTGGGCAGAGCACTGTCACTAGCCCCAGCGCGGGGCAGGAGACGCACCTCCTCCCAGGAGCCAGGGACAGAGCTGCCCAGCTGCCGGCTCATCTCCTGGCTCAGGCTCACAGTCCAGGCCTTGTCCTCGATGGGCTCCAGCGACGCTCGCAGGAACTGTGGGCAACAGGAGAGGAAGCGAGTGTTCCCATGCCCTTGGCCAGGACCCTTTCCACACTGGCGTGTGCTGGGGGAGGGCTGCCAGGAACAGCACTCTCTTCCCCCGCCCTGCCCAACCCTCTTTTCACCAGCCTCCCTTTTCTCCTAACACCTCAAGTGAGATCCCCTGGCACGCCAGATGTAGAGGAAGAGACAGTACTAAGGTGTGTGCTACAGTGTTAGAGAGCATTAGCCATCAGCCGTGGCACATGTGCAGAGAGCAGCTCCTCTGTATGGGCAGGCACCTACGGTGGGGGGAGGCGCAGGGTGCTCAGGAGGTGCCCCCACCTCCTTGTGCCTACACAGGCAGCCCTGAGCTTCCTCCCACAACCTTGCTCCTTCTTCTCCCCCAAGGGTACTGTACCTTAAGCAGACAGTACTCCCACTCTTCAGAGTCTAGGGAGCTCTCAGTTTTTCCTAGAAAGCAAAAGGAAGCAAAAGCCCTCGCTGCTATTTAAGCTCACACCAAAGAAGAGCCCAGTGGTATCCTCTGAGGTCAGACCTCCCAAAAGTCCCAAGCCATCAGGCTAGAAAGGGCCTACAAAGCACCTACGTCAAAGCCCTTGTGAGGCCAAAGACACAGGAGGAATCCCAGGGGCATTTGTCAGAGCCACTGGATTCAAGTTGGGAAGGATGCACTGACTGCAGCTGATCCCCATTCCTTGACTGCAGCTCCCAGAACAGCTCTGACCACTGAGTGCCAGCACGCACCAGCAACACCCATTTTCTCCTGGATGACCCACCACTTTCTGCCCATTTGCAGCCCATCTCCCAAGCTGTTGCCAAGGACGGCTGCTACAAACCTAGCCTGGCCTGGGGACTTGGCCCTCCAAAGCCAGCGGCTGCACCCTCTCCAGGAGCACCAGTCCTGTCCCTGCCCCAAACACCATCCCAGCCAGGACATGGGGGTGCCACCAAGACCTGCCATCCAAGGGGACATCAACGGCCCCGTCCACCCCCTGGGCCAAATTGACGCTGGGGGACAGCTGCCCTGAGCCTCAGTGCTGGCAACAGAGCAAGTGCTGGGGAACGTCCCCTCCATCACGCTGGAAAGCTGCATTTCCCTGCCCCTCCTGTCACCCCAGCCTCTCCCTCCCCACCCGCACTTTACCTTCCAGGTACTGCAGCAGGAGGGGGATCTTCGTCACCCACGCAGCCCCCAAGGCTCTGTGGATCCTGCCGTGGAGGGCCTGCAGCAGCTGCAAGGCAGCGACTGCACGTTCACTGCTCTCCTGAGGAGCCGCCGCCACCACCTAAGTGACGGCAGGAAAGAAGGGTCACTCCTGCCACCAGAGCTGCAGCTTCTCCCGGGAGGGAGCTCGGGAGCTCAGCACCACTCAGCCAGCGGGAGTCCAATGGCTTCAACCGGAGTGCTGCTGGGCCCGAGAAAGGAGTGGGATCCCCAACAGGCCCAGGAAGGCTCGGGCACACTGCCTCCTCCTCGGGGACTCCAGGCACTGGCCTCAAAAGCATCTCTGCCCCAGGCTTTCCCACCACCCCAGCCAGAAAAGCTCTTTCCTCAGAGCTCCACTACTCACCAGCAGTCGAGTCAGCAGGGCCTGGGGAGCTGGCAGCCAGGCTGCAGGGAGGAAGAAAGGATGGCTGAGCCAACAAGCCCCCGCCGTGCCCTGCCCCTTGCACCTCTGTTGCCCCCACAGAGGGCTGAGGGCTGAGAGCAGCTGCCCTGACACAGTGCTGGCCCGGGCCAGGCTCCCGAGGGCTGCCCAGCATGAGATGAAGGCAGCTCCAGCATGGCCAGGAACGAGCCCTGGCTCACCAGGAGAGTGCTGCGAGCAGGAGAGCCAGGCCTCTGTGCCAGGCAAGGGGCAATGCAGGGAAGAACCCCTTGTGGCCAGCAGCAGAGCCTGGCTCTACCCTTTGGTTCTCCCAGACTCCTGCTCAGGGCTGGCTGGGCACATGCAGACACAGACTGGCCTGGCCCCGAGCCGAACCCAGCAGCACTCACTGCGGCTCCTACCTTGGTCCTGGGAGTCCACGGCATCAGGGTCCTCCTCTTCTTCTTCGCATCCTGCTCTCTCCCGTCTCTCAGCCAGGGCTCGGAGACAGCGGGAGAGCGGGATCAGCATGCCGCTGTACTGGGCTGGCACCACGTACTGCAGCAGCCTCGGCCACAGGAGCTGCAGAGAAGAACCAGGCAGTTCACCACATTGGCATTTCCACTCAGCTCGAAGACAAAAAGGATGGTCTGTGTTTCCCTGAGCCTTGTGTGCTTCAGCACACATGAGGGGAGAGGTTCAGGGCATGAAGCACCACAGCAAAAAACGCCCTGAAAGCAAGAAGTGGTCACAGCAGCAGGGCAGAGGGCAACTTACTTTGGTCATCCCTCTCAGAGAGACATCCAGTGAGCCCAGGATGTCCATGCACAGGGCTCGAAGAGCTTCTTCCTCTGGGGTTTTCCGGGCAAAAAGGCCTCCTGCTACCTGTAAGACAGAGTTGGCAAAACCCCCGTTACTCTCAGCTCCTGACTGACAAGGCTCAGGCATGGCCCCACCAGTGCCACTGTGCCAGCCTCCCAGGAGCAGAGACCTCCTGAAGGAGGACAAGGACAGCCAGACTCAGCTCGAGGACCAGTTTCCAGACCCTGGGAAGGACTGGAAAGCCTGGGAGCAGAAAGAGACGCTACTTGTCTGCACAGTCCCCCAGGGCCCAAATGCTGCTGTCATGCCACCAAAGCAGAGATAAGGAACATGCCCTTCAGCAGGGTTGTGCTCAGTACCAGCTCTGGTGGCAGCACACCCAGCCCGACAGATGTGGAAGAGAACCCAGAAGCCCTTTCCTTCACCCTGCTCCCAAAGCAGACCCTCCCTGAGCCCTGGAGCAAAGCGATGCACACAGATTCCCCAGCTGGAGGGAAGCTCCAGCCAGAAGGAAGATCCTCTTTCTTCTGGGCAAGTCAGCAGGAGGCTCGGCTCTCCGTGGCCTTCATCTCCTGGGCACCCAGCTGGAAACACCAAAGGGACTGCCAAGTGGCCTGTCCCCTTGCCAGATGGGAAACAGGTCCCCAGACTGCTATCAGATGGGCAGGGCATGCTTTGGAAG
The DNA here is from genome assembly GCF_047370975.1 of Nipponia nippon. Classification (NCBI taxonomy): domain Eukaryota; kingdom Metazoa; phylum Chordata; class Aves; order Pelecaniformes; family Threskiornithidae; genus Nipponia; species Nipponia nippon. Next base: position 160,719 of record NW_028262332.1, read on the forward strand.
GCCACAGCACAAGACCACCACAGAAAGTTCCTTTAGCCAGGCCCACCTGTCTGCACGGGCTGTGTTTTGCTGATTGTCCATCAGCATTTAAGGATGGAGGATGTCCTGTCCCTGCAAGGCCCCTCCCTTCACAGGGCAGCTTTGCTGAAGGCGCCTGTGGACACAGCTCAGCCCGTGGGGCTTCCAGGCAGCCCTGCAGTCCCGGGTGGCTCGCCCAGGTGCAAACCGACATCATCCACTGACATCTCCACTGACATCAGCACAGACATCCACGAGGAGGAACAGACATTTGGAAGCTGCCCCAAGGGCAGTGCTGCCACTGATGGCCCTGCAGCATGGAGCTCTCCATGGTCAAGGATGCCTGCAGGACCTCTCAGCACGGTCCAGGCACCAGTCAAAGCCCCGGGTGTCCCACTCTGCCCTTACCAGTCTGCCTGAGGTCCGGCTAAACTCGTCAAAGATGTGCCCCACCACATCCCATGCCCAGCAGCTCTGGGGGCCGGAGCTGAGCAGCTCCCTGATGAACTCCAGAACTGCCCTCCGCACCTGCCAGGGGAGAATGTGGTTACCACCCTCCTGTTCAAAACCCAAATGGAAGCTGCCTTCACTTGGGGGCAGCCTTTGTGGCTCGCAGAGACATGACAAGGGCACAGCAGAAGCTTTTACTCCTGGTTTCAGGGATGGGCTTTAGCACCAGGCTGGATGTGCATTTGCCCTGCAGAGCACAGCAACATCCCCGCTCCACTCTGCCAGCTCTCCCTGGGAAGAAGCCGTCACCCACCACCTGGGCAACGCGCCGGCACTTCCCCAGGCACCCCAGCCCTGCCCACGCCAGCAGCAGCGTCACCTCTCACCATCAGCTCTCTGGGGAACACAAGGAAGCAGGGAAAGGGAATGGTCATCTAGGTCAGACCTCAGACTGCTGCTTCCTGCTATGGCCTTGCCAGGCTCTGCCCCAAGGGAAAGAGTTTCTCTGCCTCCCCTGCCAGCACTGTCCCTTCCCAAACCAGCTCACCTGGGCACTGGGGTCATTGCACACTGACCGCACAGCCTCCACCACCTGGGGCAGCTTCTCTCTTGTTGCAGGTGCTGGAAGAAAGATGGAGATTATGTGTTGAGGCAGAACCCCGATGGCAGAAGGGATCCCTTGAAGCTTCCAAGCTTTGCATACACCAGCGGGACAGAAAAGCAGGGCCTGACTCTGACTTCACAGGAGGCAGCAGCGTACCCAGAGCAACTCCATTTCTAGAGGCATAGCTATTTTATAGGGACTGAAAGCTATGGTAACAGAAAACGAGAAACGGCATGGGTACAAGCAGCTCCTGTGCACACCAGCCCACCCGTTTGCTCACCAGCCCGCCCGTGTTGCTGAGCTTGGAGCCTCATCCCTGGTGTGCTGCCGTTTCTAACTGCTGGGGGAGAGCTCCAGCCCCATTGCAGGGCGTCAGCTCAGCTGGGGGACCCACTCTTTGCAGCTCCTCTTGGGTGCAGGTGCACAACTTTCAGCCCGTTCCTGCCCTCAGCCCAGCAGCCCCAGCCCCTGCCTTGTGTCCCTGGCCCATGGCACTGACCATCAGAGCGGGCTAGCGCTGCCAGCAGGTCCAGGGCTGCCACACGGCCAGCCTCACTCCCACCGCTCAGCTGGGAGAGCAGAAACACGACCGTCTCCTCAGGGCAGGTTCGACCTGCAGGGAAGAAATCGCGTTCTGCATTAGCAGACAGCTGCCTCCGACCACTGAGGACTGGAAGACAGCTGCCATGGCACGGGGGGCATCACCCAGTCTCCTCTCCTTACCCTGCAGCACAATGCAGCGGGACAGCACTGCCTTATGGGCTGGGCCAGGCTCCTTGGTCACATCGGAGAGCTGTGGGAACAAGGTCCATTTTAAAGAAATTCACATCAGTGGTGAGGGGGACTGAAAAGAAACAGTGCTCTCTGTCTTCCTCTCCCAGAGTCCTCCTGCAACTTGACTGAGAGGAAAATTGCTGTGGGAACCAGGCTGCCCCTCAGACCCGTTCCAAACAACCAGGATCAGGCCTCCTGCAGCCTTAAGGCACCTACGTGGCACCTGGCTCAGAAATCCTGGCATGCTCCTGGCCTGTGGGAAGGTCCTGGCAGAGAGACGTGCTGCCCTGCCTTTCCCTTCCCTGCCAGCCAGCAAGTGTTACCCCTTCATTGCAATCAGAGGTGCGGGCCCCAGGCCGGCAGCAGGGCACAGGCTCCCCTTACCTGGTGGTGCACAGCAGTGCTGATGGCAAGAGCCGTGCCTCGTGGGATTGGGGTCTGAACTCCCTCCAGCATCTCTAGGACATAGCTGAGGCTCTACAAGAGAATGGGGGAGGAAGAGGAGGCTAAAGCCACCGAAAGCCACTTGGCAAGGGAGAAACCTAGCACGTTCGGGATAAGGGGAGTCCCTAGCACCAGCTCCCAGGGAAAGCCCCAAATCATCCTGCAAGGGGCTTCTTGTTTGCCCTCCCGTCAGAGCAGCATCGGGAGGGTCTCTTTCCTCTGAACAGAGCCTGGTGCTGACAACTCTGTTTCCCGGCACTTCCCACTCATCAGACCTTGCCCCTCACTGGACAGGACTGGACATGGTCCTGGGCATTAGGGCAGAGCTCTTCCCACACACAGAGCCCCAGGGAGGTGCCAGTGCCTCCCTTCCTGAGAAGATGAGCCTCAGGGACTCTTGGCTCCCTCCTAGCCCCCCCACCCCCCCACCCCCATTGTTCTTTTCTTGACCAAAGAGCCCAGGCAGCCCCAGGCCTCCTCTGCTCTCCCTTTTCCTTCTCTATAGGCTTTCCAGCTCCTCCTGGTACCCCACAGCTCCCCAGTGCCTCACGGCACTCACACACATCCACCCCAGCAGCCACGCCGGGCCCTGCATGACTCCTCACCTTGGTGACCTGGGAGGTGTCTCGGACCACCTGATATTGGTGCAGGAGCCAGAGGAGCTGCTCCCAGGCATGCTCTCGGTGCTGCTCCTCATGCAGAAGGACCCCCATCATGGCAGCCACCGCCCCGAGGACAGCCTGCTTGTCCTGGAGAGGGAAGGGAGAGGCTCTGCTTGGAGGGCTGAAGGTCTGCCTAGCGCTCAGCATCCCCTGGACACCAGTCTGCCCTTCCCACTGGGAGGGGTTTCCCTTTCCCTTCTGCCCTGCAGGAGAAGGGCTCACTCCAGAGGACAGAGCGCGTTTCCCCGTGCTGGTACCCCAGCCCTCCCTGCAGAAAGGCCCCAGGATTCGGCTGCTTCTTGACAGGGAGCTCCCAGCTCCAGACACGGTGCCAGCAGGCTCCCGGCTTGGGGTGCTTTCTCACCCAGACCACTTCCCTTCCCTGCCCCCCTCTGCTTGCACCCCATCGGGCACAGACAGACCCACTGACGTGAACATCCCCACTGCAGCCCCAGGCGTGGAAAGCAGCACTTCTCACCTCTTCCTCCTCGCAGCCCAGCCAGTTTACCACCACATAGTGGAAGACTGGGTAAATGTCTTCACACAGCTGCGCCTTCCTGTTGCGAGGAAAGGGGCATCGCTCCCGGTTGCAGAAGTAGGTATTGACCCCTTTTGACCATTGCTCCAGAACTGCACCAGGAGAGAGGAAAAGGGAGCACGTGAGTCTGCAGCAAGGAAGGTTCCTTGCACCCTCATCCAAGCCTGCTTTAAGGACAGTCCCAGGCTCAGCAGGGCTCAGACCAGGACCAGATCTGGAACTGAGGACAAGCTGTGCTCTTGAGGTATCTGGATTCAAACACCCCACTGTTTCTCTCCTCCTCTCCATCACACTTATTCCTCCTCAATGGTCTGTTCCCCTCCAGCATATTCCACTGCAGCCCCTACCCCTCTTTGCCCACATACTCGCCCTTTCAGTGAAGGGACTTTAAACCCCAGAGGAAAGCAGGGAAACAGAAGCCATGGGAAGGGACCCGGGAGTTCTGCTGCGCAGCACTGCCGTGTCCTGCCCACAGAAAACTCCCAGGCTTCCCCTGCTCCTTCTGCACACTCTCAGCAGTTTGGGATTGCCAAGGCCTGACTTCACTGCAGGCTGACACCCACCATGTTCTGTCTGAGATCACATGAAGGCATCAGAGGCCACCCCCGCCCCTGCCCCTGGGACCCCAGCCAGGGAGCTGAGACTCACCACTGCAGATGGCGCGCAGGATCCGGCCACTCCCCACCCAGCTCAGCATGGCACGCAGGGCGAGCAGTGTCATTCCCACGAAGGGGATGCACCGCAGGGCTGCAGAGAAGGCAGGGACAGAGGGACCAAGACAGTCAGTGAGAAACACAGGTGACTGGGGTCCATCCCTGGCTAGGCTGGGGCTGCTGGGCCAAGCAGGACATGCCAGAGGGTGTGGGGAGGGCTGCTTTCCCCAAGGGGGACACAAGGAAGCCCTATGGGGAAATGGGGAGGACAGTGTGGGGCAGAGACCCTGTGGGTTTGTCTCCAGCGGGTTTCTACCCTCCAGGAACTGGGATTGGGCTGGTAAGGCAGAGCTGCTGGCCAGCCCTGGCACAGAGCAAGGAGGCACAGCAACTTCACAGTCCCCCAGCTCAACACAGAGCATTTAGGGAGGGAGAGGATCCTCTCTCCCCATTATCACAGACCCCTACCCAAACCAGGAGGCCAAGGCTGCCGTACCGTAGCTGCGGGCCATTTTGCCCAAGGTGAGGAGCATAGTCTCATCAGGGACTTTCCCCTTGACCTTCAAGTGGCTCTGGAGCTCGGACATGACAAAGTGGAAGTGGGAGCGGGCCAGAGCCACCAGGACGTTGCTAGCAGCCATCTTCACATCATCTGTCACACCCTGAAAAAGCGCCACAGGTTAAACACTTCCGAGAAAAAGGCTGAGGCACTGGGACGGGCTGAACGACCCTGTCTCCCCTGCAAGACCCCTCAAGGCAGTTGTGGTTGGGCCAGGTGGCTGCTGCCTCTTGTACCCTGGGGTAGGTGAGCAGCTCCCCGGTGAGACCCGGGAGGCTTTTCCCCGGCGCAGCCCTGTGCTGCTGCGTCCTCTCCCTCTCTGTGGACATGCCAGGAACAACTGTCGCAGACTTGAGAACCCCCTGGGGCCTCTCTGTGGAGCTGGTGGATTCCCACAGCTCTTCCTCAAGGCAGGAGAAATAACCTTGAGTTTGAACCCAGCTCTAGCTCAGTTAGAAACAACCCCGAGTCCCCCTCTCTGCACAGCTCTCTGCGTCTCCTCTTCAAATTCTCTGTAATGAGGAGTCCCCAGTGCTTCTCCCTTAGGACTTCCACTGGGCCTGAATAACCGAGGAGCATCTCTGCGCTGCTCTGTATTTTCCCAAAAACCAGGGGTGGAGGCAGGCTGCTTTGGTGGCCTGGAAAGAGAACAAGCTCACCTGGACTGCTTGCATGTCACTGGACACCTCTGCTATCAGGCGGTTAACAGCACCACTCATCAAACAGCCATCGTCTTCCTGCAAGATGCTCTCCAGCTCTCGGTACGTCTCTACTCGGTCACCCTGGGGACGCACCACAAAGGGGAGTGATGGGACTTGCTTTGCCCTTGTTCCCAGGGAGCCACGAGAGAGACCTGCTGCCCCCCCAAATCATCTGTGTGCCTTGGGCATGAGGTATGAGCTGCAGGCATCAGTCAGGACAGCCACGGGGAACAGCAAGATCTTCTGTGGCACCTCTGACACTAGCAGAGAGCCAGACAGGGAGAGCAACTCCACCAGGGTAAAAGGCATGCAGGAGCCCAGAAAGTCATTCCTGAGGATGGTGGATGGCGGAGGTCAGAGGGAGAGTGCCAGGCGAGGAAGGGGAAGGCGTGGGAATGAAACCATGCCCTGAGGAGGGGAAGCCATGAGCACCATGCACTTTGGGGCGCAGCATTGCTCCTTGCACAGGCAGGAGCCGCAACGCTGGGACAGATCCTGAACCAAAGCTAAGGAGGGGCCTTGGGCATTTGGGCAAAGGCTCTGGAGAGATGCTGGGGTGTATGCCAGAGCCTTTGCCTTGCCCAGGAGAGCACTGCGAGCACACGGGGAAAAGAGGGAGGGAGCGGTGTCATTAGTCTAGCTTGAGCGGCAGAACTGGTGCTTGGGGATGAAGCGCCTGCAGAAGGGCCGAAGTGTCATCAGGCAAAATCCCCCTCTGCCACAGCACCCAGGGAAGCCAAGGGCATGGAAGGGAGCCCTCACCCCCCCATCTCACCTCATGGTCTTGCAGCTGCTTTATCAGAGAAGTCCCAACGGCTGCAAAGGTAGTGACAGCTGCAGGCACAGTCCCCTTTGCCCTGCTTTCATCCTCAGTATGCACAGGTCTGGACTGGGAACTCATGCATGGGCACAGAGCTGGAAGAAAAGAAAGAAACGGTTTTGCTGGCTGCAGGGCTTCGAACCAAGGAGTGGTGAGGATCTTCCCAGCACTAATAGCCCATGCTGGGCTGCACTGGCAAGAAGGCAGTCAGTGGGATAAGGGGAGGGAGTCTTCCCCTCACTGTAGCACTGGGAAGAACACACTGGGGGACTGAGCCCATTCTGGGCCTCACAGTGCCAGAACAGCAGTGATGCGCCAGAGCGAGTCCAACATGGGGGCCCAGAGCTGGGCAAGGGATGGACATGGGGCCCTGCGAGGAGCCCAGCCCCTCACCTCTGAGCGCTCTCATCCTCCTCATGGCAGCAGGATCCCCCAGATGAATGCCTTGCTCTCTCTGAGTCCGCCTCCTGCGAACACCATGAGAAACTGGGGCAGCACCAGCCCCGGGGGCAAGATATAGAGCCCGGCCATTGTGACACGCCTGCGGGGCGCAGTGCCTCACAGAGGGCTGCTCACATGCTGGGCACACGCCGTGGGGTGGGCACCGGACACGGCAGCACCCTGGGGACCCCCACAGGCCCAGAAATGCAGGATTTCCCCATTCTCCATTGCTTGAACTCGCTTGTGGTCCTGAAACATTTTTAGCAGTGACTTTCCCCCGACAGCCCTTCCCAGCCCCATCTCTGATCCACGTAGCCCTCCAGGGACCCGAGGCAACGTGGTCTCAAGGGAACTGACGTGGCCTTTTCCCTCTGCATTGTTTCTCCCTGGTTTTCTCCAAAGAGGAGGCTCCTGCTTGTATCTGTGTGTGCCCTCCCCTATGTCTCCTCCAAGAACGTTGTCTCCCCTTCTCCAGCCGGGGCTGAACTGGGCAGAAACTGGAGATCTCCAAGCCATCAGACCCAACTGCATCACGACAAGAGGTGACAAAGGAAGGAGAGAGATCCAGGCCAGAGCTGCAGGAAAATCCAGCCAGGTCTCTTGACAGCACACGTGGGACATGCTACAGCAGAGAGACACTGGCTGCCAGAGCAATCTGTGCCACCGCTTACAGCCGCACAGCGTCACTCAGCCACCTGCAAAGCCCTGCTAGCACCCAGGGCCTGACAGGATCAGGCCACAAGCCTCTAGTAAACGCGCACGGCAAAGTTACTCCCCATTTTCCCATTTTCAGCCAAGAACATCAGCATTGATGACAGGGGGGGCCCAGCCCAGCCTAGCCGGGCGCTCAGGGCACAGCTGTTCCTGGCCCACCCCGGCCTGCGGGCCTGGCTCGGGCCTTTGCCCTGAGGCCTCACCGCAGGAACAGGCAGCGGCTGGGAGAGGGGCTGGGACTGGCTGACAGGCAGTACCACTCCGGTCTAGCCCCAAGCCAGGCACGAGGACAAAGTCAGACCCACAAGTCCATGGGGTTGGCAAACAACCCAGCTCCCAAACCACATTGGTTTGGCAGGCCCAATCTGGACCATCACGTCACATCATGTCACATATGTAGCTACATATCACAGTAAACACGGTGTTGCCATACCAGGCCACAGGCCTTGTACTAGCTTAGTAATACCAGATCTAACAGCTCATCAGGCCTTGACTTCTCTTATTTTAGCTCGGTTTAGCTGCCCACATTTCCCTTGGCCCTAATTTTTGCAGCACTTACCACGTTCACAGCGTCAAAGAGGCTCTCAGGGGGGACAAGTGTGGCTCTGAAGGGGCACTTCTGCAGCAGCATAACTGACTTCAGTCCCTCTGCCACGATCCAGCCACAATCTCGGGTGCTGAAGGGGAAGACACCCTGGAAAGCAGTCAGGAGGGCTCAGCGCCCTTCCCTGACCCGTTCAGTTCTTGTAAGGAGGGGAGGTGCTACCCCTCATTCCCATCCCCTCTGCCCAAACCCCTGCCCCGTTCATACATCCTTCAGAGACCAGTTCCAGCGATCGTACCTTGTTCACATGGCGATAATATTTCTGGTAGTCAGGTGGGTTCTGAAGAAGACAAGAAACAAGTGAGGGCAGGCTGGAGGTGCCTGGCTGCAGGACCATGGGCTGAAACCATCACAGATGCAGAACCATGTGGGACTGGCCACCACCTCTCCTTTACTGAGGGAGGCAGACAGGGAAAGAGCTCAGATCTGGGTCAGAGAGTGCTGAAGAGAAATCGCATTTTGACCTGGTTTCAGCAAGTATTGTTAAAGTCCCCTTTTTGGGTGTTTTCCTGCTAGGGAGCCATCTGCTTCCATTGCTCCCATTGGCAGCACCATGAGCAAGACCTATGACTGCATCTGCACCAAGCTGCTAGTGACAGTGACCCCCACCTTGAGCCACTGGCCTGGCCAGCGGGAGCTGAGCTTATGCAGTCACTAGCCAAGGAGTCTGGGTTTCCGAGAAGGATGCCTCAAATGTGTGGGCACCAGACAGGACAAAGGGCAAAGAAGCCTAAGCTCTCAGTTTTACAGTCTCTCTTAGCCCAGGCAGCCAACCCAAAACATCCCTGGGCCTGGCCAAGGTCCTCTCCAAGCTGCAAAGATGGCCCCCAGCAACAGGGAGGAGAAAACAGGAGGCTGCCCCTAGGACTTTCCTAGTCCATCCCTTCAGAAGAGCTCTTCAGAAGGCAGCAGACACATCCAACAGGGCTCTGAGAAGCAGTCAAGTCTGCATAGCCAGCATGTGAGAGACATCACCAACTGGCTCAGCTCACCCGGGTGAACCAGAGGAACTCATAGGCATTTTGGAGGCAGGATGTGAATTCAGGCATCTTCTGGGCTTCTGCCTAGAAACAGAGGTGCACAGTCAGCAAGGAGCTGTGGCCACCAAACATGCCCCTCAGGAAGAAGAGGGTGTGCTGGGACCTTGCTGACCTGCTGATCTAGATGCCATTAATGCCTGGCCCTTCATAAAGCCCTTTCTGTAGGTTTGCATTCATACTTTGCTTACCGTTTCCATTACAAACCTCTACAGGGAGAACTGGACCAACTGTTGCCAGCATCACTGAGAGAGATATTTGCACGTTCAGGTTAGGGGCTTACCAGGGCAATCACACCACCCTCCAAAAAGTGTGCCTACCATAGCTGTCTCTGCCCCAGTGCGGGAAAGCAAACCTGCGCACTGTCCCTGCCAAATGGCAATGCTCTGGGGCCAAGCGGAGCAAGAAGGAAGGGCCAGGGTTTTACCACAAGACTGCAGCAACTGGGAAGTCTAACCCGACCCACTCAGCCAGCGCTGTGGCCTCCTGCTTCAAAAGCAGCTGGCAAAGATGGGCTGTACCAGCTGTGCTGGGCACCCTGCCTACCACGGCCGAGGCGGGCTCTGAGAAGCCGTGTGTTTGCCTGGCTCAGTCATAGGATGCAATGCCAGAATTGGCACAGCTGCTGCTGGTAGGAGCTACTGGTATTTGTGGGGGAGGGGCACGGAGAGACTTTTTTTCCCAAGGCAGAGTGTAGCACCAAAGGGTGCATTACCTCCCAGAAGGCTTTGATGGCAAAGGCAGTATCCCAGAGCTGGGATCCATTTGTGCCCTGGAAGAGAGCAAGTAGATAGTGAGGGGCAGGTGCTGGCAGCAGCCTGACCTAGCTGTGGGGTCCATGGGACAGCACATCCCTCCTGCATTACCCCCACCAGCTCCCTCCGCCCTGCGTCTCAGTTTTATGTCACCCAGCATCACGGCTGATGTGCTGCCATAGAGGGGACAGATGCAGCAGCTCAGGGGCAGCAAGGGGATAGGAAAGGAGACAGCTGCTTCAGCCTGCTCGGTGCACAGCCAAGACAGGAGAGGTGGCTAGCAACAAGGAGCATAGGGACACAACAACTATGAGAGAAGCACAGCTCAGTCCAGATGCAGTATCAGGGGCCTGTCATTCTCCTTCCCTTCTCCCAGGACCCATGAGGATGCAGGGGATGGAGCCCTAGAGCTGCCCTCTCAGCTTACAGAGAGGCAAACTAGAAGGACGGACACTACCCACTCCTGGCACAGCCAGGGGAAGTGACAGCGAGACAGACAAGGCCACCAGGCACCAAAGGCGAGATGCCAGGAGCTCAGGCCCAGGGGTGAACAAGCTATCCCCTTATTCCATGGGCTGCCCCGGCACGCCAGGCTCCCTCTCAGTCACAGCTGAACTCCTACAGCACTTCACCTGCATCTTCATGCCGTTGAGGCCCAGCCTGTGGGAGGAGAGAGTGCAGTGCTGCAGTGCAGGCACAGCGAGAGTGCTGGGAAGCAAGTTGGGAGCCACGGTGCGCTCACTCCACAGGGATCAGACCCCTACGCTGTGCCAGGTGGGCCATGCTCAGCCCTTACCAGAGACAGCCAGGGATCCTGGAAACATGCTCCTGAAAAGCTGGGGAGTTCTTCCCATCCATGAACCCGTGAACCAGCATGTTGATCGTCTTGGAAATCTGCAGCACTGTCACCTCGGGTGTGAGGATGTAGGCACAGAGCCTGGCATGCCAAAGGACCGTGTTGAGGATGCGGGCTGCGATGCGGGCCACCTGGCTCAGCCCGAACACGGCTACACTGACGGGGGGGCACTGCAGGGATGACATCATGGCAGGGGCAGGCAAGGGACAGGCAGGGCTGGGGCGCACGCAGGGAGCGTACAAGAGCAGGGGAGCATTTGAGCTGCATTTGGGTAGTGTGGGAGGTGGGAACCTGCCAGGAGCATGTTAGGAGAGCGAGGGTGCAGAGCAGGAGGGATGCATGGGTCCTGGGGAGCCTGCAGAAGTGTGTGGGCTCAGCCAAGTACAAGGGGAAAGTGTGAGGAACATGTGGGCACCTTGTGTGGGGACACCAGTAAGTGTGTGCAAAGCACGCAAAGGGCACAGGGGCCCTGTAAGTGTGCGGGGAGGACGTGAGGACCATGCAGGCTTCATTAAGCACGTGGGGAGTGTGTGACTGCCAATAAGCGTAATGGGCTGTGCTCAGGGAGTTGTATGGATGCTGAGAAGCATGTGGAGAGCATGCAGGGAGCGTGCAGGTACCACCAAGCATGCGAGGGGCATGCGAGGGGCGTGCAAGGAGTGCATGGGTGCCAATAAGTCTGTGAGGGACATGTGAAGACTCACATGCACGGTGTGGTGCAGCAGCAGCTCGCTGAAGTAGGTGTAGCACTCCTCCACATCAGGCAGGGGTGTCTCTGGGATTGGGGGGGAGTCATGGTGAGCCCCACACTGCACCCTGATTCCCCATCCCTTCCTGCCCCTGCCCTCACCTGTGCCCATGGCGATGGTGCAGCGCACGGTGCCCAGCAGGGCTGAGTGGCCCTTGGGCCAGGTCTAGCTCCTGGCTCAGCTCCGGGGCCCCCTCACAGGCATCCAGAAGGACAGGAGACCCTGGCAGAACTGCTCTCAGCACACTGGGAGAGCAGAGACACCCTAGGAGGTGACAGGGACACCACGGGGGGACAGAGACAGCCTGAGGGACATGATAGGGATGGCCTGAGAATACACAACAGGGAAACCAAGAGGGACCAGAACACCCTTTGGAGACACAATGTGTAGAGGGCAGAACGGGGGCGTATAGGGACAGCTCGAGGGGACTGGAGGAGGATGCTGTGGTAATGGGGCATAGGGAGGACACAGATACCTAGATGGCTGCTAGGGGGAATGGGGACACCAGTGGGAGATATGGGGATATAGAGAGGGGATATAGGCAGCCAGGAGTGGGTTCTAGGGTGTCCTGGGTGGGACAGGGACACTGGGACTGACAGAGAAAATTGGGATACTGTGGGGAAGGCAGGGAGACTAGGGGAATACTGTGGGGGCAGGGGTGAATGACCTACAGGGTGCCCCAGTGGTATCTCTGGGGGTCCTGAGGTAGGGATCCAGAGGTCCCAAGGGGGTCTCAGGGGTGTCATGGGGGTCTCAGAGTTGTCCTGACTTTTCTTGGGGGTCCCCTGAGGCATTCCTCAGGTACCTAGAGTGTCCTATCTGTCCCCAAAGATGTTCTGGGGATGTACCAAGAAGTTCTGGAGTCCCCACAATGTCCTAGAATGTCCTCTGAGTGCCTTAAGGGGTCCCAGGCCCCCCAAAATTGTCCTACAGTGTCTCCAGGGTGCCCTGAGGGTGTCCTAGTGGTTGAGCCCCCAGGGTGTCCTAGGACTCCCAGGGTTTTCCCCTGGGATCTCAAGTATCCCAGGGTGGTCCAAGGGTGTTTCAGGTGGTCCCAGGTGTCCAAGGCCCCTCTGGGCACCCCACGCCCTCACTCACACACATTGATCCTGGAAGGTTGGGGCTGTCACTCCATGGCCACCACATCCAGGTCCTTCCTGCAGGGACAGGGCTAAACAAGGGGATGGGGGCAGGGAAGAGGGGACAGGGACATAAGGGAAGATGGGGACAGTGGGATCTGGGATGGGGCAAGAGGACAGTTGGGGATGAGGGGACCCAGCTAGGCAGTTGTGAACTCAAGGACCTGGGGAGTCCTAGGAGAGAAAATAAGGGACAGGAAGGATGCAGGGACAACTGGGGACAGTTGAGAATGGGGTAAAGGGGAGACCGGGGGGTGGCTGGGGACATTTCAGAACAGGCTTGGGGCCACACTCATCACACACAGATCTCAGTTTCATGGCACCGGGGCTGGGACAGAAGGAGCAAGGCTGTGAGCACTGGCAGGGCCACTGCCCACCACCAAGTCCGGGAATAAGGTCTTGGAACAGGCTTGGGGAGGAGTTGCTGGAGAGCTGCCTGGCAGAAAAAGACCTGGGGGTGTTGGTCGACAGCCGCCTGAACATGAGCCAGCAGTGTGCCCAGGTGGCCAAGAGGGCCAATGGCATCCTGGCTTGTATCAGGAATAGTGTGGCCAGCAGGACCAGGGAGGTGATGGTGCCCCTGTACTTGGCACTGGTGAGGCCGCCCCTCGAATGCTGTGCTCAGCGCTGGGCCCCTCACCCCACGAAGGCCATGGAGGGGCTGGAGCGTGGCCAGAGCAGGGCAACGAAGTTGGTGAAGGGTCTAGAGAACAAGGCTGGTGAGGAGCGGCTGAGGGAGCTGGGGTTGTTTAGTCTGGAGAAGAGGAGGCTGAGGGGAGCCCTCATCGCTCTCTGCAACTGCCTGAAAGGAGGCTGGAGCCGGGGGGGGTCGGTCTCTTCTCCCCAGGAACAAGTGATAGGATGAGAGGAAACGGCCTCAAGCTGCACCAGGGGAGGTTTAGGTTGGATATTAGGAAAAACTTCTTCACCGAGAGGGTGGTCAAGCATTGGCACAGGCTGCCCAGGGAAGTGGTTGAGTCTCCATCCCTGGAGGTATTTAGAAGAAGGGCGGACATGGTGCTCGAGGACATGGTTTAGTGGTGGACTTGGCAGTAACAGGTTAACAATTGGACTCGATGATCTTAAGGGTCTTTTCCAACCTTAACGATTCTATGATTTTATGAAAAAATTTTAGATCCACCTGATTTCTGGGTCTGAGGTGCTGGTTGGTGTGCACCCACTGGTGAAAGATCAGAAAGCTCTGGCTGGATATGTTCTCCATGCATTCGCTACATGTTTTCATCTTTTCTTTTTCCATGTTTTCACCACATGTTCCCTGGAGGTATCTGGTACCTTTGGGGCTGGGCTTATGTCATTCAGCAATGCTGCCTTTCTTTTGGGTGCTGGACTGTGAGGCAGGGTGCAGGACCAGGCTGGAGCAGTCCTTGGTGTCAGAGGGCTGGCAGGATGCCTTGGCTGCCCTGACAGGCAGACACTGCAGGATATTTTTCTTGGATCTGAAGCTCCTCCCACAGTCCACACAGATGGATTGTGCCTAGCGCAGCTCCAGCATCCTGATGACCTCCTTGTAGGTACTGGCAAGTGCTACAAAGTCTGTCCAAAGCCTTTCCTTCTCCAGGTGGAACAAGTCCCATTCCTCCAGCCTCTCATCACAGTGCAAGTGCTCCAGCCCCTTGACTGTCCTGATGGCTTCTGCTGAACTTGCTGCAGTTTGTCAGCATCTTTATTGCATTGGGGAGGGGGGCAAAACTGGATGTATTATGTGGATGTAGTCTAATAAGAGCTGAGTAAAGGGAGATAGCACCTTCCTTAAAGTGTTTGCTATGCTCTTGATCATACAGCACAGGATGCTGTTGGCCTTTTTTGCTGCCAGGGCACACTGCTCGCTTGTGTTTGGCTTGGTGATTACCAGCACCCCCAGGGTCTTTTCAACAGACCTGCGCAATGCCTGGTCAGTCCCGAGGCACTGGACTTGGTATTTGTCCCTGTTGAATTACTAAGGTTCCTCCTGGCCTGTTGGCTCAGCTGCCCCAGGTCCATCACAGTGGCAGCCATCCCTTCTGGCATACCTACCAGTCCTCCCAGTTCAGTGTCATTGCAAAGTTCATGAGAGTGCACTACCTTGCCTCTCCAGGTCACTGATAAAGATGCTAAATGAGACAGGTCCCAGGACAAACCCCTGCAGTGCTTGGTGAAGTCCAAGTGCTTGGTGACAAGTCCACTTGTCACCATCCCCCAGGCACCCATTAACCACAGCCTGAGCATCCAGACAGCTTTTCACCCACCTGCTTGTCATCCCCAGCCCCATCCGGGCCATAACGTTCTAGCATTGACACAGCAATACTGTGGGGGGCAGTGTCAAAAGCCTTGCTAACGCCAAAATAAATGGCACCCACTCCTCTCCTCTTACCCCCAAACACAGCCGCTTCCTGACAGGAGGCAATCGCGTAGGGCAGGTGGGGCTTACCCGTGGTCAGCCCATGCTGCTGCTCCCCACTCCCTGTTCTCCTCTGTGTCCTCTTGGGAGCTGTGCCAGGGGAGCAGCCTTCGGTTCGCCAGCGCTGGCTCCCCTCGAGGGATCGTGAGTGCAACAGGGACGCTGAGCCACCCTCCCTCTGTACTGATCGCCCCAGTGCCAGGAGGGTCCAGCTGCCTTAGCGGGCTGGCCCAGCGGCTGAGGACAAAAGGCTTCTCGGGCATGCGACAGGCTGCTGTCGACTTGCGTTCGGTCATTTGGCACAACGAGGGAAGGTACCTGGGGTAAGAAACCAGAACGTTCTTTCCAGCTGGACAAAAGTAGGACAGTTCAGCTCTGGACTTCAGAAGTTTTGCAGAAAGAGATGCTTTTGGATAAAAGCTTGGTGCTTCAACAGCTGAAGTATCCTGGTGGACTAGAAACTGCCTGAGTCAGAAGCTGTGCCTGCCATGCCAAGTGTATGTTCCCAGTACATGAAGAACCAGAAGTGGATTTGGAAACAGCTGCTGCTTTGGGAAAACGCATGTTGCCTTTGACTAGTATCATGAGTCTTCTGTGTCTCTGGCCGTAGGAAGTTCATAACTCTTGGGCTCAGTTGCCGAAGGACAAGCCCTGTCCTTTTCATACATAATCTCAGGCGGGCTGTCATGGTGACCAGCTGTAGACCAAACCTTGCCATGAGCAAGCTCCCTGTGTGTCATTCTGCTCCCATCCTCATTTCCCAGCTTGTGTAAATAACTCCAGGCAGAGACAAAAGGCTGTTTGGATCTGTTAGCTGATCAGCTTTCTTCAGCTGAGCAGGTCTTCGTGAAAGAGAACGAATGGCCACCACTACTACGCTGCCCAAAAATAAGTTCAGGAACATCCTTCTCCTCTAGACATGCTCAGGATGGCTTCGGAGAGGAGAGGTTTCTTTGAAAACAGCAAGCAGTCATTGCTTTGCAGTTTTGTTTGACTTCTGCTGAGAATTGCTGATCTTCCCCAGAAAGCTCTTCAAGATGTTCTCTCTCACTGTAGAAATCTTCCTTTTCTTTTTGTTTTAGGCTTGCTGACATTCCTGTTCTGGCAGGAGGGCATGAGAGGAGATCGATGCAGCCATTTTTATTCAGTTAGCATGGTGAGGATACAAGGAGCAAAAATCCTACCTGAAAGAGCAAAGACAATTTGTCTTGTGCGAGATACGCTATGCTAAGAGTCTGTCATTCCTTATGCCATCTTGGCTTTTTAAAGTGCTAAAAACTGATTTTGTATTGAAGTTTTATTTTGCATGCTTCTGTTTGGGGTTGATCATATCCTCATAGCTCTGGGAAAAACCTTCACCTGCATGTCTGTCTGTCCATCTGTGTGATGCACAGATGCATATGGACTTGTTACATTGCCCGCTGTGACTGTGCGTGCTTATAAGGGTTGCTGTGCATGCCGTGCGGCTGCGGGTGGCTGAGCGGGGAGAACCAGAGTGCAGAGGCAGGGGTACTTATCACAGTCTTAAGATCTGCATCACCTCACAGCCATGACAAGCACTTGGGTCAGGATACCTGGGCCTGATTACCTCTGCTGCTGCCTGGGCCACAGGGGACTGATGGGTCGGTGTCAGCTGTAGCCCAGTAATGCGGCATTGACGTTGCTAACAATGGGTTACAGGTTTTGAACTGACCTTGCAGGGCCTCAGGACTCAGGCTGGCCAGGCTTGCTCTGTCTGAACCTGTCTTGACCTTCCTGGAGTGTTGTTTTTACTAGCTGTAGCTGTACTGCTGATTTTTTTCTTCTGGCCAGGTGGCTATGCCTAATTTGTCTCTATTTTTCCTTTTTTTTTGCATGGTACAACTACAATTTTTATACAGACAGTAGGAATCAGTAATTTTTCTGTGCAGAATTAGTTATTTTTGACTCTAACATAATGTTGTAGTGTGGAGAACTACAGGCCTAGCGTGACAGCAGAGGTCTTGCAAGTAAAGGCATGGGGAGTGTAGGTTTGGAATGATGAAGGATGGGTCACAGCCTTGGCCCTGGAGACCCCACAGCTATAAAACAACTCACCAGTAGTTAGTTAAAGTAATGCAGAGCTGGAGCAGGGCAAAACCAGTTTTAGAGGTAACAAACAGAGCTAATGTATAAAACGTACTAAAGATGGTAAAATCAGATGTAACACGGAGCTGCAGACCAATGAAGAAAAAGCAAAGTGTAAAAACATGTTAGCAAATGAATAAAAATGACCCAAAGTGGATCCTAGAGTGAGGAGGAAGAAATCATCAACTTGTATTCCTCCGGGCATAGGACTCCAGAGGCAGATGGCTCACGGTAACACTTCCACCACAGCCACTACGAGATTGAAGCCATGGACCTTAGGGTCCAGAGGAGAGGTGGAAGGGTGAGCATAACACCATGAAAAGGAGTAGAAGCTAGGCAGTGTGTGTATGGTGATGATGATGACGATGACGATGATGATGAAGATCTTTCTGCATAAAAATAGTCTTTCTTTTTCTGCAATAATTAGGTTGGCATTGAAAATGATTCTTTGGTTAGATGGCTAAGATTTCAATTAAACAAACAATAAATTCTTGGCTTTATATACAAGGTGGGCTTGCTCTGCGCACAGCAAGACTTTGTGTGTGGTACATTGTACCTCACCCATACGTACACTCCCCTCCACTGGCACTCTGGTTATGGGAGCACCACTGTTCGGTGAGACTGGGAATTTTTATTTGCCCCCTTGCATTTGACTCTGGGCAGTTGTTTGGCAAAGAACCTGCCTGTTGCTTTCTTTGTCTGACGTTACCGGTGCCATCGGTAATCAGTGCTTTTTGAGTAATCAGTCCCACTGGAATGACTGGAGCGTTCAACCCCACTGCCACTCTAATAACCCACTGCAGAACTCATTAAAACTGCAGGAAACTTCAGTTTTACCATTACTTTTGTGTCATTGGGAGGTTTGCCAGGCTCTCTATCTAATCCAGGCTTCAGCAACTCGGCATTGCCTTCCTCAGACCTTGTTAGAGTGTGGAACACCATCGGAGCTCTGTGCTGTTCTGCCATCACAGCAGTGGTGGCTAATTGGAGATGTTTCCTTTTAGCTGGTGCTAAGGACAGATTCTTGATGAGCACCTTATGAAATGAGGCCTGTGTATGTTTATTTTATTTTAAAAGTGTATTATTTTGTAGCAAAGAGTATCTTTCAAACATGAATGGAGCAAGGTACCCCCTTGCCGTGTCACTCCAGGGCTTTGGCACACACAAACTGCTGCCCTCTCCTGGTCAGACCCCACCTACACCAGCTGCCCCTTCTGCTCCACTGCTGATTCCTTAGGGACTCATCCAGACTGGCCTGAGTAATGCCAGGTCCCCACCAGCTACATCCAGAGCCAGCTGCTAATGGTCACCTTAGGAACAACAAACATCTACAGCTCCACCCGCCAGTGCCCTGTGCCCTAAGCCACATGGCCCCGGGACAGGGTGCACCTTCTCCCCAGCTGCAAGGGGGCTTCCTTTTACCAACTGACACAAAGTCCTTGGGCATTCCTTTGTCTGGGTGCTGGGGGGTCACAAATTGCCCACACGTGGCCTCACACCAGCATGCCTGCACAGAGCAACCCAAGCAGGAGGAGCTGGAAGCCATTGTGCGGCAGGAAAACTATGATGTGGTTGCCATCATGGAAACATGGTGGGATGACTCACACAACTGGAGTGCTGCAATGGATGGCTACAAGCTCTTTAGAAGGAATAGGCAAGGAAGGAGAGGTGGTGGGGTAGCCTTGTATGTTAGAGAGTGTTTTGGTTGTCTAGAGCTCAACGAAGGTAATGATAAGGTTCAGTGCTTATGGGTAAAGATCAGGGGGAAGGCTAATAAGGCAGATATCCTGGTAGGAGTCTGTTATAGACCACCCAACCAAGACAAGTAAACAGATGAAGTATTCTACAAGCAGTTGGCTGAAGTCTCACAATCCCTAGGCTTGTTCTCATGGGAGACTTCAACTTGCCAGATACCTGCTGGAAATAGAACACAGCAGAGAGGAAGCAGTCTCGGAGGTTCCTGGAGTGTGGGGGAGAGACCTTCCTGACGCAGCTGGTAAGCGAGCCAACCAGGGGAGGTGCCCCGCTGGACCTGCTGTTTATGAACAGAGAGGGCCTGGTGGGCGACGTGGTGGTCGGAGGCTGTCTTGGGCTCAGCGACCATGAAATGATAAAGTTTTCAATTCTTGGAGAAGTAAGGAAGGGGGTCAGCAAGACCGCTACCCTGAACTTTAGAAGGGTAGACTTTGGATTGTTTAGGAGTCTGGTTAACGGAGTCCCTTGGGAGGCAGTCCTGAAGGACAAAGGAGTCCAAGAAGGCTGGATGTTATTCAAGGAGGAAATCTCAAAGGCGCAGAAGCAGGCTGTCCCCATCTGCCGCAAGTCAAGCAGGCGGGGGAGAAGACCGGCCTGGCTGAACAGAGAGCTTTGGCTGGAACTCGGGAAAAAAAGGAGAGCTTACTGCCTTTGGAAGAAGGGGCAGGCGACTCAGAAGGACTACAACGATGTTGTGAGGTTATGCAGGGAGAAGATTAGAAAGGCAAAGGTCCAGCTAGAACTTACACTGGCCACCACTGTTAAAGGTAACAAAAAATGTTTTTACAAATATATTAGTGACAAAAGGAGGGCCAGGGAGAATCTCCCTCCTTTGTTGGATGCGGATGGAAACATTGCCACGAAGGATGAGGAGAAGGCTGAGGTACTTAATGCCTTCTTTGCCTCAGTCTTTAATAGTCAGACTGGTCATCCTCGGGGTTTTCAGGCCCCTGAGCTGGGAGATGGAGACAGGATGCAGAATGAAGCCCCAGTTATCAAAGAGGTAACAGTCACCGACCTGCTCCTCCACCTGAATGCCCACAAGTCTATGGGGCCAGACAGGATCCACCCGAGGATGCTGAGGGAGCTGGCAGAGGAGCTTGCCAAGCCGCTTTCCATCATTTATCAGCAGTCCTGGTCAACCAGGGAGGTCCCAGGTGACTGGAAGCTAGCAAACGTGACACGCCTCTACAAGAAGGGTCAGAAGGAGGATCCAGGGAACTACAGGCCTGTCAGCCTGACCTCGGTGCCAGGGAAGGTCATGGAGCAGATCATCTTGAGTGCCATTACGCGGCACGTGCGGGACAACCGGGGGATCAGGCCCAGCCAGCATGGGTTTATGAAAGGGAGGTCCTGCTTCACGAACCTGATCTCCTTCTATGACAAGGTGGATGAGGAGAAGGCTGTGGATGTTGTCTACTTGGACTTTAGTAAGGCCTTTGACACTGCCTCCCACAGCATTCTCCTGGAGAAGCTGGCTGCTCACAGCTTGGATAACTGCACTCTGCACTGGGTTAAAAACGGGCTGGACGGCCGAGCCCAGGGAGTGGTGGTGAATGGAGTCAAATCCAGTTGGCGGCCGGTCACCAGTGGTGTTCCCCAGCGCTCAGTGTTGGGGCCGGTCCTGTTCAACATCTTCATCGATGATCTGGATGAGGGGATCGAGGGCACCCTCAGTCAGTTTGCAGATGACACCAAGCTGGGTTGGAAGTGTCGATCTGCTGGAGGGCAGGGAGGCCCTGCAGAGGGACCTGGCCAGGCTGGGGCGATGGGCCCAGGCCACTGGGTGAGGGTCAGCAAGGCTCAGGGCCGGGTCCTGCACTTGGGGCACAACAACCCCAGGCACCGCTGCAGGCGTGGGGAGGAGCGGCTGGGAGCTGCCCGGTGGAAAAGGACCCGGGGGTGTTGGTCAACAGCCGCCTGAACATGAGCCAGCAGTGTGCCCAGGTGGCCAAGAGGGCCAATGGCATCCTGGCTTGTATCAGGAATAGTGTGGCCAGCAGGACCAGGGAGGTGATGGTGCCCCTGTACTGGGCACTGGTGAGGCCGCACCTCGAGTCCTGTGTTCAGTTTTGGGCCCCTCACTACAAGAAGGCCATGGAGGGGCTGGAGTGCGGCCAGAGAAGGGCAACGAAGCTGGTGAAGGGTCTGGAGCACAAGTCTTATGAGGAGCGGCTGAGGGAGCTGGGGTTGTTTAGTCTGGAGAAGAGGAGGCTGAGGGGAGCCCTCATCGCTCTCTGCAACTGCCTGAAAGGAGGCTGGAGCCAGGGGGGGTCGGTCTCTTCTCCCAAGTAACAAGCGATGGGACGAGAGGGAACGGCCTCAAGCTGCGCCAGGGGAGGTTTAGGTTGGATATTAGGAAAAACTTCCAGGCACACCTGGAAGCTAAAGTCCAGCTTCATAAAGATGCTCCAGACCTGGAAAGGCTCTGGCCTCAAATAGTCCATCTCATCTGACTCTGGAGATGGCTACTTAATCCATAACATGACAGCCTTCATACGGCATCATATGGCGAAATGTGGCCATTGCTTTCCACGGCCTTATGGGTTCCCTGGTCTGGGCAGCCGCCTGTGGAGCCTCTTCTCTTGCCTCAGTGCCTCATTGCAGCCATCTGCAGCCAGCCTTCTTTCCCCGTGATGCGGGGAGCTAAACAAAGGAACTGCAGGTGCCTCAAACTACCACCATGGGGTGTTAGGGAACACAAACACACCACTAACATAGGGAGGCTACATCAGTAGGTACATTAACAATTTACACTCATCTACAAATTCTCTCCTTTTGAAAGATGATGGAGTATCACTGGCATCCATAATAGAAAGAGGCAAATGTAAGATTTCTGCTGTTTTTCATTTATAATCGTCCACCCAAGGTGCTTGGAGTTGGACTAGTCAGTCAGCAAAACCATCCAGATGGATGTCACCAAACCAGTTAACCAGTTTTTCCTTCTTTGTAAGCAGCAGGTTGAGCTGAGCACCTCCCTTGATTGGCTCCTCAATCACCTGTGCTAGGAAGCTGTCAGGAGTGTACTCCAGAAATGTCCTGGATCGTTTGTGCTCTGCTATATTGTCCCTCTGTAAGACACCAGGGTGGCTAAAGGCCCCCATGAGGAAGGACTAGGGCCTATGAGCGTGAGGTTTCCTCCAGCTGTTTCAGGAAGACCTCATCTACTTTTTCCTGATCAGGCAGTCTGTACAGATGCCCATCTCACATCACCCATGTTGGTCTGCCCGCTAATCCTGAGCCATAAGCTCTCAACCGGCTCATTGTTCACCCCAAGGCAGAGCTCCATGGATTCCAGCTGCTCTCACATAAAAGGCAACTCCTGCTTGTCACCTTCCCAGCCTCCCCTTCCTAAAGAGTTTGTATCCCTCCACTGCAGCACTCCTGCCATGTGAGCTTTCCCACCACATCCCTGTGACCTCAATGAGATTGTAGCCCTTTAACGGCATGCAAACTTCTAATTCCTTCTGTTTACTCCTCATACCAAGTGCATTAGTGTACAGGCACTTCAGAAAGGTGCAACACAGTCATGCTGCTTTCCCAAGAAAAGCTGAGAGCTTCCCCCATGCCCTCTCAGCATTTCCTTATTTGTGGGTGGGCTGCATTCTGCCCTGTTCTGTTGATTTGGAGGACTTTTAACCACATCACTCTGCACCTTTGCTCCCCAGAGCAGTCCACCACTTCCTCACTTGAATGTGGGTTATCACCTCCCTCCTATCTTATTCCTAGTCTCCTCGGGTTGGCCAGCCTTTTAGCAAAGATGGTTTTTTTACCCCACTTTTGTCAGGTGGATTCTACCCCTCTCTACCAGTCCTTGACCCCCAAAGAGGGTCCCGTGGTTTTAAAGTCAAGCCATTGTCAGTGACACAGCTGCACAACAAGGTGCTGAACCTCAAGATCCATCCACTCCTCCTTAAGCCTTTCCACTTCAGCAGTAGGATCAAGGAGAAAACCATCCGGGCCCTCTGACCTTAACCCTCACCCCCAGAGCCATGTAGTCACTCTTGACATGCTCAGAGACTCTCCCAGCAGGATTGTCAGTGCCCATGTGGGCTAACATCAAGGGGTAATAGTCTAAGGGTTGAACAGTCCTCAGCAACCTCTCCCTAGGATCCCAGACCATCTAAGCCCCCCAGGAAGCAACAAACCTCCCTAGAGAGCAAGTCCAGTTGCCAAATGGGCCCTCTGTTCCCCAAGGGAGGGAATATTCGTAATGAAGTTTAATAATGGGCAATATTGGTTTTTAAAAAGAGAGAGAGAGAGAGAGAAAGAGAGAGAGCATTAGACATTAAAACCAATCTGAAGTTCACTATATTTCTAATTGAAAACGTTTATTTAAATATATAACTTGTATATACCCACACACTGGTTTTCAATGGCATTATCGTCCTTGAGCTCATATCCGGTATCTTAGAAGGATGTTTTGGCTTTAGTTTCTCAAAATGTGTCAAATTAGATCACTTTTAACCTTAGCAGCAGCGGAGCACAAGGCAGAAAGTCCAGTGGTATTAAAACTTGCCCACACAGTAGTAGGAGTGACTTGAAACAAGTCAGGCATTCTTCCCGTGATGCTCTCTTCCACCAATCCCAACTTTACCCTTTCTTCCACCTCTCCTTTCGTCTTTTCCTTCTCTTCCCTTTTTCCCCTTTTTGCCAGTGACAGTCTTTTTGCATCCTGCACTGCTTGCCTCCGGAGCAGCCTGGCCTGTACTCTTCTCTGGGAAAAAAAACAAAAAAGGAAAACAAAACCCAACCCTTTGGGTGACCTTTGGTTTCTCTGGAACAGTAAACTGGAAGCAGGTACAAGACTTGAGGAAGTTCCTCTGTTGGCAGTTTATCAAATGTGACGTTAGCAGACACAACTCTCCGGTAGCTATGGCCACCTACTCGCTCACCTACGAACTCCCTAGCAAGCAATGACCACATACGGGAGTGCCAACGATACGCGTGTCTTCTCATAACCGTATCTGCGAATGTATTAACCCTGCAGTTCATGCTGACTATTAGTTACTCCAGGACTCAGTTAAACATTGAGAGCTTTGCACATAAGGTACAAAATGGATGCTAATCGCATTGCCCTTCATTGAAAAGCGCAGGAATCGGGAAACGGGGTGGAGGGCATCAGAGGCTCTCAGAGCAGCAGACTGGATCGCTCAAACTGCTCTGAGTGAGGGAACTTCAGGTCATTTTAAATTAAGCACAACCATGGGAGAGAAAAAAGAGACAAAACAAAGGAACAAACAAAAAGCTTTCTACCTCAAAATTAACTAGGAAGGAAGACGCTACTTAAAAAGAAGTTTGTTTATTGCTGAGAAAAATTCTGTCTACGGGAAGACATTCGCACTGTTTCTGAATTGAATTCACTGCATCTGAATCGAATGAAATTTGGCATTTGCCATACAGGAAAGGGATTACTACAAAAAGAAGCAGTAACTTATATAATTGCTAGTTAACATCCTAGCATCACCCAGCTGCACCCCTAACACATTACATTTTTAAAGACAGGGTAGTAAAATTCTGTTTTTTAAATTAATGCAATTTTCTTTCATGTTTAAGTCCTCCAGTGTACAACTGCCATATTACCCACCATTTGTCCCTGTAGTTTGATGTCTTGTCTATCCTATCCTATCCTATCCTATCCTATCCTATCCTATCCTATCCTATCCTATCCTATCCTATCCTATCCTATTCTATTCTATTCTATTCTATTCTATTCTATTCTATTCTATTCTATTCTATTCTATTCTATTCTACAATAGTTTGATTCTATTCAGAGCCCATACTGGTAAGCACGTATGTTTGCTATAACTTATCTTCAGTGGGACAGACCCCACTATCCCCAACACATGGAGTTTTACATGTATCCAGATTTAAAACTCTCATCCCAGGCAGCCACTAAAAGACAGATTAATCACAGAACTTCTGTGAATACAGCAGTTCTGTATCCATCTTCACATTTGACAGATTTCTCATTCAATCTATGTGAGCATCTGGTATAATTAAAATAGTATAATTTCTACCATGCTAGTCTTCTACTGCTATGTAGCATGTGCCGTGTGTAATGTGGCCTCATTTTTGTCAGCACAAGTGTAGTTTCAAAGAACCACAGTAGCGTGGTATCAACAATTCCATGCATAAAAGTCAGAAATCTCATTGATTTCTCTTCTAATATACAGATAGAGGTGATTAAGAGGCAGAGTTTGTACGGAAAGCTCCACTCTGCCTAGCTTACTAGATCTATGGTGGTCCTTCAGCCTGGAAAATTGTCTATGGCTGTCCACAGTAGCCGACCTGTCTTAGAGGGAGCATTTCCTTTGCTCTGCGCGCACCTTAAAGATTCTTCTCTCTTGAAACTGAGAGTAATGACACAGCTGTTCAAGTGAATGAACTCAACCGTTTTATTTAAATTCTTTCATAAAACACATTTTACTGGTCTATTGCAAGGAAGACATTCCCAGGTCAGCACACATGCACAAACCACTGTACTCTTATAGTAATGACAGCCAGACTTACCCAGCAACCCCAGGCACTCCTGCCTATGCCGCTCATTCCAGGATTTCCTTCTGCAAGTCTCGCTGCAAGTGAAGATTTCATGACAGCGCATGCAAGGTGAAAGCTGAACGCCAACTGAACGTCCACACTGGTAGCAGTATTTAAAGAACGATAGTCTAGAACAAAGGTAGTTGTAAAACGAAAGCATGTTATTGTTTGTTTAGGGTTTTCCTCAAGCTGACAGCATGTTTGCAGCTCAGAGTAAAACTAAATCAAAGTGGCTACAATATAGAAATAATGTTCAACAATGATGTTCAACAAGAAAGGAACGGGAGACTGTAGCTTATCACAGGAGCCTGTGGGGAACAGACTGCACACCAGCTGCAGAGCCAGCCCCCAGAAACAGCGCCCCAAAAAGCCAAGTGTCCTAGTGAGAAACCAAGCCTCTACCAAACCAACATCCCCGTCCTGCCACACACCAGCACGCTGTGCGCCTCTGTGTCCTCATGACACTGGGTCTGGAGATGTCCATTTTCAAACTGGCAGGCAGACCAGATTATACATGGCCAGAGGTAACAAAGCCAAGCTGGCAAACTTAAAAAACCCCTCACAGAACCCACTGGAATACTGCAGAGACAAACAGGGACGCTCACAGGCCACTGCACTACAACAGTTATTCCAAAGTTGGAACAGAAAACGAAGAGTGCTTGGGCTAAGACTTTCAGTGGGACTGGGAAGCAGAAGTGCAAGCTCGGCTACGTATTTACATCCTTTTTAAAGTATTTAAGATCTTTAAGATCTTAAGATTATCTTTTTCCAATAGAATCACAGAATCGTTAAGGTTGGAAAGGATGTCTGAGGTCCTCAAGTCCAACCTGTTACCCTGACTGCCTGGTCCACCTCTAAACCATGTCCCTAAGCACCACATCCACATGTTTTTTGAACACTTCCAGGGACTGTGATTGCACCACTGCCCTGGGCAGCCTGGGCCAGTGCCCGACCACTCTCTCCATAAAGAAATTTTTCCTAATATCCAACCTAAACCTGCCCTGGCACAACTTCAGGCCGTTCCCTCTCATCCTATCGCTTGTTCCTGGGGAGAAGAGACCGACCCCCCCGGCTCCAGCCTCCTTTCAGGCCGTTGCAGAGAGCGATGAGGGCTCCCCTCAGCCTCCTCTTCTCCAGGCTGAGCCCCCCCAGCTCCCCCAGCCGCTCCTCCCCAGCCTTGGGCTCCAGCCCCTGCCCCAGCCTCGCTGCCCTGCTCTGCCCACGCTCCAGCCCCTCCATGGCCTTCGTGGGGTGAGGGGCCCAGCGCTGAGCACGGGATTCGAGGGGCGGCCTCACCAGTGCCCAGTACAGGGGCACCATCACCTCCCTGCTCCTGCTGGCCACACTGTTCCTGATATATAGCTAGCAAGTTTCACTGAGGTTTCATTTGTCTCTGCAAGTCATGACTGAGATCTATTCATAAAATCTTTGTGTGCTACTTTAACCTTCCGGATTTTGTTTTAGTTCACTTTATGTTCTTCTGGATCTTTCTGTATCTTATGCTATTATTGATCCGTCTCAGTTCAACAAAAATGCTACCTCAAAATTTCTCTCTTCAAAAGCGCCCCAGTTCCTGACACCTCTGTTACTTCCTCGTGATTCAAATACTGAGACAAAGTTCAGAAGCCTGTGAATTCCCTGCAGCAGGAGAAACTGATGGCAGAATTCAGTATCCTTGAGGCAAGTAGTTCCATTATTATTCAAGCTGTTGTTCATACACAGTTCCAAGAATAACATTCAGAGTGGACAAGTCATTCCTGCAATTTCTGGAGAAATGTAAGCTACAAATGGGCCTATTTCTTAGCATTTTCATGCTACTCTAAGGTACTGATGTCATTAATTGGTTTAAAACACAAGGGCACGCTGCTTCTCACAAGGACTGAATATTATGCAGACTCTCATGTCAAAGTCTGAAGCTGAAAAAGAGTGATGTGAGCAGAGCAGAGAAAGAAGCTAACTGATCACTCTGGATAGAGTAGAGAGGAAAAGTAGAATGGAGAAAAATGGCAGGGTGACAATAGTTTTGGTGAGGAAAAAAAACAGGGTACAGTATTGTTGACTAAGAACAGTCAGTCCTTGAGCGCAGCATCTCTGCCCTACCTCACTTCTTCCACATGATGGCTCCCTCCGTTCTTCTTTGAAAGGCGCGTATGACCGGCTGAATCCACTACACCAACGAAAGCGGGCACCGGGGAAAACAAAAATCAGTATTCTGACTTGAGCATTAGAATACTAGTCACAAGATCCACCGTCATTAAAAGTCTGCTTGGCTCCGTCTGCTGTATAAAATTTGAAGATACATAATAAAATGCATCTTCCATCAACAGGCTTCAGGAGCCAAGAAAAAAGGAGCCAAGGTGCTACGTCACAGCCAAGAAGAAACCACATAGATAATTTACTCTTACGTCCTGCTTGTGACGAGCCACAGAGTCTCCGGTTATGCTGAACTGCAAAGGTAACAATCTTAGATTCAACGCTCACTTCCCAAGTGTGATACGTCTTCTGCCCCAAAGACTCGCATTCAGAGACCTAGATTCTAAGCCTGATTTCACCACACATTTGAGCACTACTGAGGATATAACTCAAATCATCTTAATTTATATATTCATTGTTGCTACTCTCATAGCAGAAGAGCATCGATACAATGGGAGTCTTGGGAAAGAACCTGAGAGTAAGTTGCCATAAGCAATGACAATACGCTAGATGTCCACAGTCACCATTGCGTGCATCCCGTTACCCTGCACTAAAGGCAAAGCAAGTCCAAGGTTCTCCCATGAAAGAGAAGCAAGCTCCTTCAATCACTCCTTAACTCGTGGTCCTAGATCTTGCACTGGGATTTACCAGGGAGCAGCTGCCAGGCACTAAACTCATATTCAGATTTTCTTCACAATGCCTTGTTCGTTCTCTTTAATGTTTGTAGACCCCCTACATCTCCTTACCAAATATGTAGGAGCAGTTTTTATTAGGAGTTACCTTTTCAGACAGTAACACTGGAATTATAACAATAAATTCCCCTTCACACCAGGTGATGCTACCCTTAATCTTGAACTACTCTTAGGCTTGAACTAACATTTCTTGGATCTTCTCAGCAATTCTTGATCCCACTCTTTCTCTTTCAGGATGACACGTTCCCGGAGCTTCGCTGTAATGTGTTCCAGCAGTGATCGGCGTGTTCGAAAAACTTCCTGCTCAGATGGTGACAGTATGTGGTATGGTGTGTGAGCAATTCTCCTATCCTGCAACATACCATGAGTTAATCCACTAATATACGGGAACACTAACACACAAGTGTTTCAGAGTTAAAGCCAACCCATTCCAAAAGCACAGCATCATCCCTGCTGGATCCTGGCTTGGAGCCCAGTCTGTGATATGGGGCACAGGACATGTCCAGGTTAGACATTCTAGCTGTTCCAATTATCAGTTCGGTGAGTGCATAACAGGTTAACTAAAATGATTTTCAAATGTTTCTTCAAGGTGGAATCATAGGATAGTTTGGGTTGGAAGGGACCTTTAAAGATCACCTAGTCCAACCCCCCTGCCATGGGCAGGGACATCTCCAACCAGATCAGGTTGCTCAGAGCCCCGTCCAGCCTGGCCTTGAATGTTTCCAGGGATGGGGCATCTCCCACCTCTCTGGGCAACCCCTGCCAGTGTTTCACCACCCTCATCGTAAAAAAGTTCTTCCTTATATCTAGTCTGAATCTCCCCTCTTTTAGTCTAAAACCATCACCCCTTGTCCTATCACTACAGGCCCTACTAAAAAGTCTGTCCCCATCTTTCTTATCAGCCCCCTTTAAGCACGGCAAGGCCTCAATCAGGTCTCCCCGCAGCCTTCTCCTCTCCAGGCTGAACACCCCCAGCTCTCTCAGCCTGTCCTCACAGCAGAGGTGCTCCAGCCCTCTGGTCATTTCTGTGCCCTCCTCTGGCCCCGCTCCAACAGCTCCATGTCCTTCCCGTGCTGAGGACCCCGAGCTGGACGCAGGGCTCCAGGGGGGTCTCCCCAGAGCGGAGCAGAGGGGCAGAATCCCCTCCCTCGCCCCGCTGCCCACGCTGTGGGGGATGCAGCCCAGGAGACGCTTGGCTTTCTGGGCTGTGAGGGCACATTGCCAGCTCATGTCCAGCTTTTCATCCACCCATACCCCCAAGTCCTTCTCGGCAGGGCTGCTCTCAATCCCTTCATCCCCCAGCCTGTACTGGTACCAGGGATTGCCCCAACTCAGGTGCAGGACCTTGCACTTGGAAGCTGCCCTCATCTCGCAGAGCTCCTCTCCCAGCACTTCTAGAAGCACCAAAAAGTTTCTTGGAAATGAAGACAGCCAGAGGGCACTGCCTGTCCACTCTTACGTTCCTCCGTTCCCCGTACTGCTTCCCTGTAGCCAGCGCCAGCAAGGAGAATACAGACAAAAGTCCAGAGCAAGGCAGGAAAGTAAGCAAGGTACCTGAAGTATGGTGGTCGAGTTTGACCTGTGATTACAGCTATAAATTGCTTAACTTATTTTCCTGCTTGAGGATCAGCTGCGATTGCAAGCAAAGAAATCCCAGTTTAATGTCTACATAGAACATTGGCGTGAGATGCAAAAACCCTGGTTAGCTCTCAGCAGGCTGCTCCGCTGACCGAGGTGCGCCATTACTTTTGTTCTTTTCAGAACAACTACTGTTCATGTTCCAGACGTAAGCAATCTGCTTATCACGTAAGCTTTCTTAACAAGAAAGCTATAAAAAAAAAATCTTCTATCTGTTCTAATTAGAACTGTCACAGGATCCCAGGCCTTTTAAAAGCTTTTTTAAACAAATACATCCAGAAAAAAAAGCATCAGGCAGAAATTTGTTAGTTATACTTCACAGTAAGATTCTTTTTATAAGGGATTAATACATGATTAAGGATGACTTTAGTAAATCCATTTATTTATTTAGTATATATATATTTTAGTTATTTCATATACAATATATAACCTATAATACATAACAGATATTTTAATATATGTTTTATTTAAATGTATGCTTTATTTAAATATATACTTTATTTAGGAAATCCATTATTTTAAAGTTTGATCAATAATGTCCTATCATAGCTTACAACACATCTAAAATTACTGTAATATATAACCCATAACAACTTCTCCTGATTTGACTGGAGCCTCACGGAAACACATGTTCCTTTTGGTTTTAATGCCTGGCTTTAAGATTACAATTAACTCTTTCCAATCTGATTACGAATGGATTCTTACTATAATACGTGACAGCAAGGATTGCCTTCACAGGCAAAACTATCAGAGGCATTCAGACTTTAAGTGATTAAATCATAGAATCACAGAATCGTTCAGGTTGAAAAAGACCCTTAAGATCATCGAGTCCAACCGTTAACCTGTCACTGCCAAGCCCATCACTAAACCATGTCCTCAAGCACCGTATCTATCCGTTCTTTAAATACCTCCAGGGACGGGGACTTAACCACTTCCCTGGGCAGCCTGTTCCAATGCTTGACCACCCTCTCGGTGAAGAAGTTTTTCCTAATATCCAACCTAAACCTGCCCTGGCGCAGCTTGAGGCCGTTCCCTCTCGTCCCATCGCTTGTTCCTGGGGAGAAGAGACCGACCCCCCCGGCTCCAGCCTCCTTTCAGGCAGTTGCAGAGAGCGATGAGGGCTCCCCTCAGCCTCCTCTTCTCCAGGCTGAGCCCCCCCAGCTCCCCCAGCCGCTCCTCCCCAGCCTTGGGCTCCAGCCCCTGCCCCAGCCTCGCTGCCCTGCTCTGGCCACGCTCCAGCCCCTCCATGGCCTTCGTGGGGTGAGGGGCCCAACGCTGAGCACAGCATTCGAGGGGCGGCCTCACCAGTGCCCAGTGCAGGGGCACCATCACCTCCCTGGTCCTGCTGGCCACACCATGCCTGATACAAGCCAGGATGCCATTGGCCCTCTTGGCCACCTGGGCACACTGCTGGCTCATGTTCAGTGGCTGTCAACCAACACCCCCAGGTCCTCTTCCGCCAGGCAGCTCCCAGCCGCTCCTCCCCACGCCTGCAGCGTTGCCTGGGGTTGTTGTGACCAAAGCGCAGGACTCGGCACTGAGCCTTGTTGAACCTCATACAGTTGACCCCGGCCCAACGATCCAGCCTGGCCAGGTGCCTCTGCAGGGCCTTCCTACCCTCCATTAATGGTTCATTTGGTGCTGAACTGAGTCTCACAACAAATGAAAGGAAAAAGGAAATTTCCATGAAAGTTCCTGAAGAGGCCCCAGACAATTCACAAGGACACAACAGGCCATGTATTTGAATGGATGCAAATGCATTCAGATGCGGGAACTGAAGTCATACCTGGTAATATTTGTAATAGGCATAGTCAACAGCGGTGCCCACAGCTTTTCTCTGTCCTTCCCTGAGAGTAACTGGTGCAAGGATATCTGCGCCAGCTTCAAGCAGCTTATCAACCTGAAAAAAGCAAATCATTACACATCCAAGCAAAGAGAAAACTCTCCCAAAAAAATTGTGTTCACACCACAGCTAAAGAGCCAGGACTGAACATCAGAGCTTAACCTCTATTTGTGAGACTATTTTGTGCACTGAAGCATGCGCTTCTTCTGCCCCTTTACAGCTGACAATGAACTGTCAAATCTAAATGTGTTTTGTAAGTAAAACCTTCTTGCAGGCAGTTGCTACGTTTCTGGGTATCCCACAATCCTGCAGCAACAAAGGAAGCAGGGACAACTAGTGAGGGAGGGGGCAGAAGAGAACCCAGCTGGGGGAACTGCGTCCGCTCCCAGACCCCTCAACTGCAGCATTCCTCGCCTCCACTCTGAATGAGATCAGTCCCGGGCTCCCTGGGATGAGGAGAAAAACTCCAATTTTCACAAGGCCAAACGCTGCCGCTGACCTCATCGCAGATGAGAAAGCACGCTCACCACAAGCGGTACGGACCACTTTACAGTAACAACCGAACACAACGCAGCTCTCTCTGCGTGGATGCTGGCTGTGTTTATGAACAAGGTAACAGTCAGATTTGACAGGGCTGTGGCACTACAACCAGCCCATTTGACGTTAATGTAGCGTTTCCTCTTCTACACAAGGAGGTTATCATCCTCTTCACTCAAACATGAAAATGAATTTCTATACAAAACCCCTGTTCCTCAGGACAGAAACAAAGAGCATTAGGAACAGACACAAAATAATTGTTCCGGAAAAAAAAAAATCAGCTTACCCATTAAAGAGAAAGGGGACTCAACGCACCTGACAAAAATCACTGGTTTAAACCGAAGTTTAAAAAAAACAACAAACACCCAGATGTTATCTCACCAAAGCAATCCTCTGTGCCGTCGTTCTCTGCTGCTCATACGCCGTACTGACAGCTGCACAGAGGGCACTTTGTACTGCTCCACTTAACGGCAGATTCGGGTCAGCCCCATGTTTGAGGAGTTCAACAACTGCCTGCAAATGGGCATATGAAAACGGGACAAATTAGTGACTGGAGAAGACGTTACTGACAGTTCTACGGCAGGAAAGTGAGACCCTAGCCTGGTCAGTCAAGACCCTAGAGCTTTACAGTATTCACCACAGCACACTTGGAGTATCTCCCAGTACTTGTCACAGCTTCGGTAGCACACAAAAAGTTAGCTCACCGGCCAGCAGTCTTCACTTCTTTTAGCGTGAATCATAATGTCATCATCAAATACTTTACCAAACAACAGTATCAAAGACATGAGAGGGCAGCTGAGCTCCCTGGGGAGCCAGGGGGCCACTCTCACCCCATCGCTCTCCTGCCTTGCTTTCCACAAAGATGATGAGCCAGGAGCCTGGACACAGCGAGCTCTATTCAGAGAGAGGCAGAGCCCTGCAGACACATCTGCTTCATCACCTGCCTTGGCTGCATGTCTTCTCTTGCACCATGCTGGCCACTGTGGACCTGCTTTCACGGGCCCAGTGTGGGCAGAAGGGAGTCCATTCCCTGCTCGGGAAGACGGGTGCTAACTTCAGATGCTGAATTCTACTGTGTGAACTATAAGCCTCATCTGTGGAGCGCTGAGCCTCATTGCAACCAAATGCTTTCTAAGACCGATCATTAATCTTTACATAGAACAGCATACTTCTTACCATCAACGGCTGCACTTTTGTCTTACGGCCAGAAGCAAGTGTTTTGGTGTTTGGCTGGGTTGCTCCGGGCAGGGAGGCAGCCTGTAAGAGAACTGACTGTCCTTGTGCTTCATAAAATGAACACAGTTCTCCAAATGCTAGTACCTTCTGGGTCCTACCCAAATACTTCTGGCTACCTCATACTACAGTCCTTTAGGACTCCTCTAGTTTGGCTCATGAAACACCCATAGGTTTGAAAAAAAAAGTAACAACTTTATTATTTTCACTGAAAATGTATGACTGCAAGCACCACTCATTATGTCGTTTGGCTGTCATCAGAGAAGGCAGACATGAATGGAGAAGTACACACAAAAAAATGAAGGAACTTAAAGATGCTCACCAAGTCATTCCCACTGGCAATTGCTAAGGAAAGTGGTGAATGGCCACTCCACAACGTGTTTGGATTTGCCTGATGCGTTAAAAGGAGGCGGATAACATCTCTGGCATGCTTTGTAGGCAAGTGCGGTGGAAAAAGGTAGAATTAGATCATAATAAAGTTAAATTTTTAATATTAAATTTAATAATAATAGTATAATTAATAAAATTAGCACCATAAAACACATTCAAACCTTCCACCTAAACTATGATGTTATAATAAAAATATACATCCACTTTCTCACGACTGAGAAAGCACAGTGGTGAAACCTCTTCACAACCAGGTTATCAAATCTCATTCATCCTGCCACCAGAAGGAATGTGTGGGTCTGCTTCTGAAGAAGTAGCTCTCCTCTCTCAAATACCTTTCTCCAACTGTATGCATCCCAAACCTGCTAGAAGAATGTTACTACAGTACCAAATCAAATGCACAGAGGTTAGTGCATGCCAAACCTAAGACTGTCCAACTTCAGATTGGCCTTGTGGATGATTAAGTTAATGGCCAATTAACCAACGGAAACTGAACTAAAGGAGTTTCTCTAGTCAAACAGAACTCCAAAGATTTCAGAAATGTTTTTTCCTCAAGTGCTGCTAGATTTTTAATCAGTACAATGCTAATAATTCAGTAGAAAAGGAGTTTATTCCTGGTATTCAATCAGCTCCTTACAGAGGGATGAAATCCCTTCACTGCCAAGTTATGGCATTTGAGATTAGCTTAGAACTACTCCCTGTGAGCAGAGCCTCAGACGCTGTGATCTTACCTCCCTCTTATCCTCTCTTTCGCATGCAATGTGCAACGCGCTCCTTCCACCTTCTTCAGGGGCAGGACCACTATAGGAGGAAAAGTACTCTTGTGGTGGTCCTGCTTCATTTTTCAGTTGCAAAGTGACATCGCCTGCCAAGTTGGCTTCTCTGGCTTGAGACTGAGAAACCTAAGTGAAATGATGTGCACATTTGCAACATGGCTTAAAGACAAGTTAACAGAAAATAAACCTGCCTAGTCACCCATTGGTCTGGATCTCAGTCATGGACAAGACTTGTTCAGCCCCATGAAAAAAACAGCCACCCTTTTTCTACTTTCTTCTCTACATTCAGGCCGTATCTGTTAGACTGCTTTCGCACTGCACACTAAGAAGTTTAATAAAACCAGTGGAGAAGTCTCGGGAAGGCAAATTTGAGAGACAGATGTTAATAACTTTTACTGGGCCAAATGATACGGTGTAGGGAATGGGAGGGAAGAAGCAAGCTTTCAGGGACAAAGGGCCTGCCTTGAGTCAAGCTCACTCACATGTCATTCATTTAAGGTCTATGAATATAGGGTCACCAGATCAATACAAAAAACAAAAGTGATATTTGAGAAAGTAAATCTCGCCTACACTGTGACTGGGCATTCTGTAACTAAGTACTGTTGATAAATAGGTAATAAGTTCTCCAGTTTACTGCTTAAGGACAAAGTACTAAAATACAAACTGAAAAAGCCATCTGATCTCCCTGTCCTGCAGACATTCACCTTACTCCTTGTCATGACAAGATAAATTTTATCAGTCTAGTTACATAAGCCAGCTCCTTTTTTAAGTGACTGGGACCTGCTGGTGTGCCAGGGGGCTGGCCAATGTCTGCAAGGCCGCTCTGGTTCCCTCTGAACGGTCATGGCGAGCAGGGGAGGTTTCTGAGGAATTTCTTTGCTTTTCTGGCAAAATGGAAGGAAAAACTAGGGAACTACAAGCTGGTCAGCCTCACCTTGGCCTATGGGAAACTGATGGAATAATCTTCTGAGAAGCCATCTCCAGACATGTTACAGATAAGAAGGTGACTGGGAGCAGTCAGAATGTGTTTGCAAAAAAGAAATCATGCCTGACAAACATGATAGCCTTCTACAATAAGATGACCAGCTTGGGGAAAGATGGGAAAGCAGTGAATGTTGTTTACCTTGACTTCAGCAAGGCTTTCAACCCTGTCTCCCATAACATCCTCACTGACAACCTGAAGAAATATGGACTAGAAAATTGGACAGTGAGGTGAATCATGGGTTGTGATCAGCAGCACGAAGTCCAGCTGCGCTATACCCCAGGGGCAGATACTGGGGGCAATACTATTTAATGCCTTCATTAATGACCTCAGTGCTGGGACAGAGTGCACCCTCAGCAAGTACATAGATGATACAAAACTGGCAAGACTGGTTTAATGCACCACAAAGTTGTGCTGCTCTTCAGAGGGAGCTGGACAGGCTGGAGGATTGGGCAGAGGGGAATCTTATTAAATTTAACAAAACAAAATTGTTGTATTCCTCCCCTGCACGTGGGGAGGAATAACTCCAGGCACGAGGACATCCTGGGGGCTGACCAGGTGGAAAAAACCTTCTAGAACAGGACCTGGAGGTCTTGGTGGACAAACTGAACACGCGCCCCTGCAGCAAAGAAGGTCAACAGCGTCCTGGGCTGCTTTAGGAAAAGTGTTGTCACTGGAACAGGTTGCACAGAGAAGTTGTAGAGTCTCCACCCTTGGAGATACTCAAAAACCAACTGGACTAGAGCAACCTGCTACAATTGATCCTGCTCTGAGCAGGGGTATTGTACTACACAGTTTTCAGAGGTCCCTTCCATCTTTCAACCGTTCTGTGACTACATGATTTTGTTACTACAACTTAAAGTAATTTCTAAGGTAACAAGTGCCAGAAAAAGCATGTATTGCTGGTATAGCTCTATCAGCAGTAGAGAATTATCATCAAAAATGGCAACTCCAACTAAAAAGTGCTATACTACCAAAAAAGTCTACTGCTAGGCTGACCTTCTGCAACCTGGAGGCACAGCAAATGCTGCAGGAATCTAGCAGAGACAGCCTGGGTTGAAGGAAAAGAGAAATAAGGAAAGAAAAGAAGCATTAGGCCAGCTCCATGGAGATGGAAGCAAGTCCCATCACAGACATATCTGTTTCTGCAGTCTTATCTTCAGGCATTTGTACTGGACTACACGCAAGAGATTTCTAAACTCTGCCTTATATATGGCACGATAGCAAAATGTTCTGGGGCACCAAAACCAGAAGGATATGTTTACTGCAACCCAATACTATAGACCTCAAGTGGCTTTTTGGTTTTTTTTTTTTAAAGGTTCTTTCTGCGGAATGCAAAGATTTTACTGTGAAATCAAGCAGGCAGGAATCTCAACTCCCTGCTTAGGTCCTGCGCAATCTGAATTTCAACAGCTGAAAGAAGATGAACTCAAAAAGCAACATACCTTGTCTGGACCGTATATCTCATTTCCATCTTCTGCCCTTGCATTAAGATCTGGGGCAGAGTGCAGGAGGTATTGTGTTATCTGGACTCCTTCCTCCCCAGGAATTGAGGCAGCTATGTGGAGAGGAGTTAACCCCCGTAACTGAAAACACAAACATAGCATTAAGACTCCTGTTTATCACAAGCAGCACTTAAACAGCACTAAATATTTTTTCAAAGAATAATCCAAGCTCACTCTTCCCACATGCTGTGTCTCACAAAGAGCCACCATAAACCTAGAGCCTCGAGTTACAGGACTGTGGAACACTAAAGGTCCCAGACACTAAACCTACTAAATATCACAACAGCTATGAGCAACTTGAGGAGCAGCTTCACAAGTATTCCCCAGCCACGCACAAGCTTGGCCACCAGGAAATATAATGAGAAAAAAAATACTTGGAGAGTAAGGAGCTTTGAGTTCTTTCTATTAAAAAAAAATATCCGTGAACAGGATAATCGCTTTAAACAGCTTTCTGGCACTCTAAAGCTGATTCTGACATGCAGGATACTTTACAGTAGGGCACTGAAGCTGCAATACACATCTAGAATCCCACATTATGAATTATAATCCAGTAAAACCTTGGATGGAAGCCGCACATCAGTCCTGGCTCCCCTTTCTAAGAGGAGTTTCACTGCTTCTGCATCTGTGGCTTTAACAGCAAAGAAGAGAAGGTGTGGTAGGACCCAGGATGCATTGGGATCTGCACCTCGACGAAGCAGCAGTTGGATTGTTTCCCATCTCTTCTGTCGTCTAGAATTGACATGGAAAATACCACAATAATGTATTCGCATCGTCCAAGAAAACTCTAAAAGCTAATGGGCTAAAATGACTCCCAGGTAACAGGCATGAAAACTGTCACTTAGCAGAGGGAAGACATGGCAGTCCTCAGGGCCGCATCACAACATCACCACCCAGGCAACAGCACTATGACCTGAAGAGGGGACAGCACTGCCAGTGTCTCTCAGCCCTCCAAACTAAAGGAGTAGCATGCAAAAGCACTCTCTGTGGTCATGAAAAGCCCTCACGTGGGAACAGACAGCCAAAGCTAGGCAAGGTTCTCTGCATCTCCACCAGTCACTCGTGTGACTTGTAAACATTTAGTCTTAGACTTGTTTAATGAAAGAAACAGACTCCTCCTTCCTGCCATCGAAGACTCCTTGGAAAGTTCTTTCTTCAATCATACCTCATTCATCCATCCCAAGAGAACAAAGATACAGTGTTTCCCTTAAACAAAAGCTGGAACAGGAGCTATGATAGACTAGGACAGCATATTCCAGGTGCCATCTGCATTTCCATGGAGGCAAACTATCCACACGCACACCCCACAAAAAACTGACACCACCAAAAAAACAAATAAAAGGGCAATCAGCACTTGGAAATCACCCAGAAACGCCATCACAAAGTGTTCTCAGTGGAGACTCATCTTTTCAGGCATGGTATTAACTCAGCTTTACCCACAAGGCCTACATTCAATGGACCTTCACAGTCCAATAAACAACACGCAATATGCACAAGATTTCAGACAACAAGAACCATGGGAAGTGGGAGGATGTGCCACAGAAGTAAAATGTAAGGGATGAAGGCCAGAAGGCCAACCAGGAATTTACAGTTTGGGAGTTTCAAGATATCAAAATAACCTACACTGCCATAAAACCCAACACAAAAACTTCATCATCTTTGGTGACTGCTCTGTGACCAAACCAAAAAGCAAATCGTGGCCCTTTCAAAGATCCACAAAGGCAAAATAGTTGGACTACCTTTCAGTTGACACTGCTGAACACACTCTTGCAGAAAACAACTAGCAAGTTCATATGTAGTCAAGACTTGAAGAAATAAAGCGAATATATTCTCCTTCCTCACATCTACACTATGCTGCAAGTGTCCATTGCATACTTAGCGGCTTTTCATGCTCCGCTAAGAAGCCTTGTCTTGTTCAAGCATGATGTCCTTTGCTTGAACCACACTTTTCCATTGCAACCTTTGCCCACTGCTGACATGAGCTACATTAGAGTGCATAAACAATGAGCGGCTTCTGCTGGCATGGAAACAAGATCTGCCCAGTTAAACAAACAAAAATTATCCTTCCCTGCAATGGATGCACACTTCCATGAAACAGGTGAAATATCATTACCTTCTTTATACAAAAGGGTTTATGAGTGTTGGTCTCCCAGTGCATGAGACTTACTCTGAGATTATGCCTTCAGCCACACTGACTGTTTCTGAGGATTCTGATTGTTCGTTCCACTTCAAGATTTAAAAAAAGAAAGAGATTACAAAAATGACAAAAAATCTTCTTCCAATGCATGACTCAGCATATTAACACATCAGAACAGTAACACAGTACAGCATATAATGATAACAGAATTTTGTTAACAACTGTTAGGGAAATTATTTAGAAGTAATTTGTAACTAAGGTTTGTTTTTTTTTTAAAATCTCTTAAAATAACAGAATACTTTTCTTGTTATCTTGTTATACAAGAATACAGCAACTTCTATGGTGTCTAAAACATGTTTAGAAGAGTTAAAAGTTTCTTCCGGTATACATCACCTAGCTTAAAAGAAAAAAAATTGCTGAAATAAAACAAGACACTTACAGATTTTCAACCTGCATTAGCTTGCATGAGAATCTGGAACTAGGATCTACAAGGCTGATGTTTCCAAATCTGGATGCATATTCAACCCAGAGGAACAGGGAAAGCAACGTACCTTTACCTTGCGGAATCTCAGAGACTGCGACAGACACAAACCAACACAGAAAGATCCCCTCTCTATTCCTAATTACCACATATTACCTCCAAAATGAGAGGGAATAGCTCTACATTGATTTTCTGTGTAGTTTTGAGCAGCTGCTCTCTCTCGCTCCCCTTCTTCCTTTCCCATAAAAATCTTGCAACTTTAGCAATGGGCCACCACTTGAACACACTCTTGGAACTGGAACAGCGCCTTCAGAGCAACCAAGTACTTAATTTCTAACAAGTTTCCTCAAGGCATGGGCCACGACCTCTCTAGACTCATGTGAAAGTCTCAGCAGCGCCCTTCCATTTCTAGACTCCTCTGAAACATTCCAAAGACCACACAGTTCCTGCCCAGATCCCTTTTTTATCTGTTTTCTAATCCTGGCTGGTGTTTCCTGACATCCTTGCTTTCATTTTCTTTCCCATTCCCAGGTATGCACTCTTACAAAATGTCTATCGTGTTACTACGTAGGAAGTCCAGAGCCGGTGTTTCTCTTTGCGGCAGGAGGAAGGCTAGGGATATGACCCTTCCGTTGTGAGCACTCCCCAAGGATCGGCAGACTTCTGACAGCACAATTGCTTTTTACTAGCCACCTCCACGATGCCAGCAGGATGACGTAGTACCAGGAGAATCACCTACATCCCATTGTTCTCCTTACACTTTTGTAATTCCCATCAACTGCCCCATCTCCACTGTGTTAAACACCTAGCCAACACGGCCTCACAGCTCTGCTGTCGATAGAGCGCCTTCTTTCAATTGCAGAGTAAGCTTGTAACTGCACTGGAGCTTGGTCCTTCCAGTTGGGAGTTAGCAGTGAGAGCAGAGATTATTCTACATCCACAGAGTGCAAAATGCATAACAGTTCTAACTTTTTCCTAGGGAGTATACACAGTAAATTTAAAAAGCAAGCTTACAGCTTGAGGAAATAATACATTATGATTCTGTCATTTTAGATTGGAAGTAAACCAACCTTGTAACTGCGCAAGCTCCTCTCAGCAATATTACCCTTAAAAGATTCTTCTGGATAAAAGAGAATAAAGCACATGGAGAGAGCAGATAATCCTTCATCACTACACTTATTCACATCAGCTCCACTATCAAGAAGAAGATTGACAACGTCATTGTGGGAATGGACCTGTAGAGGGGAAACATCCACACTTGCACATATCTGTAAACACTTCTAGCTTTTGACATGGAAAGAACTAACAACACAGTTTTAAAGTAGTGATGCTCTACACTGTTTAGGTAATTCAAATTTATATTTCCCACAAAACAGAAACACAATACTGAACCATGTCTTACAGGGTTCAGAACATGCATTTTTCAGCTCATTTTTAACTACTGGATTTCACAGGAATTCAGTGAGGATTCATGCACAGGAAGAGACTACAAGCGACTGAGATGGCTACAGGAGAAATATAGTGTTCTGAATTATTATCTAGATTTTGTTAGCCATTTACAATGAATGCCAAGTATTGAGGTAGCTGAAAAGGGCATGAAGGCGGGGGGGGGGGGGGCAGGATTTCATCCCCCTCCTACAGAAACTGAAGCTGTGCACGCATGGTTTCTAGCTGCCACCACTTCTCAGCAAAAACAAAACAACTCTGTCTGAATCCCACTTCAACTAGGAGAAAAAATAACAAGGGCACAGCCATATCCAAGAACATAGATCTATACTGCATAATCATAACCTGAAATCAAACCTGACATTTGAAGTCATCTCTAACACTTACTGAAGGGCTTCTTTTAGGTTATTTGTTTACTGTGGGGTTTGGCATGATACCAGTCATTACAGACACGACTCATGCCACACCGCTTTTCTGTTCTTCCTGTTTACTGAACATTCCTTTCACACTACGGAATGAAACAAGAGAAAAATTTAATCCAGCCTACTATACCAGGAATTTTCTCATCATGTGGTAAAGAGTCATGCTTAGAGTCTTACAGCAGCAGCAGCAAGTGCCGTGTATCCATGTTTGTCAGCTATGTCTGGATGAGCAAGCCCATTCCTCAGAATCGTGTAGACCCCATCACAGTCTCCTCTCGCTGCCTTCTGAATCAGCTGCTCGGAGGCAAGTTCCCTGGGGCCTGGAGGCCCAAAAGTACTGCGGGCTCCACTGAGAATGAGGTTGATGTCTGAAGTGAACTCCCCTTGACAGCACCTAGAAAAGGAGAAAAAAGTACGGCACATTTAAGCAGCTAGGTACTCTTAGACCACTATGGCAATTAAAGAAAAAACACATCAAGAATAAAATACGTTGGTGAGCAAGACGGGAAAATAAGGCCGGCTATCATTTTAAGAACTATTTCAGGTAGTGTGAGCTTGCTTACATTAATGGCAGAAAGGCAAACCAGTGTATGGGGTACTGGCAGCAGCATATAGATTTTAGCTACAGAGGAGTTAAAAAATATCCAGCCACCAAACATCTACTAAAATAAGAAACCAAAATCTAACTACCGCGTGTTTCTATGAACCAATTTATCATGCACACTCATGACATCTGTTTATGATTTGACTTCCGTCACCTGCTTTAGCTATGACTATAAAATACGCTTATGTAGCTTGTGTTCCTATCAAAAAAGCCAATCCGGAAATATTCCGCGGGCCCCAAGAGCATCTCCACTACAAGTACCGAGCTACATAAAAACTGACGTGCAGTTGGCAGTTCTACTAGCTGTAGACTTGCTGCAGCATGTTTTGTATAGCCTTGAAGGAGAACAAGAGTCCAGACAACCCCAAAAAGGTATCACTGGCCAGATGTTCAGTGCTTTTGAAAATCTGGCACTATGCTTCTCCCTATTTCTACCTCTACGCAAGACACTACACGCTCAGAACAGGGAAGGTCTGAACAGGTCTCTACACCGCTGGCCTCCCAGTTCCTTTCAAAACTGGACTTCCAGAAACTCTGACATGCTTATGAGCAATGAGACCATTTTTATAGGTGTAACCAGGATAAAACAGACATTTAACTTAAAGGAATAAAATTTGTGAATTGAGAGATGAATATGTTGTTTGTTTCTTTTTTTAAAAAAATCTTTATTGGCAACTTCTAATCTCAAGGCCATTAAAAAAAATCTGGAGTGCAGCTTTTACCCTGCAACATGAATTTGAAAATAATGAACACCCATGGATAATAATTTCTAAAAATCCATACATAATAAACAAATCATCAACGGTTACCTGTGCTTATAGACATGCGTCTGCATTCTGACCAGTAGAGGGGTGACATTTGCAACAGGCCAAGGGTCTTCCTCAGGCAGCTTTGGGGTGTTCTGAAAATACCAAGCATCACACTCTTCCAGGAAGGAGCGAGTCAAAGTAAGATGATCTGTGTTACGAGAATATGCAAAGACTCCTTCAGGGAAAATATCCTTATCATCAAAAGGGAGATGCTTATAGCTACGGAGAAATGGGTCTTCCTCAACTGAAATATACTTCTTTTGAGAATTGTCATCAATGTATCTGCAGTGTGCTGGATAATCCACGAGAGAAAAATAACCAGGTACTTCAGTACACAGCTTAATTAGATGATCCCTGAGCCACAAGCCAACGTCCCGACAGCCATCTGGATAGCTCGCAATCCCTGGTCCAAATCGCTCATCAGATTTGTACAGCCCCTTAAGAAACAAGTAAACTCATTAGTGTCAGTTAGAGATCAAACAAGTTGTACAATTAAAGTCTGGTTTCTATTTTTTATTTTATTTTATTTTATTTTATTTCTAATCTGGCTGGTTCTGGCCTTACTGGTCCACCTCCTATTGACAGAGGAATAACTGCTGAGGCCAATCTGAACAGCAAAGCCTTCACGTTCACTTTGGTCCATTTAACAGCAAACAAACCTTCCAGCACGAGAACAGTGGAAGGCCCTAAATTTAACTACAGTGGGATGTAATGTTTAGGTGAAACTTCCTGATGGTTTTAGGGCCTGAGCAAGATTTTCTTTTCATTTTATTCCAATTTTATAGACCAACTTTAGATTCATTAGCCATGCTGCTACCTTTCAGGCCAGGCCAGATTTTTGGTTAGATTTTCCTACTTAATCAAAGCTAACATGTCTGACACACATCTGCACAGACACAGAAACTGTGAATGAGAGTTATTTCTTTTCTTACAATGGTAACTAAATGAAGGATATCTACAGCCTTGCAAGCATGACAAGACATGCCAACAGAAGAGTCTCAGTAGCAAATAAAGCTCTATAGGACAGTCCTCCTATAAGGGTATCCTAGTTGGCCATGACACTATGGTAGGTAAGGCATTACCAAATTTCAGCAGACTCATGCATATCTGGATCACACATGGTTGAAGACAGGTTCACACTAAGCTATCACAACCTCAAAACAGCTATTTAAAGCAAAAATTAGCAACTTCACATTGAGCTGTTTAGCTACAAAGATAAAGGCACAGGAGAAAAGCGCTACCACTGGCAAGAATAAAATTCTGAGTATGGTTATGATCTGAAGCGTCTCTATTTTTCCCCTAACTTTAGATCATACATCACATACTCAAATTAAAGCTCT
Source organism: Nipponia nippon (assembly GCF_047370975.1). Taxonomy (NCBI): domain Eukaryota; kingdom Metazoa; phylum Chordata; class Aves; order Pelecaniformes; family Threskiornithidae; genus Nipponia; species Nipponia nippon. Next base: position 205,058 of record NW_028262332.1, read on the forward strand.
CCTAAATCCATGATTAGTGCCACATTATCAATATTCAGCAAGAATACTATGTTCTTGTTGACCACCTCCTCAATGCAAAGACTGTTATGTTGTTTCTCTGGATGTTTTAGATTATTTGATGAATTGCTGAGATACCCAGGGATCAGTAGGAACGGGTGGGCAGTGTTCCCCTACGCCTGGGACTTTTCAGATACACCTTCTAAGAAAACAAAGAAGGACTGCAAGCTCTTAGAAAACAAGATTTCCAGCTTCCACCAGCAACATCAGGTCTGAAAATGACGCAAAACAGACAACTAGCTAACTGGACACATCAGATTGCTGTCTATCATCTCCACAGTTTCTTAAAATGCAGTATTTTTCCAGTTTCATATTGGTGGCATCCTAATATGCCTTTTGAGAGTACTGTCTAACTAATAAGCTCTTCATCAAAGAAGGAGAATAAATACTGAGATCTTATACGTTAGATACTAGAATAAGAAACTGTTCCGGGCATCAGATTTTCAGTTCTGGGCAGATGGTATCACATCACAGGGCTGGAAGGAGGATCTGGGGAACTACAGGCCTGTCAGTCTGACCTCGGTGCTGGGAAAGGTTATGGAGCAGATCATCCTGAGTGCCATCACACAGCACATATGGGACAACCAGGGGATCAGGCCCAGTCAGCATGGGTTTATGAAAGGCAGGTCCTGCTTGACTGACCTGATCTCCTCCTATGATAAGGCGACCCACTCAGTGGATGAGGGAAAGGCTGGGGATGTTGTCTGCCTGGACTTTAGTGAAGTCTTTGACACTGTTTCCATCAGCATTCTGCTGAAGAAACTGGCCGCTCACGGCTTGGACGGGAGTACTGTTTGCTGGGTAAAAAACTGGCTGGATGGCCAGGCCCAAAGAGTTGTGAGAAGCGGAGTTAAATCCAGCTGGTGGCCGGTCACAAGTGATGTTCCCCAGGGCTCAGTGTTGGGGACAGTTCTGTTTAATATCGAGTGCACCCTCAGTAAGTCTGCAGACGACCCCAGGTTGGGCAGGAGTGTCGATCTGCTGGAGGGCAGGGAGACTCTGCAGAGGGACCTGGCCAGGCTGGGGCGATGGACCCAGGCCACTGGGTGAGGGTCAACAAGGCTCAGGGCCGGGTCCTGCACTTGGGGCACAACAACCCCAGGCACCGCTGCAGGCGTGGGGAGGAGCGGCTGGGAGCTCCCTGGTGGAAAAGGACCTGGGGGTGTTGGTTGACAGCCGCCTGAACATGAGCCAGCAGTGTGCCCAGGTAGCCAAGAAGGCCAATGGCATCCTGGCTTGGATCAGGAATGGTGTGGCCAGCAGGACCACAGCAGGGATCGTCCCCCTGTACTGGGCACTGGTGAGGCCGCCCCTCGAATGCTGTGCTCAGCGCTGGGCCCCTCACCCCACGAAGGCCATGGAGGGGCTGGAGCGTGGCCAGAGCAGGGCAGCGAGGCTGGGGCAGGGGCTGGAGCCCAAGGCTGGGGAGGAGCGGCTGGGGGAGCTGGGGGGGCTCAGCCTGGAGAAGAGGAGGCTGAGGGGAGCCCTCATCGCTCTCTGCAACGGCCTGAAAGGAGGCTGGAGCCGGGGGGGTCGGTCTCTTCTCCCCAGGAACAAGCGATGGGACGAGAGGGAACGGCCTCAAGCTGCACCGGGGCAGGTTTAGGTTGGATATTAGGAAAAACTTCTTCCCCCAAAGGGCTGTCAGGCCCTGGCCCAGGCTGCCCAGGGCAGGGGCTGAGTCCCCATCCCTAGGGGGATTTAAAAGAAGGGGAGATGTGGTGCTTAGGGACACGGTTTAGTGGTGGACTTGGCAGTGATAGGTTAATGGTTGGACTCGATGATCTTAAGGGTCTTTTCCAACCTAAATGATTCTAGGATTCTATGATCATCTCCTTCAATAATTCCCCATGCAAAAGTTGAGTTCAGCAGAAGCTAAGCTGTTGAAAAGAGTGCCCTAGCTCACTGGAGATCAAAGTATGATGATTTTGCTCTGAAGGACCAAAACACTAAGGGAGCTGCTTGAAAAAAATCCACACTCAAATTTTCCTGTACTTATGCTGACTTTGAAAGGCAAGGAAATCGCAGTATTAGCACAGCATTTTTCCAGTTACCTGAAATTTTCTGCCATCATTGCATTCCAGGGTACCATAGCCTTCTACGTGGCCAAGATAAAGAGCTCCTGTGAATTTGGAACCATCAGGCCAGTAGCAAATCCCCTTCCCATGGCGGTGGTTCATGTAGAACTGTCCTATGTATCTCTGTAACCCACAAAAGAGGACAAGACAACAAGAATGATACAACTGACAGGACAGAAATAAGTGAAATTGCCTCCTTACAGCAACAGAGCAGGAGTAACAAGGTGGCACATGAAGAGCAAACTAACAGATGAAGAGGGTGAATCTGTTACACCGCTGAGAAAGACTGGGCGCTGTCTCAACTCCATTTCAGTCACAGGCTTTAAAACTCAGCCAGGATTTTACCAATTTCTCTAGAAGCTTTTCTACCATATAGCAACCAGTAGTTCACACTACTTCAGCAGACGCATCTCAGCGTTCATACCCTTGGATACACTGCCAAACGATGCAGGCTAAACCAACATCTATTCAATCGTTCAACAGCTTTCATAAAGACCTGTGTGCCAATACACGTTTAGCGTTCTGCATTCAAACCAAAAGGGAAATCGGCACAACCATAAAGCCCTCAATTGTCAGATGCAGGTGAAGTAACTGGATTATTAAACCTTTACACACCGCTTGCTTACAAGATAAATATGACTGCTACTCCAGAACTTGGCACTCCTACCCTTCAGTAGAAAGCACTGATGAAATTTCATATCATAGGTGAACACAGTGCTGGATTGTATGGAAGTGGTAGAAGCAAAGTCAAAAGGTTGTCCCGAAGCCCCTCTCTCTTCAGTGAAGAAAACCTTAGCAACCAACCTGCTCCTCTGACTGTTCATGACTGAATTTCATCAATTGTCATTCATTTCCGTCACAAACACTTTAAGGTGTTCACTATTTTGAAGCAAAACCAGACTTTTGGAAGAGATTTTATATCAATTAATCAAAATCTGATAATTCAAAAAAATCCCACTTAAACTCTCAATTCCTTACTCCTTCTGGTGCATTCAAAATAATAATAAAATTTGCAGCTTTGCCACAGTCCTGGCATTTTGTGTCATAAAAGGAGTGACTACCTGTAGCTTAAAGAAAAGACCCAGAACATTACGGTGGTAATAGCAACAGCACCCACAGCAACCATGTGCTATTTTCTCTGAGACTGAGGACAGACGAAGTCGTCCAGGCGGCAGAGCAGAGGGTATTATCCGAAAACTTGTGTCCCAGCTTGCATTTTCGCCGTGGATGCGTTACCAACCCGGACACGGAGTGACGGAAACACGCGGAAGAGCAGCCAGGGCCGATGCACCCGGTGAACGCGCTCTCAGACCTTACGTGGACGCCAGGAAAGCGCTTGCCTCACTCAGAAAAAAGCTGAAACCACCTCGTTTGGCCCCAAGACAGGGCGAGCAGGGAGAGGCAGGCCTAGGGAAGCCTGCCTTTCGGAGCCCCTCTCCTTGCAAGGCGGCGATGCCGTCAAAGGGGGGGTGCAGGGCACCCCTCGCCTCCCCCGCGGGCGGACGGGGCTCTCCAGCGAAGCCGCCTCTCCCCGGCGCCCCCCCGGCGGCCCCTCCTGCGCCCGCAGCAGCGGGAGGCCCAGCCGGGCCCGCGGGACGATCGTACTCGGGCGGGAGAGACGAAACGCCCCCGACGGCCCCTCTCCCCGCCGGGCTCAGGCCCGCAGCCCAGCACCCCGCCGGCGGCGTACCTCGCCGGCCCGCGGCCCGCGGGGCAGGCCCTCCCCGGGGCAGGGGCCGCAGCCGGCCGCCCTCGCCGCTTCTCTGCCCTCGGCGACTCGCCCGGCGCCGGCCGCCATGGCAGCCCCAGCCGCAGCGCTCTCGGCCGCGGCCGGCGGGATGCGGGGCGCCGTGCGGCCGGGCGGCGCGTTGCCGGGGACACCCCGGCCGGCCCCTCCGCAGCGGCGGCAGGGAGGGAGGCCCCCGCCGCCCCGGGGCAGGGAGAGGGCCTGCCCCCGCCGTCCCGCCCCGCACTGCCCCAGCCGCGCCCGGCTGACCGCCCCCGCGGCCGCTCCCCGCGGGCAGGGCCCCCGGCCGAGCGGGGGGGACGGCGGGCCGAGCCCTGCGCCTGGCCCTGCTCCCCCCGCTCCTGCCGCCTCCTTCCAGCCCCGGCCCCGGCCCCGGCCCCGGCCCCGGCCCCTGCCCCGGCCCCGGCCCCGGCCCCGGCCCCGGCTCCTCAGCCGGCGCCTGCCCCTCTCCTCCTCAGGCCCCGGGCCGGTGCGCTCCACCTTGTCCGCGCTGGCATCGTACCAAGCCCATGCGGTTTTTCCAGTTCATGGATGAACTCCGAGCCTCTGGGGCTCTGGGGCTGGAGCAGGACCGATCGGTCCTTCGGCGGGACCGGCTGTCCCGGGAATACGCAGAATCGGTGTCAGCCCGAGTCCCCGGGCGGCCGGGCCAGCAGCCTGCTCTGGGCCCGGTCTCGGCCCTGGCCCCACCATCAGGTTGTCACGGGTTGTCTTTGTCAAAAAAACTGCATTTCACCAAAACCCTCCAAAGTGGCAGATTTTCCAGCAGTATTACAGACACCAACTAATCAGTTTAAGCCTCCCTTTTCTATGAAAGCACAGTCAATTCATGGGAAAACAAATGGGAGTTTTCCCTTAATCTCCACTGAGCACTAAAGCCATGAAATGAGTTTAAACAAAAGTCACTTAGCTTTAAAAACTTTAGATCTGCTTTTGTAATTCTTTTTATTTTTTGATCATGAAAAACTTACAGTCCCTTGTTTAATTTTCAGGATTCCACCTGTCAGAATGACATTGTAATCTGAAAGCAAGAGCCTGCACGAGCAGCGCCAGGGCGTGGAAGATGCCAAACAGCAACTGTCTGCTGCGGATGTTGGCAAGTGGAAATGCAGTCGCTCACCATCTGCTGACTTCTGCTGAGCACATCATCGGGTATGAATTTTAGATCACACAGCTGTCAAACTCGTGTTTCTTCAAGAAACATGGAGTAGTTTCTATTGTAAGTTGTAATGGGAGGTTATAGCTTATTAGAATGAAACTAGGGATAATTTATCGTCGGCAGAAAAATGCAGGACTGAAAGAGACCCACTGGAATTTCATCATGATTTTTTTTCTTTTTTACTACATCATTCATGTCGCATTGTAAAATCAGTTAGATCTTTTGCACCGTTATTCCTTTTAAAAAAAAGCAATATGTCACTGTCTAGCCGGAATTATGAATGACTTTCATATCTGTTTTCTCTTGTGTTAACATCTCTTCCCCTTTGAGTTCCTCTTGCCTGATGAAAATACTACACACAGTTCTGGGTGAGGTCCTCTTTTAGTGTCGAGACTAGAAACAAAAATGTTAGTCAGAATCAGTCCCACGCTTGATCCTCAAGGGAGTTCACTGATCACCTGTGGTCAGCTCTGCAGAACCCCTCTGAACACTGATATTTGTTAATTTGATTTATTCGGTTCCTCACCCCCTCCCCATGTCCATCACTTATAGCATTTGTAAAAATGTCCGCTTTAACAGAAGAAATTTTTTTTCCGTTGCCCTGCACCAAATCTTCTACTGAATTTCAGAGGGATCAGAGATATTGCATCTCCCTTTTCCAGGGAGTCATTTACCCTGTCAAACAGAGATACTGGCTTGGCACAAGCTACCAGGATAAACCGAAGTCATATTTGTCACATTTTCAAAATATTCCCCATACACACAAAGATCAGGACCCTTCTGAAGTGCAGCCAGGGTCTGTTCTTTTGAAATCAGGCCAGTAGATGGAGCAGTGGCTGCTAAATGTGAAATACAGAAGGACCCCAACAGAAAAAGAGGGAATCGAAGAGAAAAACAAGAATCCCTCTGCCTGTCGGGGGTCCTGCTGTGGCTAACCCCACCGCCGGCTGGCAGTGTCATGCTCTTCCTAGCATGGGGTGACAACAGGCACAACCAGTAGAAGTAACCTGACGGTCTGGTGACATTAGCCTGAGAGGTGGGAGAGGTGAGATGGAGCCCGGTCCTTCTAAGGTAAGCTTTAAAGCTTACCCCTGGCTCTTCTAGGATCAACACACTGTACAAATATGACAAGTCATTCCTGTAATAACTTTTTTTTTTACAAATTCTGTGGCCAAAAAAAAAGTGAAACTGGTTGACATTTTCATCACAAAATATCTGGGAGATTTCAAAGTACTGTGTCAAGCCAAATGAATAGCTTGCATTTTGATTAATACCAGCATTTTAGAAAACCTCCTGAGCCCTCATAAAATTCAGTTGTTGTAATCAAGGTGCAACATGCCCGTATTTCTCTTTTATTTCATTCTAATCACCAGTAATGTCAGTGCTTCCTGTAACGGTAGTTTTCCGTTGAGCAACAGCCTGAATGAGGTGGTTGGTTTACTTTAAATTTTTTTGTAACAAGCTGTTATCAGCATGGGGGCTGATCCAGTTTGGTCTGGTTTACAGTTGATCCATGGACTCTGAAACAACTTTCATTTCTTAAATGTTTCTTCCACTCTTTCAGGCAGCAGGACCCTCCCCAGTCCTCGAAGACCGATACTGGGTGCGTGCAACAAATATAGCACAGCGCAGGTATCTAAGGAAAAGGATATCAAAGTTCAAAATGCTGCTGGGGGCAAACTGCACTTTTGATTAATTGGAGTTGAAGTATCACTTTGCGCTCCTTTTCTGTTCTTAATGCTCCTCAGGGCAAGCAACCTGTCTTGACACTGTGCCCTCTGCATCCAGTGCTCCAGCTTTGTAAGGTGACTGTCTCTTTGCTAATCAGCAGTTCTAGGTCTGTGTTCGTTAAAGGACTCCTTCCTCAAGAGGGATATAATTTCTGTCTTAATATCTCCAGCCAACAACCATTCCCTAGCTTTCTATAGGTCAAAAGTTACGTGGGAACGCAGCAAGGGTGCCAGGGCAGTGCAGAGCTGCCCAGGACGACCACGGGGAACCAGGCAGCAGCAGTTCACAGCACTGTGCCGCCCAGGTTTGCCAGAATGTCTCTAGTTTGACTCTCCCGAAGTTTCTGTCTAGGCTTCCCTGTATTCATACCATTCTTTCCCAGACAGTCGCTTTTGTCTGTAGAGCTCCCTGCCTCTGAAGAACCAGCAAATGCATACACTCTTGGGTATGTATGAAGTAGAATCACAGAATCATAGAATCATAGAATCGTTAAGGTTGGAAAAGACCCTTAAGATCATCGAGTCCAACCGTTAACCTATCACTGCCAAGCCCACCACTAAACCATGTCCCTGAGCACCACGTCTGCCCTTCTTTTAAATCCCTCCAGGGATGGGGACTCAGCCCCTGCCCTGGGCAGCCTGTGCCAGGGCCTGACAGCCCTTTCCGTGAAGATGTTTTTCCTAATATCCAACCTAAACCTGCCCTGGCGCAGCTTGAGGCCGTTTCCTCTCGTCCTATCGCTTGTTCCTGGGGAGAAGAGACCAACCCCCACCTCGCTACAGCCTCCTTTCAGGCAGTTGCAGAGAGTGATGAGGGCTCCCCTTAGCCTCCTCTTCTCCAGACTAAACAGCCCCAGCTCCCTCAGCCGCTCCTCGTAAGACTTGTGCTCTTCACCAGCTTCGTTGCCCTTCTTTGGACACACTCCAGCACCTCCATGTCCTTCTCAGCAGCTCTGAGTGCACAGCAAACGTGGTTTTCAGAGCCTAAATCAACATTTTTGCTTGTACTTCTGGCTGTGGAAGAAGATCTCAGGTACAGAGCATGAGCAAGCCTGAAGAGGAGGATTACCCTCTCCTTACTTGCAGTGCACTAGCAGACTCCTGGCACGCCAAGTGTTTGAGACCAGTGCTGGTTTTGGGACAGGCTGGGACATCCTGTGATGCCCTATGCGGTTCTGCAGGCTTCCTTTGCTTCCTTCTGTCTGAACAGTCAGGTTTTGTTTGCAGGGCAAAGTGGCTCTCCAGGGCACGGGAAAGGGAGAGCAAATAAACTCTGCCTCCGTCACCTTCCCTGTACAGCATCATCTCCTCCAGTCGGAGAGGAAAGCTGCTTGCACAAATGAAGCAGCTCCAGTGCCACAGACCCAGAGGAGGCTCTGGTGGAATGCAGTTGGTTTTCTTCCAAAGATCCCTTGGGAAATACAGAGACCTTAGGAAGATGGGCAGAGGGCCTTGGAGAGGACTTTTACCTCCAACTTGCTGAACCCACTTGCCAGTCCCATCAGAAAAACTGCAACTGCAAGGAAACGGCCCCTTCTCCCCACTATTTTGTTAATAAAGTGGTACCTGGCTGGCAAGATCTCGCACCCTTCCCTCCCCACATCATCTGTACGAAGTGTCCCATCTCCCCGGCTAGATGGCTTCTGCCTGCCAGGCCGTGTATCACACCCTCTCCTTCCTCTATGCACGGTTGAGCAGGCAGATGGAAGCAAAAGGAGTTTTATAGCTTCCCATCTTCCTCATCTGTCATCACCACTGGCAGCTCCCAGTGTGGGGCTGTTTCTAGCAGAAGACATTTCTCCATGTTCCCTTCTGAAGGAGCAGGAACAAAAGCAAGATGGTGTTTGATGCGATGCTTGCCATGTTCTCCAGGTTGGAGTCAGTTCATTAGTATTTGAACAGATACTCTAAAAGAAATTAAATAACCTTCCTGGCAGCCTTGGAAGAACAGATTCAGTAGCAAGATGTGATTTAAGAGCAGGCAATCACCCAGTGCTGGCAGCTGAAAAAAAAAATGAAGCATTTAAAAGCAGCTGAAGGGAATATAATTGCCTTGATAAAATTTGCAGCGTGCCAGGCTGCATACTTGGGAGGGGTTCACCCAGGCTGTACATATGGGACAGGTTTGCCCAGAGAAATCAGAGGTTGCATCCTAGAAGCAGGCGATGCGAAGGCCAGTTCGACAGGAGGGGCTGCACAAGCCGTGGCTGATCCTCTCCATTTGAAATGGATCGTATACAGAGGTCTTTTTCTCACAGAAAGTAGTTAATTACAAAAATGCACTGACTTTTACTAGCAGGGACTGAAACTGCAAATGGTTTTGCAGCAAATCTGATAAATAATTTTGTTCCTCGACCCACTCCCACCCTCCAAAGGAAAAGGTTTTAGATGCCCATTTGTTCAGGGCTGGGAATTGCCAACTGTAATGGATTTTTTTCCTTGCTAGTTTTGAAATGACACCTGGATTTGGCAATTGCTCAGAATTAACCTTGAAAACAAAAGATCTATCAGAAAGGTGAAAGCTGTTCAGGTAAGGCAGTAGGAAAAGAGACAGGATGGAGATTAATAGAGACTTCTTTCAAGTCTATCCATGACAATTTTCTTTGTATTCCCCCAGGCAACCTAATGTTCAGTTCTTTCCACATTGCAGTGCTCAGTTATCTACTCGGATTTTCTGCATTGGCTTACTAGTGGCTGCACCGCGTCATGCGGATGACCTTCCCGTCAGCCTGGGAAGCGCCCTGTGGAAGTCGGCAAAGGCTGCCCATAAAATATTCTCATTTGCCGAAACCAAATCAAGTAACTCCAAACGAGTCATTCAACAGTCGTGAGTACCTTTGTCTAGTGTAATCTCCCTGAGCCGCCTCTGTGACACAGCCTGCTGGTCTCACAGAGGTGTTATGAAGGTTAGTTATTTAATGTGTCTGAAGCTCACAGAGTCCGTAATTAAGTCTTTCATTGAAAAGAAAGTGAAGAAATCAATAATGCTGGGTTCGGGGAGTGATTTGCAACACAAAGGGTCTCGTACCCCACATTAAGCATAGGAGGTGAGACAAAACACTGAAGTCTGAGCACTGTTTGCTTTGTGCCCTGAGAGAGGCAGGAGAAAATAGCAGATGTTCATGGAATTCAAAGTAACATACTGTACAACACCTGAGCGACAAGTGAAGGCACTCCTGGTGTAGTTACTCCCGTGTAATACACCCTTCTATCAGACTATCTTACCTGACTCCGGTTCTAACATCTTCCTTTTATCTTCACAACAGTATTTTAACCTTCCCGTCACAGAGCTAAGGCAGACAGCCTGCATGCAATATCAGTTCGGGTAAATATTTAACATGGCACTGGTACAGTCCTAGCCCTGCAGATGCCTGTGATACTAGCAGATGATTTGATCTTTTTTCCTTCCCCTCCTGCAGCGTTATCCCATGCAAAGTGAATGTGATGATCACATCTCTGTGTTGTTCAAAATTTGCTATTTCAATCTCTTAAAGGAAACAAAGCTCACACCAACTTGCCATCTGTGTCTGCTTGACCCCTTGTCAGCTTTTCTGTTTCCCCATCCCTCAAGAATTAAAGCCGGTTTGTGAGAACAGGAGATGGACCAAACAGCCGCTGCCTGCAGGGAAACCATAAAACTGTGCCCTTAGGTGTTCTGAAGGCCAGTGAGTCTATCAGCACATGCTCTAAATACCACATTAGCTTAGCAAGAGCTCTAAGCCAAATAAACATAACCAGAAACAGAGGCGGACGCTTGGGAAGGTTGCTGTATGAGCTGTAGAGGGGTTTGGGTATGAGGAGAATTAGCGACATTGCAAGGAGGATTTGGAGACGGGGGAGTGCTGGTGGGAAATTGTAGGGGCTGTGAGGAGAAGATTTTGGTAGCTGGGGAGAGGATTCTGAGGAGGAATTGGAGTGATTCCAGTAAAAATTACAAGCTGCTGCTTGGAAATTTCCATTCAGGTGCTGCAGGGAGGTACTAGATGTTCCCTCCACTTTTCATAACACTGGGAAACCCTGCAAAGCCAAGACAAGCAAAAAGCATAGTTCCTGCAAAACTGTACTGCCTTGCAGCCAGCTCCTGGTGCTGTAATTCATCCATCCTGAATCCTTACTCAGGTCTTGTACCATTGAACGTAAGGATGCTTCCAGTAAGACAAGCTAAGCAAGGAGCTTAAATCCTTAAAACAGAGGGAGCTGCTATCTCAAAAAGCCAGTTTTGCTCAGATAACTGCAATTACCATTTTTATTGAATACTGCATTACTACTTTATGCTGAAAATGAGCTAGGATAAAGCAGATGCCCTTCAGAGTGCACATGGCTTGCGGGGTTAACTCTTGTAGCAGACAATTGCTATTTGGGTTTCAGGCCCTTTGCAATCTTTCTGAAAATACCCACACACAAATCTTTCTCCAGCAAAAGAAATAACTTTTTTTTCATCCTAATTTTAAAGGAGAAATCAGGTCTTCCAAAATTAAAGCACACGTCCTCTAGCTGTGAGGCAGTGCGTAGCTTGTTGCGCAGGCTCACAAGCTGGACTTCTGAGCCTGGAGCAAATTGAAGCTAAATCTTACTGATGCCCCCAAACGAAAGATGCTTCACTGGCATTCCTCTGCTTAGCTGCGGCTCCTAGAGGGCACATATCTTCTCCAGCGAGAGGTCTTGTACCATGCCATTAAGGGATGCTGCCATTTAGAATACCTAGAGAGATTAATTTCTCATTTTTTTGTTATTCTCGCTGCTGTAGACCGCCTCTTTTGGTCATTTCTGAGCCCTGTAGTAGAACCAGAGAGCTGGAGAATGTCTGGTTCGGTTTGTGTTTCCACCACCAGTCCCCAGGGTAAGGAATTCAGCAGGGCTGTTGCTAAACAACAGCAGCTTCCGTAACAAAAAGCAGTGGAAAAACAAAACCGTATTCGAAAACATGCAGCAAACCTTGTTCTCAGTGTACTTCTCTCTTTAAAATCTAGAGGAGATGTCTTGCAGTTCCCGTGGAAGTGAATAATTTGGGAATTTTCGCCAATATAAGCCAATAAAATTAATGATAGTGAGCAGTTCTAGAAATAGTTTGATTTTCTATTTCCTGGCAAGTCATTCTTATTCCTGCAAGGGTCAGTATGCCTTTCCGCAGGACAACAGTGAACCACGTTGTAATATAAAGTAGCCTCTTCTTTTCTAGAAGGTGAAGGAGACATTTGAGCGCTATGTGGCATTTTCTACACTCTCTTCTATTTCATTTTGGTATTATAACTGAATTGCATAGAAAGCTTCAGCAATGAGCTCAGAACATTCTTGTAGTGGATGAGGCCTGGCTGGGAAGACCAGAAGGTCCTTTTAGAGGTTAGCCTGAGCGTGCATTACATTAAGGATATTATTTAAACATGTTTTTTCTTCAGAAATGTTCACAGCTATTGCTAATAAATACTCTGAGATGAGCTCTGCCCTGCTGAATGAAACCAAAATTGTATTGGCCACTTTCTCCATGAATATCGCAGCAGACCACACACTACTGAAGGTGACTTCTGTCCTTACCTCTGATGCTTGAAAACAGCCAAGGGGTGTAGGTGGCACCCTTCTGGGAAGCTCCAAACAGGAGCAGCTTGTTCCTGAGTGGCAGCTCCTGGCTCTCGACACAGGCATGGGTTTGATGAGGCTGGAAATCCTGTGTTCAGCAGGACCGCCTCCTTAGGCTTCAGGAGGAGCAAGCTCTCAGTTCAAGGCTCCCGATCCTGATCTGGCTTGGCATATTGGAATCCCTTGATTGCAGAAAATGATGACTTCACTGTGTGATTTTGACACAGCACTTTCACTGCTAGGATTGCAAGGCCCTGCAAACCCAACAACATGACTGCCAGCTTCCAGGAAAGAAGGCAATATTTTGCTCGTCAGTAATGATTTTTTTCATTGCATTTTCATGTGCTTGAAGACTCAGCTATGATCCCCTCTGCTTTATTTTGCTTATTTTTACCAGTTGGTTTTAAGATACCTTAGTATTACAATTTGTACATATTGAACTCTCCAGTTTAACTTCTTTATGCACAAATAATCCTTCTCAAATAAGCAGAAATCTAACAGCGTCCAGGCAGGTACTGATAACGTGAAGTTCATGAACTGGGGGCTGGGAAAGGCATTAAAGCCGAGACAGAAATGTTCATTTTGCTTTTGTGTAACCGCAGGTTTGGTTGCTATTTCAGAGAGAGTCATTTGTTGCAATTGATGGCATGGTCTGTCTTTGCGATTTCTGGCAAGAAATCAAGATGGATTTTTAATTGAGAATACAGACTGTTAAAACAAGGAAGGTAGGAGATTATGGACTTCTGCAGTTGTTTTCGATGGGCTCAGTCTGTGCACAGAAGAAATGAGAAGGTGCTCTCCTCCTTCTAGAAGAAAGCCAGAAAGTGGCTCTAGAGAGGTGAAGTCCAGGTCTCAGCTGGCAAAGTAGATGTCTTTGTCTCTGAGCTGCTGTCTCTGCCTAAGCTAAGCCAAATAGAGTGAGGTATGATGGCAGTGGGATAGCAGGGGATCAGGCAGGGATCATCAAACAAGGGACTTGCGAGTAGATTAAAAACCTGCACCCTAAGCTCAAAGCAGAGGCTGTCCACTGAAGGCCTGGATGGACCCAGTGTCCTGGTTTCAGCTGGGACAGAGTGAATTTTCTTCTCAGTAGCTGATATAGTGCTGTGTTTTGGATTTAGGAGGAGAATAATATTGATAACACACTGATGTTTTGGTTGTTGCTGAGCAGAGTTTACACCAGTCAAGGACTTTTCAGCTTCCCATGCTCTGCCCGGTGCACAAGAAGCTGGGAGGGGGCACAGCCAGGACAGCAGACCCAGACTGGCCAAAGGGCGATGCCGTACCCTATGACATCATGCCCAGTATATAAAGGTGAGGGAAAAAGAGGGAAGGGGGGGACGTTTGGCATGATGGCGTTTGTCTTCCCAAGTAACCGTTGCATGTGATGGAGCCCTGCTTTCCTGGGGATGGCTGAACACCTGCCTGCCCATGGGAAGCAGTGAATGAATTCCTTGCTTTGCTTTGCTTTGCTTCCGTGTGCGGCTTTTGCTTTACCTATTAAACTGTCTTTATCTCAATGCACGAGTTTTCTCACTTTTACTCTTCCTATTCTCTCCCCCATCCCACCGGGGGGGAGCGAGCAAGCGGCTGGGTGGTGCATAGTTGCTGGCTGGGGTTAAACCACGACACCCAGTTTGTAACATGCAAGGCCTTTCGGTGAGTTGGGGCTATGCTGAAGTTTGAGGGAAATGCTGGTTTAGAAAGGACATGACTATGTACAGATGGCTTGCTCGTAAAATTGGGTGTTAGAGCTTAGGAACCCTATGTATGAGAGGGAGAATCCCAACACATGGGGACCATAGGTGAGTGAGTCTGTGCTTTTGGAGAGCTGTGTGTCTTGGTTCTTGGCATGCCACTGCTAGAGAGCTCATGCTCGCAGGACCTTTCAGACCACATCTTTCACACCACAGTGCAGCTGGAGGTTGCTCTTGAGATGGGTGGGTAGGTTTGGAAAAGAAGGTGTGAGCTACTGTATTTTGAAATATCTTTACCTTGAAGCATCCCTGGGAAAAAGCTAGCTGAATTTCAATAATCTGTTGTTTCAAACTTTCGTGTTCTGAAGTTCCTTACAAAATGGCAATTCTGAGGAAAAAAAAAAAAAAGGTTTTGGAAATAGAACATCATGTTTCCAAAACCACATTTGTTCCCTGGTGGGATTTGAAGAACTTTGCCAGAGCTGTCCAGCCCTGAATGCACTGCAGAGATGATGGGTGTCTCCACCTCCGTGAGAAGCCCATGGTGTGCTCTCCCAGGGCGGGCTCTCCCAGAGCTCTCAGACTCCCCCAGCAAAACCACATTCTCAGTGTTAAGTCGCGGGTTCCACACACTGTTTGTATGCAGAAGTTTGTGATTAATTCAAGTTATTACTGGGGTTGCAAGGAATCTTGACTGCCATGGATAATGCACATGGATGGGGCTCCCCAGAGCTGGAACATGAACACTTGCATGTTCCCATCCATCCTCTAGAGCAGTTCACCAGGGTAAACCATCAGGGAACAGTCAAGGACTGAATGGAAACCCACTTGTTGTTTAGTGCAAGTTTCTTCATGTACCAGTACATTTTCTAATTATTGATGAATTCATATTTCGCAGCCCTGGAAAATTATTTACATCCACTATTTGCACAGAAAGTTTCCAGCCAACACTGTAGGGCATTAGTCATCAGAATACCAGGACTGCTGACTAGATCTCAATGTCGGGGTGGTGAGGTGGTGTTTCTGCAGGAGGACATCTACTACAGCTGGGCAACGGCAGGAGTCTGTGTGGATGCTTTGGAGGGGTGCTCCCATCCCTACAGACCCTGGAAAAGAATGGCAGGAACCAGAGGAGAGCTCAAGCCCTGTTGCATCGAAATGTCCTTTTGTGTCTGTACCTCCAGTTTTGCCTATAGAAATGCTGTTCTTGCAATCGTGATTGAGAGCTAGCCCTGATTACAAACCTCCCAGCTGGTTTCATGCTATTGCCAGCTGCGAGGAGAGTGTGATTCAAGGGCACTTGCTCATATCCTTTTATGAAAAAGCTCTTGGCAGCTCTGTAATAAAGTGCTCCAAAAAACAACAGGAACATCAGAGTCACAGAAGGCTTTTTTAATCAAACCTCCCTCTGCTGTTGGCTACACGCTCACCTGCTTCTCCTTCACTACCTTGTGTGTTCACGCGGCCGAAGGGTGCGCTGGCTGTTCTAATTTGCTGTTACGTTAGCCCACTGAGCTGACATCCCCGTGAGCACAGGAGTGCTAGAGCCTGGAGAAGCTGGCTGCACATGGCTTGGATGGGTGCACTCTACGCTGGGTTAAAAACTGGCTGGACGGCCGAGCCCAGAGAGTGGTGGTGAATGGAGTCAAATCCAGTTGGCAGCCGGTCACCAGTGGTGTTCCCCAGGGCTCAGTGCTGGGGCTGGTCCTGTTCAACATCTTCATCGATGATCTGGACGAGGGGATCGAGGGCACCCTCAGTCAGTTTGCAGATGACACCAAGTTGGGTGGAAGTGTCGATCTGCTGGAGGGCAGGAAGGCTCTGCAGAGGGACCTGGCCAGGCTGGGGCGATGGGCCCAGGCCACTGGGTGAGGGTCAACAAGGCTCAGGGCCGGGTCCTGCACTTGGGGCACAACAACCCCAGGCACCGCTGCAGGCGTGGGGAGGAGCGGCTGGGAGCTGCCCAGCGGGAAAGACCCGGGGGTGTTGGTCAACAGCCGTCTGAACATGAGCCAGCAGTGTGCCCAGGTGGCCAAGAGGGCCAATGGCATCCTGGCCTGTATCAAGAATAATGTGGCCAGCAGGAGCAGGGAGGTGATGGTGCCCCTGTGCTGGGCACTGGTGAGGCCGCACCTCGAGTACTGTGTTCAGCGCTGGGCCCCTCACTACAAGGACATCGAGGTGCTGGAGCGTGGCCAGAGAAGGGCAATGAAGCTGGTGAAGGGTCTGGAGCACAAGTCTTATGAGGAGCGGCTGAGGGAGCTGGGGTTGTTTAGTCTGGAGAAAAGGAGGCTGAGGGGAGCCCTCATCGCTCTCTGCAACTGCCTGAAAGGAGGCTGGAGCCAGGGGGGGGTCGGTCTCTTCTCCCTGGTAACAAGTGATAGGATGAGAGGAAACGGCCTCAAGCTGCGCCAGGGCAGGTTTGGGTTGGACATTAGGAAAAACTTCTTCACCGAGAGGGTGGTCAAGCATTGGCACAGGCTGCCCAGGGAAGTGGTTGAGTCTCCATCCCTGGAGGTATTTAAAGAACGGATAGATACGGTGCTTGAGGACATGGTTTAGTGATGGACTTGGCAGTGCTGGGTTAACGGTTGGACTCGATGATCTTAAGGGTCTTTTCCAACCTTGACGATTCTATGATTCTATGATCTCGTGTAGAGGGAAAACAGCGTGATCATGGCCAAAGGTGGGGAATAGGGAATGCAGTCTGACTGTTTCTTCTGACAGCACGTCACCGTTAAATTGACTTGTCTCTCTGAATCTGCACCTTTAGGTAAAGAAAAAAATCTGCTGTTCAATGCTCTCTTCACAGGACTATTTACTTGTATCGGTTCCTGGGTTTAAATGCAAATTGTATTTTAGATTAACTATGGAAGGTCTTGAAACTCACGTCTGTCTAGGAGGGAATCATGGAGTAAAGGACAAATGGGGTTAGCCAAAAGGTGTGATCAGAAAACCTCAGTTTTGTTGGAGGAGGTGGAGGACAGAGCTGAGGCTTCTAAGAGTCCTCTCTGTGTGCTCTGTTACCGGAGAAGCAAGAGAGAAGATATCTGGGATGCAGCTGGAAAGGGAGGAAGCAAAACTTGCGGGGCTTGTATTTTCACATGAGCACAGCCAGCGTGTATCACGTCATTACTAGCCAAGACAACTGGAACTCCACCTGGCTTTAGGAGCAGCACACACTGCCTTCCAGAATACACAATTGGCATGCTGTGCAAGAGCTGTGGCCATTTTATATCTCCAGAAGTGAAAACCGCGGATCTTGAGCAAAGTAAGTTGCTTTCTCTTCCTGAAGGATACACTGGGACCGTCAGCCCAGTCTGACTGGGC
The DNA here is from genome assembly GCF_047370975.1 of Nipponia nippon. Classification (NCBI taxonomy): domain Eukaryota; kingdom Metazoa; phylum Chordata; class Aves; order Pelecaniformes; family Threskiornithidae; genus Nipponia; species Nipponia nippon. The sequence goes on from NW_028262332.1 coordinate 222,430, forward strand.
TGTCTCAGCCTTCCATTGTCCCAGTTAAATCTGCAAACACTGTAAGTGTTGGGGCAGGGGGGAGGGCTGGTGGTGAGAACGAGTTAATAATCAGCAAGATGGTGCTGATTGAAATCCATGTTCAGAACCACGTTTATGGTTCTGCCAGATATAATGGCACAGTATTAGTGAGACAAGGCCATACCTTTCAATGACTGAATCTGGACTGGCTTCAGTGATTCCTGTCGTGTATTTGGGACAGGAGGATTCATTGTCAGTCCACAATAAAATGCCATTTTCAAGTAAAGACCGAGAGCAAAATCCTCACTCAAGTCAGTGTGCAACAACTTACAAAGGTGCTTGGTGGTTCAGTGATTCCCCGGATTCCAGTTTAAATGGGGTGTATCAGCATGGACAACATGAGGCATTTGCAGGTGGTGTAATCTGGGAAACAGATGAAGGGTACTGTTACTCCTACAAACAGACCAAAATGAAATTCCACCCAGCATAGCACAGCAGGAACTGAGCTGGATCCAGTTATTTTTGTCAGCCTCGTTTGCCATTTCTGTATCAGTGTAGCACTGCTCTTTCTCAGCCTTAAAATTTCAGCCAGTTGGAAATGCAATTGCTCGTTGATCCCTATTACCCAACGGTTCCATCAGAAAGGCAGTACAGGACAAAGTAGGGAGAAAACAAATGTGAACGAAAGATTTGAGGATATCTGAATAGCTTGTGTAAGGTGCTTTTCATTTCTAATCATTCTTAGAAATTAAAAAAGCTCTGAAATGTCAAGATTTCTTTGTTTTCAAACAGTTACAGCTGGTATAGCAATCTCCTTATAGCTAGCTTTCCAAGTAAGATGTTTCCTGCAGTCTTGTCCAGTAGTCACATAGCAGGGTTTTTATAGGGGTAGATGGAAGAGGTGGCTTCTTACAGATTTTTGGACTGGTTTAGCTCTTTTGGAAGGTGTTTGTATGACCAAAGATAGAACTGGATTAAATGACTCTTTCAGTATGTAGACTTCTCAAAAGGTTAAATTTGTTTTACTCCGCTGGGTAATGGGGACAATCAAGCGAGCCAATGGCTATCTCTACACTTCCCAGCTGGCCTTTGTGACTAACACCTACGTCTGACCACTCACCTGTGTCTTTCAGAGAACTGTGGGAAAAGCTCTAGAAAACTAGACAATTAACTCCTGGGGTATGTTTGAGCCTGGTCTACTGCACAGACTGAGCTTTACGGCTCATTTCCAGATAGAAAGGTGCCAGACTTGATGCCAATGGATTAATAACCATGCGCTTTACAGTTTGGTGCTGTGGACTAAGACCATGAAGGAGAAACATTCAGTACCAAACAGCATGGTTAGTATCACTGGGCATTTCTGCCATTGCAGAAAAGTCAAGAGCAACAGAATTTTGTTTTCTCTTGCTGGAGACTGACCAGCAAACAGCAGAACCAGCATTTAAGAGTAGGCTGATGCACAGTTAAAGTCACTGCCCTATGTCTAAGAGCCTATACAGAAAGCATCAAAGGAAGCAAAGAGAAAGCTGTAATGGACATGAAGGGGACGGCTGACCATAAATGGAGGCTCTCTCTTCTCTACATACTAACTTTAGTGCTTCTTTTTGCCAATTACATCTAAAACCTCCCATCAGCCCGCCAGACACCAGCACCAGCCTCCCTTACCACGATGACTGGTAGCGTCCTCACCTTGCTGACCAGGCCATGCCAACACTCACTATCTGGTTTTGTAAAACTGTTTCCCTCCTGGAAGGTTTATTCCTCCAGTTCTAAGAGGACAGAACACTTACCTCGCAGCATGGCAGAGGGCTGGCATCTCATACCATCACTATTTTCATCTGCAAACATCTAAGTGCTTTACAAAGGAAGGGTGCCATGATTGTAGCTATTCAGAGGCACAGAGGGTTTGTCCATATGTCAGCACAGATGTAGGCTACCACAGTTCTTATGACTGGATGCTGTGCCTGTTCAGCGAGTCTCCTGGCTGGGTTTCCAACATGTCCAGAGACTGCATGTGACACCAGAACCTTTGTACGCTGCCAGGTGCAGCCAGGCAGACTGAACACAGACAGCCTGCCGGGCACCTGGGGTTGGGAGGTGGAAAAACTGCAGAGCAAGCCCTGCTCTCCACTGCTCTTGTGGATCATTCCAGATCAGGAGGACTCGGAGGATTACAAGTTGCTCATGAGGTAAATGGTGGCTGCTGGTGCAGGGAAATGAGGTGAGCTCAGTTGCATTTGTGGCAAATGCAAAACCTGCTCTGCTAAGTGAAGTGTCAGCAGCTTATTAGAGAGAAAACAGACCCCAACCTGGGCAAGTTTGGGGCTGCAGCAAATGTTTCTCAATGATAACAAAATGTCACTGCCGGAGCACAGGTAACACCAGCCATTTACAGCTCCCTCTTTCAAGCACAGACCTGGCAGAACTCCTCTCCTCTCCTCTCCTCTCCTCTCCTCTCCTCTCCTCTCCTCTCCTCTCCTCTCCTCTCCTCTCCTCTTCTCTCCTCTCCTTCCCTCCCTTCCTTTTCCAGGTGATGTATGACTATTCCCAGGTGGGCTTCCCTAGATAGCATCTGGCCATAGAGGAAAATGAGCACTTTTCCCCTGCTGAAATGCTCTGTAGAAGGTCCATCCTGAGGGCAGCGGAGGTCGTGGCGGTGGGCTGGGATTCTGATGGCCGTTTACGTCCATTGCCTCTCTGCAGCCAGTTAGAGGCCAGGGGAGTGGGCACAGCTCCCAGGAGAATTCCCCAACCCTCACCCTTGGAAAAACAGGGAGGAGGAAAACAGAGAGCAAGAGACGGATGCTGCTTGTTTTCCAGCCCCAAATTCCCTCAGCCTCTGCTACTGGCTGTCACAGAAACCTCATCCTTCCCCTGTCATCTCGGAACGAGCCCTCCTGCAGAGCCAGAGGCATTTCTGTGTCGGCAGATGAGTGGCAGGAGCTGGAGAGGAATTAATGCTGTGGGCAGATGATAGTTGTCTGAAAGGGCAAGATCAAGAAATGAGGCCCAGAATGAATTGCAAGCTACTATATTTAGCCCTGTCCCTGGGCAGATAAGTCTTTTTTAACCTAGGATCAAGGAGAAAGGATCTAAACCCACTTATTTTCCCCTGCCTAGAAAAAGCATACCCCAGAGGAACCACCAGAAGAGTCAGCACAGCACCTCCTCCTGGCACAGCTCTTTTTGTGGCTAGGGAATTTTAGTATCATGGTTGTGGGTTTTTTTACTGAGTGATGAAATCCCAGTCACCCAGGAACAATTCAAGAATTCACATATTCTCATGCAAGCCATGTTTTCTTGAAATATCTGATTTTGGCTTCCCCCTGGGCGGGGTTTTGGTCCAATCCAGTCTTGCAAATCCAACTGGCGACACTGCAGCTGCATTATTACGTTTTCCTATTGGCTCCATGCTTGTGCTATGACTGAATGTATGTTCCTTCTATGGCTGAATAAATTTTTAGGGCGTAGCAGATAACTGAGTTAATACTTCCCCCATCTTCTGAGCTTTTTGTGGGAGCAGATTCTGCTGCACATCTGAATCTGATCCCTTCCGCGCAACAGACTCTCGCATCTTCCTCCCGCCACACGTGGGTTCTGCAAGCTGCAATGGGAGCAACAGGCACCGGAGTGATTTTTCTTGAGTCGGATGGTTAAAAGTGGCATCTGTCTTTTGATTCTTGATTATTGAGCAGCATCAAAATAAATTTTTGAGAGTTGTAGCTGAAATTTAAACTGCTATTTCTGCAGCTTATTCAAAGTCTCTACAGATCTTTTTTAAGAGGTTCTGAACTCATGGCTTCCAGAAAATGAGATTTTTCTCCCCACAAATGGAGCTGTCTGCTTCTTTACCAACCAGAGGACAACTGTCTCAGTTGTAATTCCCACTGGGCATGATGGTTATTTCAGTCATTTCTGTGATTTCAGGACCTGTCAAATACCATCCCTCCTCCTGTCACGCACATGGCCAGCCTCTGTTCCTGCTACTCCTACAGCCTTCAGTAATGATACTTTTGCCCAGGTTGCTGATGAAACGCGTTTTCCATCGAGGCTACAATTCGTGTCAGCAGTTACATAAATCTTAATTTCAACTGCCGTCTTTCCTGGAGAGGCATTTCCTAAATATGATGCAGTTTTTGGATAGAGGGAGGAGAGCCGTAAGCCCTGATAGCCAAGCTTACAAGGAGGTGTTGAGCAGTGTCCAAACAAGTGAAGAAAAAACATTTGAACCCTCCCAGCTTTTGCAGACTCTCCTCTTCACCAGAGTAACCAGCACTTCTTTATCCTTGTCACGTTTGCCTTCCCACCCTCTTCTCCCCGTCTCCTCGTACCGCTGGGAGGGGTTGGCGAGTCACAGTTCGACCTACTCCCCGTGGTTTGTTTCTGGTGACTTCTAAAGCTATGCCCAACTCACCCCAGTGCAACAGCCCATCCTGAGATGTCCCTTCTTTGCAACACAGAAAAAGAAGCAGAGCTCCTTGGATGAAATCTTTGGGCAAATAAACCTTCCCAGGCCTTGCCGAGCAAGATCCCAGTGCTCTGAGCCAGAAGTTACACCAGGGGGACCTCTGGGGGTTAAGACAACATCAGAGAAAGCCCCAGGAAAACAGGCAGGCTGGACCTGCTCAGCCCCATGGGGAAACATCGGCTGCCATCGCTGCCCCGGGCACTTGCTGCCCTTGCGCACAGCGGCAGAGTTTGCACAAGACCCCAGTGAAGAGTGCACACAGGGAAGGGCTGCACGCTGCGCGCAGTGCAGGACTGCTTCAGCCAGGGCTCAGCCTTCACCCGCACCGCTGGATCAGCACCGGCAGGGTCCTTACTGGCACGTCTGCTGTGGCCGGAGCTTTGTGACTGGCTCTGCCCTTGCTTGACAGCAGTGGCTGCCCATGTGCAAGGTGCCCACAGCTCCACGCAGGCAGCTCCAGAAGGTCCTCGCTGGGGAGAGGCAGCGTGAGTGTCCGCAGTCCTTGTCCAGGCCCCCCCACTGCCGCCAGCTGCCCATGGGGGAACAGCCTCACACCTGCATCCAGTGTGGACACAGCTCCAACCTGCTCACACGCTAACGTGGGCTGGGTGGCCACCACAGCCCGCTGGGAGATGCTGTGTGCTGGGGAAGCTTGGGACAGATTTGCCATCTCCAAGCCTCATAAAGCCCTCTTCAACCTGTGTCCCCTTCTGGAAGACAGCAAGGAGGGGAAGCGCATGCAGCCAGCCAGGAGGTGCTCGGGAGAACAATTTTCCTGCTGGTTGCATGGAGTGAGGTACTGCTGCCAGGGTCTGGTGATTACACTTCAAATGAGAGGACTTGCTGTAGCTACCCACAAGCACAGACTGGATTTTAGGGCATGGAAGGCCCCTTTGAGACCTGTTACACCACTCATCAGTAAGCTATACCATTGAAAGAAACTTCTGTTTATTCTGTTATTATCAGTCATCGTCTGTAGCTGCTGTAAGGACAAGTGAGCAAAGGACCTTTCAACCCCTGCACTGTGATGAACATTTCTTCTGAAAATGAGTTAGGTCAGGGAATTCCCATAGCATGAAGAAGGGCAGGCGACTAATACGCATCTTTAACAACTGTGCTGCTATCTGTGGCATCATAAAACCAGACAGAGTTTGGTGCAGTTGGTGGCACTGGATCTTTTTATTTCTCAATGTGTGAAACAATGAGAATCTCCCATGGGCTTCCTGACACAGCCTCAGGGCTGATAAAGCGAAACCTAGTAAAATGAAGTTATTCCCTGCTCTGATGTTGCATGGAATTAATAAAATAGGCAAGAAAACATGGAGAGAAAAATACATGCTATAAAGAGGGAAAGAAAGAGAGAGGACGGCCAATGTCATCTCCAGGGTCTGTAGACACTTTCTGACTTTCTGGCTTTGTTCTGTGTTTGTAGTGCACGTGGCCGGGGTCTCCACCAGGCCCCTCGGGGCTACAATAGCCTGTGTTACCAGCGTAGCCGTGGCTTGGAGGTGAAGACTGAAACTTTCATTTCCATTTGTGGGGAAGCTGTGCTGAGGGTGGCACTTTTTCCTTGCCCTTCCGGATGACGTGGCTCTGTTGCCAGACAACATTAAGGTTTCTGGGTCTTTGTGTCTACAAAATGCACTCTATGTTGATTTGACAGAGAACCAAATTAAGCCTTTTTTCCCCTAACCTGCCCAAGGTTGATGGTGAAATGTCCAGCAGGTCACAGAGCCAGCAGCAGGTCTGCGCACTGCTCCTGCTCTCAGCATTTCTGAGCGTGCGCCTGGAAAGAGGACCAAACATTCAACAGCAGTTTTGCAATCACCTAGGTAATGATAAATCCCACACTGAAAACAAACAGACTCCAGCCAGTGATTCAATAAAGCCTTTCCACACAACTCGTCACAGGGTGAGAAGCGGGAATAGGTGTGTGGGGAAGCTGGGAGCCTGAAGTTTGGGGAGTGCTTTTCCACTGCTTATAAGGGGCTCAGAGGGCTGAAATAACAGGCAAAGAAACTGAGCTGATTCTGCAGAAACTGCCATCCACCACGGGGAGGACTGGCCAGCAAACACCCCTTGCTCTTCTCTGGCTAGCAGCAGTGCTGTGTAACGCTGATGACATGTCCGAGGAAGTGAGGGTGAACCTTGTTCCCCACCAGCCCGATGGACCTTCGGTCTGCGGGGATGCCTCTGAAGTGCTCTGCCTGAGGGGTGAAGGGTGGGGAGCGTCCCCAGCACTAACACTGTAGCTTTACAATGTGATTTTAGGTATGTGAAGTCAGTACAAAGCATGCTTTTTCAGGTTTTTTTCTTCTGAAGAAATAGTTTCAGGGCAGTCTGCTCAGTGCCTGTTGCTGGTGACAGCCCGTGGTGCCGTGGGAAGAGCCTCAGCAGAGCGTGGGCACTGCTCTTCCAGGGAAGCCCTCCTGCGTCCTGCATCCCACGTCCTGCAGGCTGTCATGGTGATGCTCCCTGAAGCAGAAGATTATCTTGATGTAGCCTTGGGGTTTTTGGGTTTTGATTTCTGCTAAGAATGCATTTAATCCCTTTCCAAGCTCATGTTTTGCTCCTCTCACACACACGCCTTTTTTTCTTTTTTTTTTTTTTAATAAATATCTTGCACTTTTTTCCATTATTTTACAACCCTTCATATCTTCTGGGCTAGAAACCCAGCAGGCATTGAGTATTTTTGACATTATGTATTGAGTAAGGATTAGTCCAGGGGTGTCTTGGTGAGAGGTTTCTGCTCTCTTCTTTTCCCCTCAAGTAGTCTAAGAGATGACAGCATATGGGTTTTCTATGTTACTCCGTAAATCAAAGGCAAGAAGGTTACAGTGCAGCTGTTTTACAGGAGTCAGATACCTGTGGACTGGGAGGCGTGATGGGCTGCTGTCAGACAGCAAAACTGAGCCGTATTACTTGAAAAATCTGTCGTCCTCAGGAAGGCGAGTGGCTCCTCCACTCCCCACAGCCCTTAGGGAGACCTGGTCAATGTTCCACAGAAACCTCCAGGTGTACCTCAGCAGAATAAACCCAATTCAAACACATTTTTTCCCATGAGGAGTTGCACAGTCTCCGTACTTGGAGATTTTCAAGACCCAACTGGACAAAGCTGCGAGCAACCTGGTCTGAGCTCGGCACTGATCCTGTTTTGAGCAGGAGCTTGGAGTAGAGACCTCCTGAGGTCCTTCCCAGCCTGAATTATCCCCTGACCCTGTGGTCATGTAAAAAAGCCACTCCGGGTGGAGATGAAGCTTACTGGTCTCCTCTTTCCAGTTCTTCTTAAAACTCACGGACTTATGTGTCCAATCAAGTATACTCTTTTCAGAAAAAAACCTCAAGATCTGTTTAGTAATAGCTGCACAACAGAAACTATGGGCTGTTAATTTTATTGTTTTACAGCACAGGAGAAGTAAAGAGGTTACACAGGTTTTCTGGTCTCTACTTACTTAGGTGCTTTCTGTTTTTCTGACAGATGTGCCAGACCTATTGTGTAGAAAAGGTGGATGTTTCCTAAAAACCCCATCTTGTTGTCTCCTTTCTTGTTGTGTTTTATATCATGTCTGGTCTTTTATATCGTGTCCGTCATAAAATTTTATTTTGCTAACTAAAGGTGTACAAGTCTACAGGGATCCTTTGGGGGAAAAAAAAAAAAAAAGCCAAACAGAAAAGCTGCGTAGAGTTGAATTTAAATGATGGGATTTGGGGAACACGTGCTTCAGTCAGTCTCTTTGAACAGAAGTATGTGTCTCTCAATAAATACTCGTGCACATCTCAATCTAAAAATACCCAATCTGAGAATAAGACCCGTGCCCAGCTGAGATCTACCCAAGTATTGTCAGCGCTTTCCTTTCCCCATATTTTTATCATTTTAAAACCCCTAAAACAGTGACAACCTTGCCAGCAATGCTAGTTTCCTTTTCCAGTCCATCCATCAGTAATTAATTCTCGGTTTAATATCTGCCTAGGAGCAAAGAGCTGCCGGGAGCTGTTAGCAGGAGGGGTCGTCCTGGGTGGCTGGCACACCGCCTACCCCAGGGCCTGCCGCGCCGGGGCTGTGCTCTGCGCGACGGGCATGGACGGGGCAGCTGGCTGGTGAGTGCCGCCGGCGCAGCCGGCAGCAAAAAGAGATCCAAAACATCTTGTCGGACATCGCAGGTCGGCTTTTTGACTGTGAAAGTCAGTGGGTCTTTAAACTAGAGTATTTAATATGTAAAGCATAAAACACAAAAATAAATATCACCCTCCAGTTTTTTGGAAATAAATTGTATGAGGGTTTTTTTGTTTCAGTTAGAGCCAAAAAATGCCAGACATTTATTTTATGCTTTTCTTAATGGCACTGAAATGAGGAGTGTTAAAGTTACAGAGTGAATTTCCAGAACTGTGCATACATTGCTAAATAATCAAAGTAAATATTGTCCTTAATCCTAATCACCATGCCATCATTTATTATGATTAATAGTTATTACCAACCCACAATCCAGAGGTGCAGCAGTATGGACTACTGCTCTATTTTATAGGATCCCTAGCAAATGCACACAAACAAACAATCTTTTCTGCAAAAGTGGACTTTGCCGTTCCATCTGCTGTAACCCACACGACACTTGGAACAGCCTCAGAATAAAATGACCTCATGTGAAAATCCCCCTGTCGTTATTCACCTTGCACTGTAGACGCTCTAATGGTTTTAGGCATAACTTTTCCTTCTCCTTCCCTATTAGAGACCTACTGCCTTCTGCCCCAGCAGGTTTTCCAGAGATGCGTGGATGGCTCTGTGGACTTTTTCTGAGACTGGAATTCATATAAAAAAGGCTTTGGGAGCCAGCTGACCGAATTCTGGCTCAGGAATGACAATATTCGCATGCTGACATCAGAGGTAAAGAAACTGCTAACGTGTTTTCCTAACACTGTTCTTACCTGGTGGCAGGAACTGAAAATCCAAATGTGACGGCTCCTCAGCAGGGCCTGTCCAGGGAGGTATGGAAACAGCCGCGGCCCCAGCCCCTTGCCTTCGAGCAGAGCCTTTGAGGGAGAAAATGGATGTGGTTGCTGTTTTGGCTGACTCAGTGGCGATGGAGGGCCAGAGCCGGAGCCGTACACAGTCAGTGAGCTGTGAGCGACCCTGGCAAGCACCAGTGTTTTCCTTCCACGTGTCCCACAGCACATCCCAGTCCACTGCTTTACTCCAAGATAAGAGGGAGAAAGATGATGGAGGAAGGCCCTAATTTCAGGGGGAACAAGATAATCGTAAAGATGGAACACCAAAATAAATCATTACAAACAAAAGAAAAAAAAAAAGATTTGACAAAATCTGGTTTTTCCCCAGAAAAGTCATCAGCTTTTCCTGGAAGTCTAGAGGTGAGGCAGGAGACTCGGCTAACATCCAGGAGCATGGATTTCAGTTGTGCTATGGATATTTAATGAGCCGAGGAGTGGCCGTGAGCTAAACAGGGGTTAGGAATCTCTTCAGTAATAAATGAGAATTCCTAAGGACCACAGAAATAGAAATACAGAAGAGAAAAAATCCACCAAAGCGCTGGCATAATGTGTCTATCAGTGTGCCTGTAAATTGTTGTGATAAAGCAATAACGAGCTTCTCATTGACCTGAGAGACTTGGGCAATAACCATCATTTTGCTTAATACACGTCATTCAAAATTTTAAGGGAGAATGAAAATTACAAGCTGACCCTTCGGGGGTGGCAATGCAGGTACGGAGGGTCCAATGGGTAAACTGGAGCTTCCAGCAGGGCAGGGCTGATCTGCAGATGAAAGGTTGTATTATATAGTGGCAAGACATGAAAAGCTTTTTTGCATCATGTGAATGGTCTTGTCTTGTTTGTCCTGTAAGGGACTGCACAGGACCTTTCACGGGCTGGCACTGCCGGGGATGCTCAGAGCACAGGTAATAGAGCATCCAGCATAATCACAGAGCCCCATGAAATACCACCCCAGAACATTACCAAGGCTCCTGGGTTTCCAAGTTCTCCTCAGACCAAGGTCACTAATCCTAAAGACTAAAAAGGCATAGCATAATTTAGTAATACTCCCTGGAGATCTGTGAAGGCAAAGCTCTCACTCCATCAGGAACCCAGAATTCGTTGTACCAGCTGAGCTTTCTGTTTGCAAAGGGAAACTTTGATGCAGCAACTCTTTGCTGAAGAGGGACCTGGATACGGAATTTATTGGACACTTAGCACCTGAGAGCTGTTTTCATGTCTGGGTTTTCTAGCACTTTAGACAGTGACCCACTGTCACAGGCGGGTAACAGCAGCAAGAGAGAGACAAGACAGACCGAAATATCTTCAATCCCAGAGACCTTGCTGCTAGGCCAAACTGCCTCCTCCACTCTCGCTCAACAGGTCCTCGCCACCCTTGGCTGGAGGAGGGGAGGTGTGAGGGCAGGGGCTTTGCCCCACTGCAGAGGACTGCGCGTTCCTGGGAGGCCAGAGAGGACGTGCAGGATGGACCAGCCATGGTGGTGGGACAGGGCTCTAGTGACACACGGAAGTTGGAGTTTTAACAGGACCTGTTGGTTTTCTCCACAGGGGATTCATTGGTCAAACACAAAAACATGCCGTTTCCAACCAAAGACAGTGATAACAACGCATCTCTAATAACTGCGCTGTACCCTACAAAGGTGCCTGGTGGTAGCACCAGTGCCACCACTCCAGCCTCAATGGCTTTTACCACCATGGAGTTCATTACAGTCTTGCAGATGTCATCAACTGGCAGGCAAAGGATGCAAATACTCCTGCCAGCTGTCAGAGATGAAATTCAGGCCAACGTAGCCTGGCAGGAAGGCTGCAGTTCATCCATGGTTTTCAGGAATTTTTTCAGTGACACAGCTTGTTGCCATCAGAGCTGGATTTCAGCTGGATTTTAGCTCTGTGCAGGACAACGGTCCAGCTCCAGCAGCACTCAGGCCTTGGTCTTTACTCCCAGCTCAGGCTAAAGGAAAAGAAAAAGTCACTTTCTACAAGGTTCGTTTATGCTGAAACAAGCAAAACTAAAATAAAGTAAATGTTTGATTAAAACCTTATACTCTTCTGAGTAACAAAGTCGCTCAGCAGTCCTACCAAGGCCATAATGGCCATCAAATCAGTGAACAAAACACTGGACTGAGCGGCCTATTAGCCAAACCACAAATGCTGAATCTGCACCTTTCCTCTCCAGACTCAGCTGAACACTGTCACTCTGGATGATACTATTAAACCAGCCTGAAAAGATTTACGGTAGAGAAACTACAATAGAGTCCAGCCCTGCAGGAAACCAGGGAAGTCTGTCCCCAGCTCTCCTGAAAACCCAGTCCTTATTCTCCATATGAAAAAGTCCAGCATGTTTTTATGGCTTGTATTGCACAGCGTCTGGAGGGAGCCAGAAAACCTGGACTGGGCTGACAGTTACGCTTGACATCCAGCACTGCCGACAGCGGTGCCTGTCATGGGCGATAGTTTCCTACTCTAAGCTCTGCGGCTGCTTAACTCTGCAAAGTCACTGGAGGCGAGTCAGGAGGCCATGAAAATCCCCACTGGAGAGAAAGGAAGCAGGTATTGTTACGCAGCGATCACTCAAAAAATGAGACATTTGAGGCCTGAGTGGGGATAATAGGAGAAGTACGTGCAAAACCTTCCCCAAGAACCAAATAATTCACCTCATGCAGGTGTAAATTCCAGTTGTGTGACATTTGTCTGGTCCAACAACAGGCACATTGTTGGAAAAATTATCCTGCTGTTTAGCTCTTGCCGTCCTTGCCTGTTTGGTGTGCATACCCTCACCAGGTGCCCCTGCAGTAAGAACCTGCTTGGCACGCGTACCCTCACCAGATGCCCTTGCACACAGAGAGCCTCCTTTGCCCCTTTCCTGAGCACATTCCTCGTCCAACCAGTTGTGCCAGAGCGATCAGTCCCACCTGTGTCTCCACTGTTCTGTACATGGGAAAATTAATATCAGCAAAGAAAAAGGGCTTGGGCATTGCCTTTCTACTCTCCAGGATTCGTCTGAGCAGGGAGGGTGCAGAGCAGCTTCTGCCTGTCCTATAAATCACATCTCCGCCTGTCTTCCCTGCTCTCAGTGATGAACAGCCGCCAGCCTTTCACAGATCAGAAGAGGTGTTACCAGAGATTATAAAAGAAGTTAAAAATGGAATGTAGCAGGAAATATCTTGTCGAAGCAGAGGCTGGTAGGAAAGAAACCACTAAAATGAAATCCCTTCTGGGTAGGCTGTCTCAATATATCACCATAAGGAGAGCTAAGCAAAGGCTCCCCAACACCAGCTCCTAGAGGAAACCAAGCAAATGCCAAACCAAACGTTTGGCAAGGGCATGCAGCTGGTGTGCAATAACCGATAGAGACCTGTCCTAATTGGCTCCTGAAATTAGGAAACCGCTGTGCCCCCAAATCAGTCTATGGAAATGTGGGGAAGGAGCCCTAGATGCAGGGTCAAAGTGGGTGCTCTGCGTTCATAAATCACTGCACTGCCTGGCTGCCCAGTACTAAGGTGTGCTACAGCCAGCACCAGCTATGAGGAAGGCTGGCTTTGCTCTGCCCAGCAGGAAGGGTCTGTGGGCACCAGTCAAGACCAGTGAAACCAGCAGCCTGAGCTCCTCACAGACAGGAGCCTCCATTGAAGCTGTCCTGGGAAAGCAGAGAGTGAAACCCTGTTCAGCAACACAGCATGTGAAACCCAAGGGGTGAGCCGGAGGAAGGCTCCTCGCTTTGCTTCCCCACATTTCCCCTCCCTGGTGAGGACAACTGTCTTTAGAAACTCTACCAGTTACCTGTGCGTTTTTGGAGCCTCACGAACTCTTTGGAACTGGTTTTGTAGTAAGGACAAGGGAAATGTGCAGCAGGGTTCGTAGCACTGAGGGGCTCAGGCACTCGAAGACGCCCTATGTTCACAGAAAGCAGAAAGGGAAAACCAAGGCACATCTTCTGAAAAAACTGCTATCTTAGCTTGGGCAAATGTCCCCACCACAGATACTGGTCATGGGCTGAAGAAATTCTCCCTTGGAAATATAAGTGTTCTTCAAAAAAACCTGAAAACTTTGTTATTCGCATATAAGGAAGAACATCTTTCCTTGCTGCTTTGGTTGATAACCTACCCTTGCAGGTTGACATCACTCCTCTTCCAGCAAGGCAAGTCTCCAAAGCGCATGGAAGCTCCCCTTGAGCACCCGCAATGGTGCCAACTCTAAAGCAAGCTCTTCTATCACATCACTTAACATCAGATCTGCCAGAGTTTACCTCCCAGCTCCCCAGTGCCAACCGTCTGGCCTTCTTGCAGTTTTATGAGTTGCACGACAACGTCCTTAGCTTAGCACAGAGCAGAGGAATGCAATGACTGGGGCTTGCTGCTTCTTGTTTTAGGTACTTACAGCTTATGCAGCTTTCCCCAGCCTCCCTGCAAAGCTCTAGCATCCTGGTAGCAGCAAAGCCCGATGACCCTACCAGGAGCCAGGATTTCACCTACAATTTTGCATTAATCAGTGCTAACTCCTCTGTTGCACACAGTTATGATGCTCCCACATGAACTTTTTGAAGCTCTTGTCATCTGGTTGTGCCTTCTGGTTTGCTAAGCTTAATTTCTTGGGGATTTGCAGATCAGTTCAATTCTGGGAACTTCAGTCTTGGCATTTATGTCTCCAGAGGCGGAGTGATGGGTCACAGTGTTCGGAGGTGCTCCTCATTCACCCAGTGTGCTTAAAATTCTTGTTTTCTCATCCCCAAAGTGATTCTGGACTTTCGAGACTGACAGGGGACATTTCCCAGGGCTCAAGGGAGAATCTACATAGAAAAAAGAATTGCTGATGCTGTAAATGATCAGCCCTCTGCAATCTTCACTGGATCCTGGGATGAGGAAAAGCAATTACGGTCATATTGATCACTGGGCCAATTTCAAAATCTACCCTCGGGGGCCTGACCTACTTTGGACCAAACTTGTTCATTGGCAGTTTCCCCCCTGCTCCCAAAAGTAGCTGCATCCACAAGGACACTGCTGCTCTCCTCGGGTGGAAGTGGGGTGACATCTCCAGGATGGAGCCCACAACCCTGAGGGGATGCACCGGTGCTGGGCCGATACATCACAGCTGCCTCCACAACATGCCTTCTCAGCCCAGCCCGGAGCTCGCCACCCCGCTAATGGAGGAACTGGGAAAAGCTGGGCTTACTTTTTTTTTTTTTTTTTGGCAGGAGAGATCTAGCCTGGAGCCCTTGAGAGACTGTAACGATGGGTTAATCTGCAAGGCCAGTTTTGCCATTGCTTTTTGGAGTGATTTACCAAGGGACACAGCTGAGGGCAGCAGCTCTTGCCTCCGGGTAGTTGGGACAAGGCATTGCAGCCATTTCCACGCACAGAGCACTGGGCAGGAGAAGGCTTCTCAGTGCTAGGGGCTGGCTCTTCTCCATCTCCACCCACCCCACGGGGCAGACACAGGTCTGTCCCAGATGAGCAGCACAGGCTGTACAGAAGAGAGAAGAGGGGTGCAGGAGTCCCCAGTCACCCTCCCCTGCACAGACCTCTCCCTCCCTAGCAGTTCAGAGGCACCTCCTCATCCTTTTGCTCTTTCCTTCTGAGAGGCTGAAGAAAGAAGCTGCTCTCGTTTCACCCCAAGAATTGCATGCACAGCGCTTGCCACAGATGAGATGCTTATTTCCATGTAAAGCAAAACCCAAACTTGAATGCAACCAGTCTGATCACAATCCCTCTGATTTCCCTGCCCTTTTTTCAGATGGGGACAGGAAAGTAAGGTGTGCATTTCCCTGCCAGAACTGGTTCTCAGGTCTCTGGGATTGAAGATATTTCGGTCTGTCTTGTCTCTCTCTTGCTGCTGTTACCCGCCTGTGACAGTGTCCTGTCTGAAGTGCTAGAAAACCCAGACATGAAAACAGCTCTCAGGTGCTATTTTAAGTGTCCAATAAATTCCGTATCCAGGTCCCTCTTCAGCAAAGAGTTGCTGCATCAAAGTTTCCCTTTGCAAACAGAAAGCTCAGTTGGTACAACGAATTCTGGGTTCCTGATGGAATTTGGGATGTTAGAGGGACCTCATGATAGAAGTGAATGCTTGCAGGGGGACTATGTTCTGCCTCTGATATCCTGATAGCTGGGAAAGGCTCCAACAAATCATGGTCTCCTCTGAAGTGGGATGCAACAATTAGGAGAAAAACACTTAAATGCTTCCCTCTGCTAAAATTCATAAACTTTACAGGCTCTGTGTCTGAAGGTGACATGGCGGTCAAACTCGATGAGGCGGTTGGGACCTCCAGTAGTGCTGCCGCAAATGAGCGGAGCACAGGGCATCACAACAGCAAAGCAAAACAGAAATCCTGCTCGCTGTTACAATGAACAGGGACTGGAGAAAAAAACAGGTGGGCAAAAAAAAGATCAGACATGCTCTGCCCACCAAACCTTGCCTGGATACAGAGTTTTAACTCCATATCAGTCATGGATCATGTATAAAGTGAAACCTCTGTTTGAAGGGTTGCAAAGTGATGCTGGGCTGCCTGGCAGGCAGAGCATTGGAGCACGAGCCAGGCTGTGCAGCTTCTTTCTGCCAGTGGCCTCGGCTGACCTGGGGCTTTTCATCTCCCAGTGCCTCAGTTTCCCCATCTACACAGGAAGCTCTGCCTTTGTAAAGGGCCACGAGCAGGCAGGATGAGGGGAGCTGTCTGCACTTAGCTAAACCTATGGTTTTGCTGGTGCATTTCCTCTAGGAATGCAATACGGGAGGGAAAGACATCCAAAATTTATAGAGGACGGAGGCGAGGCAGGCTGGGGCAGCCGGGCAAGAACTTTCCCATCAGACTTGTGGAAGGTGACTTATCTGGGAAACAGCTTAAGACCCAGCCAGAGCCCCAGACCTGAGAGCAGGCAGTGGGCAAGCGCAGAGGTGGAGCTTACGCTGGCTTTTTTGTTAGATATAAAAGGCTTAGCTGGGTCGATGCTAAACACAGCGCCTGGGACGTGGATGAGGGGAGCTGCGCGGAGCGGAGAGCAGTGCTGGCCATGGGGAGGGCAGTCCCATCCCTCCTGGCCCTGCTCAGCCTAACAGCGACGATTTGTGATGCCCAGGACACCTGCCCAGGTGAGTGGGGCACAAATCCTACTGCCATCCCGCTGAGACAGCCTGTTTCATCTCCCCCATAACACTAGGAGCCTGGGGGAGGCGAGGGGGAATACAAGTTTTTTCCTTTTATGCTTTTTTTAATTCAGCTGCAAGTGGGAGGAGGGTAAGGGGGAGGATGAAGTCTCAGCAGCCACTTTACAAAACTGCTGGCTCCAACCAAAGATGTAGCATCCACCCCCATTCACCAGTGGGATCTCCAGGACCAGACTGTCCCAGTTGAGGTTTTCCATCCTGGTTAAGGGCTTTTGTTCATGGTGCCTCGGCCCAGTTACTAAGGGATGCAGAGCAATACAAAGGATCAGTCAAGTGCTTGCTGGGTGCCAGGCACCCTGGCAGCCTGGGGATGCTGCACAACACAGCTTTCTGTCTGTATTCCTTGGGAAGGCAATAGGGACAATTTCAAACTGACCTGGTCCCAGGAAATTTCGCAGAACCGTTACTGTCCACAGATCCGTCAACGTCACTTACTCTGCTGTCAATACCCCCCAGGGCACCTCTCAGCTTTTGATTCATTAAGCTACAGTATATTTGTCATGCATGTAATACATTTAACAGCCTCCTCTCCCACTGAACTCTCCTGAAGCCAGGGAGATTCAGTGTCTAGCTCCTCTAATATGTGAGATCCTCAATGCCGTCTGTTAATCCATACAACGCCTCCAAACTCCCGCCCTCATTGCTTTTGCTTGCACTGTTCCTGACCTCCAGAGGGTTTGGTTTTCTCTCCAAGACATTCAGAGCGCTAATAATCTCCAGAAAGGCTGTCTTCATTTCCTCAGAGGTGAGAATAGTGGGACTGGGTGATGCTGACCGGCTCGCCATTCTCCAAGGATGCCCAGGGATCCCAGGTGCCGCTGGCCCAAAAGGAGAACCAGGTCTCCCAGGAACAAAAGGTGAGGCCCCAAAAGCCAGCGATGAACACTGTGATAGGAGATGGCTTTGTTGCTTTGGGCAGGGGAAGCAAGCCGAGGCTGGAGCAGTGCCTGGCCTGGCACTGGCTTCTGCTGGGGAGTTGCATAGGAGTGGAAAACATCCCATCTCGAGATGTGCTGGTGCACATGGAGTTGTCTTTTTTCCCCTGAGTCCTGTCACAAGTCTGAAGCGGTCCTGGGGTGTGAAGTGTAATAACTCACTGGTTTCTTCTACAGTAAAAACATCTGTTTATTTTCAGAGCCTTTGCTGAACAGTCTGGGTGGGAGGGAGGCTGCAGTGCTCCCGCATGTCTGCTGGGGAACAGTTTGGGAACTGCACTGGCACCCCCCGCCCCAGGAAGCAAGGGAGATGGGGGTCCTTCAGGGTTTCCACAGCCAGCTCACAGGAAGGTGAAGCACATTAGCAGAGGGAGCAGCTCCACCACAGCAAAACCCATGAACGGGCTCCAGGATGTACAAAGCTCACAGGAATTCATACGCGAACTGCAAATTAGGACTTGCACTGGCAGTACCAGTATAGTGTAGCTTCAACAGAAGAAGAGGAGTAAGATACGTTGCAAGATTGAATATAATTAACAAAACCCAGCTTCCTTGTTTCTGTAAAAGGCAAGGCCCAGCTGCGCAGGCTTCTCTATCATCTCCCTCTGGTCAGTGTGCAACGTGCACCTACAAACTGGGTCTTTCGTTGCAGGAGAAATGGGACCCCAGGGACTCCCCGGGAAAGCAGGACCACCTGGTGTAAAAGGTAACGCGTAACATATTCAGCCCTAACCCATAAATCTACCCAAGTCCAGGGCATGCACTGGGAGGCTGGGTCTACAGAGATGAACTGTAGAGCTGGTCAGAGTCCAAGAAACAGCCTTGAAGTAGCGTAGGCAAAGCAGGATTTGGGGGTATGGATCTTGCATGGGGGAGTGAACAGTGTCCTTGAGTGGGACCACATCACAGAGGAAGATACTGATCTTCTTCTTGAAGTTCCCCACTGACCCTTACCAGACCCCTAAAATCAGACCTCTCCCCATTCCCCACTCCTACCCTAACCTGCCTCCACCACAACAAACCTGCCCAAATGCCCGCCCTCTCGGAGGAGCTTTGGGGTGCTTTGCCCAGGAGGCCTGATGCAGGGACACGATGCTGAGTGCTTCCAGCAGCCCCCAGGCCCAGACTCGGCGTGCGATGCCATTGTAGCCCACTTGACCAGAAGGTAACTACCAGGAACCAGCTGGCACAGGGTGAAGCAAGGAGGGAATGGGGGTCTCTTTGCAATGGAATGAGCCCCTAAAAGAGGAAGATGGCTGCTGAGAAATCATCTTTCACTCCATCCAGGCTGTGCTTAAGGTCTTCAGCAGGATCTGTGTGCTGCAGACATTGGAAAAGTGTCTCTTCTAAAGCAACCAGTTCCCCGCACAAGGTGGCACCCAGGAACTGAGCACTGGTGCACTGATTAGCTGGGAAAACAGCCCTTTTGCATGCTGAACATGTAGCTATTTCCTGGCCAAAAGCACCCGGGACTTCAGCTGAAACCCCAGCAGGAGATGGGTGAACCCACTGAAAAAGCAGCTATTGCCCAAAATCTCACAGGTGCCTGACTGAATACAGAAAGCCCCCACAAAAAGTCACTGAGACGGAGCTGTGAATCCCCCAAACACCCCAGCAGACGGAGCGGCAGCTCGCTCTCCCCTGTGTCCTGCTGTTCCCAAGAGATGCTGCTGATCAAGAGAGCAGCCAGGCCGGGGTGGCAGCGCCAGCTGGGACACTCAGCAGAGCACCGTGGCTTTGCACCACTTGACAGCCTCTCCGGTACATTTCGGACATATGGAGGGACTGGAGCAGCCACCTGGGGAGCCACAGTTACACTCACATTGAGCCATCTGTGATGAGCATTTTCCTCTTGTCTCTCGCAGGAGCAGCTGGAGACCCTGGCTTCCCAGGACCGAAAGGTAAATTGTGCTGCGCCGAATTTATCATGTGATCTGGTTTAGTTAAACTTCCACCCTGTGCTGTTCTGGAACAACACACGAGGTGGGAACAACTATAGAGCAATAAAAGTACCCCACCAGGTACCAGATGGGGCTGTTTGGTGACCATTGTGCCCCATCGTAGGCTCAGCCCTGCTCTGGTGCTGTGAGCAGCCCCTCTCCCAAACCAGCGGTTCGGCAACGGTGGCTGCCCCAGCTCGGGCGCCTGATGCTGCTGCCCAGCACCATCAGCTACGGAAGCCCCAGGGCTTCACAGAAGGCAGAGGCTCAGATGAAACTCAGCTGCTGCTGGTGCCAGCAGAACATGTCTCTCTACCACCCCTAAAATAGGGTAGAGGGAAAACAAGGGTTTTTTCCTGGTGCCATCATCCTGCGTGCGAGGGCCACTGGCACCCGTCGCTGAGCACTGTCTGCACTGGGGCTTCCCTCACTGGAGCTTGGCCTGTAATAGCTGGGGGCCAAGCGCTGCTGATCTAGTGGTTCAGCACATTTGCTCCAGCTGTCCCAGCTGCTCCCAAACCACTGACTAAAGCCCTTTGCCAGCAGCAACCATTCCCCTCTCAGGGCTTTTGACCCTGCCTTCCCGCGGGTGCGTTTCCTCCTCCTTCCCACACCCACCTGCCCTGTCCCACGTGTCCCAGCCCAGTGGGAGTCACTGGCACAAAATGTTGGTACCCAGCTCCATGGGCTGGCCAGCAGCAGGTCCAACTGGTTCTCTTCACCTGCACATCTTGTGTCAGTCTTGCCATTTGGACCTCCCAGCCCCAAATCAGATGGCCGGGGAAAATATATCATGCCAGGTCCAACAGCCCAAAAGAGGCAAGGCTGCTGCTCCTTGTGCAGCTGTGTGTCCCACCCCCCGGCAGCCACCCCGTGTGCCTGCTAGGTGACCTGGAGAGCTGCTCCCAGTGACTGAGGGTGCTGGTGTCACCGCTGTAATTACAGGAGTCTGTGCCTTGGGTTCCCACCCGCCACTGTTCCTCTGTGCTCTCCTGGGTCTGTGCAGATGGGCCTTTGATGGGCTGGTGGGTCTCCTCTGGTGGGCTCGGGAGCAGCCAGAGCAAAACATATGTTGAGTTATTCCTCCTGCCTGGTTTCTCTGTGCCTCTGTTGTGTGTGCAGATGAGCTAAACACTTCCCCTAACATCACAGCCCTCTACCAGTGCAGCAGGATTTGTCTTGAAAAGCAAATGATGCCAAGTGCTGGAGGAGAGGAGGGCAGGATGTGGAAGGCGAAGAGCAATTGATGGTGTTGTTTGTCCAACAGGAACGAAAGGAGAGCCTGGATTTCCAGAAACATGGGGTGAGTTTCATCCTAGATCCTTCATGCCACCGTTGGCTTTGCAGAGCAGAGCGTTGTGGACTCCCCGCACCAGAAGTCAGGACAGGGCAGCAATAAAAACAAATTAAGAGTGACACCGAAGGATGGAGTAAGGCAATATCACTGTTAACCCATTTGCTTCTTACAGCCACATGCAGCTTCTGTGTGTCTACTCCGTAATCCAGCCAGGCCAGGGATGTCAGGTCCTCTAAGCACTACTCAAGGCACCTGCCCTCTGTGCGTCCTGGAGGAGGTCTGTCTGAGTTTTTGAGAGCCTCAGTGTCCTGGTTTCCAAGATGAAACCACTAGAATCACCCCTATAGACATGCTGCTACTTCAAAGGCAGTTATACCACCACGCTTGCAGTGGCAGGTTCAGGAGATGCAGAGTTCTCCTGTGTGATAGTGCTCAGATTAACATAACCGTTTAAAAAAAAAAAAGGAAAGCAAGCTTCAGTTGACCCATCTGTCTCCATGAGCTAAAGCCAAAGCAGAGCTACAACCCGCTCTGGCTACACGTGGCTGCCGTAGGGCCACAGTCACGTGCAGAGGCTCAGGCAGATCAGAGCTCCTGTAACACCTGAAAGAGAGACTGGGATGCCATTGACCTGGCCCCTCGCTGCCCAGGCACTCCTCCGCCCTTTTGTGCTTGCTGGGCATGTAAAAACATTTGACTGATAAGGAAGAGGCCAAGACCAGGACCTTCCCTCCGTTAGGAAGGACACCCATGTCCACAAGACAGCCTGGTACAGCTGTGCGTGCCTTCATCAAATACAGCACACTCAGACACCTGCCCCACCAGCACCATCTCAGGTCATCTCCCAGGGCTTTCCCCTGTGGAAGCCACAGGCGCAGCCGTAAGCTAGGGCATCTGATAGGGACGGTTCCAGGCAATTCTTTGGCACCTGGAATCTGAGCTTCTGTCATCAGGTGTGGGCTTTGGGGCGAAAAATAAATTTATACATAATATATGTGTATATATTCAAAAGTGCTGTCTGTCCCATCCACAGAGGATGATCTGAACACTGTTCTCTGTATTCCAGGTAGGTGTTTTTCTGTGTCACCACTCCTCTGCTGCCAACTGCCCACACACTCTCTGTGCCCCCCATATGTTCCTGAGCCCGGACAAGTTCCTGGATCACGAGTTTGTCATCCTGCTCAGCACAGCTCCATCACCCAGACCCCCAAAAGAGGCGCTGCAGACGAGAGGAGTCTGTGACATAGGGTCTCAGAAGCTGCAGCGGGGTTTGGCTCCCAGTAGGTGTGCACCAGGGTCCTGCACGGCAAAGAGCCAGCTGGGACGCTGAAGGGCTCAAAGCTCAATGCTCCCTGGACGAGAGGGAACGGCCTCAAGCTGCGCCAGGGCAGGTTTAGGTTGAATATTAGGAAAAACTTCTTCACCGGAAGGGTGGTCAAGCATTGGAACAGGCTGCCCAGGGAAGTGGTTGAGTCTCCATCCCTGGAGGTATTTAAAAGAAGGGTAGATGTGGTGCTCGAGGACATGGTTTAGTGATGGACTTGGCAGTGATAGGTTGACAGTTGGACTCGATGATCTTAAGGGTCTTTTCCAACCTTGACGTTTCTATGATTCCATGATTCTATGATTCTATGATTCTATGGATGCGGTGAGCACATTATAACTCCTTCCACTCCATCTCTTTCCCTGAGTTGCACAGAAGCCAGAAACTGCCAAGAGCTGTTGGGTAAAGGGAAGATCCTGAGCGGCTGGTACACCATCTACCCCCAGGGCTGCAACGCCACCACCGTCTTCTGCGACATGGACACAGACGGCGGAGGATGGATTGTGAGTAGGATGAGGAGTGGGAGGTTTCTGTGTCCCTACAGTGATTTTTATTAAGGCTGCAAAGGATGGCACCAAAATAGAAACAAAAAGGGAGGAAAACACACACTGAGGGGACAGCTGAGGTTCACATCAGCAAGCCTGGGTGAATCCCTGCAGATTCTCCCGGGAGATGTCTCTGGGAGCAGGCTGAGCACCACAGACCCCCTCCCTGCTTAAATCAGCAAATCATTTCCTCCTCGTTTCCAAGGGCAGATGGAGGAGATCTGCGAGCGAGGGGTTGCCCTGGGGTTCGGTCCCCAGAGACCCGCAGGAGCGTCCTGACGCAGGGGGAGTGTTCGCTGCAGGGGCTGTGCCACCAGCACCGTGGATGCTTTCGGGGGGGGTGGCCTGGCGGGGCTGAGGCTCTCCTCTCCTGCAGGTTTTCCAGAGGCGCTGGGATGGGTCAGTGAACTTCTTGCGAGACTGGGACTCATACAAACGAGGCTTTGGCAACCAGCTGACAGAGTTCTGGCTGGGGAATGACAACATCCACTTCCTCACCTCGCTGGGTAAGGTCTGCCTCCATCCCGGGCTGGGGCCCTGAGCCCAACCCCTGTACCACACCTGGTCATTAAAGGACTCTGAACTTCTTGCATCTGCCTGAGGCCCCAACAGTTAATCCTAAACAGTATCCAGGCTCTTGCACCCATCGCACACAGGGAATTGCACTCAAAAAAAAGGAAAACTAGAAGCCAGGGAAGAGAATGAGCTGGCTGCATGACCTGTCCTGGAGATAGGCCAACACATCTCCCTGCTAGGACTGGTTGTGATGGCAATCATCTTGGTCACACACAGCCTTGGAGTCACAGTTGTGTGCAGGGCTCCTGGGCATGTGGCTCTCAGTGCCTATGACCACCCAACATCAGATCAGAAAAGGTGCTTCACAAGAAAACCATCAAAGATGGATAGGAGATTCTGCAGGAATTCCAAATAAATCATAATCTCTCAAGTAGTGGAAGCTCCTCTCACATTAGCTCAGGGCTCCTTGAACCCTCCCCCCTGAAATCCAGGTGTGTACTCACCACCAGCCCTGCACCACCGCTGTTCACCTTCTCTTCTAGGACCCTGTGAACTCCGCATTGACCTGAGAGACTTTGAAAACAACTACTATTTTGCCAAGTACGCTTCATTCAGAGTTTTAGGAGAGTCTGAGAAATACAAACTGGTTCTAGGCGACTTCCTTGGTGGAAATGCTGGTAAGTTAGCAGCAGCTCACTGGGAAAGGCTGTTTTCTAGTGCATTTCAGAAATGTTCAGCATTTATAGTGCAGAGCTGTATCATACAAACTCCTCGTACCATCTACATTTTGGGTCATTTTTTTAAAACCGGCCATTGTACCCGAGGTGCTGAGTGACCTCTGGGTGCAGAGAAGGACAGGGACACCCATCACCCACAGAGTGTGACCCAGAGCATTACCTACAAGCCCAGCCACATGGTTTAGAGCAAATGTGGAGCCTGGTCCTGAGCAGGACCTCATCCAGCGTAACCTTCCCAACCGCTCTGCAGCAGCCAGGCCAGGTTCTGCTTTCGGTTACATTGGGAGGAAATATTTGCCCACGAGGTTTGGCATTTCCCAGGCTGGGGGGCTGTTCAATACTTGCAGCATCAGCACTGCATCCCCTTAATGCCTGATGCTTTGTTTTTCTTTAAAAAGCAATAAATTCCCTGCAAAATTCAATGCAATAGCCCTCTTGCAGGAATGCATGAAACCAACACCTCCGATAGCAGTGCTCTGGATTTATGTGGCTTTTGTACACTGCAACTCTGTCTGCTAGGCCAGACCTCAGTACGTCCGCAGAGACTGCGTGGTACAAGAGAAGTGACACCCGTGTAACTGTGAGCAGAATCTGGCCCGTTTGACTCACAGGCATGGATAAGTTCTCTGTGTTTTAGCAGTCCTGGCAGAGCTCAGGATACTCCTTTTCTCCAGGACCAAGGAGGAAACCTGGGCAACCATGAGAACAGCAGGATTTATAAGATCTGCCTTGCATCCAGCAAGGCCCACCGATGCCCTGCAGCGGCGCACAGACACATTAGGTTCCCTTCTGTGCTCTCTATTGCAGTAACTGTGAACGTGTGCTCTCTGCAGGAGACTCCTTATCATACCACAAGGACATGCCATTTTCAACAACAGACCAGGACAACGACATGAGCTCCTTTAACTGTGCCACAGAATACAAGGGAGCCTGGTGGTACAACGATTGCCATTTCTCCAACCTGAATGGGATGTACTGGCTGGGCGTCCACGGGAGCTATGCTGATGGCATAAACTGGAAGACGGGCAAAGAATACCATTACTCCCATAAGCGAACGGAAATGAAGTTCAGGCCCGTTTGACATGGCAAGAGGGTGTCTGACTACCACCAGCAGGTGCCACTCAACAGCCAAGAGAAGACACAAAAGATAATGTTGTTTGAGGGCAAAACTGGACCAGGACGGATATTACAGGTTGTGCCTTCAGCCTAGAGCAGACTCTTAGAGACCAGAAGAGATCAGTGCTGGCTGGAGCTCCTGTAAGCACCAGGCTCTCACCCTGGACTATCCCCAGCAGCCCCACAGATGCTGACTGAGCCCGAGCATCTTTTTCTGAAAAGTGTGTTACCTTGATTTAAAGACCGAGCGATGGTGAGGCTACTGCAGCTCAGTAAAACGCTCAGATATTATTACCCTAAATGGTAATTACTGGTAATTTTCAGTCTAACCCATGTATATGAAGCCTCCAATGTTCTTGCAGCCTCTTTTTCTGTTGGACCCAAGAGCCATCTGAAAGGCACTGAATTCCCAACCCTGCCTCTCTCCCTGCAGGCTGTGATGGAGCCACGATGTAGACCAGCATGGAAAGGAGTGAGCTTCCAGCACAGGGCTGTCAGCACTGCCACCTCCCTCCTTCCCTCCCCACTGCCTCACACAACACGTGCGCCAGGACCTCAGGCAGCCCCTCAGTTCCTGGGACCACAGTAGCCTTGCCCAGCACTTCCCACCACGACACAGCTGCTCCTCCAGGCCACGTTCCTAGACGTCATTCTTTAGCCGCTGTGGACCAAGAACAGGATACAAATCAGTCTGTCCAGCAACGTGTGGTACCAAGACACTACAGTAGTCCCAAGTCAAGCCTCGCACAAGTGGACATCATGGAAATCGCCAGCAGGTGCCAGTATCTTCCATTTCACCTTGTTTCCACTAGCATTTGAAGAAGGGCTATCTGCTGGCGGATGGGGGCAGTTCCAGCTCGTGTGATGTTTTATCTGACTCCTAGCAGAACTGGTTAAAGGGTCTCTTCTTCCTGGACTCCTGCTCCTGGGCTCCTCCCCACAGCCGCAGGGGAGGAGAGCCTAGTGCTACCTCCTCGCTGCAGGCACAGACCAGAGTCAGTGGAAGCAGAGTATTTATTTGTGTTATGTTCCTAGCGGTCCCAGGTTTATCACACTACTTATTGCACAGATGTGTAGCAAGGGCCGCTCCAGCCTTCCAACACTGAATCCAAACCTTGTGGGTGAGGAAAGGGAAGAGGCCACTTGCCCAGCACACCACAGCAGGTCAACGATGTGCTAAGAAATAAACCTGAGGTTTTGCATCTGCCTATTCACTAGGTCCTGTCCCTGCTCACTTCTCCTTTTCAGGTACATGAGAAAGTGCGCGTCTGAGCAGAGAAGTCCTGTAGTCACTTCCCCGTCTCCAGGAGCTCTGTTTTGGTCTTCTCCTACTCCCAGTCAGAGTGACGTGCCCTCAGCAGGAGCGAAGTCCCACAGTGACCAGCTGTGTCTCACCAGCTGCTGATGCTGTTGTCCACGAGTAGCTTCTCAGGCCCAAGGGGCTGCCACAGGCAGCTCTGCGGAACCACAGACCCCCTGCAGAGACGTACAAGCTGGTGCTGACATCCCCCACTTTAACCTAGGTAAAAGTGCTGGATCCCCTTTCTCTGCTCCCCTCTATCTTCTCCTTACTACACAGAAACCTTCAACATTTAAATTTCGTCTGTGAAGGCCACCGCTGTTAGAGGGACTAAGAGCACACCAAGAACAGTTTACCCACGCCCATCTAGTTGATATTCCCAGACCGTCACCTGACTCCAGAGAGGAAATATCCAGGTATGACAAGCCAGCACCAGCGCCAGGTGAGGTGGTTTGGACCTGGCTGCAGAGTGAAATTCTCCTGAATCCCCTAAGCTGGTGCAGTGAGCCATGGGCTGGCTCTGCATCCCCTCCAGCACGAGCCCCAGCCGCTGCAAGACAGGAAAATGCTCCCTGTGCTGGTACAGGCACGTGGGGGAGAGGGTCCTTGGGCTTGGTGGTCCTCCCCAGGCACCACGCCTGCAGCAGTCACAGAGAGGGCTTGCGCTGGCTCCAGCCAGGAGGAACTGAACCACCACGGTCAGGATCCAGTTCTCTGGACACGTGTACGTACCACCAGCCCAGAGCTCCCACCTCTCCGCAACAGAAGGGTTCCCACTCCTCCATCAGTGCTCACACCTGACCAGTGGGGAAGAGGCAGGGAACAGACTTGAGATGTCCTAAAGGAATATGCTCCCCAAACTGTCAGGGTATCACCCAGTGCCTCTTGCTTTCCATCCTCTTGCCAAGGGTCCCCAGAAGAAAAGCAGAATAGCCTCAGTCAGTCTGGGACTGATCCTGGCCACTGCTCATCTCCGGGCTTTTTCTCTGTGTCCTGGAAAGCTCATGGATCAGGTTTGCATTTTGTGTTTGAAAACCCTCTTCTGCTCATTAGCGGATCTGGAAAGGGCCAACCCTGAAGCCTAGAAGTGACAACGTCCCTGGAGCTTCTCCAGACATTTCCCTCGCTGCAAATAATGACAAGTGAGGCTGGGGAGTCACCAGAGGAGCAGGGTGGGCCAGGCTATGGGGTGTGGGGAGAGGACCTGGTTTCTGCCACATCTGGGAGCCTGGATGAGAGGCTGGAAACATCTCTGATGGCTTGTTGATGCGTAGCCATCTGAAAGCAAAACCCTCCTGCATCGTCGGGGACATGGGAAGACCCAGCAGTCCAAACCACCCATGGGATTACTGCCAGCCTCCAAGGGCTGCACAGAGGGTCTTTCCAGGGAGGAACACAGCACTTTGGCCACGTGCAAGTGCCCAGAGATTTCACAGCTGTAAATCTGAAAGCTGATTGACTTCAAGAAACTGGACATCGGAAGGAAAGGTCTTCCTACCTAACACTGATGACTATCATATGAGGAGCTCAGAGAACTGAGCTTCAGCACTGCTCTACGATTTGTTTGGGTGCAGCAGACCCAGTGGCCCCGGCATAGTGAACACCTTCCTCCAATTTTCCGAGGTGTCCTTGTGAGAGGGCTGCGCCTGAAGCGTACGTAACTAATGCCATGTACGAGTCAGCACAAAACAAGCTGCAGCTGGGGAAGGGAAATCATTTCACTGTGGCTTGGTCCTCTTGGCTTGTGGGCTGCTCGGGTGGAAAAGATGAATCCAGCAGCCTCTGCACTGTGCACGTGCTGCTGCTGCTACCTTGTGCCCACCCAACCGAAGAGAAGGGGTGACACCAGCTGAGCCTGCCACAGATCGAGGGCACAGGGGGGCAATGGACTCAAAATAGCACTATCTCCTAGGTAATACTCTTCTGTAAATTACTTTTAACTAAAGGTTTATTATGCCAGCTCTGCTGACAGAGCGTGAAGCTGTTTGTGTAGTTGTGTTTGTGCCTATGCTTGGAAACACGGCATTTTGGCAGCAGCACTGAGCAGACCCAGGATGATGAAACACAGCAGCCAGGGCTGATGTGGAAAAGAACCACTAGACTTTATTCCCAAATGGCATTTATAAAAACTAACAAACGAAGACACAATGGAGGACGCGGGAATGCGTGGCCCATGGGGTGCAGCATGGCCAGGTCTGTGCCGTCGGCACCTGCGGAGCAAGCGGCCAACAGAGGGAAGAGACGCAGAGGAGGCAGCTCCTGGCCAGGTCCAGCAATGGCGAGCCTGCTGCACCACCCAGGCCCTCCACCCACCATCGCAGTTGCTTCAGTTCAGTGCCAGGATTCCGAGACATGAAATTCAACCACTGACCTGGACTTTGCGTGAGACTGGCGTGGGGAAGCCAGGCCCTGCGCTCCCAGCACAGGGGCTCGTACCTGGAGGGCAGCTCAGCAGGTTTCCCATGCTCGCCTCTCCCTCCAGCTCTGACCAGTACAGAGAAACTCTTGGTCCACGAGATGCACCAGACAAATTCCCAGACCACCTCTGTTCTCTGCAGACTCCCAACATTGGCTTTTCTAGTTCACATGGTGCCTGCAGACAGTCTCGGTCCCACCTGCCCCTGCAGCAGGCACCAAAGGTCCTTCTAGCAAGGACCTGATATCCTTCAGTCACCTGAGATCCACCATGAGCGTGATGGGGCACATGGCAAGCCCAGAAGAAACAGTTCTGATCCATCGCAGCTCAGACCGTGCTGGCTAACGCTATCCTCTGTGCTCTGTGCAGTAAAATATCCCCCCACCCCCAGATCTATTTAATCCTTGAGCAGGTTTCTTACCCCCAAGCAGTGAAATAAAACCAAAAGATCTTCCTTCATACCACAGCATCACCAAAGCATACACAACTCCATGTGCCTTTTGCCCCACGGTTGTTGCTCTGCAGGACCAGTCAGATGTACGGCTGGAGGAAGGATCAGCCCGGCCTGCGGCAGGGCACCAGTAGCACCAAGCCTTGCTGGTCCTGGGAAGGGGGTGGCCAGCAGGGAAGCAGCCCTGCAGGAGAGTGCCCCTTCACCCCACAGACACCTTCACCCCATAACAGGCCATCTGAGGTATGTTAAGGGATCTTCCTTTAGTCTGCTCTTGTGCAGGGGGGGCAGAGGAAGAGCAGACCCCAGCTTGGCAGACCAGGCAGCATGGGGCAGGCTGGGGAAAGGCTTTGCGAAAGCAATGCATCTAGCCAGGGACTGAGACGAGGAGGACAGCTACCCTTCATCCACAGTGGCCTTTGGAAAAGGCTTTGTATCAATGCTTTGGGTGTTAGCACGTACTGTTGGATTCCTCATTCTCAAGCCTGTTCCTCTATGGAAGAAGAGCCCAGGGGAGCCTGGGAAGCCTTAGGAGGTTGCAGTTAGCTCCTCAGGTCCATCTCCTGGTAGGCAAATATGCACCCTGTGGTTTTCGTCCAACACATTGCTGTGATGCTGCTGGTGGCTGGCTCTCACTGAGAGACACACACATATGTCAGTGCTGTTTGCACTGCTGTTGCAGTCCACTTCACTCCACTGGTCTGAAGTTCCCAAACTCGTGCAAGTCAAAAAGTGGCCACTCTCCCTCCTCCAGGTTGAAAAGCTTCCCTTATTTTCAGTCCTCTGCTTCCCGAGGTTTTGCTTCCCCCACACCGGCAGTATCCAGCTGGGATGAAGGTATTTGCTGGGCAGTTTACTGTTGAGCAGGTTTCTTGTGCAAATAAGTCAGTATCCCACAAAAGCACAACGGCACCTCTGGGGAATGAGGAGCTGCAGAAGCCCCTGGAGATGTGGCTGAGCTGGTGACCCTGGTGCCATTCAGCGCATTTCATGCCAGCTCCCAATTCCTTATGATCCCTGGTGAAAATGCACCATGCTTCTCCACCACGCCTCTGTCCCAGCACACCACTGACACTCCCTTGTGCAGGCACCACGGCACGGAGACGTTGGGCTATACATGAGACCAAATCCAGCCCCAAGAGCTTGAGATGAGGCCCCCAGGTAGGTCTACCACTATGTGGGAGAACAGCCTTCAAGCTGTAGGCTGAAGGCCCATTGGACTATACACTGTACAAATACTTTTTGGTGGACAGATGAATGATCCTTGCTCCAAGAGCTTACAGTCTACAAGAACAGAGCCACAGCTCCACCACTATACAGACATTACACCTATTTACACCCACAAACATTTTGGTCCCAGCAGAACATGTCTTTCAGACCAATGGCCCAGCAATCAGCTGATCTGGGGGCAGGGACATGACTGCTCACTTACTTCTCTTAACTTGCAATGCCAGACCATTTCTAGCCATTATTCTTTCCACCTCTGGTTTGGATCCGCAGCCCCAGCACCCTCCTCTGGCCCACAGAAGAAAACATGGTATTAAAACCAAGTCCTTTCCTGGCTGCCTGAGCCCTGGGGCCCGGAGGGTGCCCCACATGGCCAAGGAGGCGATGGGTGCTGGGCCAGACAGAGAAATGGGGGAGATGCTGGATGATGCTGGACCCAGCTCTCCCCCGTTTCGGCCTCACAAGCTGTTGTCATTGTGCTCGTCGCCGTGTTTGCAGCGGGACGAGAAGCGGGGAGGCAGACCCCTCCATCTTTGAGCCCCAGTCAAGGGCGGCGGGGAGAAATCCAGACTGCCGTGATGCTGGGACATGTGTCTGACAAAGCTTTTCTGAGAGGAGATATTAGTCGGTTAGTTCCTATCTCGATAAGGCACACCCTCCCCATCGCCTCGGCCGGCGCAGGTCGGCACCCGTGGGTGGCCCCAGCTGACTCTCCAAAACCTTGCCGGATGCCTCCGTGCCTGGGTGCGCCCTGAGCGCGATGCCGGGAGACCCAGCCAGAGACCTTATGGAGCATGCCTGTTCCCGCAGGGCTGCCGGACGGCTGCTTTAAGGCTTTGAAATATAAGGCGACCCCGAGGCTCACCAAGCACCCCAAAGCCCCTCTCCTTCACACTGCACAGGTCCCAGCCCCCCAAGAGGTGATTTCCCAAGGCCGTGGGGATGGAGAAAGGGAAGGCCCTGGGTCCGGGTGGCACGGGGAAGCAGGAGAGGACGATGTTTCTGTTGGGGATTTGGAAAGCATCCTCAGGGGAATTCAGGTCCCTCCAGGATCATTTGCTTTTAACAAGCAAACAGACAAAGGCTGCTCGGTGTCCTAATTACATCTGTTAAAAACCTTAGCTAGGAAAAATATACCCTTGGTAAGTACCTTCACCGTTTTTAACCATGTTTTCCACCCAAGAAATTAGAAACCGAGACTACGATTAAATAAACACCAGCACATCACTTAGCTCTTCCCTTCCCCACCTTCCTTCTTCACTCCTGACCCCCCAGACAGTTAATTTACAGTTTGGGCAATTTTCTGCCAAGCCTCACAGGAGGCAGGCAGCTCAGCCCGAAAGCTGATTGTCCCTCCTAGGCTCCAGGCTCTCCGCGACATCCTCCAACTCATCCAGGATTTCAGAGAAAGACGGCCTCTTAAATGCTTCCACCTGGAACGAGAAGGGAAAGCTGAAGAGGACACCCCAGACAGGAGGTGGGTGCTCTGCAGCAGCTCTGCTGGGTCCCCCAAGGCTGGGCAACGGCATCCATCCAGCATTAGCGCTGGTCTGGGTCACACACCTGCTGGTGGAGCCTCCTGGCATCACCACTTGGTGATCAAGGCCCAGGCTGCCGCAAACGAGCAGCCGCAGGACAGGGCCCATGGTGTGGTACAGCTCAAGCAAAGGCAGCGGGATGCCGCAAACCAGCCCGACATTCCCCGACCCGGACAGGGTGTGGGAACTGCTCGTCCCAAAGCCCACCCAAGCAGCGCAGGGGCAGGTGTTGTGCAGGGAAAGGCGGCAGGCCGGTATCAGGAGGGAGATGTGTCATTCCCTGAGCTTTTTCACGACAGTCAGGACCTGTCTTGTCTCCCTGATGCAGCTCATCCTCAGTGGGCCCTGATCCCCCAGCCCTGCCAGTGCCATCTGGGTGTACCCAAAGTGAGGGAGGTGGCCTGGGGCACCCCATCCCGCACCGGGCCATCCTGGGGCTGCCCTTTGAGCCTGACCCCATGGAGCCAGCCTGGGGGCTGCGCCAGAGACTCCCCAGACCTGCACATCGCACAAGGGCAGGGAAGAACAGCCCCAGGGGCCATTTCTGGCAGAAGCCTGTTATTATATCAACCTGCACTAGGAAGCTGCCCGTCAGAGATATGAGATCTGAACACATATAAATCTAAGCCAGTTGCTGACGTGAATCACTCCTCTGATTCAGGGTAAGTTATTCACACATCCTCGGGACCCAGGCAAGGATTTATTTCCATTTGCTGCCTTGAGCTCCTAGCAATTAGGCACATTATGATCACCCAGCTTCTCCACTCTCTGCCTGATTACTGCCTTTGTTTTTCTCTTCCTTTCAGAGATTAACTTGAATCCTCGCTTTTGCTCTGCTTTGCCTCCCGAGGCTTTGGGCAGACCCCAGCTTTCACCATTACCTTTTACGCTAAAGCAAGAAAGGTTCAAGAACTACGCTCTGATGATCTCTGTAACGCCAGGGCTGGTAACGGCAAGGCAGTGCCCTCCAGAGAGGATCAGCCGGGTGCCTCTGCCTGCGGCCTGGCCGCAGGAGGGACTGGACATCATCACCAACCTGCTTCCCACACTGGGGTCGACGTGCAAGGGAACAGGCAGGACCTTGGGACGTTTGGGGCTGTAATACACGAACTAAACACTGCTCCTAGGGGCAAAACCGCGCGGTGGATGAAAGCATACTGCTGCCTCAGGAAGATCTCATCACTTCACAGCTCAAGTGGCAGAGCCCTGTGGGCTAGCGCTGGAGCGGCAGGTTCAAGCTCTCCAGGGTTCACAACAATGTTGGTCTCCATCATACAAGTGTGATACAAACTCAATAAAACCAAAGGGGAAAAAAAAAAAAACCAAGCAAGTATCTCACCCGACAGCAGCTGGCAGCGAGGTCCATCACCCGCTTGGGGCATTCGCTGATCATCCCTTGGAAGGCAGCAACATCCAAGCCGTAATCCTGTGAGGAAGGGGGAAGAGTATGTAGAAAAGACTTCAGCTATAAAGTCCTTTAACAGCTCTTCATCCTTCTCAAGGTGTTAAAGCACAAAATGCTCATGGTTTAAAGCTTTTAGGGTCTCCATCACAGCTATTTTGCTGATGGCTATGCAAAGGTACCGGGGCAACATCAGCTCTGCAGGACTGCACCGATGGTAAATTGTTAGCAGAGTTGGGAGACTGCAGCATCCTTCTGCTTGCTCTGTGCTGTCCCTGCGGGGCAGTACGTGTCCTCCTGGAAAAGCTCAGACTAAGGCAAGAGCCACAAAGGCAGAAACCAGTAGAGGAACCAGCCCCAGGTGCTGAGCAGTGGCTGCTGAGGACAGGAACTGCAGATAATCTGGTCCTCCAACAGCAGCTGAGGGTTGGAAGGGTCCAGCCAGCTGCTGCCGTAACTACAGCTTTGTCCCTTCGGACCTCAGAGTCTCCGACACGTAATCCTCCTTCATCTTGTGAACACAGATGCAGCGTTAGCTCCTGTTCAGTCTCACAGAAACATGGAATAATCTCTGGTCACTGCAGGTTCTTTGCGTTTCTCCTTGGAAAGCAGCAATTTGCTGTTTTCCTGCTGGATTTTTCACCCTTGTTCAGGATAAACTTTCCCTTCCCACTTTGTGGAAGGGAAATGTTGCAAATGTTGAAACAAGGAAGGCCATGTTTTTAGGGAAGCTCACTGTTTCCACATGAACTGTGCAGTCACTGCAGCCTATCCGTAAGTAAACGTTTGTGATGAAAGTTGTGTTTCACCCGCCACTCCAATGGAGAAGGTGAAATGTAAAAGCGAAATGAAGTATTTGGAATTAAGGTCTTTAAACAGAAGTACTTCATCTCAAATTGTTGATCTAACAAAAGTTTTGAAACTATAGATGGCACTGAACTCTTGTGCACTGAAAATTTTGAGATCAGATTTTCTCATGGAAAAACCTCTAGAGAGAAACCCGAGTGCGAACACATACATGTGTGTACAGGTCGGTCTGGTCCAGAGGGAAGCCACAATCTGATACCATGGAGAAAACACCATTAGATTTGGCTGTAGGAATCATTACCTGAGTCCTGGGAAGCACTTCGGGGTCAGCTGGGATCCTGCCCAGGATTTCGCAGAGGACAATGCCAAAGGAAAACACGTCCACCTGCAGGAGGGGTGGGAGAGCGGGAGGTGGGACAGGGCATGCACAGAAGCAAAGCATGAGAAAGGGGAGTACCAACGACAAGGTCCTTCCAGCAGTTACGCAAAAGCCCATCAAAAACGCCCATCAGAGATGGAGGCAGCAAACCCCTAAACTTCTGGGCTTCTGAACCCACCCAGAAACACCACAGCCCCACTTGGAGCCCAGCCTCATCTTTGGGAAGCCTGGGCCCACGCTCTTGTTCAATGTGTCTGGTGCTTCTCCCACAGCTCTGGCACCCCCACAGATCCTGCAACAGGCTCATCGGGCTGGAACTCATCAAGCGTCTTCCTCAGAGAGGCTTCACTGTGTTTGTCCACAGCAGCAATCCATTTCCCTAAAAGTTTAACTTAACAAGGCCACATAAGGAACTTCCAAGTTGCTAAGCAGAGCATTACTGAGCAAAGGTCCAGGTAGCAGGGCAACGTTTCCTGGGGAAGGAGGGAAGGGCTTTTCTGCTGTTGGGACATGTCACCAGCAAGCAGAGACATCCCCCACGCTCGCTCGGGAGCTCTGAGGATGAACAAGGAGCTGGGAAGCAGCGCCATACCTTCCGGTCATAGGGCTCTCCCCGCAGCATCTCAGGAGCCATCCAGAAAGCAGAGCCCACCAGAGACAGCTTCCTCTCCACATCCTTCACAGGCAGCTCCACCACCTCCCTGGCCAGCCCAAAGTCAGTCACCAGTGCTTCACGGCCCCGCGGCGTCACTCGAATGAGGCAGTTCTGAAAGGAGCCCATGGGGCACGGCATGAGACGCCAGCGAGGAAGGGCCTGGACGCTTCACTGAGCAGCACCTCGCCAGCCCTCAGCCCCACCTCGCCGTCACAGGCTCTCCCCTCACCAGAGACCTGCGTCCTGGCAGCACACACGGAGTGCGCGGGGCAGGTTTGGGATGGACCGATCATATCTGAAGCCAGGACAAGTCCTTTGAAGAAGTGGTTCAACAAACATGATGATCCACGTCCTTTTATCTGAAAGAAACCTCGAAATGTGCATGTCGACCCTGTTCACTGTTCAGCTGAAGGCGGGCAGGATCACAGCCACAGCCCTTCTCGCTGCCCACGGCTACACATCGCTAACACGGCTTTCTGGAGGAATTCCTATAAAATTATCTTAAGGTTTCTCAAAACCCCAGGGGTTTTGGCCTGTTCAGTTCCCCAGGATTTCCTCCTCAGCGTCTGCTCCCAGGGAACTAGCAGAAACAACAGGTATCTTCTCCAGATGGCTCTCACTAACAACTAGATTTCAAGTGAGCACATACACACTTCTCTCCTGTATCTTCAGCCATCATCACTGCGGGTTTCTTAGGTTTCCCTGGGGAGGGATGAACCTCTTTCAGGGTGGAACCACCTCAGCAAGACAGAAGGGACAGGCAGGGACCTCCAGCACTTCCCACAAGCAGATCTGGAAAGCTCCTGAGCTCATCAGTCACCACCAAATAGGAAATTACATCTCACCTGACTTCAGACCACACTGGCCAAGAAACCTGGGGTCAGAGTGAACCAGGCTCTTGCCTTGTCCTTGCCTGGTGTTTGCGATTTCATGGTTAATAACTGAGGCAAGTAAACAGCCTGACATGACAAAGGTGAGTTTCCTTCCTGTGCTGATGTCTCTCAAGACTGTAATGTTTGACCGGCTTCCCCACTGCCAACCTTCATCAATATTTCAAGTTTCTCTTAAAAAGCTCACAGAGCCCCAACAAAAATGGCTTGTAAGAGATACACCACCGCCTATCCAGCATCAACTGCAAGGGCTTGCAGGCTCCATTTCCACGAATCACCAAGCCAGCCTCTGGCGTCAGCTGACACAGATATGGTCCAGGCTGGTGGCCAACTCCTCAGCTCACATTCCCTGTGATATCATGGACACGCTGCAGATCCACCTGAGGTTTGGATAGTCTTGCCCAAGAGAGATCAACAAGGCACTGCCCCACCATGTTCCTACTGCCATACCAGTGGCAGAGGAAGGGCCACATCAAAGCCTGTCCCCATGGACAAACCTGAGAATGGCAAAGCTGTTGATGGGGGCTGCTCCTGCCCCCATCAAGCAACGTGAGCCCACGCTGAGGAAAGCAGCCTCCCAGCCAGAGGGCCAATACACCAGGAACATGATGTGCCTTTGTGTTACACCCAAAGCCTGTCTCCAGATGCCAGTTTTCACAGCTGGCACGCTGCCACCCATGGAGGTGACCATCCTAAAATTAGTGACCTGGACCCTCTGCATCAAGGAAGAACAACTTCCCTGGGCTTGAGTGAGGAGATGCACATCTCCTGAACTCTGCTGGTGCTCTGCACACAGACAGGGACCAGCTCACATGGCACTCGCTCCCAGAACCTGTGACCAGCTCCTGGTAGCAACAGCTTCCTCCTTGCTGTGAGCAGGAAAGGAAATCTCTAAATCTGGCAGAGCTTCTCCTGCAACTGTAGGCAAAGAAAACCACATGCAATCCTGCAGACATTTCCATCTGGTTTCTCTTCTGACAGCAACAGCACTAGGAGCAATATATTTTTATCTCTATCTGGGTCTCCTGCTTGGCAAGCGATGAATGCAATGTAATGACAGGTTTTATCAAGAATGCTTCCTTGCCTGCAGAGGGATTAGCGTGGAGCAGAGGGCCAGCATGGGGCCTGAGGCCTCCTGGTTACAGCCCCAAGGGGTCCCTGTGTGGTCCCCTAACACAGCCACCTTCAGCAGTCCAGGGGTGACATCCCCTTTCCAGCTGCGTACCTTGGAGTTGAGATCTCGGTGGTAGATGTTCTTGGAGTGCAGGTAGATCATGCCTCTGGTGATGTCAGAAGCTAAGTCCACTTTCTCCTTCCACGTCAAAGCAATGTCTTTGCTGGCCAGGAGCTCCTCCAGGCAACCCCCATTCACGTACTGTGAACAGAGACAAAAAGCGGGTAGCTGTGCAGCCAGACACGGGCTCCCCTGGAGCTTCCCGGCTGCTGAACCCTCCCTCGCCAGCCCAGGAGGCCCTCCTTCGGGATGGAGGTTGGGAATGCCACCGCACGCAGGGGCCCCTGTGTGGGGCATGGTGCAAACACCCCTCCTGGCACAGCAAGTCACTGCCGGTCTCTGGGCTCTTCCCCACTGCAGGGACGGCTGTAGAAGCCATGGTCCTCACTCACGGACAGCAAACTAGAGGCAAAAAGCTTGGTCAACGCCTTCTGCCATCAACAGCGTAGGAACAAGGTGAGACCTCCCCAGTACCAACCCAGGCTTTTCCATTAGACCACACTACCATTCCAGAGCCACCCTGGAGATCCTGCCACTCTCCATCTGCTTTACTTTCTACTCCTGCCCTCCATCCCTGGCTTCTCTTCTCCCTGCCAGCCGGCCCATTCTGGCCCTTTGGTGGTACCAAGCCAACCTGAAACACTTTTTGGCTATCCTGCCTGAATCTCATTGCCCTGCAGTGACTGTGCCCCGATCCAGCTGTGACCAGCTGTGGGGCAGAAAGGACCAGAAGCCCCTCTGAGGCAAGTCCAGAGCCATTCATGGGCGCAGGAGACGGGCGGGTGCAGGTATGCATTACAGGATATCTGCCATCCTCCCTGCCAAAGAACCGCAGGGTCCTTGCCTGCCCACAGCACACTTACAAGCAAGAAACCTTTACCTCCAGAATGGGGTACAGCTTGTCATCCTTCACGCATATCCCAAGGTACCTAAGCAGAAGAACACACCACAAAAAAAGAAAAGAAGCCGTCAAGGTTCAGCTCAATCCCTCATTGCAGAACTGCTTTAGTTCCAAGCCAACTCCAACCAAGCCAACTCCAGCCCCCGCCAGTGCCCCCTGCTCATGGCCGGAGGATGCGCCCACCTGACGATGTTGGGGTGGGACAGCTTCTGCAGCAGGCTGATCTCACGCACAATCACCTCTTGGTCCACGTCGTTCTTGTAGATCTTCACCACCATCACTTTACAAGCAGCAGCCTGGGTCACCTGGAGCCGAGGTTGGAGCAGGACATCTCTTAGCTTCCAGAGGTCTGCCAGCCCCTCTGAACGACAGCATCGCTTCCCAACCAAAGGCCTGGATCTCATTTCCCCGCTGCCCAGAGCTTTGCACAGCCATTTGCACAAGTGCAAGGTGCTGTCCCTTCCACATAAGCTCCACTCCAGTGATGCCCACCTGGGCGGCTGGGGACAGCCAGGTCCCTCCTGTCCCAACACATCACAACACTATTTCTCTGCCAAAATTTGTGTGTTCCTTGGGCTGGAGCAGTTTCTCAGCCCGTACCAGGTTACCGCAGAGCTGACCTTCTCCCCTCCAATGCCTTGCCATTCAATGTCCCTTCCCAACCGCAGCCTGCCCCACATCTCCATCCCTCCTTCCTACCTGGGTCTGATCCCTGCACAAGGCTGCTGGCCACACTCCTCATCCCCAGTTCTTCCTGCAGCCCTGCCCGTGGCCATCCCCACGGCCATCCCTCCTCCACCCAGGCTCTGCCACAGACACAACAAAGAAAGCGCAGAGCCAGCGCATCTCTCCCCCACATCCCAGGACAGAGGTCCCGTGTCTGCTTCCCGGCCACATGCTAACCTGAACCTCTGCTATGGATTACCACCCAAAATTTCATTCCTAGGGCTTCCCCTGGGCAGGGATACTGGAAGCAAAAGAACAGAAGACAAAATGCTCTTCCCCGCACCTTACAACACTGAACAGACTGAGCAGGCATTTTTAGGAGGAAATTTTCTGTCCCCTGTGGAGGCGCCAGGGTTGGGCAGTAGGACACGTAGGCTGCAGGACATGCAGGGGTGCCCTGGCACTCAGCCCCGACAGGACCACCCAGGGTCTCTGCGCTGCAGCTCACGTTAGCTGGGCTGACGATCCAAACAGCAGTTTCCAGACCACATCACAGAGCATTGTGGTACTTTAACATTTCCATCCTCAATGAACATCTGTTTTAAGGAGACTCATGTATCAAGTGTGGCCCACACTGATGTTCTGACAGCTCCCCTAGGACTAGCAGAGAATCCAGCCACGTGTTTAATTTTCTCTCATCTTGAGGTTTTTGGGTTTTTGTTTGTTTGTTTTAAGGGGAAAATAGTTTAGACACAGCATGAGCTGGCTTAAGAGCAGCACTCTGAGTCCCAAAGTGTCATCCCTTGCTCTCTGTGATGGTCACCCTATGGATAAGGTTACTAGCCCAGGTGAGGGAAACAAAGGGCTGCATGTAAGACCCAGCTGGGCTGGAAGGAGAGAAAGGTTCACTATAATCAGGGTCACAAAACAAACTGCCTTGGGAGCAACATGAACTGCTGCTTGCTTTCTGAAGGAATGCAACCTGATAGTCAATGTTATCGCTGGAATAACTCTGCCTGTCTGCTCGAGCAGGTCGTAAGGACCAGGGCTCTGACACCCTCACCTGATGGGAGCTCATAACCACAGACTGTGGGTCACTAATCAGGGGTAACTGATTATTAACTGTAATTGCACAGATGTAAATATAAGAGATGTTATCAATCATCTTTGCCCAAAGACTGTGAGTGCCCTTATACCCAGGACAGAGTACAGGGAGCAGCCGAAATCTGGAATAGCTGAAAATCTTTAAGAAGAGCTAATACTGAGTTTCAGTGAGACCTATTCGCTCTGCACAAACTCTGGTGGAGACACTGAGCTTCCAGATGAGGCTGATGTCCCAGCTGGACACCAGCAGAGTTCACAAACACTGCCTGGCCGGTGGAGTCGGCGAGCACTGGAAGGGTTCCTGCCCACAGGGCAATGCAAAGTCCAGCCTGGTCCGGAGGAGAAATGACTGAAAAGCAACGGTAGACCCACACCCAAAAAAAAGTAGTGGGAGAGATGGGCAAAGGTAATGGGCTCAGAAGGCCTCTTCCAAGACCACAGGCCCTAAGACTTTGCTCTGGCCAACCTGGAGCTGCCCTTGGTCTGCTCTGAATCACACAAAGTGTCCAGTTTTGTCCTGGATCAGTGTGAGAACCAGCAAAGTGCAGAGGGGCCTCCAAAGTATTCTCATTTCACGATAATGAGTGATGAAGGGTAAAGATCTGGTGTCATCCTTGAGTGGAGAAATAAAGGTGAAAATCTGGCACTGGAAAACTGCAGAAAGCCAGAGAGTGGGACTGTGCTTCCTAACGTGTATGAAGGTTTTTGAGGGCCAACAGAGAAGGAGTTCACTCAGAGGCTCCCTTTGGGCAATGCCTTAAACCAGCCTCAGAAAAAAGAAGTCACCGTTGCCTTTCTCTCCTGCTTTTGAGCACCTCAGATCCCGATGTAGGAGAGAACTGCCAATGAAAGAAGCGTCATGCTTTCCCTGAGAGAAACTCATACTTGAACAGCTCATTAGTGCACATCAGAAAACTAAGGCAGAGAAAGAGGGAAAGTCCCTTGTGCCCAGGTCATGCAATACCTGACCCACAGAGCAGAAGGCTGAGCACAGATCTCTTGAGTCTGAGTAGAACCAAGTGAATCCTCCTTCCTCAGCCAACCCACATATAACAACTGCTGAGAACGGGCTTAATCGAAGGACGAAGGAGGGCAAAAGCAGCAGGCAGCCAGCACAGGCAGTGCCAGCACTTTGGGGAGTCTATGTCCTTGCTGTGGGAGCACTTTGGAAGACAGCATCTGTTGGCAAAGAGCTTCGAAGGACCATCACCAGTGGTGCTTCGCAGCAGGAGTGCTGCTGTTCAGGGCTACGGGTCCACAGGGGACTGGCTGACCCAAGAGGACCACAAGTCATCAGAGCACTCGGTTACGGTCGCGCTCGAGTCCCCAGACAAATGTCAAGTCCCCACAAAGGACTGTCCTTGTCCCAAGTCCTCCTCCGCTGTCTTCTGACTATTTGACGCATAGCATTTCATTCAAACTTTATTTTTTTTACATTTCTTTTTCTGCTTCTACTTCAAGAAGTTATTTCATTTTCATTCAAGATCCGTGTCTCCAGCCTGCCTACTGCTGGAATTTCATTCACTGCCAGGGCAGGAGGAAAATGTCACGCACGGAGGAAACAGCAACTGTTACTATGAAAATCTGCTAGATAAAGGAAAGAGAAAGCGATGGCAACGGCACGCTGCGTAGGTGGGGAAAGCAATTACTAGAGGGAGGCTGTGGTGGGGAGAGGTATTTGTCATGCATTGCTCCAGTCTGCAAAGAGCTGCCGTAGACCTTTGGCTGGAGATTCCCCTTGAACAGCTTTAGCGCACTGTCCCTGGGCCTGAAGTTCACTCAAAGGCTTTCTCACAGCACCAAGCCCAGATGCAGTAGAGGAGGAGACCGAGCCTTGAGAAAACAACGTGCGTTTATCTATCCGACTTGCGTATTTTCTGCGGTTCCATGGCCGGATCCTGCCAGCCTGGCTCCAGTAGTTTCAACTGGCCACATGCGCCTACACCAGCCAG
The DNA here is from genome assembly GCF_047370975.1 of Nipponia nippon. Lineage (NCBI taxonomy): Eukaryota > Metazoa > Chordata > Aves > Pelecaniformes > Threskiornithidae > Nipponia > Nipponia nippon. Next base: position 264,389 of record NW_028262332.1, read on the forward strand.
GGATCTCACCCAGAATACGTCAGAGTACTCCTCGGGCAGAAGCATCTTATGCTGGCCCAGGAGAAACGTGCAGTCATGATGTTTGTCACGGGGCCGGTCAAGCTAAGGAGCTGAAGGCATTGGTAGAGTCAGGCCCAATTTTTTTCCACTGGGTCTGTGTCACATCCCAACAACCGAGACCAGTGGCAGCAGCCACATTCTGGAGGGCTGCTGGGAGGAGAGATAAGGTGGACAAACCTGGCCACACTGCAAAGCAACATGGCATCTGCTGTCAGAGAAGAAGGCCAAGTCTCGCTTCCAAACGTGATGAACCTCCTTTTGCTTTGCTCTTCATAGAGCAGCAATCACCGAGGGCTGCAAGGAAAGAGCCCCAGGTCCCACCCGCTCCCCCCAGATAAGCAGTGGCACTCCCAGGCTGAGGAGCAGCGTCGGAGGGGGAGCATAGCTGGCAGCACCCCGGATCCTGTGCTTGCTCAGAGAGGGTTAAACAAACTCCCACACCAGTGGAGCTTGGTGCAGCGAGTGACTCACAGCAGCCCCAGGGAGAAAAGCGGTTTTGCTTTGGTGACACACCATCCGCATCATGCACTGGCTTGCAGGAAGGCAGCAGAGGCAGAAGTGGATGGACCAGCAGCCTGTCCCAGCCTGACCCCGCTCCAGGTCCCCTGCTCTTCCCCAGCATCATCGTAACAGAGAGGGGTGACAGCACTGGCATCTCCACGGCATGTGGGTGGCAGGTATTCTGGGAGACACACACAGCTTTTACGTTCTTTTCCTCTATATATTTTGCTACAGTTTTGACAACAAAACCTGCACAGAGCATAAATATCCCCTAATCTCATCCAATACCCAGTTTAGCTCCCCGACAAGCCTGTTGTATGGCTAGATGACAGTATGAATGAACATTGATTGATCGAGTCCTCCCATCTCCTTTTTCACTATGGAAGGGGAGATGTGAACCAAAGGCGGTGTGCTAGGCACGCCAAGTGGGGCGTCCTTTCCTTCCTCGGCCCATCCAACCTGCCAGAGTGAGCGGGGAGGGATGAAGACGAGGAAATAAGCTCGGGGCCAGGTTCCTCAGATGAGGAACACCTACACAGCCTCAGCAGCCGCTCAGCTGCTCTCACACAGATCGTGGGCTGCCTGCACGTCAGCTTACCTTGTAGACCTTGGAGAAGAAGCCGCTGCCTATCAGCTCGGCGTTGAAGTTTTCCCAGAACTCCAGCTTCCTGACAGCCGTGCGCAGCCTCTGCCAGCGGTCCACGTGGTAGTAGGTGTCGGACGACTCGCCATAGTACTGCATGGGGCCGGAGGGCTCCGGTGCGATCAGCCCTGCCTCGCACATCATAAGGGCAGCAGCTGAAACACAGCGTATTTCACAGTGAGCCAACAGCGGTATTTGGACATCAAACAAATACCTGCACTAGAGACCAGGACTGGACGACGCCTCGGGAACAGAGGGAGAGGAGACGAGGCACCGGGATGATGCACCCTGCAGCACACGTTGCAGTGGGAAGCACCCATGGGCACTGTCTCCTGGATAAGTCACCCTGGGCTTAGGCCTGCCTTATGCAGGTTGTATTCGGACTTCTTTAGACTAGGACTTAAAGATGTCAAATTAGCATATATTCACTTATACCTTCTAAAGGTTTCCAGCAGACAGGATGCATGACTTTCAACACATGATAGTGCAGCCCAGGAAAAGTCCAGGGGACTGAGTCTTGCTCAGCCAGCTTATGTTGGGGTAAAAGCCACTGTGTCTAAATTGGGCTTTTAGCATAGGTGACGTGCCACAGACTAATGCCACATCCGTCACCCCAGAGCCCTAGGCAGGGCTCAGCTACTCCTGCAGACAGAGGGTCACAGCTTGAGTCTGCCAGCAGGAGACACTCAGTCTTCAAAGGCTCCTCACTGGGCAGGTGCCTACAGCTCACTGTGAGCCCCACAGAATCACAGAACAAGGAAAGGCCTCAGCAACCCTCCTCCTGTCTGTGTATCCCAAATTTGACTCCAAGCCCCAAGTGCTTGGAGCTAAACTGTCCTCCTTTTCCACTGCTCCGATTCTCACGCTTCCCTCTCCAGTCCCCTCCCTCCATTCCTCTCTCTGCCTTGTACAGCACCAGGCTCACACTCCCCAAAGCCATATGCCATCCTTCCCCCTCTCCCGCATCACTCACCTCTAGTTACTTCCAAAAATGCAGGTCTTTTTGGCTAGGTTTGGCAAAATCTGCACCAAGATGTGCATAAAATATTTGCACCAGCCACCTCATCCACCCACATCCAGCCGAGATCCAAAGAGAGAGCTGCCAAACGGGGACAGACAGATGTGGTGGCAGGGCTAAGCAAGGCAAGCTAATTCAGGGAGAGCCGAGGGCTGGGACATGGGGCAGGCATGCAGACAGTACCGAGCAGGGCAGGGATCCCTGACGCAAACAGCAGGCAAGCTCCAGGCTGAGACTCAGGGAGCTACAACGCAGGGGAGCACCAGCACAAACTGCTGAAGGCAGCCAGACCCCAAAGTTGCCACCACAGGACAGCCCCACACAGACTGCAGGAATCCAGTCCCAGCAAAACCAACACGGCACGTGGGCTCCTACCTGACTGCATGGCAAACACCTGCAGGACCAAGGCCCCAGAACTGCTCACGAACAGGGGAGCCCATGGCTGTGATCGGTAGAGAGCACTCAGATCAGGCAAGGCACATGGAAGAGGTTACAGGGCCACACACAGCTTTACCCCTGCTCTGGCCCAAGGACAGGCAACCAAGGAACATCCCATGCTGGGACGCAGTTGCAGGGACCTGCCTGGAGGTTTTTGCCTTGGGACGGCCACTGCTCCTGCAGCCAGCACCGTCTGAAACGTAGCCGTGCCCGGCCCCGGCCCATCCAGCCTGCACCCCGGTGCCGCGCACTTGGCACAAGGGAAGACGAGACTCGTGCAGAAGCAGGGGACAGGACTCACATCCATCACGCTCAGCGCTGCTAAAGGCACCCCGCTCTGGCTGTGTCACTGAAGGCATTACCTTCCCACAAGGACGATTCATCCAGATTCTGCAAGGATCTCTCCCTCTCTGGTATGCAAAACAGCCCAGCTTTGGCAGGGCTTAGGGCACGGGTGCAGCAGGGCAAGGCACCAGCACAAGCTGGTGGTGCAGCAAAGGGCTTTTATTGCCCAAGGCCATGCTCAGCATGCAGGGCCGAGGAGCAGGAGGGCTGACAGTCAGCGAGACCGGAGGAGCTCCTCCACATCCTGGCCAGGACATAAGGGGATGCTGACAGGGTCTGAGGGATCCCACTGGCCCCAAACCACCAACAAAACATGGAGAAGGAACGGCCAAGGGTCACCCTGAGCATCGGACCCATCTTTGAGGATACACTCTCAGGGTTTAGCCACTCCTGCCCCCAATCCTGGGACCCAGGTTTGCCTTCTCCTGCTGTGTGGATGGCAAATGAGTAGCACAGCAAGCCACAACCTCACCCCGGAGCGGCGGTCACTCACCGGCAGTGCTGTGGCGAGCACCCCCAACTGCTGCTCTAGCCACCAGACACTTACCCAGCAGGCTCCGAAAGCCTTCGGTAACAAAAGACAGAGAAAGAGGAGCCTTTCCTCGGCAGAGCAGTGCACCCATGGGTGCCCTGATCCCCAGCCACCTTGGAGCCCCTCCTGCCTGCAGGGTGACCCGGGCACAGGCGCGACAGGTCCCCCCGGGCAAGGCAGGCTGCCTGGGGCTGCCTCTTCCACAGGGAATGGTTTCCTTCTCAGAGGCCCCTCTGTTCAGTGCTTTTCCCACGTACCGTCTCCTCCCGCCATGACCTAGTTCATCAATCGCCTCTTTGTCCACTAAAGAATCCCTGCAGCATCCCCAGCACGCCGGGAACGGCCCCTCGCATTATGCCGCTGAGTGGGACCCGAGTCTTTATTTTCTTCTTATAAATGCGGCTGTTTGTCCCCAGATTAGTGCTGACACGTAGGCTGGGGGGAGAAAACGGCCTTTCAAAATGCCAAGATTTATTTGAAGGCTTCCTAGGAGCCGGGGAGGGAGTGGGAGAGGGTGGGAGGACGGGGAGCGGGAAGGGCGGTCGTGGGGGACAGCCCGCAGCCCCAGGCAGCAGGGCAGGGCGCATCCTCGTGTCACCAGCAAGGTTCAGAGCACCCAAAGCCAAGCTTTTGTCTGAGCAGGCAAAGCGCTGGGGCAGCTGCCTGTTTCCCCATTGCTCCCAGCTCGAATTCAACCCACGGGGGTGAGACCAGGCTCGGGGACAGGAGGAGGCTTGGCCCCTTCGAGGCTGCCCTGCCTGCAGGGAGAGGGGGGACAGAGGGGGGCCATGGTACCACCGGCTTCCACCACCCTCTGGGGAAACTGCCCGTGGCCCCAAGCTTTCAGCTGTGCCCGCAGCAAGCGAGGAGCTCCCTCTGTACCCAGCAGCCAACGTGCACCTCCCAGCTCCCCAGGGCAGCGCGAAGCACCGAGGAAGCAGCTGGGAAATGTCTGGATGCTGTGAGCTGTCATTGCAGGGAACCCCCTCCTTGCCAGATTAAAAACATGAAATTAGCAGTCATTTTGAAAAGCAGACCTGGGGCACCATCTTCCTCTGGGCTTTCCTCGCCTGCAGACACCAGAGAGGCACCCGCACACCGCGGGGAAGGGACCAGCTCCCCAGCAGGGCTCGCTGGGGCTGCCCATGCTTGCTGCCATGCCAGTAACCAGCCCTGTGCATGCACCCTGCGAAAGCAATCGTGCAGCCAAAAGCGTGGCTCCGGTCCGACCACCACCGCTGGCTGCAGCCCGGGGAAGGGCCCAGCAGGAGCAGGCAGGCATCGGGGGGTTTATTCCCTCTTTTCAGCAGGGCAGCGCCCATGGCTCCCACGTAAGCCAACCACCCACCCGGCAGACCGGCTCTCCCAGACCCCTGCACAGCCGGGCATGGCCCCCGGCATCTACCCAGGCCCAGGCTCTGCTGCGAGGATGCAAACCCCAGGCTTCAAACTCCTCTTCTAGACAGCAAATTCTCCTGCAAAAAGGGAGGAACAGACTCTTCCTTCCCTCACCCGCCAGGCAGCCAACCTGCCTCCCCTGCCACTGCTTCCAGGACTTCTCTTCCCACCATCAGGAAAGCAGAGAGCTTCTCCCCAGCCTCCTCTGCCGGTAAGCGGGAGGCTGGAGCAGCCCCAGGGACCACCCTGGACCAGCGCCTGCTGGCTGGAGCTCTGCCCTGGGGAGCAGCATGTCAAAGCTTATCTGGTGCTTACTAACCTGCCCTGCAAAAACCTTCTGTGAGTGGGATCGCTCTGTAAACAAAATACCTTTGCCAGGACAGCAGGGTGCCAGCACTGGGATGCGCAAATGGGGGAACCCACCCTCCTGGTGGAGAAGGTGTGCGCTGACTGTGGATCTGTGCACACGTGTGCAGGATTTGGCCTTCGGGGATCAGGTACGAAGGATGTTTAGAAATCTGTAGGTGCTTATCAACATTTTGTAAGCCCCTAGCACTGGGGTTTACCTGTTGTGTGGCTGGTAATGATCCTGATGGCCCGTTGTTTACAACTCATCAATAAATCGGTAAATCACTTCAGTCCCCCAGTGGTTTAAACCACAGGAGCTGAGCGGTTTCAGGGTGCATGGCCAAGGCTCCCCATGGCCCCCTCCGCCCGGCCCTGCCTGCGCGGACGAGGCCTGAGGGCTCCTCAGCTCCCAGCTGAAAACACAAAGCAAACGCAGATAACGACGGTGACATGCGATGAGATCACGTGTCTAAGCCAGATGAACAAAACACCTCCGCGGAGTTACTCAGCATTTATCTCTGTCAACAGAAATGGACTTCCTTCCACGCCGGCTCTTTATAACAGACACCAGCAAACCTTCTTGTAGCATAAGGAAAATGTAGTAGGTCAAGCAAAACCATAACGCCTTTGCTGACCAGTACTATGTTGCCGATCCTTAAAAATACATCATCGGTATTTTTGAGTTCTTGACCCACAAAAGAAAAGGAAAAAGTATTCCCCAAATACTCCCAGCCTGGGGAGGAGGCTACAGACAGCCCAGCGCCCCGGCGGCCCAGCGAGAGGGTGGCTGAAACCACAGATCAAACAGGGACGTTCCCCAGCGCGAGGGTGTCGGGAGCCAGCAGCCAACGGTCCCACCACCACCGGGCACCAGCTGGCCCGCCCTGGGCGCCACCGTTCCACAAGCCAACAATTAGCTTTTCATCGATAGCCTCACATACGTGAGAACACCTAGTCTAAGCTCGGCTGTTTCCCTCAAGCTCACCCCAAGATATTTGATCTCTCCTGTCAAAAAGACAATTTTCTATTGGAAAAAAATAACATAAAACAGAATCAGAAAGGCTAATTCCTCTCTCCACAGGAAGGCAAATTAAAGTAAATTACGCAGCAGGGATAAAGGGATACTTGCATTTCATTTGAGCATGAACGCATTTTTCATAAAATGAAGTAAATAAATACAGCCCGGAAAGTAAGACTTAAAAAGCTCAGGTAAGTTCCTGGCAGGATAAATCATTTTCACTTTGCAAATTCAAGTGCTTATTACGCTGCTGTCAACAAGGACATCTGTGAGCCACAGACCTGGATGAAATCCTGCCCTCCTGGGAAGGCCCCGTGCTCGCGGGGCCGGGAGCACAGCCTGGACCGCAATCCCAGCTTCGATTTAGCTGCTCTGATTTCCAACCTATCCCTTGCCAGGTAAGAAAGAAACCTTAGGAACGATCTAAAATCTGGGAAATCTGCTTCCCCGGGAGATTTAAACACAAAGGAAAGTCACGAGAGAACTGATAGCTAAAGTACCCTTTTGCTGAGGGGAAAATGCCAAGTAATAGGGACAAGGGCACTATAAGACCCAGCAAAGGGGAACTCGGATGATCCAAGAGGAGAGCAGATCCCTGGCACAGGTAAGTATAGGTCTTTGTTATAACCGGCCACCGTGCGACATAAATCCCCTTTGGAATCCAAAATAGTTAAAAGACTCCACACACGTTATGCTGAGGGAGGACCCAAGCGTTAGAAAACCAGATCAGGACACAGTCCTGATCCCACCTAACTTATAAACGAGATGCGTGTTATTCAGAAGGCAACCTAACCAAAAAGCATCAAGTTTCCAGGTGAAGGTCTATGGCAGATGCTACCTACAAGGGGGAGACAAGCTCTCAAGATCTTCTGGCCCTAAAAATCAGTATTTCCCCAAGGCTTTCAAGGAAGAGATTAACTGGCTGTAACTTTAGCTTTAGCAACAAACATTTTTGAAGATAATTGGAGAGGGACTGGCTGCTCCAGCAACCAACTTGCCCCCTCCCCACAAGAGAAGTCTGCAGGGGAATGAAGACACAGCCGGCCCCCTCCTCATCCAAGGGGCCCTGAGCTCCAGCTCCCTTGTGCCCACACCCAGTGAACCGAGCCTCCCTTGAAATGGCTTTCACACAACTGAGAAAGACTCGTCAGGCCAGGATGCGTAAAGACCTTTAGGCAGCTAAGCCATGGTTTAGCCTCTAGCGGGGTTAAGGACAGTCAGGCACCCAAGTCGTCCAAGAACTTGGCTCTTCTGCACTAAGTTTTGGGCATGTTTAACCCCACCACCTGCGAAGGTCTCTATGTGGAGCCCTCCCCGGTCCCACTCCCCATGCACAGAAAGCGCCACAGCACGCCTGCGTGATGGGAGATCCATGGGGGAACAAGAGAAGAACAAGTGAAAACACGCTCTCCAGGGCAGTCAGCAGAGACGGCTTCGAGTAGGCTCGCCCCGCAAAATGAATGATGATCGACAAGGCACATGGATTCCTTTGAGATGGGAAGGTGCGGAGAAGAGTAGAAAAAAAAGATAGTCGTAACAACTCAGCAGTCACAAGCCTAATCCCACACATTTACTGTCTCTCTCTGCTCCCTTTGCGACACTCTTCATGCATTTTCTGTGATTTTTATTTTAATTCTGAAGACTCACGGTACAAGACCCCTAATTGATGTCATATGGCACTTATTTCACCAGCATATATAAACCTCATTTTCCCCTGATATTTAATTGACGCTATAGAAACGAAAAAGCAGAGCGGGGCACGTGGGTGTTTAAAAGGAAGCTCAGCGTGTGGAACTGTCAAGTATTTGAGCTGGCTAGAACAACCCCAGCCCACCCTCTCCATCAAGAAAAAGGCAGTAGGATAAGAAAAGATACCGTGACCTCACTGCTGAAATGTTGGAGGCATCATCTGACAGTGATTACTGCAACTTGCTTCTTGTTACAGCCCAGAGACGAGGGCTGGAGGCTGGGCAGGAGCGGGGAGGGAGGTGGGGGCCGTACTCTCAAACAGCCCGGCCAGGGCTGGGCTCCTCGCAAACCCAAACTCCACCACAGGTGAAAGCCGCGCCCTTTATCTTTGGGGTTTCCAACCAAAACCCCAAAGATAAATCTCAATTCTCAACCACTCTGTGTTCTTCCAAGAAGCCAAGAGATTATTTTTAGCTCAAGGATTGTTCTCGGTGCAGATGGCCAGAATCCTAAGCTAGAATAAAGGCTCGGGCTGGCTGCCACGCACTGCTGGCGGATCACCCCGCGGTGAAGGAGCCTCTGTGTCCATCTCTCCTCAAATGCCAAGCGGCAGTGACAGCACTTTGCTGGTTTCGCGAGACATTCTGATATCGCAGCAAGGAAAACCCCAGCTGCAACAACCAGCATCGCTCCTCCTCGGGGCGAACAGGGTTTCCTGCCCCTCGGGTCCTCCTGCACGTCTTGCTTGGTCTCCCCAGGTGCACCGGGCTGGAGACGGCCAGGCGTTGTGCTGCGGGCGCACCGGCAGCTCACCACAGCAGCAATACCTGGCCCTAATCGTGCTTTCTATGTTCAATAAGCTGCTGGAGCGGGACACGGTCGTTGCCAGCTCTTTCTGAGCAATGCAAAAGCTCCCCTGCGGAGCTTCGCACACAAGCCCTCACCACACCTGGTGAATGGTTTTCCTCCTAAACCTGGTCTCTCTCTTTTCAAACCCCTGGACATCACTCGGCTCCTGCCAGCTCTTACATCTAATGCATTAAACACCCACAAAAAACGCTGAATAGAAACAGCACCGAATCCCCTGAAAGCGCTTCATTTTGGGGATGCTTAAAGGGCATTAACTGGGCTTTGCACTTTGGGAGCCAGGTGGGGAGAAATTTGATTTTACACATGGAAAACCATCAGGAAATGGCTCAAAGTCACAGAACTGCCCCAGCACCATTTCAGAGAGGACTCAGCAGACCTGAGACCCATGCTCCAGCCGTATCTCCAGTCCTCAGAGACAAGCGGATGAGTTGGGTGAAGAAGATAGCTAATGGGGACCCACCTCCTGTTGACCGCTGTATCTACAGACTCCCAGTGAATGACGGAAAGAATAGCTCAAGGCATCCTCGTGGCATCCTCCAGCGCTGCAGTGCTGGCTGCCACTGGGGACAGGGACAGCCTGGAGGGACCACAAAACTCTGCTCTTCTGAGGCTCTTCCTATGAAAACACTAACCATGAGAAACCTAATTAAACACTTGAAGGTCTCTGAAATCTGTGGGTGGGCAGACACCCGAGTCACCACCGACCGCGCTGCTCCACAAAATTATTTATGTCCTGCAGAAGTGGCACAGCCCAGTGAGTAAGGAGCTGACCCAGCCAGCATCTCCTTGGCATCACCTTTCCTCCTCCTTCCTCTTCTTGGCTTTTCTCAGCCCCCCAGGACAGGGACCGGCTCTTAACCCACACAGAGCTTGCAAAATGGGGCAAGTGCTACCAGCTAGAGGTTCATGAGGAACAGCTGCCCCAGAGACAACCACTTCTCACCATTTCTCCCTCTCATTGTCGCCCCAAGCACAGTGGAAAGTCTGGCCTGGGACCCCCTGAGCACAAGGCCCCCGTACCTGGGCTGGGGGTGAAGGCCACGGTACTGCCTCAGCTGAAAGCATCCTGCCCGGCTGCCCCGCTGCCCTGCCACGCCAGAGGCGTGCTAGCCACCGCCACATGTCTGCTTTGATACACAGTCTGACTGCTTTAATTAGGCATCAATTCAGCTGCAAACCATTTTTGCAGGGTTCGTTGTCAGCCGGATGAGTCCCTGCCGTGCCTCACCACCAGCACCAGGACCTCCAGCACCAGCGCGCAGGCGAGGGGGCAGGCAGGGTGGGCCTGCCCTTCCCTTCGCAGTCTGGACTCGCGCTGGGGAAGTGTTCTCGTCTACCGCAGCGTTAGCCCAGAGCAAAAGGGGCCACAGCTCCGAAGCGGAGGACAGGCATGTCTCCTGGCGCGGCCCATGCTCAGCCAGCGCAGAGCCGCCTCGGCAGAGCCCCTCGGAGGCCGGATCAGTGCAGAACCAGCACAGCCCAGCTGCCGGGTCTTTCCAGAGCTTCATCTCCTCCTGATCAATGCAAAAGCATCCTGAGCCAGGGTACAGCACCCTCCCCAGCGCCTGACAAATGGCTCTTTGCTGACATTCGCCCAAAGCTGTATTTGCATCAAGCTGGGAAAGAAGGAAGGGGCAGCCCCGTGGGATGCGCTGCTGCCCTGTTTCCACAGGAAAGCCACACTGCAGCGTCCTGCAGCCAAGATGGGAGGTGGAAAGCCAGGGACACAGCGCAGGGCATCCATGTCTCTGGGGCTGGACCAGGGGCTTTTGCACCAGCTGCAGCCAGCCAGGGAAGGAGCATCTGCTGTGCCCCTTCTCTGACTCCGAACAGCCTTTTGGCCCCACACCCACTTACAAATCATCGCTTCCCACCACCTCTGGGCCACAGCAATGCGGGATGGAAGGTGGTACGTTTTCCAGACAACTCGGGCTTGAGCAGATTAAGGGAGAGCAAATCAACCCCTGGCTCATCAGGCATGAAAAGCACTCATTCATCACCTGCACGTCCCATTCACCACTCTCAGGTGAGCAAAGTTTCTCATTTTAAGTCCAGAGCTGCCCAAAGAGCACCACTATCGCCATGGCCCACCTCTCACGCCGCAGCACCAGCACAAGGCACTGCTCAACATTTAAATGGAGCAAAAACGGGAACCAGAAGAAGCCCTTGGAACGGCTCCGTGCCGTTCTTTGGCAGGTGCATAGACAGAGCAGAGGGTTCAGCTGAAACCAGCACACAAGAAACAACCACAGCAGCTGTCCTGAAACAGGGCACCTGAAATAAGCCATGGCCCATTTGGGATCCTGCGCATTGGGGCTGCCAGGAGGCCTGAAGCTACCGACAGAAGAGCGAGAGCTGTGTCTGTCAGGCGTTGGAGGTCTGATCCTTACGCCGATGGCAGAGGGGGGACGCTGCTCTGCCCTGCAGGGCTCAGGGGCTGCTCGCAAGGGGCTCCTGATGGTGGGAGCGCAGCCACGGGCGCACCCAGGGCTCCAGGGCAGAGGAAGCAAGCTGCGGGCTGTGCTGCGACACTCAGCCGCAGGGATGGTGCCCAAAGGACCCGGGCAAGGTGGGACGCACCCCATGCCCTGCCAGCAGTGCTGAGGACACCACAGAAGGATACCCCAGGAGGTGGGATCAGTCTGCCTTGGGAAGCACTCCAGCGACTATTAGAGCCACCAGGGAGACCCACTTGGACCAGGCACCCCACTTTCAGAGAATCAAACCTGGCAAGAGGCGACCCTGGGCCCCAAATACCCTCGAGGCTCTGGGCCTTAGTTTGCCCTTCTGCTGACAGCAGCCATTTGGGCAGAGAGGAACAGCAGCTGAGAGACACCTGAGGGAAACAACTGGAGAATTAAAACAAAGCAAATGCAGTCTTTAATTTAAGGGCCACCCCCTTCTGGCAGAGGCCGAGCCCGCGGCTGAGGGAGCGCAGCCCGCTGCTGCTGCCCGCCGGCTCGGCAGACGCACCAGCCGTAGGCCAGAAGCATCAGCATGGAGGGAGAGCCAGAGAGCGGTGGCAATGCTTTTTGAACTCAGGCTCACACCAATGAGCAACCCACTGGATCTGGTCACAGCAGAGGTGTGTTAAACAGCCTTGCTGCGCGTCCCTCCCTCGCTCCACCATCACGGCTTCCCGCCCTTGCGCCGATGCCCTTCTCTGTTCAGTGATGCTTGGGTTCTGCTTCGTTTTCCGAGCTCTGCGAGATCTACGGCAAAAACAAAGCATCATCCTTCTGTTAAGCAGAAATCATCCGTCCTATTCCCTTCCTAAAGAGACCGCTTTTCCTCTCTCCACAGGTCACAGTTCAAGGAAAAAGATAAGCCAAAGAGCTGCTGAGAGGATGGAGGAAAGCTGCCCCCAGCCTCCTCGTCTGCGGCAGTGGAGCAGCTGCAGCAGTGGGCACAAAAGCAGGCAGCCCCCCAGCTGGCTGAATTTTAAAGCCTGCATAATTCAGCAGTGAATTTAACTCATGCTTCCTAATCCTGCCTCCAGCAAGATGCATGTGCCTCCCTAAGGGGATGGCTCCAGTGTAACTTTAATTAACTCTTGATCCACCAAGAGAGGAAGGGCAAAGCTTCCCCTGGGCTGAGGCATGCCAAAATACCCATATTCTCCAGCCCTTTCAGCTTGGCTGCCTCCGGAGTGAAGAGGCAGTCACTCAGAGCAGGGACTTCACATGCCCCAAACTGCCCTCTGGATGTGTTTCTCTCCCTCCATCATTTACAGGAGCGTCTGGGGCACTCTCCAGGTAATTCACAGCCTCATACTGCATTCCCCATAACCTCTCTGTGCCTCATTTCCCAGTCTGCACAAGGAGGAGAAGAGCCCGAGCCCTCACACCGCCACATTCACTCCAGCACCTTTGCAGATGGGCCACCACGGACCGAGCCACCCCTGTGCTGGGCAGGGCAGCACAACGGGACGAGGCAGTGGTGGGTCCCCAAGCAAGAGGCATCTCGGCAGCAGACCTGAATCCAGCAGTGGACACAGACGGGCTGGTAAACCTGGTGTGGGACCTTGCTGGTTCAGAGGAGGGAGAAATTCTGCCCCTTGTAAGCTTAAGAAGCCCCCAGCACGTTTCCCCTTGCACATTTTCTACTCTCCAGCCAAAGCGGAACTGTAGTAAATATCCAGCAGATAAAGCCAAAATCCAGTTCGAGCATCTCAGACATTATTTTTCCCAGCAGTGGAAAATTAATCACGGCAGCCCCATCGACTCCAGCTGGCTCGGCCCCAGTGCTGGAGCTGTGGTCTTCAGCAGCTAAACAATTGATCTTTCCAGGCAGCTGAAAACAAATTAACATAAGACAAAGAACTTAGAGCAAATTTTCGCAACCTTTCATAGATAAGGGGCAGAAGCCTCCCTTTCTGCTTCTTAGCCCTCTTCCTGCAAAAAGCTAGAGCAAAATTATTTCAACAGGTTTGGCAGAGATTGCTGTGCTTTGAAGCTCTCTCAACACTGGAAAAACACATTTTCAGACCTGCTCTCACTGCATCACGCAGCTCGTGCACAGGAACAAACCACCCCCTCTCACACCACACAGGCAAAGTCAGGAGGTGACGAATCCTCTCAGATTCACCAGGATTGAGGAGGGCTCATCTCAGCCAGCCCATTTCTCAGTCTCTGCCACCCAAATCTTCCCAGGAGCCGGTGTGATGGCCCACGCTGGCGTGACGGCCAGCCACGCACCTCTGCCACCCCGGCTGCGCCGACAGGCATGAAGGAAAACACGCTGGCTTCAAGACTCTGTGTTATAAGAAATGTGACTGAGGCTCCAGATCTCAGCTGTGGCAGAGGTTTTTGAATTGCAAACACACTCTTCACTTTTTTTTTTTTCCCCTGCAACAGATTAATTCATGCTCAGAAAAAAAGCTACTTCAAGAAACAGCTGCTGGTGGTGGGAGGCCAGCGAGGGAGCCCCCGCGGGCGCTGGGCCTCTCCATCCCATCTGTACACAGGGACTAAAACCACTGTCATCTACCTGCCGGAGGCTGCCTGAGGTAAGTAGGTAAGAAATAATTTAAAAGCCCCTGCTTTGAGATGGAGGTAACCAGACCCATCTCAGCGCAGCAGCCGAGTGCTTTCTCAGCAGTTCGGCAGCTCCGCAGCCCTTTTGGGCACCACGTCCCTGCCCGGCACTTGGCCCTCACCCAGCCCCCGCAGCCGGGCTGTGCGGATGCAGGGGAGATGGTCCCTGCTCCGACAGCCTCCAGGCTACGTCCTGGGAGACACAAGTCCTTCCCAGGGGAGCGAAGGAGGGCAAGCTCAAATCCTGCTATGGCAGGGCGGGCTTTGCCTGTCCGCCTTGGGGGCAATGCCCCGAGCTGAGTTTGCCTCAAGCATCCAGGACTGCTCTCCTGTAACACCCTGCTCTCCCCCCTCTCCACTCCGAGCTTTCCTCTTGCCACCGCTGCTGTATCTAACTCACAGCTAGCTTATTAAAAACCATATCACTTGCGGGAAGTTCAACTTCAGCTGGCTGACAAGCTGCCCAGCTCTCCTGCCTGCCTCAGAAAGCCGGGCTACCCCTGCTAGGGAAACCAATCAATCATTTACCCCCGTTAAATCCATTTCTCCATGCAATGCTATATAAACAAGCAGTATTTGCACGACAACATATGTTATAAGAAGTTTCTCAAGGCAAGCAAGCTGTTCCCAAGAGCTCCGCACACAACGTCACAGCCAGCTAACGCTGGGAACGCTGAATGCAATAAAGTCCCTCTCCAGGGAACAAGGTATCACTCAGCAGCTCCCAAAGGGCCAAGGAAAGAGAAACAGATCTGCACCTGAGACGGGCATTTTCTTATCCACGTAGCACAGCAGACTGAGCCCCTATGGCAATCCCATACAGATGTTATCTCATACCGGTCCACTATTGCAAAGCAGGAAGACTTGGCTATCACTAACAGATGGAAAAATGGAAGCTAAAACGTAAGAAAAGCAAGTTCAGTGACCTGCCGAAGGCCACGTGGTGAGCCAGTGGCGAGGCGGGGTGTCAAGTCTGAGCCGTGAGGGGTGAGAAGGGCTCCCCTCGCCCCGGGACTCGCAGACCCGGCTCCGCTCATTCGCCTCCCGGGCTCCCACTGCAGCTCAGCAAGGGATACAGTGATTTGTATTGAACAGCTTGCAATCCATATTTTTCTTCTATGAATTTGCCCAATAAAGCTTTTGAAACCACATAAATTTTTAGCCCCAGAAGATACTTTGGCCAGAAGTTGCACAGCTCGGGAGCACAGCCCGCTGCACGGGGAGCAAGGATCAGATCCGCTGAGACTGAACGCCGGCCCGGGCTGCGCCGCTGGCAGCGCCGCCCGCCACAGCGGGTCTTCGCGTCCCCTCCCGTCGCTGCAGAGCCCTCAACCCAGCGCTGGCAGAGCAGCAGTGCGGCGAGCAGGCTCCCCAGCTCATGTCCGCAGTGGGTTTGCAGCAGTTGAGGAGTCGGAGGCTGGTGAAGACGCAGCTTGTGCAGCTTATTCCTCCCAGGACATCAAGGCCCATTCCCACCCCACTGTAACTCCAGTGGCTTCCACAAACTTGCAGCGGTACCGAGCTGACGCACAGCACGTTCACTTTACCTAATTACAGCTGGCAGTGAGGGCATGGGAGGAGCAGGGCACCGGCCAGGCACTGGCTAAACAGCAGCAAGGCGACACTTCATGTTCGGTGGCAAGAGATGCACGCCTCTAGCCCTCAGCACTCACGTTGAAGATCGGATGGGGCAGGAGCCAAAGCATTTGCCATCAATGCTCAAAGTTGAAAGTTGCCTCAGAAACCGTGCTCCAAGTCAGAACCCCATGGCCTTCCTTTCTGTAAAGCCAGGCTGCTGCTTTACATAAAGTTTTCATTGCAAAATGTGCCCTTAGGGGAGAAGATTATGCAAGACTTAATTTGAACAGTAGGAATGACCCTGAAGTGTTTTCTTTAAAGGCCCTGATGTTTTAAACTCCGACTGCAGGAAGCCACCAGGCTTCCAGTCCCCAGCAGAAGAAACCAAGCTTCCGTGCGCACAAGGAGGACAAGCAGCAGCTTTCTCCATACAGCGAGAAGCGGGGAGGTGGCAGAAAAATCACAACTTCTGCCAAAAGTGGGCTTCCCCGCTTATGCCCCATGCTCTGCAGATAGCTCCTGTGCCCCTCCCCAGGTGCAGGTACATTTGGGTGCAGCCTGAAGACAGCGAACATACTCCCGAAAGCTTTGCCAACTGGTGTAGAAAGGTGCTTTGGTTACGAGAGGACCTCCAGTTTCAGCCCATGAGCTTCCACATTGCTTTGGGATCCTCTGAAACGCCACGAGAAAGCACCAAACCTGACGATCACGGGGCTAATAATTTAAAGAGAAAATAACGCCGGTGTATCAACGGCAAGCCGCAGCAGTGGGGACTGCCGAGGGATTTGCTGTGCGAGGAGGACCTTGCCTGGTGGCCCAGCACAAGAGAGATGCTGGAAACACAGCTGCATCTCACCCCACACAGCCTCCCCGCCAGGCGCGGGCAGCGACATTCCTGCCAGAGCGCCTGTTCCCGGAGGAGTAAGATTCAACGGGAAAAGGACAAGCAAATACGTGCCGGGTACCCAGGGCAACTCAGCCCTGACTCCTGCCCGCGGAAGGACCGTGGGCCAGGCGAGGACCCTCCAGCGAGGTCCCTGCAGGGCCCTGCGCGGCTCTCGGTGCTGCCGGGCCACCCCGTGATGAGCCGCTGTCCCGGCTCTGCAGCCTGGTGCCTCCCGCAGCCTCACTGCTCGGGTCCCGCTTGCCTTTGTATTCTTTTTCTGCTGAGGGACAGGAGCACTGCAGCTCTCGCCCTGTGACTGACAACCACCCGCACGCAGGTAGCTTCACTTTGAACACTTCAGCGCCTGGTCGGCCCCGGGCAGGTTCCTGCCACGCTGCGACTGACCTTGCCTGATAACAGCAATCCTTTCGCTACTCGCTTTTTACCATTTGTTTACCCCACAGCTTTACCTGCACTTTGTACGCAAGTTTTACAAAGCCTCCAACTCAGTTTTCCTTGTTGTCTGAATGTCTGGGGTTTTTTCAAAAAGAAAAACAAGATACATTTGGGATTGCAGCTGAAGGCAGGATCCTGCAGCCCGAGCGTGCTCTCTCCTGGGTGCTGTTCCTGCACTGGAACTGCTGAAGTTGGCAGGGCAATGGAAGACAGAGACCCTGGAGCCGCTGGGCCACGGATGCGGGAGCACCCTGCCTGAGCGGCTCCTCGCTGCGGCGGGGCCCTGCTGCCAGGGCTGCGCCGGGGCAGAGCCCTGCCTCCGAGGCAGCCGCACCAGGAAAGGGCAGGGGAAGAGGGCCCATTTCTGCAAAGCAGGGACTGGGCTGAAAACACCTCTCTCCTTCAGCAAACCAGCCTGAGCCACATGCGCACAGTACGCGCAAGCAGCATCAGAGCAGCAGCAAAGGCAAACTCCCGGCTTGGACACAGGGAAGGGTGGCACGGAGCAGCTGCCTAGGAGCTCCACACCAAGCACAAACTCTCTTCCCCCGCCTTGGGATCTACTTTTTCTTGCAGTCTTCCAAAAAGCCCAGAGCCCTTCTCTGAACTAAGACTAGGGACAGCTCCGTGGAGCAGGGAGCGGGTCCCGGGGGCAGCAGCCGGGAGCCCACCTCCGCCTCGGCTCCGGCCCCGCCACCGCTCCGGCCCCCGCCGCCCCTGCTGCCAGGGCGCTCGGCCGAGCGCTGCCCGCCCCCGGCCCGCTCCGGAGGCTGCCGGGCAAAGCGGGCTCTCGGGACTAGAACCAGCTCGGCCTCCAGCCCCGGGAGGAGGGAGCCGGGCAGCCAGCAGGGCTTAATTAATACAAGCGCGTCGCCGTGCAGCGCTCAGGTGCTCTGGGAGCGGCAGGGTCCCGGGGCCGGAGGCACCGGGCTCGCCGGGGCTCCCCGGGGCCCTCGGGCGGTGCCGCTGCCCGGGGCCGGGTCCCCACGCCGGGGCTCGGCTCCCGGAGAAGGGAAAGCGCGGAGTCGGAGGGCGAGCGGGGAGCGGTGCCCCGCGGCCCAGCGCTCCGGAGCCTCCCGGCGGGACACGGCGGGACTCGGCGCGGAGCAGCCCCGGCCCCGCCTCGGCCCCCCCCGGGCGCCGACTCACCTGCTCCGGCTCGGCCCCGCCGGGCCCGGGTGCTGCAGGACGGGCTGCCCTCGGCGCGGCTCGGCTCGGCTCGGCTCGGCACGACCGCCGCTCCCCCGGCCGGAGCCCGCACGGCTGGGCTCGGCCCCGCCCGCCCCGGCGGCGATGCGCCACCCCCGCGCCGTGCACCGGCCCCCGCCGAAGGCAGGCACCGGCTCCCCGGGACCCCCCCCCCCCGGGCCGCAGCCCCTCCCGGCACAAAGGGCCAGCGGCTCCCGGGGCCCCCCCCGGCCCCGCTCCTCTCCAGCCGGCGGCTCTGCAGCAGCCGCCCCGCGCCCAGGCTCCCCCGGGAAGCGCGGCCCAGGAGACCCCCGGCTGCCGCCCCTCCCGTGCCCGCTCCCGGTCAGGAGCTCCCCCGCCCCACGGCGGGGCCGCGGCCGGCCCAGCCCCAGCCCCAGCCCCCGCCCCCGGCGGCTCCCGGAGCAAAGGCAGCTCACACCGCGGACAGGCCACCCCGTCTCGCAAGGACACCGCTGTCAGACCCCAGACCATTAAATGGCGACGGGGCCTGGCACCGGGACTTCCCAGGACTCGCACGAAGCCAGAAGAGCTCGTGAGACCCCAGCCTGCGGACAGAAAGCGCTTTCTATTCCCATCTCGGACAGCGGGCCAAGCCTTCCCACCTCTGCTCCCAGCTGCCATCCCGGCCCTTCACCCCCGGGATAAGGGTGCTCGTAGAGGGCAGCCGCACAGCACCCACCACCCCGCGCTCCAGCTCTCCGTGGAGCCCCGGGGCCGCAGCAGGGCCACCCCCACTTGTGCGACGGGCACCGCAACGGTTCTCCATTGATAAACGCTGCTGCGACGCGGGGCGAGGGTGCCTCACGGCAGCAGCCCCACTGCGAGAGCACCCAGGACTCATTTCAGTTATTTGATGAGGACAAGACAAACACAAATCTGGGTCGTGCAGGGGCAGGAGGCAGCTGGGGCTTGAGGAACCCCACTGGTGACAAGGGAGGCTGGGCAGCCACAGCCAGAAATGTGCTGCATGAGTGACTCTGGTCTGCTCCAGAGCAGGATGGGGCTCCGGGGACAGCAATGTGTGACCGAGGCACGTGCTTGGCCCCCTGTCCCCCCACAGCCCCCCTGTCCCCACCGAACAGCAGCCCCCTGCCCTCCCCTCTGGCCCTGCCAGCTCCCCGGGGACGCCCCACGCTGCGGCGGCTGGAGGCACGCGGAGCCAGGAGCAGCGTTTATCCCGTGACGCAGGCTGCAGGGGAGGCACCTGGAGCAGCCACACAGGCTCTCCTGGGGCAGGGTCCTGAAATCCCCTCTGCAGAGGGACCAACCAGCAGGGTAGTTTCCTCCAGTAAGAACGAAATCATAGAATCGTTAAGGTTGGAAAAGACCCTTAAGATCATCGAGTCCAACCGTTAACCCAGCACTGCCAAGCCCACCACTAACCCATGGCCCTGAGCACCACATCTCCCCGGCTTTTAAGTACCCCCAGGGATGGGGACTCAGCCCCTGCCCTGGGCAGCCTGTGCCAGGGCCTGACAACCCTTGAGGTGAAGAAATTTTTCCTAATATCCAACCTAACCCTGCCCTGGCGCAGCTTGAGGCCGTTCCCTCTCGTCCCATCGCTTGTTCCTGGGGAGAAGAGACCGACCCCCCCGGCTCCAGCCTCCTTTCAGGCAGTTGCAGAGAGTGATGAGGGCTCCCCTCAGCCTCCTCTTCTCCAGGCTGAGCACCCCCAGCTCCCTCAGCCGCTCCTCCCCAGCCTTGTGCTCCAGCCCCTGCCCCAGCCTTGCTGCCCTGCTCTGGCCACGCTCCAGCCCCTCCATGGCCTTCGTGGGGTGAGGGGAACCAACGCTGAGCACAGCATTCGAGGGGCGGCCTCACCAGTGCCCAGCACAGGGGGACGATCCCTGCCCTGCTCCTGCTGGCCACACTGTTCCTGATACCCGGGCACACTGCTGGCTCACGTTCAGTGGCTGTCAACCAACACCCCCAGGCCCTTTCCCGCCGGGCAGCTCCCAGCCGCTCCTCCCCACGCCTGCAGCGGTGCCTGGGGTTGTTGTGTCCCAAGTGCAGGACCCGGCCCTGAGCCTTGGTGACCCTCACCCAGTGGCCTGGGCCCATCGCCCCAGCCTGGCCAGGTAAAATCAGGCGGAGCAAAGATGGCTGGCTGGATACAGCAGGAAAATTAATCTCAGGGGTGTCACAGACCCCCTCCGTCAGAGCTGGCACAGGGCACTGACATGTAGAGAGCAACACCTAGCTGCTGCAGAGCACAAGTCTTGCCTGCATCTCCCCAAGGCCCCAGACACGATGGCTTGAAGCCCCCTGTACTTCTACAGGACATCTGCCAACAAGGGAAGCCACAGAAATCCCTTCTCTGGGATGTCCAGGGGTCACGTTCACCTCGTGAAAGGTAGGTTCCACAGATCACAACACAAGATGCAGTTTCAAAGCCACTTTCTAGTACAGAAAGACAGCATTTAGACACAACTAACTGTTAAGGCTCTTAATGTCTTCTAGATACCTGACTTTAAGGATATTTACTGCCCATTTACTGCTATCTTGGAAACACGGTTGCTAAGATGCAGCTGTACGATGAGAAACCATCTTCGGAAGCGTCCTTCCACTGCCGCGCGGGATCCGAGAGCAGCTGGCTGGGCCGTGACTGCGCGGAGATTCAGGGCAGCAGCCACCTGCAGAGCTGCCCAGCCCAGGCGTCCTCGGAAGTCAGGCTACAGCTTCGGGCTGCAAACTCCTCCCTCAAATCGGTGACGGGTTCAGGCCCATTTTCCTTATGAGCAACACACAAACGCAGCGGGAAGAAGCAGATTTGCACGTGTGGCATCAGGAGCCGGTCGGCAGACCGGCACCCCAGGGCCGTCGGTCAGGCTCTGCTCTGGGCGCCCATGGCTCCGGGGCTCCGTTTCCTTCATGGGAAACTGGGAAAGGGATTAACAGGCACTAAAATCAACTCCATTCACAGGGCAGATGTGTCAGTGATCTCAGCAAATCCAGCAGGCCAGCCAGGCAAGTCCATTGCGGGGTGAAGCTCCCATGACCGCAAGCTCACGTTGGATGCGGACGCATCCCCAGGGACTTTGGGGTCCATCCCAGGCACGGCTCTGCTCGCTGCAGCGCAGCCTCCCCTTCAGGTACGGCTGGCCCGGCTCGCTGCCCAGCCAGCTCTCCTGCTTTCCCTGCCCTCCCTCCTGCCTGCTCCTTCTACAATGTCCATCAAGAGCAACATATGCAGGGCTAAGGTAAGAGGAGAACCCCAGCTCCTTTCTCCCCTCTCGCTTTTCTCAGCACAGACACCACAGGCTGCGTACCCGCCGATGCACCCGGCCAAGCTCGTGACCAGCTACGCTCCATGGAGCACCCTGCTGCGGCGTCCTGCCTCACCTGCGAGCACGGATCACGTTCGCTGCAACAAACAGCACGCAGAGCAGCCCCAGCAGCAGCTGCCTGCTCTTACCGCTCGCAGGGAAGCTGCGAGCTATCGAGCCGTCGTCAGCAGGGGTCAAAGCAGAGAGGTGCTGTCCCTGTGCTCAGGCCCAATCCGGCTGGAGAACACACAAGCAGCCCCACCACCACCAGCTGGATGGCTCGGTGGCCCCAGTGTCCACATCGTTACGGTGAACGAACACCAGACAGGCAACCCACCGGGAACACGGCTTTCAAGCGGACACGGTGCCAGCAACAAACTTCACAGTGTTCATGGCTGAGAAGCACCGGCGTTACTCTGCAGAAAAACACAAGAAGACCCAAGTGTGCCACTTACGTTTCCTCCTGCAAGGATTTCCTTCTCTTGTCCAGGCGCTTTTCTCCTCTGGCAAGACCTTAAACAGTGCCACCATCTCTCCCCGCCCCCTTGGTGCCCCCAGCTCCCCCCAGGCCAGCATGCCCATGGCCCCCCGGCAGAGCTGGCAGGAGCAGGGGCCCTGGCATGCCTGCAGCAGCACGGTCAGGCAGCGACTCTGCTCCGACGGAGGCTCGCAACACCGTCCTCCACCCCTGCTTTCAATCACTTTAGGATTATCAAGGACCCTGGGAGGTTGTCAAGGATGTTCTCTTCTGTGTGCTTGCTGTCACTGAAGTAATTAAAGGAAGGTCAGAGGGTGTCCCTGGAGGAGCTGAGCAGCCAGTTAAGCCTCTCGACTGAAGCCCAGCCCAGGGCGCCAAGTGGTTCTGGCATTTCCAGGCCAGCCAGCAGCCCTGCCGCCCCATCGGGAGCTGGTGAGGTGACGGCTGCCTGTCCCAAAGGCTGGAGGTCTCTGCAGGTGGGTGTTGCAAGATCACCAACAGAACCACAGGTGTGACAGCCAGGATTTGGCCCAACGCATCAGCCTGAGGAGGAGCCTCTGGCAGGTGCAGAAGAGCCTAGCAGAAAAAGTCCAGCACATGGAAAATCCCTCTGCTGAGGACAGACGGGGGCCCGGGTGCGTTTCAGTGAATGCCCTAATCTTGGGAGAGCCCCTTTGCCCCTGGGTGAGGGACCCCGGGACCCCCAGCTGGGCCTGCAGACCAGGGCAACAGAGAGAGGAACAGAGACTTGAGATGGGTCTGCACCTGCCTTTTTCAGACCCAGACTCATGGGAAGGCCGTGTCCTCCAAAGCGCAGCCTGACGTCGCTCTGCAGGTCATTCAGTGCAGCGCAAGATACTTGTTCCCTTTATGCTTCTTGGGAGGTGACTTCTAGAAAAGCCTTGTGCCGTCACACTGCCTCCACCCGTTTGGACAATTTTGGGGCTCACTTGTCTTTTCAGCCACATTTGGCAGAAGGGTCAAGACCTCAGAGGCGCTTGGTTTTGTGAGAACAGGCAGGTGGGGAAAACAGCCCATGGGGAAGTGAGACCCTGTTTGTGCTCCCCGCGCAGGAGGCGCTGCAGCCCTTAGCAGACATTTGAGAATCCACACCCCAGAGCAACTGCCTCAAGGTCCTGCAGTGCAAGAGGCTCTGGTAGGAGCCTGCACCTTCTTAGACACCAAGAACAGCACAGCAGCATACCCAACTGGAAGAAAACCTTGAAGAGAGCCCCTAGTCAGCACAGGGACTGCCCACGTTGGCCAAAATATCTGCTGCGGCTCCTCTTGCCGACATGAGACAACCAGGAGATTGCTGGCACTGAATAGAGCACCGCAGAACCGGGTCCTGCCAGAACGGGGACGTTTATAGTTAGAGAACTTGCGTGCGTGAACCCTTCTCATGCCCCAGAGGAGGAAAAATCTGGCCGATGTGTCACCCCACAGGCGCTGTGGCTTACTTTGGTCCTTTAAACAAGCCTGAGGTTGCTGCTGAGCCCCGACCCACGCCGACGCCTACCCCTCCCAGCAGCGTGCTGCAGAGCTGCGCTGGCCACGCGCACCCGGTAGCAGCCGCCTCCACGACCTTGTCCTTGACCATCCTTGAGGACGGATAACGTCCCTGCCTGCTAGCCTGAGCAGGGGCAGACATGCTGTCCCTTGGGACGCTCCCAAGCCATGGGATCTGCTGCACCCTGTGCAGAGTCAGGAGAGGCCTGGACTCCAGCAGGAGCGGCACGAGCAGGGAGACCCCCCTCACCTCTCCGGCCTGCAAAACGTGATGCTCGCCCACCGCTCTGCAGGATGAGCCGCTCATGGCAGGGTCGGCCCCTCAGTCACCCCAAGCCCACCTACTCCTGCCCACAGGCAAGTTCCCATTTTCTGGCTTACGAAAATCACTCTTGGCTTTTGGCATCCCTGAACCTTCCTCGGGGACAGACTGCGCCCTCCTGCAAAACACAACAGCCAAGTGGCAGCGAACCTCTCACACACGGCCCAGCCGTGCCCCGCTCCCAACTGGATTTGGAGGCATCGCTTGCAGAGTAAATCCGGAGCAATGAACACCTGCCAGCAGTGCACGGACTGCTCAAGTTAAGAAAAGGCAATGGTGAACATGCAACTTCTGGGGGGCAGAGCCCCTCACCGCACTCTCGCTGACACCTTCCCCAGGCTGCACAGGAGCCAGGTGGTCCCTCTAGTTCGTGCCCACTGCTGCCTGCAGTGTGGAGCTGCAGGTCCCGGCAGCAGCCTCCCACCAGGCGCCACTGGCAGATTTGGTGCACCCCAGAGCACCGATCGTGGCATCTCCTGAGGCTGCGGTGTCCAGAGCCACAGCCTGCCACCCCACGCGGTGCTGGTCCAGACAGCAGAGGTGGCCAACGGAGCCAGCCTCACGCTGGCCAGGCTCTGCGAGCCCAGCTCCCAGCTCTCCCATGGCAGCTCGCGCCGCTGCAGCAGCGCAGCCACCTCACACCTCAGCTAACCGCCTTGCGAAGGTCACAGTGCCGCTAAACCTGACCTCCCGAAGAGTCTTATCAGGAGGCTGGTGCTGGAACACCACTTCGCAGAGCGCACGCACGTTCTGCTTTGGCAAGCCTGCCCGTGGACTGACGTTAACGCTCGGTCACCTGGCTGGCACAAACCGCGTGCTGCCTCCTGCATCCAAGGCTCAGCGCTGCACTGCGCCGCTCCCAGCTCGCTGCGCTCCTCAGGGACGTGGTTTCTTTGTACCTCCAGTGCCGCTGTGCTGAGCTCTGGCTGAAAGCAGCAGCTAGCACGGCCCCGGGGAACGTCCACCCAGTGCTCTACAGGGATAGGAGCAGCAAAGGACAAGGTCAAACCTTTCCTCTGACAACCACCAGGCCAAAAAACGATCAGGGTAAGCACAACCTCTGCAGGGGGCCTTCTCCCAGCCAGACGCTGCAGCCTTCCACATCCACATCACATCCTCCGCGAGCTAAGAGAGCTGCCCCACAGCGTTTTCCTGGGCTACGGCATTTCTGCAATCCAGAAGGAATCCAGCTGCTGCTCAAAGGCATGGCCGCACCTTCCCCCTGCTTCAGCTGCCCCTGCCCTCCACCCTGTGCTGGCACCAGCCTTGTGGGCCAGACCTGAAGACCAATCCCTCAGAAAATTAATTCAACGGGAGAAAAGGGAAACTATTTTTCAGGTGGCTCAGCTCCCTGGTCCTGCTCTTTACCCAACAGCACAAACGCGTGCCTGCGAGGGACCATGACGAGCACCTGATCGGGGAGGGGGTGCCCCCTTCTCCTAGCTCCGACCTGGGCACACACAAGACCGAGCGGCCAGGTAACCTCGGCCTCGCCACAGTTCCAGGGCCAGCCGCCCGCCGCCGGCGCCTTTCTGGCCTCTGCAGCGCAGAGGCCAATGTCCAGTGCTCCCCTTTTTGAATCCTTCACCACCTTCTCCTCTATTTTTCTCCGCTTGCTCCACACGCTGAAGCGTAGGGACCTCTTCCAAAATAACACTGCAGTTTTTGTCCCAGGGGATGCTCCCAGGCTGTCAGCTGAAAGCAAGGGAGAGGACGCGGTGTCCAAATACACCGTATCCTCTCGCAGCAAGACTGCTCCAAGGCTTGGTGCTGTTGCATGCCATCACAGCAAGCAGCCAGAGGAGCACGGGGAAGGGGAGCCAGGCTCTGCCGGGAACCACCGCAGCAGGCAGGGGAGTCAGGGAGGCTGCGCTCTCATTTGGCACCGCTCAGGAATCGCACGCGTGAACGCTGGCAGCCCTCGGTCTCAGCCGCGGCTCACCAGGGAGCTGAGTTTCCACCCACGGAGCTGAACCCTGCCGCTGCCCCCGCACCTCCATCGCTGCTCCAAAGAGCCCCCGCGCTGGGCGGCGAGGCAGGCCGGCTGGGATGCAGGCCGGCTGGGATGCAGGGCGGCTGGGATGCAGGGCGGCTGGGGACGCCTTCCAGCCGATAACAGGCATTGCTTGATCTCAGAGGTGCTCTGAGAATTTTTGTAACCGAAGATACACAGACCCTGCTTCCTCCAAAGAGGGAAACTGAAGTTACACAAACTCCTGCGTGCAAGGCTGTTTATAATGATTATATGCTTAACCTCTCTTCCCATTTTCAATACGTTTGAACGTCCCATCTCCGCCCTGCCAGCTAGGACCACGGGACCTCGACACTGGCCGTTCGTGAGCTGACACAGACAACAGAAATGCATCGACGGAAAGGCAGCGCAGTGCCGCAGGTTATTAGAGCAAGACATGCTGCTCAGTTCAGACAGGGCAAGTGTCCAATCTCCCCGCTTTTACAAAACAGGAACTTTGTTAGCAACAGTTAACCTGGGGCAGAGGGAAGAAGGATTTACATAATTTTCAATGAATAGACAAAATACAAATGCAGCCATCTAGAAATACAGGAGGGCACTGTTCGGGTCCAGAGGTCACTCCAAGCTCTTTCACCCCACGGAGGATCTGACCCAGGGAGATCGGAAGGAGCTTGTGGAGCTGGAGCTGCCCAGGGCTGACAGTCTGGAAGCACCACTGGGGAGGGACTCGCCTCCTCAGTTCAGTATCTTTGGATGAGTTTAATATTATTGACAGGGGAGGGACAAAACCAGACTATTTCCTTCTCTTTTCAGATCTTGGAAAGCCTTTGGCTCTTTGTCCCATCCACCAGCAAGTATTTTCATTTCTGAAGATACTAAGAGCCTTTTTAAAGGCATTATTTTATTAGGATTGGTTTACACAAAAGGCTTTAGTGAAAAACCTTTTCCTCACCCCCGGACAAATGCCTTTGCCCGTGTCACTTCATGGATTTCCCTAACCTCTTCCTAAAGCTTGACAATGAGTGCAGATCCTTTCTTCCTCCCTTAGAGCCCTGGATTACCCACCTCACAGCCATTACTTGTCGCCTAACTCTGCAAAGCTCTTTGGGACAGAATTTAGATAAGCAGTGGTCTAAAAATAAGATCTTAATCCTGTTACGTGCAGCACAGCCCCGAGCCCACACAGGACCTGCTCCAAGGACCAGTTCCAGCCTTTCCTCTCTACTGCAAAAGCAAACAATTTCCTGCTAATGTGTTTAGTTCTCTTTGCATCAGTTCACATTTTAAACTAACACCTCTGAAGACTATCCAGTGGTTTAGGAAGTAGAAGAGCCTCCTATGTCACAGCCTTCTCCTCTCTGGGGAGTGGTAAGAAAGTCGCTTGAGCCTCATCCTTTGCAGCAATAAACCTGCTCAGGAACAAGAAGCCGAAACAGTTTTAAAAGCAGCAGCCCCAAAAAAATCAGGGATTTCAAAGTCTTAATTACAATGACACTTTATTGAAAGCACAAACCTGAAAAATTCATAAAGCAAGCATAATACTGTTTAAGTCCTAACGCACTAAAAACCATTTTTTCAACCAAGTGACCGGGCTATCAGGGATAATCTTATGCAAGTTTCAGACAAGAAGTAGGCAGGATCCCTGTGCCTCCTCAGGTGGGAACCTCAGTACAGATTCAGCCCGAGAGAAGCCCTGGCCAAAGCCTCTCGCTCACGGCTGGAGCCTGGTGCTGTTCTTTCATCGTGCCAAGACAGGCTAGATCTGACTTCCACCTGGTTTTGTTATCTGGTGACCGCCTGAACCAGACCCATCTCGCATGCTGTGGTTGCCACTATGTGGCTGCAGACGGTAACAGTAGGTGTGAAAATGCTGCCGCTGCAGCTGCCCACCCACGATCACATCCTTTAAGTCTTCTTCCTACAGCAGCTCCTTTGGTCTTCAGTAAGCTAAACCCCTTCCTTTATGAAACACCAACTTCTGTGACATTCACGTAAAGTGTCTGCAACGCTGCGAATAAGCTGACAACGTGCCGACCCTCTGGGGTAAAACCAGGCCTTTTGTTGCGTGTTTATACAGCGCTTGGCGTAAGATCACGCTAGATCACAGGTACTGCTGAGCTCACTTACAGCCACACCAGCAGGTGCAGCTCTGCCCAGTTTGCAACGCGACCTTCTCCATTCCCCTTTTCCTTCAGGGCCGCGGGCCCTTTGGGGTACCTGCTGTGGCCTCCCTCTGCGACCAAAAACCTAGAGAAATCACCCATTACGCGATTTCGTGCTGCTCCTGACTTGCTCTCAGAGCAGCGTACGCTCCCTCTCTCCCCAGTACGCCCAGCCACAGGGCCACCAGTGCATCACCGCCGCGGGGACACGCTCCGCTCTTGTCACGCGCTTACACCCTCCCGCCAGAGCGAGGGGCACCCCCAGGCCTCCCCTCCTCTGCTCCCACCGCCGACGGACACGGGCCAACAAACCGGGCCGCGGCTCCCGCCCCCATCTCCTGCGCCTCGCTCCCAGCTCCCTCAGCTCCCCCGGGCACCGGGCCAGCAGCCGCGGCCCCGGGCTGGGCCGGGCTCCCGCTCCTCCTTCTCCCGCAAACCCATCACGGAGGGGACCTGCGGTGCCACCACTCGGCCTCGCAAGGGCCGCAGCCCTGCGGCACCAGGAGGCGAACGCCGCGGAGGTTCGAAGAGCAGAGGCCAGCAGCGAGGCCGCGGCGGGGACGCCCCCCCCCCGCCCAGCAGCTCCCCCAGGCCTGCGGGGCCCAGCCCCGAGCCTCGCCGGCTTCCACCGTCCTCCGCCCTGAGCTGGGGTCCGAGCACCAGGCGCGGCGCCGTGGGGGCCGGGGGGGGGGGCGAAGGGGAGCTGCGAGGCGCGGCCCGGCCCCTCAGAGGGGCGGAGGCCCCGCCGCCATCGGCCCGGCCCCGGGGAACGCCCCGGCGACCAACATGGCGGCGTCCCGCGGCGGTCCCGCGGTCACGTGAGGGGGGGAGGGGGGCGGGAGGTCGCCACGTGACGCCGAGAGCCCCGGAGTCATGTGACCGGCTGCCCGGGCTTCCCAGGCGGGAGCGCTGCCCGGTGCGCGGGAGCGGAGGCGCGCGCGGTGGTTGCCATGGGGACGCTGCTGCCGCTCCTCTTCCTCCTGCTGCCGCCGGCCGCTGCCGGTGGGTGCCCGGGCCGGACCCCGTCCGCCTCCCTGCTCCCCGGGCCGGAGCCCCTGCCACGGGTGGGACCCCCTGGGCGGGACCCCCGGCCGGCCCGGGGGGTGCCGGAGGGCTGCCCCGGGCTCCCCCGGGCCCCGGTCGGCAGGGCCGGGCCGGGTGGCGGTTTCCCCTGCGCTGACGGTTCCCCCTCCAGCCGGGCGGGCGGCGGGGCCCGGCCTGGAGGAGCGGCTCTTCCAGCAGGTGCGGGACCACTTCAGCTTCGAGGCCTGCGGCAACGAGACCTTCCCGCAGCGGTACCTGGTCTCAGGTGGGTCCCGGGGCTGTGCTGCGGCCGAGCCGCTCTGGGCACGGCCGTGGCGGGGCCTGGCTGTGGCTCAGGGCCCCATTTCTGCCTGCCCCTGCGCTGAGGCAGAGCCTCTCCGTTTGGTGCTGAGGGAGCTGTGCTGAGCAGCCAGCAGGCAGCTGGAGCTGAGTGTGGAGCCAGTCATCCCCCCGGCATCCTCCGCATCCTCCTCTCCTTCCTGTCAGTTTGCCGTTCTGGCCGCGAGGTCTGGGCTGCAGGCGTGGGCATTGGCCTCTGCGGAGCAAGAGCAGCCCAGAAGCAGCAGCTGCGCTGGGCTTGCAGCGGGGCGGGCTCCATGCACGTGTGTCTTCAGTTGGCGGTAGAACAGACTGTTGCGGTAGGAAGGGACCTACAGCGATCATCAGGTCCGGCTGCCTGACCAGTTCAGGGCTGATGAAGTTGAGGCGTGTTATTAAGGGCATTATCCAAATGCCTCTTAAACACTGGCAGGCTCGGGGCATCAGCCACCTCTCTAGGAAGCCTGTCCCAGTGTTTGACCACCCTCTCAGTAAAGAAATGTTTCCTAATGTCCAGTCCAAACCTCCCCGATGCAGCTTTGAACCATTCCCACGCATCCTATCGCTGGATCCCAGGGAGAAGAGCTCAGCACCTCCCTCTCCACGTCCCCTCCTCAGGAAGCTGTAGAGAGCCATGAGGTCGCCCCTCAGCCTCCTCTTCTCCAAACGCGACAAACCCAGAGTCCTCAGCTGCTCCTTGCAGGCCATGCCTTCCAGCCCTGGCGCCAGCTTCGTTCCCCTCCTCTGGATGCATTCAAGGACCTTCACGTCCTTCTTAAATGCTGGGGCCCAGAACCGCACACAGCACTCGAGGTGAGGCCGCACCAATGCTAAATACGGCGGGACAGTCCCCGCTCTTGGCCGGCTGGTTGTGCTGTGGTTGCTGCCCCCAGGGTGCGGTTTGCCCTCTCGGCTGCCAGGGCAGGCTGCTGGCTCCCAGTGAGCCTGCTGCCACCCAGCACCCCCAGATCCCTTTCTGCAGGGCTGCTCTCCAGCCACTCCTCTCCCAGTTTATACTTGTGCCTGCCATGCTTGTGCACAGCATCGCCTACAAGTGCAACTCGGCGCTCCGAATGCGGCAGGAAAAGCAAATAGTGACCCAAATGTTGCACTCTGTACCCATCATTCTTACGCGTGAAGATGACCACTGACCCAGGAGGAGTTTGTGTTATTTAAAGCCCTGCAACTTTAGATAGTTTAAGCCATGCTGAACAGTGAGGGCTTCCAGCAAGGAGCCGGCAGCGTCTTCATTTCTGGCCAAATAATGAGTTGTCTTCTGTGCAACACACAGTAAGAGAGAGGAGGCTTTTCTAAACAGCATGTGACTAAAAGGCAGCAATTTCAGTAACCAGTGTGGCGTGGTTTTCAGTCCTGCCTGCTCGGAGGAATCAGGGAGAGATTTGCAGGGAGAGAACAAAGGTGGAGCTGTGAACAGCACCGGTGCAGAGCGCTGCCCAGCCTGGCGCCTGCCGGCTGCTGCCTCACAGGCCGCCCGCATCTGGGGCTTCCGACGCGGCATCTCGCCTTCCTCACGTCACCCCGTGCTCTGCAGCTTGCTCAGCACCTGCACCGTCACGTGGGTGTCACCGAGCGTGAATTCATGGATCAGTTCAGCCCAAAGACAGGGGAACACCAGTGAATTTTGATAGCCCACCTAAGGCTGAAATTTCACTAATTAAGTGGCCCTTTTTGAACAGAACTTTGGGATCACCTGATTTAAAGCACTGCATAACTTTTATGTGTTTTCTTTTTCAAGTGTTATGTTTTATCTGTGCGTCCTGGGCAGAGCTGAACAATATTTGTGAGGAACGAAACATTAACATTGCAGTTCTGCTGGTTTACAAACAGTTTCTTACCCAAAATTGTTATGAGTAGTTCCTTTCCCCTCTACTGCTTCTTGTGCAATATGAGACTTCTCAGATTGTCAGCAAGAACTTGAAGGAGACTACTATTTCACAACCAGGCATCTGACTGTCTTGAGGTTAACTGGCAGTTCCCCAGGACTGCAATCTAAAAATAGATACTTTTTTAAGCAACCTGTCTGGTTTGGTTTTGGCTCCTGTGAATGGTTGTTTACTCCAGGAGTCACGAAGCATATCAGAAGAAAAGCCAGAGTAAAGATGGCGCTTCTGTTTCCTACCTGATACCAAAAGCAAATGCAGCCTCTTTGGTAGCAAAGAGCAGCACTTTTGCTAATGAAGGGTTTCAAACCCGTTTTCAAACCAAATCCTGCTTTGGGCAAGTCTTGTCAAGAATGCCAAGAATTAAATTCAGGCCTCTCTGTGAACGGCAGCGGCCTCACGTGATGTGCTGCAGCGGCGGCTGGAGGGCAACCGCGGCTGGAGGGTCCCTTCGGGTGATGTGGCAATGTGCTGAAATCAACGTTTAACTGACGGCCTGAGGCCTATCGTTGAGGAAAGCAATTTATTATTCCTCTTAATTCCTGTGCAATTTAAGCTAAAACCAAATGTTTGTTAAAGCCAGCAGGCATTAAAGCAACCGTTTGTTAGATAAGCAAGTATTGGCATCATGGGTCAGCTTGTCCTGCCAGTCTCAATTTGCCTTCAGTTATAAACAGATCAGAGGATGAAGCACCTCATCTTCATCTATCGTCATATATATATATGACAGATCATATCAGAGATATATGTGTGTTACATATATAACGGGTATCAGCAGCAGCATCTCCTGGGCTGCATCCCCCACAGCGTGGGCAGCGGGGCGAGGGAGGGGATTCTGCCCCTCTGCCCCGCTCTGGGGAGACCCCCCTGGAGCCCTGCGTCCAGCTCGGGGTCCTCAGCACGGGAAGGACATGGAGCTGTTGGAGCGGGGCCAGAGGAGGCCACGAAGATGCTCAGAGGCTGGAGCACCTCTGCTGGGAGGACAGGCTGAGAGCTGGGGGTGTTCAGCCTGGAGAGGAGGCGGCTGCGGGCAGAGCTGATTGCGGCCTTGCCGTGCTTAAAGGGGGCTGATAAGAGACGGAGAGAGACTTTTGACCAGGCCCTGTAGTGACAGGACGGGGGCAAAGGTTTTAAACTGAAAGAGAGTGGATTTGGATTGGACATAAGGAAGACTTTTTTTTATTATGAGGATGGTGAGGCACTGGCACAGGTCGCCCAGAGAAGGTGTGGGTGCCCCATCCCTGGAAGTGTTTGAAGCCGAGCTGGACGGGGCTTGGAGCACCCTGGCCCCGTGGAAGGTGTCCCTTCCTACGGAGGGGGGTTAAACTGGATGATCTTTGAAGGTCCCTTCCAACCCAAACCATTCGTGATATGTGATTTACAGCTTGGCTCTACGTTATACACCACAGCAGGAGTGGCAGAAAGATGCAGGCGATTCCCTAACATCCATTTTGTGGGAGAAATGATCTGTGCAAGTGGTTTGGGATGAATTGGGCTAAAAAGGGTATATAAATGGGAAATCACTGTTTTGGGGGGCAGCTGTTTCCAAATGCCTTGCAGAACTGAGATTTTTAGGGATTTTCAGGCAGAAGCAGACGTTCCAGGCCATGTGCTGAGCTCATGGAAGCTCTTATTTACCCCCCACTCAAATGAGAGATTTCTGTAGCCTGGCCTAACGCCTTCGTTCCCCAGCTCGTGTCTCGGGGATCAGCCCGTTCACAGAGTTCTTCCTTGTTAAGCTCCTGCTCAAACTCACCAAAAGTAGAGTCATTTCATGCTCGTGTTTTTTGTCTTGTTTTGGTTTTAATTTGCTTCTGTCAATTGTCTCACTCAGCGAAGTTCTGGAAGAAAGGATTTGGACCCATCTTCTTCTATACTGGCAATGAAGGTGACATCTGGACTTTTGCTCAGAACTCTGACTTCATATTTGAATTAGCAGAGGAACAGCAAGCACTTGTGATTTTTGCTGAGCATGTGAGTGTTTTAGTTATTATGCGTACATACACAGAGTCTTGTTCTGTTCAGTTTTACCGAATTCAGCTTTCTGCAGGTCCAGAAAAATAACATCTCTTGCCACGAAGCTGAGGTATACCTGCTGTAAGCTTTCTCCTCATGGTAGCAGCTCTTCTTTACTTGAACCATGTTCAGAACCACGGCTTCTGAATTTTTTGCACTATGCCTACCGGCAATGCAGGATACAGACTACTGTTTCAGTAAAACCTGTGCCTTGGTGTATTTGCTTTAGACCTGTGCTTTTGTAAGTCGTTTCCACAGGCCTTGAACTCCACACTGGACTAGAGAGTTATTTTGTTTGGATAACATTTAATCTCTCTAGCCTGTGAAGTCCCAAGCCAATCTTTCCCACAGCACTCTATTAAAGCTACTATTCCACAGCTTATGCATGAAGAGATTACCCTGTCGCCTTTTCTAGTTGGGGATTTCGGGAGAGAGACGTGTGCCGAGGGCCCACTTGGCACCCACTGAAGTTGTCGTGGACTGCCCGTCCTCTACAGGACGTGTCCCGAAGGTCTCTGTTTATCCGATGCAGCAGACAAGGCACCTCCTCCGTTCCAAACAAGTTAAAGGACACCACTTGCTCCGTCATCGCGTCCCGTTTGTGCGCACTTATCCCGGTTCTGTAGTGAGAACAGAGAAGACCCAGACCGTGACAGCAGCGTTTCCTCAGCGTCTCTCTTTCCTTTCAGAGGTACTATGGGAAGTCTCTTCCATTTGGACTTGAGTCAACACAGCTGAAGAAGACTCATCTGCTTACCGTGGAGCAAGCCCTCGCTGACTATGCAGTGCTAATTACTGAGCTTAAGCAGCAGTACGGTGCTGCAGACTGCCCCGTCATTGCTTTTGGAGGCAGGTAAAGCTTCTGTGTGCTCCTTCCCTTCCCTGCGTCCTTTCCCAGCCACAGCCGTGCTGGTCTCATAGATCTGTTTGGCTCTCAAGCAAGTTCTAAAGGCAGAGTTTTAGGCTCTCTGATAGAGGGCGGATGTGCCGGCACCTGAGCTCCCAAGAGCCCATCACCGGGTCCCAATCAGCTCTCCCGTCAAGAATTAGTCTCAATTTGTGATTGCTTTGGGGAAGCACCACTGACTGGGTGTTTATGGGCATCTTCAATATACGAGTCAGCCAGAACTGCAGAAAATGGGAAATCCCTCCTGCAGGATAAGAACGTTTTACATTAGAAATACAGAAAACTAATAACTGGTAAAATATTCTCTCCAGGGGCCACCCAGCTTTTTGTTAAACACAGCCTCTGTAACAACATCCAGCCATTTGCATTGTAGGCTCCTTTATAATTCTGCTCTGCAACCTGCTGCGTGGTCGCTCCTTCCCCAAAGCGCTTGCTGTGTTGCAGCTGTGTCGGTGCGATGTCCCGGGCTCTTGCACGGCTCCCCACGCTTGTAGTAGAGGGATGCTTCCCTTCCACCAAGTACAGGCCTTCTAATTCGGTTGCAGTGAGCTAAAAAGCATTTGACCCGACAGTTATCCTTAAGCTTCCAGCTCGCTGTGGCGGTGGCTGGGCTGGTGATGGCAGGGGTGTTGTTTGTACTGTGACCGTCAGGACAGCAGCTGGTGTAACGGGGCCAGGAGCTGTCCTGGGGTGGGGAGGTGGGAGAGGGATTCGGCAAGACCCGCTGGCTGGGCTGCACGGTAGGTACAGGTAAATCAGAGCTCAGTCTGCAGCAGCCCTGACCAGCACTAAACCCACATGAAGAGTACTGAAATACTGGGTTGGAGCAGCACAGCATTTCCCGTGGGAGGAAAAAAAAGAAACCCTTTTCTGTTGCTTATAACTTTGCCAAACTTTAACCTGAAATTACTTGTGGCAGGTTTCAGCTAACGCCTGTTTCCAAGACCAGGGTTAGAGAAATGCGTATTGCTTTACGTGCGGGTGATGCGGGAGTGGTATTTACTTCGCCCGCTTGAGGCGGTGGGGAGGGAGACTTGAATACCTCTAAGCCTGGACTCAGGCCGGGTGTTACCTGCGTTTTGGGGGTGTCATTTGCCACCCCTGGGAGTGACCTCAGAGTAACTCCACAAACATCGGCACGTGAATGACTTGTGTCACCTTGGGTTTCTCTAGCAGCCCTTGATATCTGCAGATTGTGGCCCTGGCACCGAAGCTACCAAGATGGCTTTGAGTTTTACTGTGGTATTTGGTAGTGCCTCCCCTTCCCTCTATCTGTGCTGATCATCTGTGCAGCTGTTATTTGGGGCGCCCAGGGAGAATACTCCCCGCCTCCCAGCGCTAGAGAGGGCTGCATATTCTGCGGTGTTCAGGGCCGCCCTTTGCTCAGAGCCAGCCAAGAGCCTGGCTCGTCTTTATAATCCTGTGTGCAAAACGTGCCTCCTTCCCCCACTGTGACAGCTCCACCCGAGCCCCGCGTGGCTCCGCGCCAACGGTGTCGGGAGACGCTCAGGATGGTGCGGAGTTAAATACTGAGGCAGGATTTACATTTGGCTGCAGAAGCAAACTGGGCTGCTCTGTTCCCACCGGAGCTGGTGTGAGTGTTTGGGGTCAGGCCGGTGAGACACGTTGTGTGCTGCTCATTGACCATAACTGGATCTTTTTCTATGAGGATGGCATCTGCCAGATATCCATAAGCTTCTCGTTGCCTTGGGCTAGGTGAGCCTGGGAATGCTGGCCTGAACTTTTGAGTTACTGTGTTATAAGCTGTCTGTTAAAGGAAATAACTCCTTTTGTCTCTCCTGTGGCAGCTACGGAGGAATGCTGAGCGCTTACATGAGGATGAAATACCCCAACGTTGTGGCCGGAGCGTTAGCTGCCAGTGCTCCTCTGTTGTCCGTGGCTGGGCTTGGAGACCCCACCCAGTTCTTCAGAGACGTAACGGCAGTGAGTAGCATCTCTGTTCAGGAGCATTGTTTTTTTCCTTTAAGAAGGCTGGATTTTTTTCCTTTTCCATGTCTTTAAGTAGACATCTGTCTTCACAGCATCAGTGCTGGGCAGGGAATGCGATTAAACGGGAATCCGCAAGGAAAAGCGGCAGCTGGAGGTGTGGTGGCTGAGCCCTGCTGTAGCCGTGGCAGCTCCGGGCCCAAAGGCGCTGCTCTAATGAGCAGCGCAACTCGGTTCCAGCACCTTTAGTACCACTAAGGATTCACTTTCCCATTTCTAGTAACTTGACCGTGTTGTGATTTTTCTGCTCTTATTTACATATATGAAAACCTTATTTCAGTGTAGAGACGTACAGGACAGAGCATTACCAGTAAGTGTAAAGAAGAGACTATCATATGGAAATAAACACAATAGCATTTGAAACTCTAAGTGGATAAGCGAATAAAAGACATCTTGTCTTAAAATTATACATTTTAAAACCAAAAATCTTAGTCATCTAAGGGTGGGAATTCGTCCCTGGTTGAAGCCAGTTCCTTCCCAGAAGCCCTCTTCAGCTGATAGCTCTGTCTTGCTTCAGCTGTGAAGGTGCTGTGAGTCATTACACACCCCTGAAATTAGGGCTTTGACCTTTTCATGTGAAAAAACTTCCCAATTCATTTTAAAATGCATTCTCTCTGCAGCGGTAAGCCGACCTCCAGGCTGAGATCCTAAGCAAGCACTTTGTGTTGTTTTCAAAGTAATTCCTTCCACCCTCAGTGTGTTTGCATAAAAGCAATCTGTGCATCTGAAATCTGAATTCAATTGCTCTCCTTGGTGAGAGAACACCCCTGAGAGCTGTTAATACTAACGAAGGCACAAACCTTTCCTGAATCACTGCAGGAGCTCGCTCTTCCCGTGAGTCAGAGCGCATTGTCTCAAAGCAGCTTTCCCTGGGAGTTTTACTGAGCTTTTCCAGCTCGCTTTATAAGCCTCCAGCTCACAGGGGAAGTGAGCAAAGGGCAGAAAGTTGATTTTGCATAAGGCATTTGCATAAGACTAGGTTATATATGCCTGCGGCCGGGCAGAAAGCCCCTGTGCGAGTACTGCACATGCAGCCCCGTGCGTGCTTCCCGTGAGGTTTCTGCTGCAGGGGCTGGGCAGGCCGTCAGCTTCAGATCAGTTCAGACATCTGGATTAGGTGTGATTCGAAAGAGAAAAGCTGGCGGCCTGGAGGGGGAACAGCTTTCCTTGGAATGGCTGTAATGCCTCCTGCCTCTGCGACGGCTCAGCTGAACTGTTCCTGGGTCCGTGAGGGTCCGGGGGGGAGAACTGGAATGGGTGGTGGTTCCTCAGCGCACCGGGGAGAACTGGAATGGGTGGTGGTTCCTCAGCGCGCAGGGCAGTGCGCTGCGGTGGTCCAGCACTGCCTAGCGGGGAGCTCGGCCATCACGGCAGCCGGAGCAGAGCTGCTGCTCTGTCCCAGGCCAATCCATCCCCACGCTCCGATTAGAGCCATTAGTAGATGAAGATCAATAAGCACATCCAGAAGGAGATTTGGAACCCCTAACGGGATGCCCAGGTAAACTGTGGAAAATGCCACAGTGATTTCTCTAAGCTGAACTATCAGACAAAGGCAGGGTTAGGAATAAAAGAAAGGTCCCAAATCTACTTTTAGTTGAGGCTGGGTCTTTGTAAGAAAAATGCTTAGCTAGTGCTTTGTGGTTACTTAGCCATTGCTCTAGCAGGGCAAAGGGACCTCAGAAGAGCCCTAATAATTCTTATTATTACAAAGCACTGTTTGCCAGCAGATCTCAAACAAGCTGACAGAGGAGAAACAGTTTGGGTTGCTAGAGCCTTCAGTGAGAGAAACAACTTGTTCCACCAGCAGAGCCAGCCACAGCTCTTCAAACATACCTTAAAGTGCTTTTTCAGGATCAGTAATGTTTTTTCCCAAGAAAAAGGACGTGGCCTTCTTGGTCATCTGGCAGGTCACTGGCAGGCTTAAGAAGAAAAGCAGGTCTTTGTTCCCAAACCAGTGCTCTGCCCTCCATGCATAACTGACTTCTCCATGGCTCCTTCTCATAGACAAAGTGCAGTTGGAAGGACATTATCGTGTGTTTAAAAAAAAAAACAAAAAAACCAAAAAACTTTTGGGCCTAGCAGCCTGGCACCCCCTTCCCACGTCCCAGCCAAGGCGTGCGTCTTCTCACTGCTTCGTGTCCAGTCTAATGGCTCCACTGAGTGCCAAGTGGTTTGTCTAACAGCCCGTCCCAGCGAGACCTGGTGAAACAGTTTCTGCTTGGTCTGCACTGTGCAGGCTGTTGCCTTCTGCTGATTGTCTGGAGGACAAGGCAGAAGCACTGGTGTCGCTGCTCCTGGAGACGCAAACGAGGGTCTGACCAGTGGGCCAGTAACCCCTGTCATCCCCTGGTACTTCTGGCAGTTCTTCCCAGGGCAGCCACCATCCGTATCTCATCTGTGCAACCACAGTCCCGTGTCTTTTCTGTCCCTTCAGGATTTTCAGAAGTCCAGCCCAGGCTGCGTCACAGCTGTCCGCAAAGCCTTCCAGCAGATTAAGGATCTGTGCCTGAGTGGAGGTAAGGAGAGAGAGCCCTGCGGATGGCTTCCCGAGGGCAGCCAGCGGGCAGTCCCAGCCACGTGGAGAAAAGTTGATTCAGCTTTACTTCAGCTAGGTCTTCAGTTGGTTCAGCTGAATCAACGCAAGTGCCCACCTGGCTGCCTCCTCCTGCCTGCGCAATCGATTTTTGATTTCCTGAACAGTTTCAGTTAGCAGTAAAATTAGTAACTGACACCGAAATGAATGCATCTGTGTAGGGGCTTGCACGGTGTTCATGAAACTGTCTTTGCACCAAAATGCAAAAACACCTGCAGGTGCAAAACACCTGCATTTTATGCTGGTAAAGCCTCGTGTTTCACCAGATGCTTGTCCTCCACGCCCACACTGTTGAGAACTGGTCAGGTGGGTATGACAACTGCGTGGCTCAGCTCACCGTACATACCTGAGAAATTTGGAAGGCAATCGAGGTCTTGAAGCAGCCATCACCATCTCTTTCATCTCCAGCCTTGGACAGTTAGGTGAAGCCAAGGACAGAGACCAGTGAAGATCTCTGCAACGTCTCCCGCGTAGGCCAGAGCAGATATCGTGGGCCGAGGCAGCGACTCCTGGAAGCCTTGCGTGGTGTTGGAACAGCTGTGGTGGGTTCTTGGTCTGTCTCAAGGCTTGGCTTGGTCCGCGGTGCTGCATGTCAAAGGCTGTGTGCCTCCGATGGCCGCCTTGCTGCAGGAGCTGGTCCTGGAATTGCCCAGAGGAGCCGGGGGGTCCAAAACGCCATTTCCTTTGGGTCACAGCAGGAAAAGTCTTACCGTTAAATAGCCAAGGTCCTCGAGGTTTACCTGGGACCATGCTTTCTGCAGCGGGGTGGAGAAGGTGGTTTTATTTAAGGCGTAGGCTCTCAAGTGAGTATCCAGAGGCAGGTCCCAGGCCTGGGGTTTCCCAGTAAAGACAGCTGGGCTCCAGCACGCAGCTTGTAGAGCACGATGGGGACAGACGGGAACTATGACTCCAAAACACGGAGGATGAAAATGAAGGGAGCAGCTTTCCCCCACAGAAATGCAAAGGTACACGAGTGCATCTTGAAGGAATCTCTTCAAAGAGAGAAAAGACAGATTTCCTGACTCCAGCCGACCTCTCTGCATCACACTGAAGTTTGAAGGCACGTCTCAGGAGTTCTTTGTGGGGACTGTTCTCACTTGGCAATTCTTACTGCAGAAGCACCCAGCTCCCAAGGAGCTCTTTTTTTATTTATTTTTTTTTTTCCTGCCAGTTCTTCCCACAGTTGAATCCCACTGGACGCTGTCCCCTGCTCTCCTGCATGAGAGGCAGGAGCAGAGTAGACCCCGGGGAGGGAGCCCGCGGGGGCGAGCAGGGCGCAGCCAGGCAGGGCACCAGCGACGATGGGCTCGTACCAAGCTGCTCTTCTCGCCGTGCCAGCAGGACTGCTTCTGTCTCAGTGGGCGCTGATTTCTCTGGGCTCCCAGCGAGGTGTCGGTGGCTGTGCGGAGGGAGGGCTGTGCCTGGACATCCACCCGTGTGTAAATTTAGATATAATGTGTCCTTCCCACTAGAAACCTCATCTGTGCGTTACGGCATCTCTGTACTCCTGACTGAAACAAGATGCTGAAGCCTGGTATTATTTTCCTCTGTTGAAGTTTGTGCCTTTCATTTTCCTTCCTTCTGCAGCCTACGATGAAATCAGCCGCAAAATGGCCACGTGCAATAAGATCTCTAACAAGGAGGATGTTTACCAGCTTTTTGGGTTTGCTAGAAATGCCTTCACCATGATGGCCATGATGGACTACCCCTACAAAACCGATTTCATGGGTCACCTCCCTGCCAATCCGGTGAAGGTGAGTACGGGGACGCGGATGGGAGTCGCCGTTTCTGATGCACGCCTCGGTGACGGGAGCGCAGGGGGCTGCGCAGCCGGGGACGCCATCAGGCACGCACCATCGGTGACGGGGAGGTGGCGGTGGATGTTGCAGCCCTTCCACTCTGACAGCAGATCTACACATTTTAAACTTTTCTGTGACGGTGACTGCTGTGTTTGAAATGCACTGCCGTACGGCTCGTCGGGGAGGGTTTGCTGGAGCCACTCCTACCCTGCTCTGCCTTTACCTTACACAAAGGCCTGTGCGAGCTTGTTGACTCCAGCTTTTAAACACTAAAAACCTGTAGCTTTTTAAAAAAGGTAGTTTTGTTGTAGCCTGCTTCAATACACTTCCATAGGTGTATTTTTCTTGGTGGGTAGGGATGGAGATCTAAAAGTCAGGCTCCTTTCTAAGTATCGCCCAGGAGGATGACATACCTCGGAGAATAAAGCAGAGAAAAGTCTGCTGCTGTGGGGACTGGAAGCCTGTGAGCTTTCAAGAGAGCGGGAGATGGTGAAGTGTGGGAAAGGGGCCTGCCTGGTTCTTGGGGGGCTACAAAGATTTCTCAGACACCAGCTGCTTTTGAAAGGTCCCAGCTTTGATCCCAGCTCACCAGTTGCTGTTGCAATTCTTGGTTTCACCTGGTGTGCCGTCAGCCTCCTGCTGCGGTGCGCTGCTGCGCTCCAGCCCACCCGCCGACGGGCCGGCCTTCGCCCCCGGTGGCATTGATGGTTCGAGTCCTACCTGGAGCAAAATGCTGTGCAAGAGGTCGTACAGGCTACGCTGTACGGGGGCTCGGGAGATGCTGTCTCTGGCTCCACTGGGCATCCAGTTCCCTTCTAGGGTCTGTTTAACAACCTGTAAAATGGAAATAATTATTCTACCCCCCCTTGAGAAGGGCATGAAAATATTCTGATTGTAGGAGGAAGGAACTGTTGTGTATCACTGTGGCTTCTGCGCAGCTGCTTAACTTGGTAAAGGAACAGTCTGTCCTAGCCCTGTCTCCTTGTTGCTATGTATTTTGTTGCTAAAAGGGAGGGGGAAAAAAACCCAAAAACTTGTTGCATTAGGCCCTTGAAAAGCTGAACCATAAAATACCTAAGTGATAATTTTAATGAATCTTCCAGCGTAGCCCTTCCACGGAGCAGAGGCTGTTAATTGTCCTGTCTGCAATTTGCCTGTAATGTGTCTCATCCAGGTTGGCTGCGAACAAATCCTTGCCCACAGAGACCCAATTCAAGGCCTGGCTGCTCTTGTTGGTGAGTTAATCGTACCAGTTTGGTCTTTTATTTAACGCCCTGTTTTCTCGATGCACCTGTAAGTAGAGCTCTCGCGTTGTTGTGCGGGTTGTGTACCGTGGGAGCTGGTATGACTCCGATCCCCCACTGGGACGTTTTGCCCCATATTGGCTTTGTCCATTGGGATGTCCCATGCTGGTCCATGGGTTCATTCTCTCAACCTTTCCAAACTTATCCGCATCAGATTTTTGAGCCATTGCAGCCCCTTAGCCTGTTCACTGTCCGTGAGACGTGGACTTCTAAGGTACTTGGTTCCTTTCTAACAGTTTACCTGTACTCTGGCTCGGGGAGTCACAGGTTCAATGCACGTTCACTGAAGGAAGTTTTCTTCTGCTTGTTGAGGGCAAGGTTGTCATCACAGTGCCCCGCGGTCTTAATCCAGTGGCAAGACAGTCTTAAATACATTGTGTATGCTTATCTCTGTGAATACTTAATTTGTCAGCCAGCAGTGTTTGTAAGGAAATTATTAGAGAGAGAATTCAAAGCTCTTTTGAAGACTTCCTCATAAAATCTCGCAAGTTGCTCATTAAAAATAAGTTCTACATTGGTCATTAGTCAGAAAAACAGGTTGTGAATGACAAAACATTGATTTAAGGAATTCTTATGGGTTTAATGCAGCTTAGTAGGATTGCGAATGAATTCTTTTTGCAAATTATGCATGTCACCGTGATAGCACCAAGTCAGAAACGCATCAATTCCAAATCCCTGCTAAAGATGTTTGGCTGGCAACTAGAAGAGTTGTTAAAATGCTAATGTCTTGGCAAACACTGTCAGATCTGCTTGACATATTCCCATCCTACTTCTTTTCTGAGGCAGAGTGGGACTCTGGTTTCGTTGAGATGAACAAGCTGAGGGTAGATTTCTTCCTCCTGCCCGCAGGGGAGCACTTTGTGCCTCTCCCTGTCTCACCAGCTGCGTTCACCTGGGGCAGCTTAATCATGCAAGAGGCATGATCCACCAGAGCTTTAGGCAGGGGACTGGCTTTCTTCCATACCCATCCCTCTGTGTCATACAGGAAAACGCTGTCTTCTTTCTGCATGTGCTGCAGCGACCCACCTCCTGCCAGGTAGAGCGTAGGCCCGTGGGCCGTGATGCTGAACTGGCAGCAGTTGAACGGGGATAGCGTCAGCGTTGTCCACTGGTTGCTTACAGGACAATAATACTCCGTCTCGTTGACGTGAATCCATTCCTCCGCCTGCAAAGAACCAGACCAACACTCACCCATCGTATCGCGCCTCGAGTGGGCATCACTGCCACATCAGGCTGGCTTGGTTCACGATAAAGGAAACCAGAGTCTCAATGTCTATTTGAATACCGTGGGGCTCAAGGGGCCAGATTTTCAATCCACATTTAGCACTCAGAGCCCCAAAAGAAACTGAATGAAATGCCAGAATGGCGCGGCTTTAAAGGAGCTTTGTTCTTGGAAAATCAGAGGAGTGAGCTGAGCAAGGCGCCCCAGGGACCTGCTGGAACTGGCATAGCCCAAGTCCTGCCTGCTCTCCAGACTTTTAACACATTATGAAGGAAATCGTCTAAAGAGGGCTATATTGCATTGAATTGTGGGCAATAACCCAGTTTGTGTCATCTGGAGGACTTTGACGTCAGCCTTGATGTGCGGTTTCTCTTTATAGATTTCTGTCCCTTCCTCAGTGAGCAATGAAGTGCTCTAAGATGGCTGCATTCCCTCAAAAGAAACCGTACCTGTCGTGGGGCCAGGCCCTGAGTCCTTCCACTTTCAAATGGGAATTGCTGAATGATCTTGGAAAACTCAGTTCTCTTGGCTTCAGGGAATGGGATTCTCCTAGAATGAGCCTTCCAGTCCCTGTCAGGTCTCTTCCCAGAAGGCTGGGCAGTGCTCTCCCTCCTCTTTCAGGCATGGGAAATGCAGATTTGAAGAGGTTTCATTTGCATTCCAGGACTTGAGCCCATCTTTCCTAAAACCTAGGCTAGCGTCCTCACCGCACTCCATTCCTCTTCCCGTCTGCCGGTGTTTCGCCCCCTCTCAGCTCGAACAAGGAGAACCGGGTGCTCAGTGTGTTGGGGCAGGTACGTGACCAGTTTTACACTTAGGTTATCCTGTGTTAGCAGGCTGCACCCTATGTTTTCTCTACTTAAAAAAATGCTTTGAACAGCCTTTGTACTCCAGCAAATGGAGTGTGGCAACAGGGCAGCTTCTAAGGCACTCAACTGCAGTGGCAGGCTCGTTTTCCTAAGCTTGTGGGCCTGACTCGCAACCCTGCCAGTCCACCAAGAGACCAAAAATAATGAAGCCAACCTGTTGGAATAAACCAGTCAGGGCCCCATTACAGAGACCCCATTTTGGGTCAGTTTGGGGATTATAAGAGCAAATGAACTTACTCCTTTTAGTGTCCTTCCTCCGATGCAAAAGATCCTGTCCCTGACTGTGGCCATCCCGTGATCACAGCGGGTAAAAGCCATGGCACTGTTGCCAATCCAGCGTCGGAGGCGAGGGAGGTAGCTGTAGGTGTCTCGTAAGGTTTTACCCCCAGA
Organism: Nipponia nippon; assembly: GCF_047370975.1. Classification (NCBI taxonomy): domain Eukaryota; kingdom Metazoa; phylum Chordata; class Aves; order Pelecaniformes; family Threskiornithidae; genus Nipponia; species Nipponia nippon. The sequence continues at coordinate 308,493 of NW_028262332.1, forward strand.
GAAGCCCCCTAGAAGGAAAGAGGAAGTCTTGAAAATCTGTCCGTCCTCCTCTCCGACATCCAGCAAACCTGCAAACATCAGCAGAGCTGATTTTTTTTTTTTCTTTAAAATACCTAAGAAGCTCCGGTTTAAAATTGCACACCATTCTGCAGAGCTGATGCGGTGTGAAATTTTAAACCGGAGCTTCTTAGGTATTTCAAAGAGGAAAAAAAACCAAAACCAATATATATATTTAAATAAAAGCTCCTTGCAGAAGGAAGGGGAATGTCTCCAGCTGCCTGCCTGCCTGTTGAATTCCAGCCTGCAAAGGGTCTGTGCAAACAAGGGAGATGATTTTTCCGGCTGGCCATAAGCCCCAGCTCACTGGGGCTTGGATGCTCTCTGTGCGTGGACGCTGTACGTGGAGCTTGTGTTTAAAAGTTGTACCGAAGTAATGCTCGTAATTTGGCAGTTTGCTCGGGCAGGGCTGCGGGCTGGCCAAATCACATTTGCAGTTGCCCCGCTGGTTTAGAAGGAAATGAATGCTGTAGGTAGGCAAGATCTTAGGCCCAAGGGTATGGTGTTATCCAGCCTAGATCACTACTGTGTGTTTGCAGCTCTGTGAGGCAGTTTTGTCCTTGCTCTCCGGTGGGAATTGAGACCAACAGAGGTTAAGCGAGCTGCCTGTGGCAGCGTGGCCCAGCTGAGTGAAAGCAGGGACTTGAACCTGAGCCTCAGCCATGCCCCCCCTGAACCGTTATCCTTCCTTTCCAGACGTCTGCGCTGCCGGCGCGGGAGCCCTGCCGCCAGCGGGGTGCACGCCGGGGCAGCAGAGCCCACGTGCTGCCTCCCCGGGGCCTCGGGTGTGCAGTCCCTCCCAGAGAAGTGCCCTTCGTTGCAACTGTGCAACTGAAGTTAATCCAGACCAGATCAGGGCAGTGATGCCGGCTGGCCGTAACTGGTTTGCACAGCAGGAAAGGGGCACTGGAGCTGTGGGGGTTATTGGTGTGGGCACAGGCTTAGACTGTGACATTAATATGCCAGCAAAAATCAGCAAAACTATATGAAAATATGCTGCTGTCTACTAGCTCTATCACCTGAAATGTAGAGGATTCCCTTGTGGGTTGTGCCTGCGTGATCAGCAATAGGCGTGGGGAAAGGAGCTGCAAACTCCCACTTGTTGTCAGCGGGCTGGTACAATTCTACGGTGCGGGTGAGGGTCCCCAGCAGTGTCCCACCGCCCACGGCGAAGATGCGATCAGACAGCACATCCGCGTGGAAGCGTGTCCGCCTCTCCAGCATGCTGGCGACCTGGAGCCAGGAAGTGTTGCGGGGATCAAATCGGTAAACCTGGGATCACAGGAGATGGGTGATGGTTAGCAGAAGGCGGGTGGCTGGCTTGCATCTCCTGTGGCTTCAAGAATTGGTAAACGTTTTATATTGAGACATGGGCAGGCTCAAGCAGCCAGCTGACACAGCGGAGCCTCCCCAGTGGAGCTAGAGGCTCAGTTATGGCCTTTCGGGGGGGGTCTGGGAACAGGGTGTCATAGAATCATAGAATCATTTAGGTTGGAAAAGCCCTTTAAGATCGTCGAGTCCAACCGTACGTCAGCATGTTTCAGCACATCACAACAGAGTTAGGGTTAGGACAGCCACTCCCTGAGGTCACGGGAAGGGATTGTGGTGTGATACCGATGACTGGAAAAGGTACCAAACTGATACCTTCCTTCAGTGCACGATCCCATGCAGCAGCCTGGGGGCAGGGGAGCAGCAACAGCACTGCTCTCTGCCAGCGCCCAAGATGTTGATACCAGCCTGGTAGGGATGAGAGTTAAAGCCAGGCTGAATGAGCATCGCATTGAGAGCTCATGACACTTTGCAGGTCTGAAAACTGTTACAGAATTAAACAAAGTAGATGAATTCCAATGCCTGCAGCAAGCAGGAGGTGAAACACATTGGCTTAATGAAATACCGTTGTTCCAAACACCAGCTAGCATGCGTCAGCTGAAAACTTGTTTCAGTGAGATTTAAACAAGCACATTTTGCATCTCTGCTACCGTTTGTGAAGTAAAGAGAGCAGCTGAGCTTTGCCCGCCTCTCGCCCAGGAGAGGGCAGGACTTCCCTTCCCCTCCCCGGAGCCTGGTGGCATCGCCCCAGGGGCACAGCACCTCTGCTGAGGCTGGGCTTCCACTCACGCCTTCTTCAGCAGTAAATACCTCCCCAGGCTTGTTTTGTCAGCCCTGGTTACAAAGCCCAGGTCGCTGAGCAAGCGCAGGATCTGCAGAACCACGTGCAGCGAGTGCTGAGCTTGGGCTGTGGCCCCGCAGCCGGTGCCGCGGCCCTGCTGCCTCGGCGTCCTGGGCTCCGCTGCTGCTGCGCTGCCTCCAGGCAGTGGAAGAGCGCTGCTCTTTGCAGTGGCCCTGCTGAACCAAGTACGAGGCTGAAATAAGCCCCCGGGAGCATGGGAAAGAAAAATAATACGCTGTTTTTTCTAGCAAGCTTACTGAAGCCATCTAGGAAAACATAAAATCCTGCACAAGTCTGTTCTCCAGGCAGAAGGGGAAGGTCCTGGGAGCTAAAGGAGATTTGCCTTTCAAGGGCAAAACCAAGGAAGGAGCAGTTCTCAAGTGAAGTGGGCAGCTTTAACCGTGCCTCCCGAGCACGACCCCCATGGCAGCAGCAATGGGGATGGGGCGGCATTCGTGGGGCTGCGGGACTGACGTGGACCTGGCTGACCCTGCACCGTGGAAGCTGTGTACAGATTAGGAGGACAACTTACAGTAGGGGCAAGGTGAGACCAGGGCAGGACCTTGGTTGCTTCCCAGAGAGTTTGGAAGCTGTATTCCCAAGGGCTTCCAGTACTGCGCAGAGCACTCAGAAATATGTAGAGGTGGGAGATCTGCGGTGGGCAAGACCAATGACTCCCTCCCTCGCTCCCTCCCTCCTTCCTCACCCAGCCATTTTTCCAAGGCTAAAGGTTTCTTGTGTCTTACCTCATTTGACGGCTGCTTTCCCGTGGGATCAAATTTGTGCTGTCCCCCGATGACAAAGAGGAAGTCGTTGATGACGGCGACGCAGTGATTGTACACTGGCACGCAGAGCTCCCCGACCTTGTGCCAGGTGCTGCAGCTCCGGTCTGCAGCCCACATCTCTCCGCACACGCTGTTGTCGGCGGTTCTGCCACCAGCGACGAGCAGCACGGTGGAACCGGAGCGGAGGCTCGTGCTCTGGGTCTGCAGGACCGGCTGCGCGTACAGCTGGGAGTGGTAATTCAGAGCCTCCTGCAGGTACCTGTGGCAGCCTGAATCCAGCCCCATAAGAGGCGTTTCCTGGGCGTAACTCTGCAGATCCCTTAAAGGAATGAGAGGGAATCTTATGCGCCTTAGAATATCTGCTGCATCTTTCAGCCGCGTGCGGTCGTGCTGCAGCCAGCTCACAGCGGCTCGGAACAGCTCCAGCTCGCTGCAGCCCTCGGCGTCGGTCCTGTCTAAAATTTCACAAAGCGTTCCTCGGTCCAGGTCTTTCAAGCACTGAGGATCAGCCAGGATCTGTTTGTAATGCTGCCCCACGTAGCACATGGCTTTCTGTCTCAGCTCTGCTCGGCCGAGTTTTTTAGCAATGTTAAGAACATCCATGCAGTTCTCGCAGTTCAAGCAACTCTCCAGAAAGAGAAAGCACAGCTTGATCACCTCCCGAACCAGGAGGGTTTCTGCGGCTTTGAAGGTCTCCTCGATATTCTGCAATGAGAGGTCCAGTTTGTTGGAGTAAATGAAGTTGAGAACGTTCCTCAGCCCGGCAGCACTGAGGGCTTTCAGCCGGACGTTACCATCCGGGCTCCCCGCTCTTGTCAAGTTTCCAACAAACAGGATCTTGCAGTAGTTACTTGCTGACGCTAAAACGACCTTGTGGGCTGGAAAACAAACCCCTTCTGCTTCCAGCGTCACGTCGCACAGCACGCTCTGTGAGCGAAGGCTGCTCAGCCCTTCCAGGAGTTTCGGCAGGTAGGTGTCGGACACGAGCCTCGCCGTGCCGGCCTGCGAGCTGAGCAGCATTGCTCTGAAAGGTGCCTAGCCCTGGAGCAGCCCCAGGACTCTTTGCTGCGCGCACTCAGTGCATCTCTTGTGCGGTCTTCTGCGGCCAAAGCAGCTTTGAGAGAGCGGAGGCTGTGCTGCCCGCGCCACAGAGCCACCCAACAGGCAGCGGCTGTAGCAGCCTCCCTCCTCCGCGGCCCCTGCCCGGTGCCTGGCAGAGCACCGTCTGCCTTGCAGAGCCGTGCGGAGCCGTTTGCAAGTGGAGCTGTTGGTGCTGGTTATCGCACAAAACCCACAGCGTTTGTGGGTTTTGCCTGCGGGCTGTGACACTGGCGGCAGCGGAGGGCCACTGGCGTAGCCGCATTCCTCCTCCTCGCTACGGGGTCACGACCCGTCCGCACAAAAAGCAGTGCATTCTTCAGCAGCTCCCCAGCTATGCTTCGCTGGACCGCCCGGTCAGGTGCTCTTTCATCGGGGCAAGCCTGCACACGCCGTCTTTCCCTTCTTGAACAACAGTCAAACAAAATCCCTTCTGCGACGTGCCACCCTTGGCCTTCGGACTAAATTTGATGCATTCAGGCGACAGCTGCTTTCAGGGAGGGGGTGGGAAGGTCTCAGCAGTTGTGTCTCGTTCAGTTTGAAGCATTCAGCTACTGTCCTCTCCAGGGCCTGCTCCTGGGTGCAGCAGGGCTTGGAGGCCGGGGCTCTGCCGAGGCCTAGCGAGCCAGTCGCTTGGCTTTGGCCCCCTTCCTCCCCATGGATACAGCAGAAGCGAAGGGTACTGCGCAGCCAGGCTTGAGACCGTGTAAAAGCTTTGGCAGAAAGTTGGGACCGTAGCCTGACGCCGGTGCAGACCCTGCTAGCGCTGCCCCAGCCTTACACGTGTGCTGGCGGGGATCGCTGCCCCTCTGCTTGGTCTTGGCCGCGAGGTTGTGCGGGAGGCAGCGAGTGAGACAGCGGAGAGGTGCTGATGGGTTGGCTTTGTGCTGTGTTCCCACCTGGCAGGGGTGTTTTACAACTCCTCCGGCTCGGCACAGTGTTATGACATATACCGGCTGTACCAGTCCTGCGCTGACCCCACGGGCTGCGGCATCGGCTCAGACGCCGAGGCCTGGGACTACCAGGTAAGATCTTGGAGACACCAACAGGTGTCGGCTCCTGCCCTGGTGCTCCCCCCACCCCACAACAGCTCTCGTACCTCTCTTAGGTTTGCACCGAGATCAACTTAACTTTCAACAGCAACAACGTGACCGACATGTTCCCCGAGATGCCCTTCACGGAGGCCATGCGAGAGCAATACTGCCAGAGCAAATGGCGCGTGAGGCCGCGAGCACGCTGGCTGCAGACGAACTTTTGGGGAGGAGGTGAGTTGTGCTGGCTGCTCGCCCCTTCGCGTTACCCTGTAGCCGTCTGCCTGTCCCCGCTCTGCCCAGCTGAGCTCCCTGGGGACAGGCACAGCACGCAAACACGTCCTGGCAGAACATCGCAGCCTTGTGCTGACTTGAGCCAAACAGACCTTCCTGTACCTCCTTGAGACAAAGTGGAAAACCTAAAAACTGCCAAGAATTTCTTTTATTCTCCTGTGTTTTCTGTTCTTGGCCATGTTTGCTGCAGTAGCCAAGCACATTTGGGTATATGGGCAGGAAGGAGGCCTCTCAAATGTCTCTCTCTGAATTTCAGACCTGAAAAGTGCGAGCAACATCATTTTTTCAAATGGTGACTTGGACCCGTGGGCCGGAGGCGGGGTAAGCACGCGCGCTGCTGACACCGAGCAGAGCGCCGCCTTTGCAGGGGCTGCGCCGCCCCCCTCTCCCTGTCAGAGCAGCGCTGGCGATTCAGCCCGTTTGAGTTTGAGTTTCTGCGAGCGGCTGTTTTATGCTGACCCATTCCGGAGCCTCAGGACGTTAACGATGGACACGTCGGCCAGTGCCCATCAGCCAGGAACACTGGTGCAGCAAAGGTGGCTTCCCTAGTGCAGAGACAGCAGGAGCCTCCCTACCCAGCACCACAACCCGTCGCATTTCGGTGTCGCGGTGCTGCCAGCCCAGTGCTCCCTGCTCTCTCCAGTCCCAGCACTTTGGGAACCAAGCGGTTGCTCTAAGCAGCAACTCAAACCAGGGCATATTTTGGCTTAGGTTCAACATAACTTCAGAGTGGTGGCAGAGCTCTAGTTCAAAACCAAAAATGACCCAGAACTGGATTTTGAGTTGGTTGAGCTCCTGACTGTAACGCAGGAGTCCCTTGGTTTAGGCTGGCTTGGCAATCCCAGCTGCAAAAGGACCAGGCTGTTTCGGGTGCATGGGCCTAAAGGAACCTGGTACTTCCAGCCGCCTGGACGGGAACAGGCTGAGTGTTCTCATTTCATTTTCATCTGGGGGGAAGCCTTCACTTCATCGGAGACAGATGACTTGGCTCACTGGGACCGTTAGCCATGCACACAAAATCAGCCATACCAAGGATCTCTTCCCGTGCTTTTCCTCCGTCCTGCCCAGCTCATCTCCCAGTTTTCAGAACTGTTGCCCAGTTCTGGCCGGGAACTTGGTGAGAGTTTGTCTCTGCTCCTTTTCTTTCCAGATAAATAGCAGCCTCAGTCCGTCACTGATTGCATTGACCGTTAAAGGAGGTGCTCATCACCTGGATCTCCGGTAAGTACTGAACTCTCCTTTGGCTGACAAAACCCTGCTGCCCTGGGTGTTTGATCTTAGCTAGCCCGGTCCAAAGAACCGGGAGATGCGGTGCTTACAGAGGACCGGACACCAGGCTGCGGCAGCCTGAGCGAGCAATCCTCTTCCCCGCTACGGGGCTCTGGCAGCCCTCAGGGAAGCCGGGCCGTGCAGGAGCTGGCGCTGAGCTCACATCCCTTCACTACAACGTGTTCTTGCACAGGGATCAGCACAAGCGTGCGACAGCCTGTAGCGACCAGTCAGGTGAAGTAGTCCAGCGTCTCTTGGCATTAGCCACCAGCCTTCAGGCCTGGAGCAGAGTGCAGCAGGCACCAATGCAAGGGAGAGCCCAGGGCTCTCAAGCCTGCCTCCCCCCCTCCTGGGGGGTGTGACACGGCAGCTCGCTTTCCAGGGCATAAATTTGAAGAACAAAACAGATAACCTCTGTCCTTGGGTTCCCTGGCTTGGCTTTCCCGGGGCGAGAGGCGAGGAGCCGCTGCCTAGCTCACACTGCTCTGCTCTCTCCAGAGGACACAATCCAGCCGACCCCCCCTCCGTCACGGAGGTGCGCAAGCTGGAAGCGAGCATCATCAACGGCTGGGTGAAATCTGCAGGGACGGAAAGGGCACGGGAGAAGCGCTCGGGAGCCTCAGCGGGCGGACAGCTGTGAACGCGTCCGTCCCCACGGCCTCTGGCGGGGTGCAGGGCTGCCGCCAGCACACGAGGACAGCAGCCTGCTGGGCCATGTCTGCGCCGTTTGGAAGTGTGCTCTCCTCTGCCGTGACGGTGGAAATTCACCCTTCTGAAGCGTCCCACCCGCCCCGATCAAGCATCAAAAGAAAAGCAAAAGGCCAAATCACTGACTGAAGCCAAAACCGCGTTGTGTAGGTTTCGTGCTCGCCTGCTCGGAATGAGGCGGCGTTGTAAATGGTGGAAATAATAAAAGCTTGCCTGGACGGCCCAAGAGTCATCACTGGCCTGACCAGTATGGTGGCAGGAGGCACCTTAAGGGTGAAGCTAAATTGGTTTTCGACAAAAAGTAAATATTAGATGACTAGTGGAAAAGCAGAGGTACGGTCATTACTTACACAGGTTCAGAGGGGACTCCGCTAGCGACCAGTTACATGAAAAAAGACGCTGTCTGCCTCATCCAGTGCTGCGGGTTCGGGGGTTTTTGCTTGGCTTTGTTTTTAACTTGCACAAGAGCTCTCCAGTTGTCGAGCTGGAAGTTTACACAAAGCGATCCCGGTGTGAACTGCCGTCCCTCAACAGCTGTGTATTAGTGACCAGTAAAGCACACTTCCACTTGAGACATCGTCAGATCTTTTTAAAATAAATTACAAGTTTATTAAAGTGTGTGATATCATTTCATGGCTTGGTAGTATAACCAAAGAAGATAAAAAAGGATACTTCTCACCTTCCCAGGTGGAGTAAACTCCTCTTTGCACATAAACAGGTGGGTTCTTACCTACTGGAATTACTACGTACCAATAAATACTAGCGTAATTGCAAAAATATTAAATCCTGGTAATCGATCGGATCCCTCAGTTGATCCATTTACAATGATTTTGAGTTAGCAGAGGAGCCTCCCGGGTCATCAAAGGCTCGCGTGAATACGCAGCCAGAGCCACAGCGTTGCTTCTGTTGCGCTGCTCCAGCGCAGGGCTTTGCGGTAGGCGTTTGCACTGCGGGGCCCTGCCTGCTGTCACAGCACCATCGGCTCCCAGAGCAACCTGGCAGCCACTGATGTTATTTCACAATATTTGGGTGCTGACAAAGGGGTTTTTGTATACAACCCGCTTACCTGTTCCCTGTTCTTAAGCACAAAAGGGCAAAGCTTCTGCTCCACGCCCGACACCGAGAGGTGCGGGAGGAGCAGGAACGGATGAGGCCCATTTATTAGACCTTTTGGATACGTACAAATGAAGGACAACATATGGAAGACCCAATTAGTCAAACTCCAGCCCCAAAAGAAGGACGCTTTAAGACTGTTAGTGGAACTACATCCTCAATAAGACCCGTATCTGCTCCGTTTGTGCTGATGAAAACCACGACACCTCTGCTAAGAGCTGCCAACGTCCCTTTTGCTCATACCCAAGTCGGGCGTCCGGTTTGTTGCTGAAACCATGGCTTACACAACACGGCCGCTTCCAGCCTGACTGAGATGCTCGAGTCCGGTACTCACCCTCCGTGCTCACGGACCGCCCCAACCTCTCTGACTCTAGACTTGCGGTGCCCCAGCAATTATTCAGCACCACATTAGAAAAAAAAAAAAAAGCAGACAGCAGTGGATGTGTCTGCAGAAAGAGAGGACTACATCTTGCTCGTATTGCCCTTCTAACAGCATCCCTAGCTCCCAGCGAGCAGGCACCCCGATTAACCAACCCAGCAGCACGTTACAGCAGCCAAATTCAGCGAGAGTCTTTTGGAAAGTAACTGCGAGCACCCGCCTTTGTCCAGGCCTTGTGCTGGGCCTTGGAGCGAGCGGAGGCCCAGGTGCCTTTTGACCTTCCCGAAGGATAAGAGTTCTTTAATCCTCTTATAACGAACTATACTGATCTCTTATTTTCCTCTTGCAGTGAGTACTTGCCCCAAGGGAATCCACGGAGTGCGAGGGACACAAATGGTTTAATTTATATGGAAGGATGAACTAAAGGCTTTCAGGCGCTATGGCAAAGGGATAAACAAGATATGCATGGACTTCCATGCAGATGATAGATGAGCAGTGCTGAAAATAATTACAAAAACCGGCTTCAGAAACTGTGGCAGAAGTCTGAAGCCGGTGCCACAAACATCCATAACGTTTTGAAGCCTTAAGCAAGGAAGAATGGGATCTAAGCGGAAAACCCTGGTTGTGCGGTGCTCCCCGAGCTGAAGGGAAGAGCCCACCCGCAGCAGTCACCGCTCCTCACGGGAACGCTGCTTGTGGCAGAACTTGGGGGAACACGAAAGCGGAGTGCAAGCAGAGCGATTGACCCAGAGCCCCATCCGGGGTGCAGCCCCCACGCTGGTTTAAGACCTGTAGCAGCGGGGTTGTTGAGAAAAGGCTTCTTTATTCTGTCATCATGTACCAGCATGAGGAGCACGACCAAGATGGGAACATTGCACAGAACAGTAAGAAGCGTCTCTCTGGCCACATGTCTAAGTCAGAGCTTGAAAACTGATCACGTAAATCAGGAGGTTTTCCTGGCAAGCACACGTCATCCATTTCTGAAGAACTCAGGGTTGGTTTTTAGTGGAAGCTGAGGCCTCCAGACTCGGACAGTAAGCTCTAGCAGTACTTCAGAGACAAAAAACCCCAAGCCATTCTTCCCAAATCAAAAGTCAGGAAACACTTAACCCTTCTGCTGAAGCAACAAGCTTCCCAGGCAGCATCCCGGAGCTACCCTGGCACGTCCGTTTTACTGGTCTGGTTAAATACAGAGCGCAGCACTGGAACTCAGGAGCTGAATTGCCTGTGGGGTTGTTTCTAGGAGTGCACAGCTGAAGGGAAGGAGTCTTAAAGGGCAGGAGAAATTCCCAAAACCGTGTAGAGGTGGTAGTTGCAAAAGCCTATCCTGTCCGCATCCCTCATCACTGCGATCTCATGCTGGTATGGAATAGGAAACAAAGCGGATTCTTTGCCCAACATGTGGAGGAGCAAACACAGCTGTCTCTGAGCTTGGCGTGCAACATTGAAAATCTTGCTAACGGAGAGCCAGTCAGCCACCACCACGGACCTGGCAAAACTGCCAGTTTCTAAGATCTGTAGTGAGACTTCAGTTCTCAAAAGGTTCAGAGATGAGATGCTCACCATGGCCCCATCCACCTGTTGAATTTTCTTTCAGCAAACACATATGTATTTTTTTCCCGAGCTGTGGCTTAAAGCCCGGAGCGTGAGACTTCCGAGTCCTGCAGCTGTGCAGCACTCCGTGGCTCTGCCCGTACCCATTTCTGCTTCTCAGTGACCGTGTCAGTGAACAGTATAGCTGGATGGGACTGGGGTTTGTTTGTTTGTTTGTTTGTTTTAATTAGACAAGGCACTCAAGCTCTTGGAGAGAAACCAAGGCAGCTCTTTGTGCAAAAGGACAGAATCGCTGGCTGAAGAGATGGCCTTTCCGCAACATTCGACTTGAGCATCAGAAGCGTACCAGTACACTGAAACACCAAAATGGATTACAGACCCTGCAGTTAAGGCTTTGGTTCAAAGAACCACAGAGTACTCAGAAGAAATCTTTTCAAAGACGTGCAAAGCTTCTGTTGTGCTGCGGCAGCACATAGTGGAACTGAGGTGGGCTGTGAAGCTCAGAGACTAATCTGACACAACCCATTACGTTAAGTAAAAATAAATAAGCAATTAAAGTGACCTTTGCAAAAGAGCAGGAAGAAGCAGATGAGCTTTTATCAGATTATTTAGGTTTGTGCCATTTCACGTGATATAGGAGTCTGAAACAAGCATTTGTTCTCAAAGGTAGAGAGCGCCGAAGGATCCTACCCTCAGATTGAAAGGGCGAGGGCAGTAAAGCCACACTTTGCAAAGAGATTCACATTCCCAGGAAGAGTGAGCTAGAAAAGAAATCAGTTGGACCAAGAGGCTCAGCTAAAAGACAAGAAGTGTGTTTGGGAAAGTGATGATTTATTCTTCTCTCCTTCAACTCATTACGAAACAGATTCTTGCTCTCAAGCCAATCATAAGGCAAAAAAATTATAACACAGACTCCCACAGTCCCATTTGTCGAGTCGATTATGTTAAGACTAGTGTAAGACTTCAACGACAGAAGAATTCTGGTGAGCATTTTTATGTATTCCACTTTCTAAGAAATCTCTTTGTTTCCTCAGTCGGACTGCCATAGAGGCGAAACACCAAACTCCCGAACTTTTACCATCCATAGCCAAGTCATTAAGAGTTCAATACTAGCTTCAATCGAAGGCACAAGGCCAAAGCAACACAAGTCAGTAGGACCTGGGCAGTCTCACTGCATGTATCTGGGTTTTTTTTCTTTTTTTTTTTTTTTTAATCTCCAGTTTCAAGCCTTCAGCTTTTAGCGAAAGCTCAGCTCCTCAGAAACACAAACCTGCTCCACAAACAACACACTGAAGGTGTTTCCTCCCACATTTCAACAGCATTTTCCTTCTTTGCTGTTATGTCAAAGAAAACAAACAGCTTAGGAGCAAATCAGTTGTGCAGACGAAGGCTACAGCTACTGGATTCCACTGCACACGTAAGTGAGAAACTAATTTCCAGGGTTACTGGTGGTCTGTGAACTGGAGGAACATTAACATTCTGCTCAAACTTGTCATGTCTTGCAAATCCCAGGGTCCCTCTGACGACAGAAAAAGGTGCATTTAAATAATTTGTAAAAATTTCTCCATTTCCATAAGCCATCATTAGTACATGGAATGATAAATATGCTTTAAAAGACTTAACAGTGGTCCCAAGGGTAACTTCTGACTCCAGCACACAGAACTGATCGGCATAAAACAAATAAAGATGCATCTTACTTCACAAATCAAAGGTTACAAATACTATAAAATAGATATCCCCCCCTCAGCCACTGGAAAATTAACCGTTACAGTCAGATTTAATTAGTTCCGCTTAGCAGCCCTAGATTTAGAGGGGACTGTACCTCGCTGTCGCTACCACGCACCTGCGCACTTCCCGCCGCTCCCGTTCATGCGAGGGGAAAGGACATTTTGGTGAGAACAACCTCTTTAAGAAATATGAACAAGCACATTTCTGAGAACTTATCTGTGAATACAGGACCGTCCAAGTAGCTACAAAACCAAAAGGAAAAGCACTATAGAAAGCCGATTTCCAAATTCATGTTTTAAAAACTATTTGCACATATAAAAATGAAAGATCCCAGGGCTCCCGTAAGATTTGTAAAAAAAAAAAAAAAACAAAAAAACACAACTGGGTCTGCTTTGTCTTCAAGCAACTGAACAGATTTCACTAATTCTACTGGGACCAGGAACTGTTGTAATACATTTAGACTGTCTGCTTTTAATACTACTAATGAAAATACTTCTACCCAAAGTACTTCTAAGGAAAAAAAAAAAGGAAAATTTCTCCACGGTCCAAAAAATGATGAATAACATGAACTTTGCTGTACAGTTGTAAGCTTGTTTTGAGTCAACAAACACCTTACAATGCAATGTCTGGACAGGAAGGGACGGAAGGAGGCCGACTTCGAATTATACCTAATGTGCTCACAAGCTTTCCCAGTGCCCAACCTCACAAAGCAGCTTTCAGTCAGAATACCTGAGTCTAACTGATGCAAATAATATATAAAATGCATGTGTAGTTTCACTTGCGTTTCACATTATCTCCTGCATTCCTGCAGATAAGTTAAAAAACTGCAATACCTCTACAAAATTATATACCACTTTGAGCCAAACCAGCAGCAAATTCTCTTCCATCATTCATTTCAGCCACAGCTTGAACAGATTGTTCAAAGTGCTCTATAAAACTAAGACACTGTACAAGATGCTTTGCTGCCACTTCTTCTACCGTGATGCAGCACAGCTCGGTAGTTTGGAATGAGATCAGAGTATCAGTAGCAATACTGACAGCTTTGCTTCTACCTGGGACAACGTTACAGTTCTTCATTTATTCCACTTACCACCTGAAACACTATGCGCTCTTAGGAAGGAATGGTGCTGTAACCGAGTGTTTCGGTGAGTCCAGAATAAACCAGAAACCTATAGGCTTATTCCTTCTCTCCAGGGACAATCCTGTGCTGTAAGACAACTCGCTGCATTCCCGATATTTAATGAGCATTTAGTAAGACTGACAGAAGTGAGCTCTGGTTCACCAGAGCCCCGTGAATGTCATGGTCCACACTACAATTATCCTCTGAACCTCATCAATACCAGGAAAACCAGCTTAGTATGGCACAGCTTGTCCATCCCAGAACCAGGGATTAGATTTAAGACTGACATGACTTCTCCAAACCAGAGATGCTTTCCCAAAGGTTTTGTTTGTTTTAAGCCAAAAAAGGTGCAATATAGCATCTCTCCTCAAACCCTGAAAAGTAAAGTGACTTGAAGATAAAAACGCCACCATTGGAAGGTCTACTGACACCCAGTCTATGCTGGCACCCAGATAGGGAGTGGATGAGCTTCTGTGTTAAATACGTATTTGTCAAGGTTGATTAAGTCTATGTCATCTGAAAACAGCAGAAACATGTATTTGAGTGTTTCCCCAAGGAAGAAGCTCTCCATCTTATCTCGTGGCTCTGGATTACTGGGATTCTGGACGTTGTTAATGGAAGTATAACCACCTGTGGGAACCTGTGCAAAAAAAAAAAAAAAAAAAAAGCAGAAATTTTGTATATTTCAATAATCTAAAATAAATTATTTTCACTTCTTAACGTCCAGATGCACTTGGAGAAAATAAGTGCTAAGAAACAGACCAGCATGTTTTTCATTTCATACTTGTTTTTCATTTACATATAAAACTTCAGTTATGAAAAAAATCTCATTGCATTTTAAAAGAAACCACAAGGATAAAATGAAGCAAAATGTCCATTTATGCTTAATTTAAAGAGGTGGCACAAAGAACATCCCCTTGAAGCTTCTGGACAAACGTACAGCAAGTAACCAGTGCAATTTCTACATTAGAGCTGGTCAAAGTATCATACCTATTCTCTTGGGAACAGACCATGGATATTTCATGGCCACTGGCACCTAGGCCACACTTTTACAGCATATCAGAGCGGTATCTCCATGAGCACTGTAGTCAGAATGAATACAAAAACATTAAAGCATTAATGCCATTTTGTGGCAATTTTTCTTTTTTTTTTTTTTTTTGGCAGCTTCAACCAAAGGGTTCTTTCAATTCAGCCAGGTCCTTCTCAGCTTCTGAATTCTAAAAAAGATCGCAGCAGAGATTCTAACAGCTTCCAAGAAGACGTAGAGACACTTTGGTAGTCTGCATACAGCTGCTGCATTTTACTTTTCCATCAGTGCAATACAAGCTCTTTCCCTGAATGTACTAAGTAATGTATCTCAAACCTTAAGGCACTGCATGAACTGAATTTTTCTGTGTGTTCTTATGACCTTCCCCACAGGTATTTGATGACTCTTGAAAGACAGTAGGTTTCCAAAGTTCTCGTTAGAGAGCAAGTGAGCAAATACAGTCCTGACAGAACAAGGTCATTATAAGCTGACCTTACCCGTGTGTATTTATTGAAGTTCTGCAAGATTTCCCAGCCCCAGTCTTGGTATTTCTTATCACCAGTGAATCTGTACATATAAAAAAGGCTTTCCACAGTTTCTGGTCGCAGTAAGTTGTGCCTGTCTGCAGGCTGCAAGAGAAAAAAAGGCAAGAATAATTCAGACAGGGAATTTCCTCAAGGACACATGCAGGAAGAAAAAACAGTGATTCCCATCTCCGTCTACCCCAAAGAGTTTATTATGCATAACTCAGCTGCTAAATACACTCCAGGAGTAATTAAAAACAGGGGCTAGGGTACACCTAGAAAGCGAGGTAGCAAAAGAACAAGCTGCTCCACACCAGAGCACATCACCAGTATCCAGCCGGGAGGTTCAACAGCAGGAGAGAGATACAGAGGAATCATGGAATTACAGCCCAGGCCAGCTATCTGTTCACCTTGATTTCCACATCTTTGTGGCCCTTTTGTGCATGAAGATTGAAGTGTACGATCTCCGGACTCAGGCCTGTCTCTACTTGAGCATACATCTCATAACAGGTTTCTATGAGGGCTTCAGCCAATTTCATATGATCGGCCGTCAATCCATTGTGAGCTCCCAGTGCCAAAGTACCAGGCAAAAAGCAAACCAAGTGATCCTGCAAGACAAGACAACTGTTACTGGGGAAAAAATTACAGAACAAACAGGTAGTTGCGTGTGTGCGGGCCTCTCTGTGTCCCCGTGTGTCTTTTTTTTTTTTTTTTTTTCTCCAAAACACATTTCAGGTACCAAGAACTTGAGGGTAACTTTTTAACGATCTGATGTAATGTAGCATGAGGCAGGCAGCACTATTACAGAGACATCACTAATTTGGAAAATGTACAAGACTGTGTGTTTTTACCTCAAGTTTCTGAAAAAAAAAGGTCTCGTGTCAGGGCAAGGGGGAAGAGAGCGTCTTTCGGTTTACCAGAAGTATACATTTCATACCAACTCATAAAGGGGGGTGAGCAGAATCACCTAAAGGTTTCTCAATAGAGACAGCTAAAGGGACAACATACAGGACAAACTGATCATCCGAATTTAATTTTAAACATAAAATGGAACAGAGATGGGAGTCAGTCACAGGAAACAAAGCTTTGGAGAAGGGGGAGAGGTCAGCTGAAGGGAGAGTTTCATTATTCTGAAAGAATCCCCTTAGCATTATTGTAAGAGACATCTGCAGAGATCATTAGATCCACTGATACAACGGGAAAACACCGATAAGCTTTCAATCGTACTTCTGCCTGAAAGCTCGCCCCTTTCTTGCAACTTTGTTATTTGGGGTAATAAAAAGCTATTACCCTTCACGTCTACAGAGCGCCAAAGATGCAAGAGCACCATTTTTCTAGGGAGTCTGGGATACAGCTGCCTCCCAGGCCCACCACCGGCTCTCCTAGACCTGCACTCTTGTTTACAGCCAGCCGAATGCCACAGATACCAGGCACCTTGAACAAAAAAACTCTGGCTCTTCGTGTATGGAAGAGGCGCACCTAAGGATGATCGCGTGAAGAGCATTCATAGAATCACAGAATCATTAAGGTTGGAAAAGACCCTTAAGATCATCGAGTCCAACCGTTAACCTATCACTGCCAAGGCCACCACTAAACCATGTCCCTGAGCACCACATCTCCCCAGCTTTTAAGTACCCCCAGGGGTGGGGACTCAGCCCCTGCCCTGGGCAGCCTGGGCCAGGGCCTGACAGCCCTTTGGGGGAAGAAGTTTTTTTCTAATATCCAACCCAAACCTGCCCTGGCGCAGCTTGAGGCCGTTCCCTCTCGTCCCATCGCTTGTTCCTGGGGAGAAGAGACCGACCCCCCCCGGCTCCAGCCTCCTTTCAGGCAGTTGCAGAGAGCGATGAGGGCTCCCCTCAGCCTCCTCTTCTCCAGGCTGAGCCCCCCCAGCTCCCCCAGCCGCTCCTCCCCAGCCTTGGGCTCCAGCCCCTGCCCCAGCCTCGCTGCCCTGCTCTGGCCACGCTCCAGCCCCTCCATGGCCTTCGTGGGGTGAGGGGCCCAGCGCTGAGCACAGCATTCGAGGGGCGGCCTCACCAGTGCCCAGTACAGGGGCACTATCACCTCCCTGCTCCTGCTGGCCACACTATTCCTGATACAAGCCAGGATGCCACTGGCCCTCTTGGCCACCTGGGCACACTGCTGGCTCATGTTCAGGCGGCTGTTGACCAACACCCCCAGGTCCTTTCCCGCCGGGCAGCTCCCAGCCGCTCCTCCCCACGCCTGCAGCAGTGCCTGGGGTTGTCGTGACCCAAGTGCAGGACCCGGCCCTGAGCCTTGCTGACCCTCACCCAGTGGCCTGGGCCCATCGCCCCAGCCTGGCCAGGGCCCTCTGCAGGGCCTCCCTGCCCTCCAGCAGATCGACACTTCCACCCAGCTCGGTGTCACCTGCAAACTGACTGAGGGTGCCCTCGATCCCCTCATCCAGATCATCGATGAAGATGTTGAACAGGACCGGCCCCAACACTGAGCCCTGGGGAACACCACTGGTCACCGGCCACCAACACCTGCTTCTTTTGTAGGCAAATCTGAAACGCCAGGTGTGCAAGTGTCCACATATATTTTTAAATTATGGAAAATAGATAACACATAAAATAGGCACTGCCTCAACAGTTTCAGGCACTGGAATTTTATGACCAAAAGAGAAAAAAGAGAAAGAAAATTTGACTCCAGCTCCAAAACGTTCAGTCTTACGGGAACATAAATGGATTTACTAGAGTAACTCAAAGAGAAGGCCCCTGGTTTGCACAGGTGAGACTAGTATCTACAAACCAGTTACTCAGTACTGCCATCACACTGGCTATATTGATAGGCTTGGCTTTTTCTTTTTTTTTTTGTTTAGTTTGGTTTTTTTTCTTTGGAGGGGGAAGAGGGCAAGGCAGCACAGAAGCTTTGCACGTGCCTGTCCATATGTTGATGTTGGGGGTTTTTTGGTGGTGGTGGTTTTTCTGTTTTCTTTTGTTGTTGTTTTAAATGCAGTTACGCTTCTTACCATCTTGGCACTGAAATGGCCATGAGCAAGCTCTCCGACAAAAGTGAGCTTCTTGGGTTGTGATCTCTGAAGAAGATGCTTTTTCACTCCTTCTATGGCTCTCATATAGTCTTCCAACAGTCTGCGAATTAAAATCATTCCCAGTTGGCTCACATACATGCAGTCAGAACACATTTAATCAGAGCTGATGTTCAGCACAATCCTTTTGGAGACTGTTATTTCCGTCTGAAGAACAATATTTAACCAAATGTGAAAACTGACAAGAAAACCTCAAAGTCACCATCAACTGGACATTAATTAGTTATCACTGCCATGGAGCACTATTGGGTTTACTTGAAAAGTAAACTAAATAATTTAAGTCTTAAAGAAAACGTACCCCCAACTCTGTTTCTAGGCAGTAACCAGATTTTATTTCAGGAATCCTTATAAGTACAGTAATTGAAATCACAGAAAATCTAGGCCAGTAAGGACCTCTTGGAGGTCTCTACTTCAACCCTCTGCTCTGAAGCAGATTCAATTAGATAGGCTGCCCGAGGGCTTATCCGAACAATTTTTTAGTGTCTCCATCCAAAGATGTAGTAGTATCTCCATCCGAAGATGGAGGTTCAATGACTTTGAGCAATCTTTTCCAATATTTGACCACTCTCATTGTGAAACATTGTTTCACAGTATTTCATTGGAATTTCCCTTGTTTCAAAGTACTTTTATGTGGAAAAAGCCCTGTTGAATAATTCCATTTTGAGGCTCACAAAACGCCACCGTTCGTGGTCCCAAAGACAACGGTTCTCTGTTTACAGTGAGGTACGGCTTGGAAAAAGCAGTGATGCAAACTGCCTTTGTAGTGAGGCACCTGCTTTGATATAAGACGATGCCTCAGAGAGACACGTTGTCACTCTGTATGCATTAAATCCCTCGACATGAACAAGTCTAACATCATTAGGTTATAAGCAGACAAAAACTGCTTGGATTTTTTGTCTTGTTTTGGAGGAACCCTTGTTTTCCAACACCTCTAATTCCTCTACTCCTTGCAAACATCCTGTTCCACTTATCCAGAGCAGATAAGAGCAACATAAGAGACCTAAAGCAAAGTTTACACAAACATCAAACTTTAGTCTCCTCTTCTAAGCAAAGTTATTCCTTATGGATTAAATCTCCCACCTCAACCATCTTGCAGGATTCACCTTTCCCTAACAAACTCAGAGAAAACGCAGACATCGCTGGTGAAATGAAGTATCATCAGTACTTCAGAAGTGTCTAACTATGCTCCATATTTACTGCAAAGACTTAATTCTCTTCTGTCTGTAACACTCCTCCCACCTGATGTGCTGAGGAAGAAAAGTGTCCTGAGGAGGAGAAGTTTTGAGATCAAGCCTAACTCTCATGCGGTTTTCACATCAAGTTACTCTTGCTTCCTTGGCTTGCTTTTAAAAACAGCGATGTTTTCAGTCGCCTGTTAGGCACGCGCATTATTTTTCTTCAAGCAGCAAACTACAACAGAAAGTTTTACAGCTCACAAAATTCTCACACCGATATGAGAAGTGGAAAGAACTTACTCGTTTTCTTTTTTCCCACCCTGAATCCATTGCTTGAGCAAATACTCATAGTAGCTGTCAGCTCTGGCTCCCAGAGTATAGACACCCAAGTGAGTGAACTGCCCGCTATTGGTATTTATGAACATAGGCACTAGTCCATCATTTTTCCCTGAGAGGGTGTGAACGTGCTTCATCACCTCATCTACAGCTTTCTAGAAGAAAGAAAATAGCAAACATAAATTACAGGTAGAATCATAGAATCACAAAATTGTTAAGGTTGGAAAAAACCCTTAAGATCATCAAGTCCAACCATTAACCTATCACTGCCAAGGCCACCACTAAACCATGTCCTCGAGCACCACATCTCCCCGGCTTTTAAGTACCCCCAGGGATGGGGACTCAGCCCCTGCCCTGGGCAGCCTGGGCCAGGGCCTGACAGCCCTTTGGGGGAAGAAGTTTTTCCTAATATCCAACCTAACCCTGCCCTGGCGCAGCTTGAGGCTGTTTCCTCTCATCCTATATATGCATAAATATATGTATAAATACGTCCTGTATAAATAATGCATAAAACTGGCTAGTAACTTCAGGCCGATAACAAATCTTTAACTACCCTTCCTCAAATTAGCATCAGGGACATCAAGTTCAGCTCGTGCAATACATTAAATACAGGATTTCAAACTTGCTGACTCTCTAAACATCATGTTCTGGATACATTTAAGTACTCTGAAATAATTATAACTATTTCCTTTCCTTCAAGTAAGCCCACTCAAAAGCCAGTACCACGGCACGGGGCTATCATCTGACTTACTCATATTTGCAAAGTAGAAGTCCAGCTAACATAACAACTACGTGAATCATGCAATAGCTAAAACTTCTTTAAATAACTGCGCTCTTCAAAACTTGAGCTGTGGAGACAGTTTAAAACAATAAAACAACATCGCCAAACAAAAAGAAGAGTGGAAAATACTCTTTTCTCTGGAATTCTTTTTATTTCAACTAACTTTTCCTTATACCGTGACCTGCGGTCAGACCCTTACGTAGTGAGTCGCATTTTAGTTCTTTGGATGGCAACACCAAGGTTTTGTTCTTTGCATTTAGATAACGGCATCAAGAAACTGCACACAGAATTCTGACCACATTAAGCAAGGCACAGTTTCACAGGCCCCTGTTTAGCTTAGTATTTTTTCAAAACCTGACAACCTAGTGTCAAACAAAAATGGCAGTGATAAAAACTGGGGGGGTCGGGGGACGGTGGGGATGGTGTTTGTTTTGGTTCGGTTGTGGTTTGGTTTTGCTGGGCTTTTTTGGTTGTGGGTTTTTTGTTGGTTTGTTTTGGTTTGTTTGTTTGTTTGTTTGTTTGTTTTAAATCAAAAGCTGTTTCTGAGGGAGAAAAATAATTATTCACCTCCCCTACTACTTTTTGGTATTTAAGAAAATAATTGGAATTACTTTGTTTCTCTTCCTTCCCTCACCTAGAGCTTCACAACTCCTTTAACGGCACTTAGAGACTACAGAGACCACGTGTATTGATGGAGAGTCAGCAGTGGAGCTGTAGAGAGGTGGAAAAAGAGGAAAACATCGACTGCTTCTTCCATACCTGGAATTTCTCATCTCCAGTGAGACGAGAGAGCTCCCTGAACTCCAGCTGAATACTGGTCACCTCTGCCACAGTGCTGTCGGATGTCCAGCGAGGTGGATGCGCAGTGCCCCGGCCAATGTTGACATCAGAATACGGTATCTTGGAGGGGGTCTTGAATGCTGGCATAAGCCTGTTCCCAATGTCTTTCTAAAGAAAACCCAAGAGCACAGGACAAAACAACAAACAAAAAAAATAAATATACACACACACTCCACTTTAGGTTTTCTTTCACCAAGCAGACAGAAAAAGAGCAAACAGCAGCTTAGTTTTAGCTGGTGCAAGAAAGCCAAGAACTAAAAAGGGCTGTGGATTTATTCATAGTAATGACTACAGAGTTTCTACCTTGTTCCTAGTACTGCATGCCTCACTTGAGTCTGCAATCCCTAGGCAACGTGATGTAATTCTGAAGTCACTGATCGCATCTAGCTAATCTAAAGAGGAGGCTGATGCTGTTAAGACACACAGAAAGGGAGACAGAAGACAACTATCGCTCTTTGCCAACCATTTCTTTCCTCTTTTGTTTCATGTTTTATTACAGTCAGCTCTCCATCAACAGGAGAAGAGGCATATAAGAATACCTGATAAAACACAGCAAGGCTCTGAGGTTATCCAGAGAGCAAAAAGAAGCACAGGCTTAAAAGATTAATGGCAAATCCCTTTCCCACCACTTTCAGATACGAAACTGTTAAAAAACAGCAACATTTAACTTCCTGATGGATCTTCCTTCAACTTTGCCCAACGAGGAATGCACAGCCCGGTCTCCTTTGTAAGACTAGTCACTCACAGCTTTTTCCAGGAAGAGGCTGTCTCCAGAGAGGTGGTAGGTGCTCAGCAAGCCCCCCAGGATTCGAATAGTGCTCTCAAAGAGGTTCACATCCACGTTTTTATCAAATACTAAATCGTTTGCTACCCATTTTCTTGCTTCTTCAAATTCTGCAAGGTATAAAAGGTAGTTCAGTTATGAACTTCTGGCATGTTCCAACAGCTGGACTAGAGACATCAGTACTCCATACATCCATGACAGTTACTTGTATCTGTCTACAGAGATCATCATTTTAGGCGGAAAACTAAAATGAAGAGCATGCGCTGGGAGAAGTTTGACTACCATCAGTGTAATTCTTATTCAGCAGGCACCATAGATGCATACAGACAGAAAAACCCACCAAAATAAAAAGTTCCTAATAGTCTAAAAAAAAAGAAGAAATTGAGGAATTCTTCATTAAAATAGCCCAGAAATTGAGATCTTTTAGGTCCTTCCATTTCACTTGTCAGACAATTAGTTACACTTCCACAAAGGCCTTCTGAACTTTTTAAATTACATCTTTTTAAACCAAAGCTGGTATCTACCAAGATAACAGATAGCATTTTCAGTTAACAGCCATTAACACCTTTAGTCTAGCACTGTCCTGGGAGCCTGCCTCCTCCTTCAGCACTTAACCCATAAAATCCCGACAGCCTGCAGTTTTCTCCCCAGAAACAAAACCGGTTGTTTATCACACTACTAATTCAGAAAGGAACGTAAAAAAAGCCATTTTAGATTCAACGCTTGGCTTAGCAGCAGCATCACTCAATGACTGCTCTTGCACAGGGTCTAACTCCATGGTGCATGTGAGTCGGCTTAGCCTTCACTGTTAGAGGCATGAGCTATCTCAAACCATCTCACACCTTCCAGAAACTCCTGCTGGTGAGCAGGCACAGAAGAACAACCAGTTTCCCAGAAACGGAAGGTATTCCACAGCAGATTAAAGCAAAAGGACGCCTCTGGGTCCTCATGAAAAAAAATGGCTTGGACGTTGGGTAGACTGAGGAGAACCACAGAACCATCCCTGCTGTCAGATGCGGGCACTGTCTAGCAGTGCAACACAACAGGTGAGGTCCTCTTGCACAGAAGCGTTAGCATTCATCCGCCTGTAAGAAAGACGGGCAGCCTCAAACAGAACTTCCATTTATACAGCATTTGGTATTCAGAAGAAACCCCAGGAGCTTTCTAAGGCAATCAGCAAAAGAACTGCTATA
This sequence comes from Nipponia nippon, assembly GCF_047370975.1. Lineage (NCBI taxonomy): Eukaryota > Metazoa > Chordata > Aves > Pelecaniformes > Threskiornithidae > Nipponia > Nipponia nippon. Next base: position 331,526 of record NW_028262332.1, read on the forward strand.
AAATATGAAGAAGCCTTCACCAAGAAGCCGTTTTCAACACATTTAAATTACTAATAATTTATTTTAAAAGCTCTATGCAGTTCACAATTAATTTTTTATGGGAAAAAAAAAAAAGCAGCACGCTGTCAACTTGATGAAACGTCAAGATAGCCTGCTCAGGCCTAGAGCTGCAAACACAGGATACGGAGCTTTCGTTTGAGTTAATATTTTACACAGACTTCAAAGGTAGAAGAGACAGACCCAAGAAAGACTTCCACTGTTTATTGTCCCCCTGCTAGCAGCTCTGTTCTTCCTATCTTGACACAAAAAATCGCATGATTGACAAGTTACAAAGGTGGCTATCTACCAAGGTTAAACAGATACAGTTCCAGAAATTTTTAAATACCACTAAAAAAACCCCGCACCACAAAAAAACCCAAAAAAATTCTTAAATGCAGAATTTTTCTTAAATCATCAAATAATGATTTTTCTTAAATATGAATTGCAGAATTTTTGGCTCAGTTTTTAAAATCTGTTTGAAAGTTTTCTAAAATAGTCACTTCCAGAATAGCTGTGAAAAAACACGGAGCGCAGAGCAGTTCAGGAAGGAGGCAGTGAACACACCCCTTCTCCATCCATTGATTCCCTCCAGAAACAACCTTCTTGGATCCAGATATGAAATACTGATCAGAGATGTGATAAACCCAACCGAGGAGCTTTCAGGCTAACTACCCACGACCGACGGGCAGGAATCCTACAGTGGCTGTATAATGGCACAAAGGTAGCACTAGGGTTTTAGTACAGAAACAAAAATCGGGACGCTTATTAATACATTCCTCAGTTTCTAGCAGATATATCCATCGTTACATGTAACAGCGCAGTATTTCTTTTCTAGCTCAAAATTCTGTTCCAAGAAAAATGGTGTCCTTTAATATAGTTAGGGGGTTTTTAATATTTCTTTTTATACATATTGGAGAGATATATATATATGCATATACCCTCACAGGAGAACTAAACTTATTGACCGCGTGTAATAAATGTTTCTCTCAAAGAACTCTGAACATGTACTGCCCGAATAGAAAATAAGGGATTATTTTAGAGGGAAAAAATGGAGGAGGAAAAAAAAAATTACCTTCTTTTAAGCCTAAAATCCACATGGTATCCAAGGCGTCAATTAAGGTAAGCCCAAGTCCAAACCACTCGCTGTAGGACTTGGACAGAGGCTTCAGCTCATCATGGCCCCAGGCAAAATCCTTGTATCCTTTCCACGCGTGACGGAAGGCTTCTATCACAGCCAGCTGACGCTCGTTTATGGGCACTGCAAAAGGAAACCAGCACCTTGCTGAAGACTTCTGCAGGGGAGTGATGCAGCTATACCAAACACCATTTTGCTGCATTCTACCCAAAAGAAACTTTCTGCCAACTAAATGGTCAGTGTAATGGAAAAACCACCCTCAGATTATTCTTTTCAGTACAGCCTTTCCTCTGTGGAATAACCAGTCAATGTTTCTGGTAAGCAATTCAGCCAGGTGGAAAGAGATCTCTCTCCCTGGCAAAAAAAAAAAGTCACTTGTTCAAATAAAACATTAAAATAATCACATACACAGCTGTTAGATGAGTATCGCTAAAGCTCAAACACCTGAAAGTAAGGAAATAGCAGAATTAAGATTGCTGAAATCAACTGTAATTCAGCTGCTGAATACACATGCTTAACAATACAATCCTCATACTTTACTACATACCATTTCTTCATCATCGTCCCCGTCTCATTCATTGCTTTCTGCTAAATTTAAAATCAGTTGTACAAAATGATTTCTCTTCAACTTTTAATTTAATACAAAAAAGAAAGAAAATTTACAGTTTTCATCTTGGGCAAAGTCTTTGTCCATGGTTCTCCTAAAATTTTTGCTCACAATTCGCCATGAAGTTGAGCTTATGTTACACATCCAACATGAAAAATTTCAAGCCTATTAGCTGGAATTTTGCAAAATTATAAACAAACAAAGATTTCTAGAGCGGGAAACTCCAAGCAGCGTAACTAACCCCATATACATTAAGCTAGCAAAAGCCAAATACATCACATTGTAACACGCCACGTTTCTTGTATCAGAACTTCCTCATACGAACCCAGAAAGCAGAACAACAGGTTCTTTACTCCACTACGACAGCAACTGCAAAAACAACTCCTACAGCTTTCTGGTGAGCCTCAAAAATAGTTCGGGTTAATTGAGGGAGGAAGTCACCTTCCCTGTATTCACAGAACAAAAGGAAAAGGAAGCTGTCCCGTGCAAGCCCTCTCTGTTTAGACTGTCCTTTCCTGGAGAAAAGAGGGAATGTCTGCCTCCTCCCAGAGGCTGTATTTCCAAGATTTGTCACTAAAATTTAGTTTCAAATTCTGAAGGCTAATAAGCGTGAAGGCTGTCATGGTGGAATAAGGACACTGAAAGCCTTGGATGTTCTAGGTAAATAATCCTTCGTATGCTTTTTGTTTCCTTTAATTACAATAAATAAAATAGATGTGTGTGGGGAGGAATTGCACAACTTCAACCATAGAAGTGAACAGAAATAAAAGTATCATTAACCGTGCTGTTTACCTGGCTCCTTCTGGTCTTCAGCTTCCACAGATGAAGGTTTTTCTGGTTCCTTTATTTTACTAGACGGAGGTTCAGTGCTCTGGTCAGGTTCTATCACTGCTCCTCTCCAGCTGCAAGTACAAGGGGTTGTAATTAAGACTTCATTTGATCACAGAAAGTCATGCAAATGAGGGAGACTTATCTCTGCATTTCCTTTTTCTCACAATACTTTGATAAAACAGGAGTTGGATTTTGTATCAAGGATCAAAATAACTATGTTGTCCACTAGATAATTTTTCTGGTCAAAGAAAGTAATTTCTACCAGAGAAATTTTACTGGATTAAGAAATGTGTCTTACAGGCTCTTGGAATTTCATTAAGTATCTTGGCAATGGAATTTAATAAAGAACTTCTAAAAAGAATTAAAACACCTGAGAATGCTGCATTTTATTATCTACCAGCTCTGAAATGATCATAGGAGCCCCTAACACTAAACAGTACCACACAAATGATGATCATCAAAAACTCATCAATAAGCACAAAGGACTAGCTGCTTAAAGTACTTGCTTTACTACCACGGGGTTCACAAGCCTTCCCTGCCACCACAGATGCATAAATCAGTTATTACAGTTTTTTATTAAGAATCTCCTGAAGGAGAAGTCTTTCAGAATGGACTTCAAGTCAAGCCAAGTTCATATCAAGATCAAACAATCTCAACCATGCTGTTTAATGTATAGATATAGAATCACAGAATCGTTAAGGTTGGAAAAGACCCTTAAGATCATCAAGTCCAACCGTTAACCTGTCACTGCCAAGCCCGTCACTAAACCATGTCCTTGAGCACCACATCTCCCTGGCTTTTAAATACCCCCAGGGATGGGGACTCAGACCCTGCCCTGGGCAGCCTGGGCCAGGGCCTGACAGCCCTTGCGGTGAAGAAGTTTTTCCTAATATCCAACCCAAACCTGCCCTGGCGCAGCTTGAGGCCGTTCCCTCTCGTCCCATCGCTTGTTACCGGGGAGAAGAGACCGACCCCCACCTCGCTACAGCCTCCTTTCAGGCAGTTGTACAGAGCAATAAGGTCTCCCCTCAGCCTCCTCTTCTCCAGACTAAACACCCCCAGCTCCCCCAGCCGCTCCTCATAAGACTTGTGCTCCAGACCCTTCACCAACTTCGTTGTCCTTATATGTTGCCTTTGAGTTCATGATATGCCTCTTAAGGGAACCAGGCTTACAGCACCTTTAAGGTTTATATTGTTTACAGTCAGCATACCTTATGACTTACATAAATCCCATCATTTCATTTCTTATTTTCATTCTTTAAATTTGTAACTAGTCTTCACTATGCTTTCATTGCTCTCCTAAGTTTTCCTGTTACCACCCATTTAACTCTACAAGTTATAGCATGAGCACAGGAATAAACCACTTCAAGTCATTCTGAGAGATTTCAGATAATACCAACAGCCAAAACGCTGCTGCAGGCACGGTTCTGGTGCTATGACCAGCTCAGCTGCGCCGGTGCTGAGAAGGACACAAACGTATAAAAAAACCAAGCCTAGTGTTCCAAATCTTAAGAACCTCTGCTGAACTGGGAGTAGTCTTTTCTACATCTAAGTTACATCCCTTCAGTTATTGCCAAGTCAAAATATTTCAATCAACAATATCTTAGGGAATAACATAGTATAAATATAATCACAGCAGCACAGACCCTTTGTAAAAGATATTACTATATCTGCATAAGGGGTCTTTGAACTGTATGATTAATCTTTTTAAGAAAGCAGTAAGAATATCTTGTACGGTTACATGCACACAACTACATACACGTCTACGGCTTCTGCCAGTTCCACTTGGGCCTCCTGTGATCAGTGGCATCGTACCCCTGACCAACACGGACACTGGTGTAATTTTCCAAGTCTGGCCCAGGACAATGACACTTGTGACAGTGTTATTGCATTGGTACTAGTACATTAATATTTATTCCAAAACAAACAGCAGAAACCTACAGACACCGAGAATTCTCCTGAGCCTCAGGAGTGTCTAAGCGCATTAGAAATACAGCCAGCCTGGTAGGGCTCCAAATCCTCTGCCGTTCTGCGATGCAAACAGTAAAACCAGAAAAGCTGCACATTCATCGAAATTAAAGAGATCCGCCTAGCAATATCAACAGCTGCCAGGCCAGACCTGAGAACAAATATATGCAAGGAAAGAAATCAACCTCAGACACGAACAACAAAACGCCCTTACAATTCCCACTCCAACATCCAATGGATCGTGGCGGGGGGAGCGGGGGAGCACTGTAACTTGCTGGAAACGTTTCTACCTGATAACGGATTTCTCCATTTTCTCTTCTTTATCAGCCTGGACCGGCTCTTCCTCAATCCTGCTGGAATCATGTCGGGTCTTCAGTCTCACATCCCTCCGTGGTGGCTTGATCTGAAGATTGGAAGGACCGCGCCGGACATGAGGCGGTTTTGGCGGCTTCTGAGAAAATAAAGGAAAAAAAAATGTGCTCTGTACATTGCAGAGATGGTAAATTTCAAACCATAAATCAACAGCACTCCAGGGTTAAACATAACTTAAGATAAATCTTACTTTGATATCGTATCAGCATGCAAGTTCTGCCCTGAGTAGAAGGTACGCTAAAGAACTTGGTTTTTTGTTTGTTTTAAACTTTTGGTAAAATTACCCAGTTCTTAAGTTTACACTGATAAATTACTTTTAAACTACCTCTACTGCTACCAGATATTAATTTAACAGAAGGCACTGCCAAAGGATTGTAAAGATATTTGATTCCATTTTACTAGGTACAGTACATTTTTATTAGAATTAGCAAAAAGCATGCCAAAGAAAAGCTTACACAATGCCAGTGTTGGGTAATACCAAGAATTACTACACAGTAATACATGTACATTTGTGCACGATGAGGGAAAGATTTAATACAAAATTTCGTATTCATTCACTGGAAATCCCCAAATTCATGAGGTAAATACACAAAGAGCAACACAGTAACCAGTGTTCCTCTCCTCCACTAGTGCACGCAGGCAGTTCGTGTTTCTTTCCCAAACGTAACCCTTCAAAACCTACTAACTTCTGGTCTGTTTGCTGCTATTTTTCCAGCTACCAGAAAAGCTGTTCCAGTTCAGTGCGACACCGACTGTATCCTACGTCTCATGTTCAGCCACAACTATTTAGGCTCCTCACACCAGCAAGACTGACGTCCAGAGCGCTCCAAGTCCAAACAAATTAATCACAGCAGGAAAGTGAAGCCTCCAGTAAGAGGTCACTGTGACCTAAAGTCCTGGCACTCCTAGGTATATCAGTGATTAAGAAATATTATACTGAACACATAAATAAAAAAGGTAAAGCCAAGAAACACTATACCAAAGCCTTTCCTGAGAGGAGAGCGTTCCACCCAGAGCAGACTTTTATTGCAAGTTATAACGCTTTTCTCCTCAACAACTGTTGGAACCAAGCACCATCTGCAGGTTTCACAAACTCTTTGGTAGCTTTATAAACCTCATTTCTCCTCATAGTACCTGTGGTGAAAGCTCTGGGTAGTCTCCAAGGTTGGCATCTGCTTTCTGGGGTGCTGGTAGAACGGCTGGATTTGCCAGCTTTAATCCAGGAATTTGTGGTTCTGTTCTCTGATCATCCAACGATTTGTTTGTTAGGCCTACACACACAAAACTGCTCAGCACAAGGAATCAACAGTTTAGGCTCCAGCTAGAAATTTGTAACAGTTTGCAGCATTCGCATAGGAGATGCGCCTCCAAAACGCATTTCCGTTCACAAAACATTGATGAACACACAGGGATTGTTAGATACAAAGCGTCCTTTGGCATTAACACTCTCCCTAAGGTACAAGGAGGCTGCTAAAAGGCACATACTTTTTTTTAATTACTATTATTTTAGCTTCTCAATACAGGCAGTAAGATAATATCAAAGGTAAACGTGCCTTTGTATTGTAGAAAAGCTTGGAATTTCTAATCTGATGGACAATCAAAACCAAGAGAAGATTATCTTATCCTACTGTTTAGGTTTGGGTTACAGATACCCACGTACAAACATAATTAAAAAAAAAAAAAAAAAAACCAAACACCAAACCCAAAACACTCCCAGCCTCCAAATCTTAATTAACTAAAACAAAACATTGCTCTAGTCAAGATAAATGATGAAAAGGCACCTGAAAAATATTTCTCATTAAGCAGAAACAAGTCATTGAAACACGTCACATAAAACCATCTGACAACTACGCTTTAACGGGTACACCCAGTCACTGTCAACAAAAATTAAAACTAGCTATAAGAACTACAACAATCTCTTAAATACAACACACACATTCCGGTCATTCTGAGCTCTGCAGAACACGTACTTTTCCAGGGTTCCCCCATGCTTGTGTATGAAATGACTCCGCAGACCGCCAAGAAGGCAAACAGGAAGAGAATTACGCTCCGCTGTAGTCGAGACAGCTGCTTCCATTTCTTTAGGAGAGAAAATAAGTAAGAGGAAGAATATTTAGCACGACATTAAGAGCCTACTCAGTCAAAAATAAACTCTTATCGGTTTCATTCAGAGCAAGAAACGCAAAACTGAGTAGGTTTAATTTTACCCTCTGTTTCCAACTGCAGACATCCATCGCTTATTTTCTTCGACGATAGAGAAAACAGAAATATAACATGCTAGCATACGGCACAGCAGGCTCGGAGAAACATCAGAGCCACTTGCTGCAAGAACCTCAGGGGCTGCCAAGCGCCGAGATTCCCAGAGAGCATCACCGACAATGCGCTGACTTTCATCCCAGCCTTGGCTGGCTGACCCGTGCATCTGGCCAGGTATCATCAACTGGGAAACGAGCCAAAAGCCTCCTGCCTCCCTTCTGGCCGGGGAGGTACTGCAGAACGTACACGCAAAATAAGAAACGGAAGAAAGTGGTAGGAAAACTCAAAATGTTACCGCAGCAAAGAAGAAAGGCTCAAAACAAGCTAAGCAGCAGTCGCCGGACAAGAAAAGCCAGGCACCCTGCCTCTGACAAACACGTGTGGAACCGTCACACAGAACAGGTCCTGCCACCACAAAGTCACCAATGCGCAGCAACATGAAAATGAAGTAAACCAACAGAACAACGAGCAAGACAAACCCACAATGTTTTCAAGTTGAGTCCTGGGCAAAAATGTGCTTTTAAAACTGAAGCATATACAACAAAATCACTAAAAGTCAGACAGCAAATGCTACGTTAGCCTGAGAGAGAAGTTTCCTCCATTTAGAGAGAGCAGTTGAAGTTAACGTTTAACTGCTAAATTACCATTTTGTTAGTTTTCTAACAGTCCTATCAAAATTCACCAGAGCAGCATTTGCTACTGGTTTTGGCATACAGAGAGGGTGCTTCAGTGCCAACGCTACGCTTGGGAACAACACGCAGTTTCCTACAAACCACTCTACACCCCACAGCATTCCCGCAGTCCTCATCTTCTTAATAACAACCAGAGGCTGCAAAGGTTTCAGCGAAGAACTGTCCGTGTGCTCGCGCTGCTGGGTTTCCCGTTTTCCTCCCGCGCTGCTGACAGCGCAGCAATCCTGTACGCCCTTCCCTACGCACACCACAAGATGCTGATCCAAGCCCTTCGCCTCTACCTGCACGGCCAGCCGTATCATCATCTCCCAGCTGCAGAAGGATGCTTGACACCCAGCAGCCCTGTGTTTCTTCAGGGTAGGATGGGAAAAGAGGCAGTGACTGTGGTGTCTTGGGGTGGGTAGGAAGGAGGCACAAGAATACAGGAGGGCATTCACCACCGTCTTACTTTTTTTTGATGACAAAGAATAAGGATAAAAGGAAGGGTGAAATATCTTCTGCCCTACCCCCACATTTCCCTAGCTGTAATAAGAGAGAAGCTGCCATACTGTGTCCCTAAACAAGTTCTTCATATGCTTCATCTGACACCTGTAAAGCCTCTATAGCTGCCTATACCTCATCTCCTATCTGCAACACGCGTTACCTTGTCCCTTTGACTCACATCTTCCCACCCCCGGTAAAGCTGCCTGCCCACTCCCTACTCCCAAGCAGACAAGATGGTCAACTTCCACACCGCTCTGCTGGAGGCCCCTCTTCTCGCACTCAGCCTTCCCGCAGAAAGCAGAACTGTTCCCTTTACCCTCCTCCCAAGGCAGAGGGCAGGGCTCCCCCTTCAAGCCCTAAAACAGGGGGAAAAGGCACCGAGACCAAATCCCCCCCCCCCATACCCCTGCCCAGAGCACAGCGGTGCCCCCCAGACACCCACGAGCAGAGGGCAGGCTTCCCCCCGGACGCCCACCACGTCCCCCCGCCCCAGCTTTGTTCACAAAAATTAATTAAGATACGACTGAGGGCAGCCTCAACCAGCCTGCGCCCCAGAAACCCCACCAGGCGGGGAGCTGCCACCCGCAGACGGCTCCTCTCAGAGCCCCCGGCCCGGGCCACCCCTCCCCAAGGCCCAGGCCGTCCTCATCGTCGCCAGGGCCCACAGCCCCGGCCCCCTCCCCCGCTCGGAGCGGGGGGTCCCAGGCCAGGCCCCCCCAGTCCGGCTGCACCCAAGCCCAGGGTCGCCCCTCATCGCCCGTCCCCCCCCAGCCCAACGGGCTCCCTCATCGCCAGGTGCCCCCGCACCCGGCTCGGGGGTACCCGCCGGTACCCGCCAACACCGGCTCCCCACCGGCTCCAAGCCGGGCCCGGCCCTCACGGCCCGCAGCCCCCCGCGGCCCGGGTCCCCTCAGGGCCCGGCGCCCGCCCTCACCCGCCAGCAGGAGCGCCGCCTCCAGGCCTTGCTGTTATTGTAGCCGCCGGCCCCCACCGCCTCCTCCGGGCTGAGGGTGACGGAGATGAAGTCCCGTCGCGGCGGCGAGGCGGCGGCGGCGGCAGCCGAGTACATGGCGGCGCCTCAGGGGCCGCAGCCCGCCCGCCCGCCGCCCTGCGCGCCGGCCGCCATCATCCCGCGCCTCCCAGCGCGCCGCGGGACGGAGCGGCCGCTTCCGGGTGCCGCTCTAGCCCCAGAGCACTTCCGGGACTCTATGGCGCCCCTAGCAACAGCCGCGCCGCGCCCTAGCAACGGCGGCCGCGGGGCCCAGCGGCCCCGCCGCGGGCAGCCATGGGGCGGCGAGCGGCGGCCCGGAGCGGCGGGGAGGGAGCGTGGGGCTCGTCCTCCCCACCGCGGGCAGGGAGGCGGCAGCCGCGGCCCGCACCGGTGCCGCGGGGGCCCTGCGCCGGCCGCCCACCCGCAGCAGCGGCCGGGGATGCCGCGGCGCTCGGCCTGGGCTTGGTCCGAGCCCCAGCAAAGCCAGGCGCCATCCCGGCACCGGCGCCTCTTTCGGGCGGGGGCTGGGGGCGTCTCGGGGCTGAATTTCTTCGGCTCCTTCCCCGTGCTGGCCCTGGCTTTCTGTGCTCTCGCCGCGTAGCCAGGCCCTGCCCGGCGAGGGCTTCGGCTGCCCGGGCGGGACAGGAGGCGTGAGGAGAGGCTGGGAGCCCTCGCTTTTCCTCTGACGTGATGCAGGCCGCTCACAGAAATACTGGCGTGAAAGAAACATAAATGGAAACGCGCACGTGGGAGGTCATCGGGAAAAACCGCTCAATGAGAACTGGCAGCAGGGCCCGCGCGCTCGCCTCAGCGAGCTCGGGAAGGCGCAGCTCCCGTCCGGCTCGGAGAGCCGCGCTCCGGTATGGCCGCGGCACCGGCCGCGCAGCAGACCCCGCGCCCCGACGAGAGGAGGACGCACCAGACACCAGTGCTCCTCCCGCCAGGAGGGCGAGCACAGCGAAGGAAAACCCCAAACCGCTGCTGACTCCCAGAGAAGAGCTGTCTAATGGCATCGTCACCTGCTAGCGAGAGCCCCGAAGACACGTCTGACAGCCGGCATCCCTCACCCTCGGCATCACACGCACACAGTCCTGGGCAGGCAACGGGGGAACCTGAGAGCAGACACCTGAAATCTGTCAGAGGATGTGTGCGAGAAAAGCAGCTTAAGCGGTTGTGTATATAAAGTCTTCCACAAGATCTGGCACTGAATTTTGGTACTCAGCAGGATCCACTTGTCCCACACAATTCCTTCCCTCACCTGCTTCTCCTCCACAGAGCCCCAGCCCTTCGTCACTCCCCGTGCAAATAGCTCTCTGCATCTCGGCTGGGGCGGAGGAGGGACGTTATCCACGGGTGCAGAGGAGCAGGGAACTGCGCTCTTCAGTGAAACACACATTCAGAGCCACAGCATGGCTTCTGTATCAGGTTCGTAGTCCAACAGGAACAAGCAAGCGTTGAAGCAGCCATGGATGACTGCTGAAGTGCTGGCACTGAATTCACCTGCAGCTGTGCCTAACTATTCAGTTCACATGCATCATTTAAGCCCTTAAATTTGGAATCCACCTCGCACTAGATTTCCAGATAAAACTGGAAATTGGGTGTTTTTCTGAGCATTTCATGGTTAAAAAAACTAAGCAAGCAAACAATTCTGGCAGATATGAACACTCCGCATAAACAAGCGGAGGAAGCCTGAAGCATGCATTCATTTTTAGTATTTATCTTCCTGTCCCAGGAAACGACTGATTCATGTAGCTTAAAAATCCCAGTAGCCTTCATCTGGGTGCCAAGAGAGAGAGGTGGGGTGAAACAGGTAAGGAGGACTATCTGCTGCTGGCCTTTGCTGGGTTCAGCACTAAACCCCCAAAAGAGAGGACAGTCTGTCATTTGTGAAAAATTACTAACTTCCCCCAAGTTCCACCGATTCTATAAATAGAGCCCTGTTTAAAAAGTTGCTTGGCTTCCCATTGCCAGGCAAAGTTGCACCACAGTGAGTGCTCATTACCTACACAACAGCTGTGACAGCCTGACTCAGATCCACATCACTCAAATCTGCTTTAAATAAAAGAAAAACACACACCACCCACAATTAAACTCCCTCCCCTTGGTAAACTGAGTTGAAAAGCTTGGGAAAAAAATAAACAGGATTGCAAGCAAGAACAGTCTCTTCTGTTTTCTGAGGAAAAAATACATCCCACGATGTCACAGCCCTTCAGGAATTGCCCTCAGCTGAGTTCCACACACACATGGGAAGCGTGGGCACCGCTGCCTCCAGCCACGCCACCAGTGACACCGTCTCAGCGTCCTGCAGCTGTGGTGACAACAGCCATGATGTGTAGGGACAAAGACAACAAGTGTATTTTCCTCATGAACAAGAAACACAGACAGACACATGGAAATCACAGTAACATCTTTATTATAAAAATTCTTAGGTGTCCAAACGTTTCTGGAGTACTACAGTACTACTACCCTTTGTTTCAGGTACTTTTTTCATTTCATAATGCACACTAGAATTACTTTGTTACATACAGGACAGATTTTTTTTTATTTTTTTTAAAGTTCTCTCAAAATTCTTCCTATGTTCCCGTTTAAAATGTGAGGAGTCGTAGGAAAAAAACCCCAACAGACAAGGCCTTCAGCATTCTAATTCAGCTTCTCCTTGAAAACAACCTCTAAAAACCATTTCAGCAGCACAGCGTACACATGATTAAAGCACACGGGAACTGATGTTTCAAAAGAGAAAGCACTTTAGAAAGAGCAAAAGAAATATCCTTCCTTTATAGCGCAGTGCAATTTAAAACGAGCGTGTGCCTGAATCGACAAGCAATACTCACAAAGGTACAACACAGTTTGTTCTCAGATACAAAACTTGACTGACAGGAATGGAATGACCGATAGAAACGCTGTGAAAAAAAAATTACAGAATTGAGCGTCAAGGACAAATGCTTAATTTATACTAAAAATGGGAATTACTGGCTGCAGATGCAGAATGAGGTAATCGGAACTGTCATTAGCTGGTTTGCATGTGCAAAAGGCTCATCACTTACGTGCGCGCAGAGCGAGTTTATACCTGAAAACGCCGCCACTGACACCGAGATGCTTTCTTTGGAAAACGGGAGCCTGCTTACAAACTGTATTTACTCTCAAAGCCATTTTTATACCTCCCCAACATTCTGAATACAGCTTCGTGTCAGGAATTACAGCCAGCCACACAAGTTATTTAAAAGATTTATGCTTAATAAAATAGCATCAGCAATTCCTCAGGAGAAGCAGACATATGAAATAACAACGCTCCAGATGAGGCATCCTCCTCGCCACCTCCCTTCACACCCGATTCAGGGGAAAAGCCTGGAGCGCTCCTCCAGCAGCGGCCACCCAGCACCTGAAGCGTCCTCACGAAGGGCGAGACGACTTTGGCGTGCTCAGCACAGGCTCCGCAGCAGGCAGCTGCCCGCCCGGCACGAGCTTGCCGGAGCAGCGGCCCGGGGCTGAACCCCGCGATCACGCAGCCAGGGCCGAATTCACATGCTACATATGTTCTGGCAATTAGTGTCCTGAATTAGCTGACACTTATCTTTACATTACAGTTAGGAATATATTTAAAAGGAAGGCATCTAAAGAATTATTTCGTAAGTGAAAGTGCTGGAAAACTACCTGGCCAGAAACTGTAGAAGCAGAGGCTGGTGTTTTACTGTGTACACTGGTTAAGCTGGGATTAAGTCTTTTTTTGGTTTTGGTTAAGCATTAAATTCTACCATCAGGATTTGTTCCTCTTATTACTTTCAGGTACTTTAAAAGAGTCCCCTTTGAGGGATATGGTATACGTATACCAGAAAAATGAAAAGGAAAAGAAATGTTTGTTATACACAGGAAGAGCAGAGGGTTGTTGTGAAAAAATTTCTCATCATCTTTCTCTTTTTTTGAATTTAAAAAAAGAGGTCACTACAGCTGTAAGGAGCAATCAGTCTAAACTGCGTATTTCCTTCTGTTTTCTTGGAACGACACCAGCGAGCCCAGATATGCAAACTCCTCTGTCCTGCTCTGGAGGCCAAACCTCGAGCAACGCTTACGCACAGCGGCATCCCTCCCTACAGCAGCCTCCGCCGTATGATCTGCTTAGAGGACGCAATTGCTGAATGGGACCTTCAAACCAGCACAGGATTAGGGAAAAGGCGGATCAAACTGATTCTTCGGCTGTGCACACAATTTAAAAACAAAATAAAAAAACCCAAAACCCAACCCCACCAGCACAAACAAGACACCTAACAAGGCACTGCAGAGATTTAATCTTCTTGAATGCAAAGCTGATTTATTAGGCCCTGACTGGCTCTTTTACATATTCGTATGCACAGCAAATAAGAAATATAAAATGTTTGGTACCCGGAAGGTATTAATCTTCATTCACATCCAAGTCTACAAAACAGACTGAGGTAAAAGGCGTAGCCTTCAAAGTTACCAAACAGAACGGGTGAGCACGCACGTGTGTGTAAACACAACTGCTGCAAGGATTTGGCATCGATCCGATACTGCAAAGCAATTTTTTTTTATAATGCACTTCATACTGACATTTGAGTAATGTCAGTTCTTACAATGGATCTGACAGACATCTGATTTGAGGGGGAAAGGCCTCCCTCCTCTTCAAGAATTTCCTAGCATTTCCCCTTTGTTTTCATCGAGTACAAAGGGAGAAGGGAAGTCTTTGTTCTTCATGTACGCCTCCAGACCCTGAGAACGTGTGAAAACAGTACCGTTAGGCCGTAAATGCACCAGACTGGTTACCTGCGCTGCTTTTAAGCCTATGTAATGTCCTCAAAGAACGACTGACTACCCAAAGTTAAACGGTCACGGGAAGGACAGACAACAGCAACAGTTTCCCCAGTGACAGAGACGGAAAGCGTTTCAGCCCCAAGCCTGGGGTTCATGAAGGCGAGGCACCGATGAACCATAAAACAACGGACCTCAGAAACCCGCTTCTTGGGGAGGGGCAGGCATGGGAAGGTGTGTCCTTAACTCACATTAGAATAATCCTAGCAAAGACAAGTCAACTTAAATTGCCTTGTTTTCATTTTGTTCTTACAGTGCATCGATTGCGATGAGCTCGCTACCTGCACGCAGAAACCTAGCGAAGATATAAAGTTTTATGAACGCCCTTCCCCGCAGCGCCCACGTATCCTCCTGCAATCCACTATTTCTCACCCCGTCTGTCCTCTTCTCACTACTAAATGGAAGCAGCTTTCCCAGGACCAGTTATTTTCAGAGGGACAAACTTGAGAAATCTGTTCTAAGACGTGGTTTCTCTAAAGCCAATGCACGTATCGCACTTCTCGTTCAGTATTCACTCACTGCGAGGGGGGGGCACAACTTAGCACACAGCCGAACACAGTGACCCCATGCATTTTGTAAGTCGAATATTCTGCGCTTGTCATTCAGAAGATCTCAAAGTATTTGTGAGTCTTCACGAAACTGTGCAGCCTCGCTGCAAATCTCATTTTACAGATGGCTAAAACTGAGAGTGAACAAACTGCTGAAGGGTAAACCATAGTGGAACCACGAAGCTAACAGAGAGCCCGAGTCCTAGTTCCCTTGATCTTACCACTTCTCAGCAAGCCCAGGCTAAAGAAATCCCCTCTGTTTCGAAGGAAATCAGATGCATACCTGCACACTCTTAAAAATACCTCCACAGATAGTTATTCTCACCTCTCCAAAGTAAGACACTAACGGAGAAATCTCGCACACGGCCGGAGGATCTTCAGTTCCTGAGAGACTGGAGAAGAGAACACAGGATTAACTTCTCACTATGCTTAAAAAACAGTGCATCTGTGAAAGATCATCAAGAACAGGACATCCAGGATAAGACATTTGTTATATTCACATGCACCAGGCATTATTCAAACACAAAGTGTGAAAATAAAAGGGAATTAGCAGGTCCCAAATATCTCTCATGGAAACAAGAACATTGCTTTTATAGAGGTGCTTTTCAAGTAAAATGAACAGCTCATGGGTTTATTAAACTATGAGCTGATGAAGTAATAGCCCCACGGAGTAAAAGCAGCTTCCCATTCACCGTGATGCAGCAAGTATCTGCATTGGTAACGCTGTAATAGCGGCTCCGTGGGCCCACCTGAGAATCTTGCTGGGCTTTAAGCACTGAAGCCATATTCACAAGAGCCGGTGAGGACTACAAATTACAATTCCTTGGGCTGGCTACATCCAGAAGGATGGAAAAGGTTGCCCTTGGGTAAGGAGTTGCCATAGCAGGAGTCAACTCACAAGCCCAAGGGGAGGAATCTCTGCCAGAGACAAAGCCCAGAGCGCTGGGCATGACTGTCTAGAGCTCCCACAGCACTGACGGAGCAGGAGCTGTAACAGACATCACTCTGCACGTTCAGAAAAGACCGGCTGAATGAAAACCCTGCTGAGTCACCCTGTGATCCTAACTAATGCCCGGGTTTGTCCAGCACAGTCCAGGCCGTTGGCATGGCTGGGCAGCCACAGGCAGAGAAGCTGCGGAGAAGGTCACAGAGGTTCGTACCTGAGTTTCTCCGGTATCCTGCAACCATTTTCATCCAGAAATCTGGCCCCAGCCTTGAGGGCCCAGCGGTAATGCTGGGCCAGGAGGGCTTGCCGAGCGGTGGTAGGAGTGTCTTGGTCAGCTGTGTCTGCATTTTTTAGTGGCGAGAACTCCTCTTCTCTCAAAACTTCAAATGCCACAAAATTCCTACCGGCAAAGGGGAGAAAACAGTGATAATGAAAAACAAAGCTAGCCGTCAGCCCTGTTGATGCAACAACAACTTTCATGCGAAAAGGCTCATATATGTTTTAGGGAGCAGTGAGGTATGCAGCCTGGGGCAGTCAAGCTAAGGAAAGCCCACCTCCCATCTGAAGAGCAATGAAGTACCAGGGCTGCACGATGGAAAAACACAACAAGCCCGGTCTCTGTGGGAACATAACAGCGGCCTCACGACCCTCCAGAGCTGTGCACAGGTGAGAGGAACAGGAAAGGATCCCACAGAAACCTCTCCAGGCACTAGGAGGCTCGTGGACAAAAAGTCTCAGCTAAGAGCAGGGCAGGATGGCGAGAGCAGCGGTGCCTGAAGCTCAGACACAGCGCCGAGCTGCGCGGCTCGCTCCAGAGCGCCGCACCCCTGCTCCAAGAAATGGCCGCTTCGCTTGGGAGACTGTAAGCAAGGATCAGCTGAGGACACCGGTTCCCAGGGATGAACAAGCAATACGGGAGGATTCACAGTTGAATGTTAAGTACAGCTGTTTACCAGAAATGGGAATGCAAATTAAAAAATCCCACAGCAACCTCTGCACGTTTCGGTATTTCATATGTGAAGAGCAGCTGCCGAGCTGGTTTTGCATTATTAAAAAAGCACAAGGAATTGCTGCTTGCAAATGAGTCCTTTCAAAGCTCAGAACTCGGCACTGTTTCCATCACACTGGTTTTGCCTTTGCTATGATACTTCTTTACTGAACGCACGTCAGGAAACAGAGACCAGTTCAAACCTAAAGCAAATCCTCTAAAAAGAAAAATATATCCCCAATCAAAGACAATTCAGCTTGTCTGGGGTCTCTTCTTGCTATTTATTTAAGCCTAAACCAGAATCTTTACTGCTGAATTCGAGACCTTGGAAAATAGGTTTTATAAGACCACTTATGTTAAATTCCTAAATTATTAAAATCCCACATTCCCTAAACACAGAGTACCCCTGACTGCGCCAACGCTACGGCACAGCGCTCTCAGCTATGTTTTAGAGCTTGGCAAGTCAACACTGCCAGTTCCCACAGCAACAGTAACTTGGCCCCGCGGTGCTTAAGCGACCTGTTTTCCGCGCATGGAGGCTGTGAGCCGAGCCCTGGCGTAGCACGCCCCAAAAACGTAACCAGAGCTGCAGTTGCCATGGAAGCCACAATCCTGAAAGACCCAATTTTTGCAAGTCTGAATACTCCAACATGGGTTCGTACTAAACATTGGCTTTGCACTCAATTTCCCTTTTTTTTCTTTCTTTCACAGGGCTGGCAGAGGCCAGGCCAGCCAACACATCCTCAGCGGAACGAACAGTTCTGGGAGCACAGTCGGAGCAAGCCCGGCTGCCGCCAAGCACCCTGTGACCGCACCTCTCGGAGCCTGCGGCGTTACTGTTGTGTTGGAGCTTGGTGTAGATCCAACAGCCTTTCTAACAAGCCACCCACAAAGCACGCGCTCCCTGGCAAGGTCTGTTACAACCTACAGTCATTCAAACAAACATTGAGAAAGGGAGGAAAAAAAAATAAAATCGTGTCTGCCACTAACTTAGAGAACTGGAACACATCAAACACAAACTTCTCCAGCTTTATCCCGTTTGGTTTTAGCGGTTTTACCAGATTTCCCTCCTCGTCAATGTAGGGCACCTTCTTTATGGCTACATGATGCCTCAGCTGCGGCTCATATTTCCTGCAAAAGGAGAATAAACAAGTTCATTTACTTTGTGCCCACTTAGAAAAAAAAAAAAGCAGTACACTTCTGGGAAGCAGATGGCTTAATACTGCTGCGGGTCATCTCTCAGCTGCTGTGGGTGTTGCTCTCTCCGAGTTGATCCAAGTCACATCCAGGAAACGCTTCCCTGCGCGGAGCAGCCCGGCCAGCAGCACTCCCCGTACCAGCGGGACGTGACAGGGTAAAGCAAGAGGAGAGGGAGGGCCTAGCGTCGAGCTGAAATTGCAGGCAGAGTTAAAAAAAGGTAACGCAAATTGTTATCTGACTGGGATGACAATGGAGCAGAGCGGATCCCTCACGCAAGGGTGGATCAAGCTCTTCAGGAAGGTCATACGGCTGCTCACTGAATGTCCAGCATCACATCCCCATCTCCCAACACCAAGATGCAGAGGCCTCCCCCAGCTTCACCCTCTCCCCCAACCTCTGCTGTCCCAAGGGATGGCACGGGTGACATTCCCATCGAGAATCTCAGTCTGGGGCTGCATCACCGACCACGCTGCAGCCCACGTGGCTGCTCACCCTTGCAAGCCCGGGAAGGTCATGCACTGGTGTATCTCCGTCAATATAGCTACAGCAAAGCATGCAACCTCGTCACTGGGTAAGGCCTGAAGAGCACGCTGGGGCTGTTTGAAAGTGGACACAGCTGTCTTGAACTGTTTGGAGGAGAGAGGGGGTGAAGAGCAGAGCAGGAGTTGCCCATAACTGAAATTACAGAGCGGGAAATGGGAACACCCACTCTTGGGGGCATTTCTGGGCTGCACAGCTGCCTAGCAGGTCTGCTGGAACTTACTGGGCCACCGTCTCCAGGAACTCCACTGTGAAGAAATGGTTGCAGATGTTGCCAGTGCTGTACATCAGCCGCCCATCGGGGCCTTGCTGCTGCGCGGTCTCCAGGCTGATCTCGCTGTACTCTACCACCTGGTAGACGCCGTCCACACAGCACACCACCCCAACGGGCTCCGTGGGGTAGGCCTTCTCCACCACCTGCAGCCACGGGACAGAGGGCTATGACAAGGAGGAAGAAGATCCCAGCACTATTCCAACTCCCGCGTACGACCGATCCTACACGCTGATCCCCCAGCACGGGCAGGGCAGTGCTGGGTGTACGGAGCAGCCTGGAGGCACATTTTGCCCAACAACTGGGCATAAAACCCAGTACTGGACCACTTAATTCCACAGCTGCTCAGAAGACAAACCAGCTAAAAGAAATGGGCGTACTGTGGGGCACTTTTCTTATCAAGGACTGTGACCTGGCATGAAAAGAAAAATCTTTGCAGCCATGAGAGTTCAGCTTCCTGTTTCCATGAACACTGTTAATGATTAAAGTAAAACAAATCTCTCCTCAGGCACTTGCTGCTTTAGGGTGACACAACCAGGCCGGTTTGGCTTTCCCCACCTCCGCAGTGGGGCGTAAGGAACGCCTCCATTAGACTTAAAGGTGCATTTATAAAACACAGCCCGGTCCAATACGGCTTCTAGATAGCCCGAGTGCCTCTGTGGAAAGGGCAGGGCATAAAGGGGAAGCAATTCCAGTTTGTAGCTCCCTGTGAAGTTACAGTCCCTGCTCTAATTGAAGTTTATTTTCCACAGCTTGCTTGGAGCAAGCGCTGTGGGACGGAGGTCTGAGCACCCCGGTTCATCTAAGCTCACCCTAGCCAGCGGCTTCCAAGCATAATCAGAGCGTAACTCCCCACGGGGAATGGCCCAGCGCTAGCACCACCTCACCTTTGCACCGCAATCCGCCCCTTTGGAAACACAGAAGCCTATGAAGACTGGATCCGCCATTTTCACAAGGATATTGTCCACACAGTATACATGGACATACTGGATTCCACGCTGCTTCATGTCATCCAAGATCTTATTATCCACCAAAGCACGGTATAAGCCACCATTGCCATCTATAATGCAAGAGAAAGGAGAAAGCCCTGGTTAATTAATGCCTTTGCGCGTTTTTTGTGGCTAACAGAGCAAAAGCTGGAAGTCCTGAACACACGTTTTTTAACAGCAGAGCAGGGAATGCTTTCTAGCCAAGAGACAGTACCACCAGATTTTATTTCCAGCTCTGCCACGCCGTTCAGGCAAGCCCCTTCCCCTCCGCACCCCAGCTCCCTCGCCTGCAGAGGGGGACCGTGCGGACCAGCCCCACAGAGAAGTGTTACAAGACTTGATGAAGCCTTGTAAGATCCTCAGAGGGAAAACAGTAAAGGGCAAAACATTGCCCAGTGGGTGGGAAAAGCCTGTTACATTTCTTCTCTTCCAGTGCAGAGCAAAAGGACATTTAAAACTCAGCCTGGAGAAAAAGACTAAAATAAATCTTATTCTCTGTTTAATCTTCTCCCCGCAACTTCGCAAAGCCTTTTTAAAGGCTTGAACTGCAGCTGCACAAGAGACACCTGCACGTTTGTTCATGACAGATCACCCTTTCACGGTTCCTCCTCCGACACCCCTGTCAGCTCAGGAAAACCCCCCGCGGCCGCAGAACCGCACCACTGCAACGTGGCCCCAAGCAGGCTGCCCTCACCGAGTCTCTTACCACGTCCAGGTTAAGAGAAGAGGAAAACTTGACTAGGTGAGACACTGCAATCCTTTTGGAAAGAGCTAATCTTCTTGCTGCTTTTTTACCCATTTCCAGCTATCAGCCCTGATCGGGAGCCTGGCTCCCAACAGCTTCACCCCTGGGAGGCAGCACCCCAGGGACCTCACGCACGGCCCTGCCGACGCACGTCGTTCCTAACCTGCAGCTGCCCCCGTCCTAATCCTGCCAGTACTCCCAGGCTTTGATAGAACCCATGTGCCGCGGGCAAATCTCCAGCAAGAACTGATCAGAGATTGCCACACTCTTGATTACCAGCCTGAACCATCTAACTGAACCCTCCCACGCTAATCAGAAGCATCAACATTGACCTCCAAAGACTGCTCCGTGTGCCAAGGCTGGCTGGTGGCTAGTGGCAATTATCAACACATACTACGTTACTGCACCACGTAAGGGTGAAGAGCGGGGTACCTGGAGCCATAGCAATTTTCCCCTTCTCCTCCAAGATGGCTTTCCCATCGAAGGTGACAGCGGGCAGCATCCTCTGTTCAAACATGACCACGTTGGATCTATCCAGGTTGAAGTAGTCGTGTTCTACAAAGAACTCCTCTGTCGGCCCCAGCGTGAACTCACTTGTCATGATGTACCTGGGCAGGAATGGGCATAGAGCAATGAGCAAGAAAAGCACAAGCAAAAGACAAAACTAGAAACGGAACACAAAAGGGAGGAAAGCCAAGAGCGTTAAAATGAGAGACACCACGCTATCCTGCGGTACGCACTCTTCCCAAACCCTGCCTCAGGCCAGGCGCTGATTTCACAAAGGTATCTCTTCATAGTCGAACGAAGAACACTTAGCAGAAACCATTCCCAGAAGCGTGCCGCAGCGCCTGCCTCCCTCTCGCCCACCACATCCCATAGGGAATTCCTATTTTGCACCTTGCACAGAGCTAGTCGCTTGTGAAGCCTGGAGGCTTTCGAAAGCTAGAAGCAGCCAGGAGAGATGGTGCCAGCTGTAAACAACGACAGCAGGAGGCGGCCTGAAGATGGAGCATGACAAGCAATTACCGCCGCAAGGGGAAGAGGTTTTTTGCTGTGAGCTCTAGGCGATCTCTCCCTCCATGCAGGACCCTGAGAAAGCGCAGCGCAAATGGATGAAACCTCTTGTGAAGGATCTGAAACAGGCACTGAAAAGTGCTGTTTCTAGGGTTGTCAGGGGCTGTGCTTGACAAAGACAGCACGGTACAGCAGCTCGGGTAGTGGTCAGCGATTCAAGGCAGGGTCTGCAGACACGGACCCACCACTTCCCACCCCTGCACACCCTCCTCCAGCTGCTGGCACCGCAAATCCTGCCGACAAAAGGCTCTCCCCTGACGTGTCTCTGAACGGCACCCAGCAAAGTGCCTCTAGAAGACAACGCAGGCAAGACTGCAACACAAAGCCCCCTGCCTGGTCTGTGGCTCCGGGTCACCTACCAGGGGACGGCGCACTGGCAGTGGTGTCTCTGGCCAGCGAGCTGCTCCACTTTGCGGATTCTTTCTGCTTGGATCTGATACAAGGTCTTGCCACTGGGCAACCCCACGTTGTACATGCCCTTGGGATAGCTCACTCCCAGGCGTGTTCCTTGTCCTCCAGCCAGGAGCAGCACCGCCACCTTGTTCTGAGAGATCTGATGCAAGCCTGAACAGGAGAAAGAAGCCCAAGGGAATATAAGAATCACAAAAGCAATCAACACCCCGTGCTCTTCTCCTGAGCCTTTCTGCAGAGCTCAGGCAGCAGCCAGAAGTTGCCACCTCGATGCCCACTGCCGGCAGCTCAGAGAGAAATACGCTGCTGCACACAATACTAAAAAAATCCTTTCACCTCTTTGCTGCAACAGGCTCCTCACCTGAAGCAGTGGACAGAGTAACAACAGCAAACGGCCAGGAATTGCAGCTTGGGAGGTTCAAACTGGATATTAGGATAAAAACGCTTTACTAGGAAGGTGGTGCAGCACTGGAAAAGATATCCAGAGAGGTGGGGGATGTCCTTCCCTTGAGGTTTTCAAGGCTTACTTTGATAAAGCCATAGCTGACCTGACCTAGGGCTGGGTACGGTCCTGTTCCAAACAGGGGTTGGACTAGAGGCCTCCAGAGGTCCCTTATCACCAACATTTCTACATCCCAAAGCAGCGAAGTCTTGTCTTCTTCAGCAAAGCACAGGCATTTCTGGAACCTGCCTTAATCAACTACCCGTACTCGGGCTCCAGCTTCTCTTCGGCTGCAGTCAGGACTAACAACGCAGCCAAGCCTGCAGAAGCCACAATCCAATTAAAACCAATATAATTTATCCTGACAAACCAGCAAAGTCCAGGTCTTGGGGAAGAACCAGACCACATAATAAACACCCAGCTCATTCGGTGTCTTTGATCCCTGCCTTCTCTCAAGCCAGCATCACAGTAACGACTGACAACTGTGAGAAACGATTTTCCTTAGGGAACGCTTTGCATCCCTCCAGGAACGCAGTGAGCTCTGGGACTGCCCAGGTCAAAAGCCACAGCTCTGGTGCTGTACAGAAGCCATCAGAGCCTTTTGCAACCGAACGCAAGGAGCCCGCCGCAGACGGCCCAGCCTGCTGCTGCGCCCTGCGCTCCGGGGCAGCCCGCGCGTCGCCCCGGCCTCCGCGGGGGAGACAAACACCGCATCTGGGACTGAAAAAATCCTGACTCAGACTGAAAGACACATGGACCCAAGATATTGAATTAGAAGAAAAACAGGACTGTTTTTATGCTCATCTTTAAATAACTGGCTGTATAAATGAGCAACAGAGGGAAAATATCAATTGCTGCTGTAACAACCTGGCTTGGTTTTAATTCGGTTCAAAAATCTAGCTTTCAGCAATAAAACCAGACAGAAGTCATCCATGACATTGCGGTAATACTACTGACCTCCCCACGCTTAGAAGTTTCAGTCCCAGCACAGCAGTAACACCATGTTTCTGCCTAAATATTCCCTTTCCGAAAAGGCTGGCAATGCCCGCTCGGGTGCACTGAAGGAAGCCGGTTACGCAGCCCTGCATCGCTTTGCTGCGGAGCGAGCCTTCGAGCTCCCAGGGCCACAGGAGCGTTGGTTGGAAGCCACCTCTGGAGACCTGCAGTCCACCCTCCGGCTCCAAGGGGGATCGGGAGAGCCCTCTAAAGGGAAACCTGGGCTGAAGGTGGAAGTCTTGGGATTTCAAAGTTTCAGGAGGTCCTTGGATAGAGGGGGAAGCCTGAACGGGTTTAAACTTAAAATTCAAAAGCCACAAGCAACAGCACTGGGTGAGCTGTACAGCAAGACATGTAGCTATACGAGAGCAAAGCCCGATGCAAACCAAATAAGCATAATTTTATGCAACAAACCATGAGCAATTAACGGCTCCTTTGCATCCTTACAGAACTGTGCATCGCAAAAGACTTAAAGCACAGAGCAGGGGGTGTAAGGTATCAGATACGGCACCATTACTTGCTCCGCTCCTCGGCACGTGGTTTGCTGCCATGTGCTCAGCAGGCTGTTTGCCAGCGCACGGCACCGTTGCGGCGGAAGGGAAGGAGCTGAGCGAAGGGCTGCAGGAGCACGGCTCCAGGCCTCCCAGCGCCCCGGCTCTGGTGGGGGCTGTCCCCACACCGGGACCCGGCACAGAGGCAGCAAACTCGCGGAGGAGGGAAGTGCGCGGCGAGAGCTGGGCTTTGCTCGCTGCAGCCACAGCCCTGGGGAACACAAACCTGGTGAAACCTTCTTTCCTGCTAGCCCACTCTCCCTTCTCTTCTCTCTCCTCCCCACACAGACACAGAGATTCAGCATACCAACAGCCAGCTCAGCACCAGGCTAGCCGGGGGTGCTCAGCTCCCAGCCGGCCCTTGAGTCCACATCCCCGCCAGGACCAGCCCCACCATCGCCTCTGCTTGTGCCCATGCCCTGGAGCAACAGCCGCGGGACGGAGCGGGGAGGAATTACAGGCCAGTGGAGGGGTCAGCAGCGATGACAAAATTACCAGTGGGGAGAGGAAGGGAAAGTGATTGCGGTTAGAAACCAAAGCCAAACTCTTCGGTTGGGGTCACTCCGTTGTGTCAGCCCCCCCCGTCCTGGAGCAGGGCAGGGAGAGGACAGTCATGGCTGTAGCTGAAGCAGCGAGCGCTACCACGAGTGAGGATGCGGTTGCACAGGTCCTGCCCATTCCCTTCCCCTGCTTTATCCCAGGAAAAGGAATAACAACTGTCATGGTCCTGCTGAACTCAACCAACGCAGGGAGCTGATTCACCGCTCTGCAAGAAAACACCTCTCACTTGGCCCTGAGCAAGCTTAGTCTTGGCCTCTCCACAGTAATGATAAGCCTCTCATAAAGCAAGACAAACAGCAGTGTCTGAGCAAAGAAAAGCCCTTGGCCACGAACGCTGGTGAGGGCGTACTTGCTGTCATTCCCACGGCCAAGGACCACGCTGGATGAGTCACTCTCCAGTGATTCCCAACCGCATTTAAAAGACACGGGCCCGGAGACCTGGTGATGGGAATGGCTCTGAACGTCACCATGCCACAGCCACCCAGGGCTGAACGACTCCCGCCAGACCGGGACCGCCACGTGCAGCTGTGCAGGGCCAGCAAGCCCAGTGAGCACATCCTACTGGGCAGAGGAGCTAAGACAGATAGACAGCTCCATCCAGTTGTCTCTGGCTACTTGCTCCTCAGGATGCAAGCAAATACCCGGCTCGTTCACAGCTGCACCGGTTGTTTCACACCAGTGCCCCACAGCACCAGTTAGGAGGGTCTCGAGGGCAGCAGTGTGAAAGGAAACACACTCCGGCATCAAGAAGACCAGCAGTCCCCCAAGAAAGCAAACCTGCAGCTCTCTAAAGATCTGAAGAGCCTTGGACTGAAGTGGAAGGCTAAGGCACGCGGCTCGTACACTCAACGTACCCAACCACATCCCACTCAGGACCGCTCCAGGTAGGGACGCTGCGTGGACAACACCAACCAGGCAGAGCGAGGCACTGCGTCAGGGTGCAGCTGCAGCACCTTCATCGCCTACCTCCATCAACGGCCTCCATCGACACGGCACTGCCCCGGGCTGCAAAGCCCAGTACTCATTAGTGCTCAGCCTTACCTAAGCCCGGCCTTACTGCAGGGCTGAGCAGGTAGCGCTTCTCCACTTGGCCTCGCGTGTGTGAGCGGGGCAGCACCGGAGCAGTGCTGTGCCAGGCTGGTGGGCTCCTTCCACTAAACCTGACCCAGAACATCCCACTGGAAAAAGAAAAATTAAGGGAGGAAAGAATTTATGAAGGGGAAAAAAAGAAAAAAGATCTAAAACAATTCCCCTGTGGGACACTTCCAGATGGTTCTGTTTCAAACAGGCAACGAAAACATTTAAAAAAACCCTAAATAATCTAGAATTGAAACTGCTCGAGCTGAAGTATTGCACATCGATTCAAAACAAAGCTTGTCTGAGGTCCAAACTCAGCGTTTGCTGGTCTCAGTTGCTGCGGCACGAGGGGTGCTGCTTTGGGGTGCAACTGAGATTCAGCCACCAGTGGATCAAGCCAAGCACTTGTCCCGCTCCATCCCCGCCACGGCCCCATTGGGCTCACGCCAACACGCGCCCTCTGGTCCTGATGCGACGGACCACATCCCACTGATCGATCTATCTATCACTGACTTATCAGCAGTCCTGGTCAACCAGGGAGGTCCCAGGTGACTGGAAGCTAGCAAACGTGACACGCCTCTACAAGAAGGGTCAGAAGGAGGATCCAGGGAACTACAGGCCTGTCAGCCTGACCTCGGTGCCAGGGAAGGTCATGGAGCAGATCATCTTGAGTGCCATTACGTGGCACGTGCGGGACAACCGGGGGATCAGGCCCAGCCAGCATGGGTTTATGAAAGGGAGGTCCTGCTTCACGAACCTGATCTCCTTCTATGACAAGGTGACCCGCTTAGTGGATGAGGGGAAGGCGGGGGATGTTGTCTACTTGGACTTTAGTAAGGCCTTTGACACTGCCTCCCACAGCATTCTCCTGGAGAAGCTGGCTGCTCACAGCTTGGATAACTGCACTCTGCACTGGGTTAAAAACGGGCTGGACGGCCGAGCCCAGAGAGTGGTGGTGAATGGAGTCAAATCCAGTTGGCGACCGGTGACCAGTGGTGTTCCCCAGGGCTCAGTGTTGGGGCCGGTCCTGTTCAACATCTTCATCGATGATCTGGATGAGGGGATCGAGGGCACCCTCAGTCAGTTTGCAGGTGACACCGAGCTGGGTGGAAGTGTTGATCTGCTGGAGGGCAGGGAGGCCCTGCAGAGGGCCCTGGCCAGGCTGGGGCGATGGGCCCAGGCCACTGGGTGAGGGTCAACAAGGCTCAGGGCCAGGTCCTGCACTTGGGGCACAACAACCCCAGGCACCGCTGCAGGCGTGGGGAGGAGCGGCTGGGAGCTGCCCGGCGGGAAAGGGCCTGGGGGTGTTGGTTGACAGCCACTGAACGTGAGCCAGCAGTGTGCCCAGGTGGCCAAGAGGGCCAATGGCATCCTGGCTTGTATCGGGAACAGTGTGGCCAGCAGGAGCAGGGCAGGGATCGTCCCCCTGTACTGGGCACTGGTGAGGCCGCCCCTCGAATCCTGTGCTCAGCGTTGGGCCCCTCACCCCACGAAAGCCATGGAGGGGCTGGAGCGTGGCCAGAGCAGGGCAGCGAGGCTGGGGCAGGGGCTGGAGCCCAAGGCTGGGGAGGAGCGGCTGGGGGAGCTGGGGGGGCTCAGCCTGGAGAAGAGGAGGCTGAGGGGAGCCCTCATCACTCTCTGCAGCCACCTGAAAGGAGGCTGGAGCCGGGGGGGGGGGGTGTCGGTCTCTTCTCTCAAGTAACAAGTGATGGGACGAGAGGGAACGGCCTCAAGCTGCGCCAGGGCAGGGTTAGGTTGGATATTAGGAAAAACTTCTTCCCCCAAAGGGCTGTCAGGCCCTGGCCCAGGCTGCCCAGGGCAGGGGCTAAGTCCCCATCCCTGGAGGAATTTAAAAGCCAGGGAGATGTGGTGCTTAGGGCCATGGGTTAGTGGTGGACTTGGCAGTGCTGGGTTAACGGTTGGACTCGATGATCTTAAGGGTCTTTTCCAACCTTAACGGTTCTGTGATTCTATGACTCACAAGTGCCAGGGCTGGTGTCACCCCACTGAAACGGGGACGTCCCAGAGGAGATGGCAGTTCTCAGAAGTTTTCCACGCAGTGACAAGAGGATGAGATCTGCCCGTGGGTGATCTGGCATCTCACAGCCACTTTCCGGAGGGGCCTCTCACTGCGGGGACCAAAACCTCGACCTAAGCGGGATGAACCCGAGTCCAAAGCAATACCGCTGATAACATCAACCGTGTCATTCTCTTTTTCTCTTCCTGAACCCCAGCAGACTGATGGGGCCACGTTCCCAGGAGAGGGCTGACCACGGCGCACCCGAACGACCCAGCAAGGGGACTCTCCTTCCCATCGTTTAGGGCATTCGCAGTATTTACGGTGCAACCCTACAACTAGCAGAGTTTTTCCAAGTTTCTGATCTTAGGTCGCCACGAAAACAAATATCCCCAAAAATCTGAGTAAGTCAGTCTGCTCTGACTTCCCAACTGTAAAACTACTAATATTCACGACTAAAGTTCATAACAAGTGACTCATCTTGCTGCACATTCCTGCGGTAAATGGAAATATTTATCCCTCTTAAAAAAACGTCCACCTTATTTTCCGCAGCATACGAAATACGAACAGCTCAACCAAACAAAAAAGGGAAGACGTGTTGGCTGTTAGATACCCACCAATGCTGCAGTAAGTCTTATTCTGCATAGAAAGTAAAAAACAAAAATAGATTTTGCAGGAAGAACAGATTGATCTTGCAAGAACAGACTGAATTCTCCTGCTGAACTGGCGCATCAGCCCGATTACACCAGCCGTCAGCAAGAGAAGAATAAAGCAAAAAGATCAAAATCCTTAATTCTGCAGAGCAGCCCAATAGCCCGAACCGCTCATCAAACCCTCTGATGAAACGGGAGCTGTGCTGCGGCCCAGGCCCAGGACTTAGCTTTCATTAATAAAACATTTACAGGATGTAAAAGCGTCTGTGCTTGATTTATACCGTTGTCCCTAAGGCTGCCTAGAAAATGTGATCATTTGATGTTTGTGTTTAAGTTCTGAAAGCAAATCTGACCAGGCTAAGTTTTATCATCTCAGAGACAATAACAATGATATATGTCTTTTTTTAACTAGTAAAAAATATCCTGGGTGTTCCCAAGACTAAGTTTTGAGTTGCCTAGTTCTTTTAACCGTCATTTTTTTGTCACAAAAAAGGAGGAAGGAGAGGACATGGTTTCGGGTGTTCAGCCCTTGTCTGCGGAGGACGCGCTGCGGGTGGGAGCTGCGGGGAGCTCGGATGTCGGCGGACAGAGCACAGGGGAGCTCAGCGCAGGGGGGACCCCGACCCCGCAGCCGAGGGCTGCACCAGCCTCGGGGACGTCGAGCAGCGGGTCGGGACTGCTCACCCTGCTCTTGTCCAGCTCAGCACCACCAGCAGCCCACTGGAAAAGAGAGCCTTTCGGACGCTGCGTCCCCTCAGGGACCCTTGGTCCCTGCAAAGCCCGTGCCGACGATGCCAGCTCTGCTGGGAAACACCGCGCAGGGGCACGGGGACGCTCCCGGGGACAAGACCATGTCCGCAGGGCCACGCGGCACGCCAGCACTGCGCGGGTTCGGCGGCACAAAGTCTCCCTCCTGATTGCCCTCCTACGGGAAATAAAAGCCAGGGCTGATTCCCATCTCCAGCATTAAACTGGATGATAAAAACAAACCAAAGGGAAACAGAAGAGCCACGTCCCCCTCTCCTGGTAGAAATTAAGAAACACTGCCTGCAGGACTGATGGGGCTCGGGGCCACCCAGACCTCAGGGCCAGGCGACTTGTGCGCGGTGCCGCTGGTCCCAAACACACCAGACCTTCTGGACTCCTGCAAGCATTGCTCGCAGCGAGCGAGGCCAGCCCCACACAGCTCGCCTTCCCTCCCCCGCGGCACAGGGCAGGTACGCCGGCTCCTGGCTGCCCTGGCGGGACGGGAGACGAAGGACCCGGTTCGGTAAAGCTGTTAATTTAACTGCGCGGCCCTGACCTAGACCCATCTGCCTCTGGGGTTTATGGATTCCCTCTCTCCTCACTGCGACACCCTCAAGTAAGAGGCAGCGACCCCCATCCAAGCGGGTCCCCGACCCAACCCCACCGGTTACGTCTGGGCGGCCGCCGTGGTGCCGGCCGGGCGCTGACACCCTCCTCTGCTCAGCTGGAGGTGTGGGAACGGCCGGTGGAAACCCTGCTGGAGCAAGCACACGTGGCCCCTGGGTCACCAGTTTCCTCCCGCTCCCTCCGTCACCGCTCAGCCCCGTCAGCGGAGTCTGACGCGGCAGAAAAGCTCCTCTGCCCTGTGACTCTCCCGCTTCTATTTTTGCTTTTGTTCGGAAATGTTCCCTCCCCTGCCCGCAGATCCCCCCTCTTTGCTGGCAGGTTTGGGTCAAGGCTGTGCAGACGCTCGCCACAGTTCAGGCAAGTGTCTCTCCGACCACAGCTGGTTTTTTTCTGGCTTCCTTTTTTTATTATGATTATTTTTTAACAGTGCTGTTATATTTTATAAAGAAGGAGGGGAGACACATTTGAACCTTTGTAAATAAACGAAATAGAGCATGCACTTTGAAAAAAGGACAGTACGTAAGCCATAGGCGCTATGGGGGGAGCACAGCACCCCACATCCAGCCACTGCCTCCCCCATCACCTCCATCTTTCACGCGCCCGCGGGATGACGAGGGAAAGCCATCAAAAAGAAAGCCAAGCGTCTCCTGGGCTGCATCCCCCGCAGCGTGGGCAGTGGGGCGAGGGAGAGGATTCTGCCCCTCTGCTCCGCTCTGGGGAGACCCCCCTGGAGCCCTGCGTCCAGCTCGGGGTCCTCAGCACGGGAAGGACATGGAGCTGTTGGAGCGGGGCCAGAGGAGGCCACGAAGATGCTCAGAGGCTGGAGCACCTCTGCTGTGAGGACAGGCTGAGAGCTGGGGGGGTTCAGCCTGGAGAGGAGGCGGCTGCGGGCAGAGCTGATTGCGGCCTTGCCGTGCTTAAAGGGGGCTTAGAAGAAAGATGGGGACAGACTTTTTAGTAGGGCCTGCTATGACAGGACGAGGGGTGATGGTTTTAAACTGAAGGAGAGGAGATTTAGACTAAACACGAGGAAAAACCTTTTTCACAATGAGGGTGGTGAAACACTGGCAGGGGTTGCCCAGAGAGGTGGGAGATGCCCCATCCCTGGAAACATCCAAGGCCAGGCTGGACGGGGCTCCGAGCAACCTGATCTGGTTGGAGATGTCCCTGCTCATTGCAGGGGGATGGACCGGATGGCCTGGAAAGGTCCCTTCCATCCCAAGGCATTCTGTGATTCTGTGACCAACATCAACCAGGCTCCAAGAAACACAGATGCTGGGCTTTCCTGGGCTTCTTCCACACTACCCATCCGCTCTGCTCCCAGATCCCGTCTCCCTCCTGCGCTGCGTGTGGCACAGCCTGGATGGGGCTCCACGCTAGCACGAGACCTCCCTTCGCATCCGTAAGTGGCCTGGGAGAGCCCCGGGCCCCCACGCAGCTCCCCGAGCCCTCTGCTCCCACCCTGCCCAGCGGCTTCACCCGCGAGGCACGGCCTCATCCCGTTATCCGTGCCCACCTCGCGCTCTCCAGCCTCAGCCCCCGTGTTTAGCAGCTAAGAGTGAAAACTCAGCCTCTCGGCCCCGCAACGCCTCCGCGGCCCCCGCCGTGCCACGGGCGTCGGGCTGCCCGCGCTCAGGGCCCGGCGGCACGGCCGCAACCCCAGCCCTCTGCCCACCCTGCCTGCCCCGCCGCCACCCCGGCTCCCGCTCGCCTGACTCCAAGCCCCCCCAAAACCCGGGCCCGCTGTGCGGGCTACTGGAAGCCCCCCCAAAGGTGCCACCGCAGGACACGGCTCCGCCCCGGGGCCCCGCCGGGAGCAGCCCCGCTCCCCGCACCGGCCGAGGGGCTGGATGCGCCCCCGGGCACCCGGCAGCGGCGCGGGGGCCGGGCCCAGGCCCGCTCCGAGCCAGCCCCGGCTGCCTTCTGGGACGAGCCTCGGCGGCCCCGGCACCGAGGGGCGGGAGGGCCGCGCTGGGCACCCCGCCGGCAGCGCCGGCACCGGGGCCCCCCGCCCCAGCCCGGCCGCCCTCCGGAGCCCCGGCCGCCCCCGCCCCGGACGGGACGGGACGGGACGGGACGGGACGGGCGGCCCGGCGCCCCGCTCACCTTCCGCCTCCCAGCGCTGCAGCGCGGCGGGGCCGCTGCGGCGGGCGCTGCCCAGCAGCCGGGCGGGGAGCGGCTCCATCCGGCCGTCCAGGCGCTCCGGCGGCCCCCGCTGCCGGGCCCCGGCCGCCGCCGCCAGCCGGCAGTGCTCGCCCAGGCCCGGCGGCAGCGCCGCCAGCAGCGCCCCGCGCTCCGCCGGGCCCAGCTCGGCCCAGAAGCGGAGCAGGTGGCCCTGCCCGCACCGCGCCAGCCGCGCCCGCACCTCCTCGGGCGGCCCCATGGCGCCGCGGGCCCCGGCTCTGCGCGGCGGCACCGGGCGGGAACGGGAGGGGCGGGGCCGCCACGTCACGGCCCCGCCCCCCGGAGCCATCGCCCCGCCCCTCGCCGGTGCGGAGCCGGTCGCCGGTCGTCGGCCCCGGGCTGCAGCGGGCCCCGGCTCGGCCCCGCGGGCCCCCCTCCCCCGCGCCCCCGCCGTCCTCCGCCACCGCGGGGCCCGGCCGCTGCCCTCGGCCCGCGCAGCGCTTCCCCGGCGCCGCCTTCACGGCCGGGCCGCGCTCCTGCACCGGCGTCCGGGTGCCGGCTGGGACGGCGTCGATTTTCCTCCCAGCAGCTGGTGCCGCGCTTGGCTCTGGGTGCGGGATGAGAACAGCGGGATAAGGCAGCGATGGTGCAGCTGTTGCTGAGCAGTGCTTACACTGGCCAAGGGCTTCTCAGCTTGCCCTGCCCGCCGGCGAGGAGCCGGGAGGGGGCACGGCCAGGCCAGCTGGCCCAGGCTGGCCACAGGGCTATTCCATACCGTCATGCCCAGTATAGAAACTGGGGGAGCTGGCCGGGGGTCAGCGATCGCTGCTCAGGGACAGGCTGGGCATCGGTCAGCGGGTGGTGAGCAATTGCATTGTGCATCACTTATTTTGTCTATTCTTTTATCATGATTATTATTATTACTACTATTATTATTATTTCTTCCTCTGCTGTCCTGTTAAACTGTCTTTATCTCAACCCGCGGGTTTTACTCTTTCTTTCCGATTCTCTCCCCCACCCCGCTGGTGGGCAAGCGGCCCTGTGGTGCTCAGTGGCCGGCTGGGGTTAAACCACGACCCGTGAGCTGCGCCAGCTGCTGCCAGGTGTTGGCTGGCCGCTGGGGTGTATCTGACGGGGACCCCAGGGCTGCTGGGACCTTTGTACCCGGGAAAGTCTCACGCCTCTTCTTGTACCTGCGTTTGCAAATGTACCGAAAAGCTCTTGGGGTTCCCTCAGCGCAGCAGGCAGCCGGGCGGATCCCACCCCCCCAGCCATGATGGCCGCGGCAGGGCCAGGCCCCCCGGCTCGCAAGCCCAGCTCCCCATCAGGGACGCAGCAGCGGCAGCAGTGAAACGGCTGGACACAAAATCCCGGAGGCCAAGGCTGGGCCGGTCACGAGGCGGCAGAAGGCGCGCGGCGAGGCAGCCTCCTCTGCGCCCGTGCTGGGGCCGCAGGCTGCCGAGAGCGGGGGCAGCGCCGTGGCCTACGCTCCTGCCCTCGAGCCCCCGGTGTAGTCAGTGCGCTCTCGCCGCTGAGCAGCCCGGCACCGACTCCCCGTCCCACCATCGGGCTGTCTCCATGCCATCCTGCCCGCAGCTGCAGCCCGGCTGGGCAGAAGGAGATGAGAAGACAGACAGACGGACGGACGGCTGCTCAGACACAGCCACCTCCTTGCGTGCGACTGCAGTCGGGGAGCTGGACCCCATCCGGATGCGACAGTCGGGTCAGGAAGAATCCCTGACAGTTGTCAAAGCTTCTGTTTCCCGCTCTGGTTCCTCTTTCACGGGGCTCAGCGCCGCTCCGGCGCGGGCAGGCGGGGGGTTTCAAACACTCCTTGCTCTGCTCCTGTTCGCACAAAAGCCCTCCCTGCTGTGGCCGCGGCCCCTGCCTGCCTGGCGCGGGTCCCTCCCGCACACGGCGCCTGCGTAACCATCGGCCCTTATTCATCAGAAAAGGCTCCGTCAGATCCAGCTTACAAATCCAGCCCTGCCTTTTCCTGCAGAAATATTCCTACAGCCCTTGCTGCTGTGCCTTGAAGGAACCCCAGCACATAGCCCTGGCATCTCGTAGCCATGGCATCTCATAGCCGTGGCATCTCATAGTCCTGGCATCTCATAGCCCTGGCATCTCGTAGCCATGGCGTCTTATAGCTGTGGCATCTCATAGCCCTGGCATCTCATAGCCCTGGCATCTCGTAACCGTGGCATCTCATAGCCCTGGCATCTCATAGCCCTGGCATCTCGTAGCCCTGGCATCTCATAGCCGTGGCATCTCGTAGCCATGGGATCTTGTAGCCATGGGATCTCGTAGCTGTGGGATCTCATAGCCATGGGATCTTGTAGCCTTGGGATCTCGTAGCCGTGGGATCTCGGCTCTCCTCGAAGAACCACCGCGAATGGTGCTGCTGCCGGTGAACGCGCTCCCACCCCCCAAATCCAGCCATCCACCAGAACAGGTCTGTCCTGCTGCACAGAGTCCCCGGGGCCGATTCCACAGCCCATCGCACCAGTGCGGGTAGAAATTTCCTTCTGTAAAGCAATAAGAACGAGGGCAGGTTGGGTCGGGTACAGCGGGCAGGACAGCCTGCGAGCAGGAGGGAGGTACGCTCGGGCCAGAGGAAACACAAACGTGCCAGTGGAACAGAAAATCCATCATGAATAAAGCTCCAGCACCCCGAAAGCAGACAGACAGAGGGCAAACACTGCTCCATCAGGGTAAGATACGCTACCAGGAGAGGGGTAGAGCTTCTCATTTTTAGGGCCCTGCTTCAGGCTTCAGTATACAAGCATCCACCAATATATCCCCAAAGAAACGCGGCTGTACGGTCGTTCCCTGACCAAGATGAAAGGCTGGGCAGTTTCTGGCCGCGGCGTGACCGGTACTGCCCGCGTAGCCGCTCCTGTGATAGCCGGCCGCAGCGGCAGCAGCAGAGCGGCATTTATAACAGGACAGAGCAATTGCTAGACGGATTCTAATCGGAGGCCTTGCAGCGTCTATCGCACTTGGATTTAAGCCCCAGGTGATTCCTTATCGTGCTGAGACCCCATCAGCCGGAGGGGCGGGAGGGTGAGGCTGGGCAGGACTGACTGCCGCTTCCTACCGACACAAAGTCTCGCTCTGCGGCCCCAGGCACATTGCAGAGCGAGGAAATAAAACCACCATCCCCGGACAGTTTATTTTAGCTTCCCGCCTGCCGCCCCTCTCCCGGCGCTCGTGACAGCCTGTGAGTTGCCAGCAGCCGCCAGGCTTCCTGCTCGCCGGCCCTCCGGGGGGAAAACAGGCTGGAGGAAAGAAAAGGAACATTGTGGGAAGCGCCTGGCCCCCTCCAAAGCAAACAGAGCGTGTCCTCAAGAGGCCCCGTAAGCGACAAGATGGAAAACACCATGCATCTCGGAACTGGGAAGATCAAACAAGGCAGCCCTCCCCCAAGGCAAAATCAGCTGCGTCGCCCCGACCACACTCCCCTCGCCATTTTTAGCCTCTGCCCAGAGGTTTCCTGGGGACGGGTGCGTTTCTGGGTCGACACTTTGGTACCCCACTGGAAGCGATTTTCCGCACCCGCTCAGCTTCAGGGTGAAAGAAGGGGTTAACACCGGTTGCACCTAACGAATTGGACGGTAACACCAGAACTTGGCATCGGGGCTGTTGTTTGCACAGCTCCTGGTCTGGTTTTAACCAAGCCTCGCCCAACTGGTCCTGGGTACGGTCTGGTAACCTGTGCTGGCCAGGCACCAACCCCCACGCGGCTGGTTGCCCACCAGACCTTGCTCTCCCCCAGGAGAACGTGGCAGCAGAGGCTCACAGCATCTGCTTGAACACGGTCATAGGAGCCCACCTCATGGCCGCAGTCACCACGTGTCCTCTGCAGAGTCAAGGTTCACGCGTGAAGACCTACGTGCTGCTGAAGTCAGCACGGGGCTTAATCTACTGCCGCAGTCACCCAGCATCACCCCGAGACGGTCAGCGTCATGTCGGAAGGTGCCCGCGTCTCCACCGCCAGCACCCTGTTCCCCCAGCGCCCTGCTGGGGTTTGGAGCGGCTGCTGCGACCTCTCCTCCCAGGGGTGGCGAGGCTGGTTACGGGACACGCTGGCCTGCCACCAGCCTTCTAGGGGACATCGGACACCCCGTGCCCTCCCCAGAGAGGGGCAGCGGCGTGTTGGGTGCCACCAGACCAGGGCGCGAGTGGCACTGCCTGTGCCTGCGGGCCAGCGCGGAGGGAGGGCTGGGCCAGGGCTGAACGGCAGCCGGTGCTCCCCAGTAGCTTGGAGGAAGGAGAACGGAGTAACTGCATTGTGTATATTTAAAAAAAACCACAAAGGTGGCTCTGTCAATGAGAGGAGCCTGGGCTGGCCCCAAAATAAACTACTCAGTGAGAGAGAAAAAAAAAAACAAAACAAAAGAAAACCCCAAAAAGCCTTTTCCAAGAATTTTCAAAAGCTCCCTAAGCTTGTTCAGCTGACCAGGATGAAGACATGGGCCTGTCTCATGGCAGCCTCCTGAGGGCACGTCGGTGTGGAAGGCGCGGGAAGGCCGGAGCCGCGCTGGGCAGCTGCGTCCCAGCTCCCGGTTGCTGGAGCAGAAAGCTCCACATGGAGGAGCGAGAGTCCTTCCGCTGAGCCACCAGCCACAGTCAGCACCAGGAATTGCTTCTGGTATCTCCGGATTGCTTTCCTGGTGGGACAGACCTGCCAGGCAGGGAAACTGGACAAGAGACATTAAGGTCGTTTTGAATTCCCCCTATTATTCCTGCCTGTTGCAGCAAGCCCAGAGATGTGGGAGGAACCTAGAGAAAAACTCATTTTCCTGCAGATGTACCCTTTGCTGAGCAGAACAGCCCATGCGCTGATGCTGCCGGAGCTGAGCAGCGTCACATCCACTGCGTTTTCTGGGGCAGAAAGGGGAGGGGTGATGCACCGGCTCCTTCGCCCTCTGTCCTACGCAGGTGTGAACCTGTTCCGTCAAACACGGCTGAGCCACGCAGAGATCTCAAAACAGGTAGGACAGGTCCGGGAAATGTATGAAAAGAAATGCTTTAAGGAAAAGCAGGCTGTGAACAGCCTGGCCGTGGCACAGCCGGAGCAGGTCCTTGATAGAGAAAAGCCCGGTGAGGGTCTCGGAGGCTGCTGTGATTTACCTGGCACCTGGGTCTGACAGGACTGAGAAACTCCATGGAGAAGAGGAATGGCCAGAAGGGGCTGAGGAGCCAGGAGCAGGACCAACCCGGGGCTGGAGTCCGGCCCGGAGAGGGAAGCTGCTGGCGAGGGGAGCACAGCAAGGGCCACGTGGATGGGAGGGCTTGAGGGCCAAGCGTCTTCCACCCTTCCTTTGGCTTTGAAGCCAACTCAGAGCTAAAGGAAATCACCCCCGGCACATGGCCCGGGGTGGTGTCCGTGGCACGGGGAGGTGTCTGTGGCACAGGGAGATAGAAACCTGTGGCCCAGGGAGGTGTCCGTGGCACAGGGAGGTGTCTGTGGCACAGGGAGATAGATACCTGTGGCCCAGGGAGGTGTCCGTGGCACGGGGAGGTGTCTGTGGCACAGGGAGATAGATACCTGTGGCACAGGGAGATGTACACGGCACGGTGAGGTGTCCATGGCCCAGGGAGGTGTCCGTGGCCCAGGCAGCCTCACAACCCGAGCACCCAGACAGGGCCTAATTGCCCATTCTGGCCATGCCCCTTCTCCAGCACGCTCGCTCCTGATGCTCCTTCTCTCAGCATCACGAGCAGCAGCCAGGACGGGGGCTCTGGGGGTGCCGGCGCGGGGGCCCCTCGAGCGTGTCGCGGTGCCCGTGCACAGGAATCGCCACACCAGGGCTTTGCAGCCTGCTTCGTTGCGACGTGCCATCGGAGGGAGGGCGTTCGCAGCGGAGGCCCCTCTCGCTGGGGCAAACGTGCTGGCGGATCCCGCGGACGCAGCAAATGCCGGTATGAATTAGAGAAACGCGTTCTCTTAACAACGCCCGTTTGTACTAAGTTTACAAGAGATACGATCCAAATGCTGTTTTTCTCACATTTATCAACACTGATATATTTTTTCCCCTCCTTTTTCCACGTCCATCGTTCCTTTGGGCCTCTGCCCCCGCTCCTGCCGGCTCCATCAGCCGCATCCCCGGGATGCCCGGACTCAGTTCCCGTGGCACCGGGCAAGTCAAGCCCACGGGAGGGCTCACGAGTCCCTCTCCCGTGGGGATGCTGCCGAGGGGAGAACCCGGGCCCCGCTCCCAGGCGGGGGGTCCCGGTCCCGGTCCCCGCTCCGGAGGGTCCGGACCCCCCGCCCTCCCCGGGCCGTCAGCGGGGCGGGCTCCGCCTGCAACTCAAACCGCCGTCCTCCCGCTCAGCCAATAGGCGGCGCGACCGCCCGCCGCCAACCAATGAGAACGCGGGGTCTCCCGCCACCAACCAATAGGAGCGCGGGGGCCGGAGCAGCGAGTAACGCTCGGGCACGGCGGCGATGGCCCCGGAGCGAGGCGACCGGTCGCTCCCCGCCGGTACCGAGGGTCTTCCCCGGGTGTTCCTGCAGAGCCTGCGGACTCTCTTCGATATCCTGGATGACCGGCGGCGGGGCTACGTGCACCTGCGGGAGATCGAGTCCCGCTGGAGGGGAGCGGAAGCCCGGGAGCTGCCCGCCGGGGTGATGGAGGGGCTGCGGCGGGCGGCACCGGCCAGCGGGTACCTCACCTTCGAGCGCTTCGTCCTGGGGCTGCGCTCTGCCCTGCCCGGGGCTGAGCCCCCGCCGGAGAGCGGCGGCCGGCGGAGCGCGGAGAAGCCGCCGAGCCCGCGCGGTGCCGAGGAGCGGCGCGGGAAGAGCAGCGGGCAGCGGGAACCGGGGCACGGCCAGCCCCGCGGCCGAGGTGAGCCGGCGGGCCGGGCTGCGAGCGCCCCCGGCGGGGCAGGACCCTGCCCGGCTCGGTACCGGCCGCCCCCCCGGTACCGGCCGCCCCCCCGGTACCGGCAGCCCCCCGGTACCGGCAGCCCCCCGGTACCGGCAGCCCCCCGGTGCGGGCCGCCCCCCGGTGCGGGCAGCACCAGAGACCGGAGTTAGGCAGGGCCGCTCCGGCCCTGGGGCAGCGCAGCCCTGGGCCCTCCGCAGCAAGGTGTAAAAGCAGCGGGCCGGGTGTAAACCCCGCCGGCGTTAGTGCTGGTTGTAACTCCGGCTTTGGTGGGCTTCGGTCCGAGGCGCGGGTGAAGCGGGGCGGCGAGCGCGCTGCTCCGCTCTCCGGCTCCCGTTTGCGCTTCCCTTCGCGTCTCCCCTCGCGTGGGTGCTTGTCCGTTCATAGCGGTGACGAGAAGAATTAAGGGCTTTACCGGACCGTGTCCGTGGTTGTCCCCTGGCGCAACGTGACCCTCCCGGGGGGGATGCGGCTGGGCGTCGC
Source organism: Nipponia nippon (assembly GCF_047370975.1). Taxonomy (NCBI): domain Eukaryota; kingdom Metazoa; phylum Chordata; class Aves; order Pelecaniformes; family Threskiornithidae; genus Nipponia; species Nipponia nippon. Next base: position 370,604 of record NW_028262332.1, read on the forward strand.
GGGGAGTCGCTGGGCCCGGGGCTCTCCGAGAGCCGAGCGGCTTCACCGGAGCAAAAGCTGCGGTCGCGGGGCAGCCCAGCGCTCGGGGGCCCTCAGAAAGGCTTGGTTCATGATTCCGTCCGTGTTTTGGACAAAAAAACCAGCAAAACCTGATCCAACTTTTTTGTTTGGGTAATTCGGCAGCACTGTTTACAATAATAAATAATGAAGCAATAATTAAGCAGGGAAGCGGCCCCAGGGAGATGTGCTTGGCGGCCCCCGGGCGCTGTCCGGGTGGGGAGGCCGGGGCTCCCCCGCAGAGCTCCCGGCAGGTCCCTGCGGACTCTGCCCCTTCCTCGGGGCCGGGGTCCCCGTGCTGGGTCTGCCAGGGCCCCCCGCCCGCGGCTGGCACGCCGACCTTGGCGAGGGGGAGACTCTTCGCTGGCATCTTCATTTGCTGCTAGTCAGTAGGAGACGTCAGAAGGAAACCAGGCTTCTGGACTTGTCTGGTGTAGGTAATAATTCTTTATCTGGGTTTGTGAGGCACTTTGAGATCTGGGGACACAAAGGTCTGTGTGAGGAGCGGGTGTTTGTTATTGCAACACTGGGGTGCGATGGCTTCCTCTACCTCGGGAAAGCTGTCTGGGCTGGTTTGCCTTCCCTTCCCACCCGCTCCCTCCCCGTCCCGTCTTCTCTTGGGTGGAGAAGAAACTTTAACCGTGGCTGAGGTTCTCTGCTTTCCATTTTGCCTCCAGACTAATCGCTGGAGTTTCATCTAGGGGAATATTATTAAGCAGGCTGGCTCTTCTATCATCAAGAGTGTAAATCAGGAAAAACCTGAAAAAAAAATCCTGCTTGGTAAATAAAGAGCAAATTGGAAGCTCTGCCCTGGGAAGGAGTGAGCAGACGACTACAGCAGCTTTCTGGCTGCTGAGGATCTTTCCGTCATAGGCTGATGTCGTGCTGATGCCCTGAGCCTGTGGGCAGGGTTAGTGCCTCAGCCCTTGCTGCCAGCTTCCCGCAGTGCAGGGCTGTGTGCTGGCAACAGGCCTGAATTTCAGGTTGATTCAGCGGCTTAGCGAACATCATAACTCAGAGTTATTCTGTCTCTTTTAGCTCCAGATCCTGCCCCGCTGCCCAGCGCTCCCTTCCACCGCGGAGGGTTTCCCAGGGCGTGGTTGAACATAGATGCTCTCATCAACTGCTGCGAGGGAGTTGGGCACTGCCGTGGCAGGACCCGGCCGTTTCTCGCTGCGGAGAAATGTGCTGGGTGCTGAGAGCTGCCCGTGGGTCCGGGAAGCCCTGTCTCCGTTAAGATTGTATCGTTCAGGCTTGAGGCTGCTCTGAGCCTCCAGCTGCACCAGGCAGCTTCTGTGAGAACCCAGCCACGTGCAGCGAGGTGGTGTATCAGCGCTCATCAGCTGCAAAGAGCCTGCGGAAGCTCTCCCCGTCTGCGCCCTGGGGGAAGGAGGTGCTCACAGGATGCCACCCGAGCGCTGCTCTCTGCTCCAGGGGACCCCTGCGTGCGCCAGAGGTGATTTGGATGCAAACCATGGCAAGATGGCAGAGGCTGGGGCCAGGTCGTCCTCCTGGCACGTCCAGGGGCGCAGTGAGCCAGCGGGACGGCGATTCTGTCCCCTCTTCCCCGCTAACCTCCGTTAGCCTATGGGCAGAAGGGAAGAAGTCCCTGCTCAGAGCCAGCTCCCAGCTTCTCAGAAGCTCTCGTCAGCCCGGCGGTGCTGGAGCAGCCCGCGAGCCGCTGCTGGGTGCCAGCCACGGTCTCTGGGGAGCCAACAGCACCTGCTGGGCACAAGGACGGTGAGGCTGAGATTGGAGATGTCACCGTGATGGCTTCACTACCAGTGGTGCCTAGGTGGCCCGTCACAGCAGCGTCCGAGCATCTCGGTGTTGGGGGTCTTTACCCTTGTGGTTCCCCTGAGAGCTGAGGCCTGGGGAAGTTAACACACGTGGGAGGTCTGGGGTGGCCCTGGGCACTGCCTCCTCCCCGGCGCAGCGCTTGCCTTTGCCACTGGGGTGGCCTGGCTCTACCGGCTGCCTGGAGAGCTGGGGGCCCTGGCGGGAGGGAGGGGTGCTTTCAGGAGGGAGGGGTGCTTTCTCGGTAGCTGTTATTGCCTGGGCCGTGGCCGAGGACAGGTATGAAAATGTGTAAAACGGCCATGAGGTGTCTGCTCCGGCCCCGAGGTGTCTGCTCGGTCCTGGGCACTTGCTCTGGCTGGCAAACGCTGGGCTCGTGCCCTGCAGGAGCAGAGAGGCTCTGGGCGGGAGGAGGCCATCGCACATCTCACGGCAGGATCTCCTCCCCCCCGGTGAGCTGGTCCTGCTCTTTGCCCAAGAAGATCTGATCCCAGCTCACTAGCAGGGATCCTGTTTTAGCCGCTACGTTGTCAGCTCAGGCACACAGAGCTCAGCTGTTTGACCAGGGAGCGCCTTCTTATCACGGGTTCAGCTCAGCTCAGCCTGGCGCTTCCAAGTACCAGCAGCAAAAGCCTTTTTAACATGTTTCTACCCTGCAGCTCTTCCCCGAGGTGCTTCTGGCTTTGCTTTGGGATTCTGCCTGTTGAAGCCCCCTTGGGCTTGGGGCTGCTCCGCGGCTTCCCAGGCAGGACGTGCTGCAGGTCTGCTAGGAGAACATGTGCGTGGTTGCACCGGTCTTGCTGGGTTCCTCCCGGTAGATATGGGGGTGTGAAACCAAAGCCAGTTGGCAAAACAAATGAATGGGCGATATCAAAGTTTATAACTTTGTTTTATAAACTGTGTTTATTGATGTGCTGGAGACCTGTCTACACTGGTGCACTTGCTGGTAGGAGAAGCGGGATGCCATGATGGACCAGGAAGAGCATTTTTCCTGTGCCGCGGTGGCTTCTTTCCCCAGGGACACGAAGTGACAGGCTGAGCGAGGCGCTTGTGCAGCGCTGCCTGCTGCCCCCTGAGCCCGAGCCCAGCTCCTGCTGCTGAACGGGCGCAAACGTGGCAGTGCAGGCAGCCCCAATATGGTGCAACTCTCCCCAACTTCCTTGCCTTCAAGGTGAAGGGTGGCTCCTGCGGCCACGGCTGCCCTCTCCTGCCCCGTCTCCCTCTTCCATCGTGTCCCTGTGCTCGGCTGAGGAGGCTCGTGGAGCAGTGGGCAGCGATGTGCCAGCCCAGGCAATGCTACGTGCCCCGTCCCGGCGCTCGCAGCCCTTCATGCCCGCACGGCGGGGAACGTGCTAGACCGGCTCCAGGCAGTGCTGGTGCCTGGGAGCCGGTGCGTGCCCAGCCGTGGGAGAAGGATGTGGCGATGGGTGGGGGTGCCTGGGAGATGGGTGAGGAGCAGTCCCGAGGAGGAGACGTTTTTCCCATCTGCCTCACTGCCTGCCTTCGCTTGCCTACCTCCGTGCTGCTCTGGTTTGAAAGCCAGGTTGGGAAAGAAACTCTCGAGGAAGGCTGTGTGCAGAGAGCGGGGTGAGCTGCCAGAGCGAGGGGGTGGGCACAAGGCAGGGTCTGCTGGGGACTCGACAGCGGACCGGGGAGGTGCAGCAGGCTTGCTGCCCGGGCACGGCTGGGGAGGGTGCTGGCTGCACCCTCGGCTGCCCAGCGCCGCGGCTCAGGGCGGCAGGGCGGTACTCTGCCAGCTCGGCCAGAAGCGGGGATCTGAGCTGGCTTGGCCGTGGCCGCAGGGCTGCGTTTCTGGCGAGTTCGCCAGGGCGGGCGGTGCGGGGCTTGTACCGACTCTACTGCAGGTGCCCAGCCAATACCTGCTTCGGCACACAGGCAGGAGGTGCCTGATCCAGCCTAAAACCTGCCAGTATGAACTTAATCTGCAAAAATAGGTTACACATGGATTTACACCAGCGTCATGCGTTTGTCGTAGATCAGTCTTTTGCAAGATAGGATGTTGGGATTTTAATAACATTTTGGGAAACCTACAGCCTGATTTACTCTATGCTTAGACCACAGGCACGGGGTCTTGGAGGGGACACCTGCACGGCCAAGCCCATCACCAAGCAGGAGCTGCCTTCAGGAGGAGTCGGGTTCCTGGCAGAGCCTGTGCCCCCTAAGCGGGAGCCAGGGGTGCCGTGAGGACAGGCCGAGGGTAGGCAGTATCACCAACGGTTTAATTGCCTGTGCCGGGACTGAAACAGCATTGCCTGGAAGCTGCCTGCTTTTTGCAGAAGATGACCACTGAGGTCTGTTGCCAGCCTGGCGCAGCCAAGTCAGTCGTTGCTGAAGCCTGCCCTGCCCATACGAAGATGCGAGCAGGGGCTCGGGCCGGTGCTTGGCTCAGCTGCTCCCTGCCATGTCCGTTTGCCAGACCACCCTGCAGGCAGTCCCATCGAAGTGGCCGTGGGGAGGTTTTTGTTGCAAGCGGCTGGTGGCCTCATGCTTTTCTCTGTTGCAGGTGGTGATGCTAAGGCTGCTGGTCAGTCCCAGGCAGATGGCAGCCATCCAGGGGCTGGGGACACTCGGAGGCATCAGAGGGGACGTGCAGAACACCGGAGACACACCATCACCAACGGCGTGGACTTCAGCATGGTAAGGGGACAGCCCGGTCGTGGGCTCCAGCGAAGGGGCCCAGGGTTGCAGGAGTCCCCCACCGCTGACGCCAGTTCTCTTTGGGCTGTGGCTCCCTCCTGCCCACCCTGCACGTGTGAGCCGTGGGGCGTTGGGCAGACCCTGGTATTTTGGATACAAAGCTCTGTTGCTGTACGTGGAGGTCCTGCCATTGCTTCTGAGGTGCTTTCTGTCCCGAATCGTGCCAGACAGGGAGGAGGCACGTGTTCCCCTGCCTTCCCCCGGGGCAGGGTCAGCCCACAGAGCCAGCGCTGGGCTGCACGGGTGCCTTCCCCGTGGGCAAAAACCTGGGCAGAGAAAGGCAAACGTGTAGGTGTAGGAGCAGGTGGGTCTCTGGGCCTTTCAAGCATGCCAGCGAAGGTCAGGTACGCTCTGCGCTGGCGCGCGGTGGTGCCGGGCTCTGTCCCCTGCCAGATGTTCTCTGCAGATCGGGGCTCAAGCACGCTGATCCTCCTAGCTCCTGAGAGACTTTTTGCCAGTAATGCAGAGAAATCAGCATTGAATTTAGCCAGGCAGCCCAGGATGCAGGGATCTGCTCCCCTCTCTCCGTCCCTGAGTGGAGAGGCTTGGATCAGATTGCCTGGATGAAGGGATCTGCACTGCTCCCAAGTGGGATAGAGGAGCTGCCTGGGCATGTTGCCCACAAGCTCAAGCTAAATTTTCCTGGGAAGAGAGCCAGGACCCAGCCTGCAGGATGAGTGATCGGCCAGAGCTCGTCTCGCCAGTGTCAGAGCTGCTGCCGAGGCTGTGACTGCCACCTCTGCGCTTCCACCCCTCGCACCCTGGTGTCACCCTGCTCCCCGAGCCCAGCGGGGCTGACCGGCAGCCTGAGCAGTGTCCATTACAGCCTGGCGCTGGCCTCGGGGGACGTAACGTGCTCCGATGCCTGGCCTGGGGAGCGGGGGCTTGTGCACATGTGGTTTGCTGGGCTTGCAGCCATGCAAGGGGTTGGGGTTCTCTTGGGCCGAGGGGGTCTCTGCTGAGAGGAGCTGGCAAGGAGTAATAAATGGGGATGTGTGCATCTGGGGGTGGGGGTCTCTGATCTTCAGGGGTTTGGTGGCTGGGAGTTGCTGCTTTGGAGAGGGGAAGGTCCCTCCTTCCCTGGCAAGGCTCTTCCTTCTGAGTGCAGCTCCAGGCTGGAGCCCATCACTGCCATGAGCTCAAGGTCCTGCGCAGGACTGGCGAGGAGGGGCTGGTGGCCAGCGCGCCTTGCCGACAGCTGGGGTCTGTTCCCAGCTCTGCCACAAGCGCTCTCGCTCTGGGCTTACGTTGCCCTTGCCTCTGTTTCCCCAAGTTGTGGGGGCAGTGGGAGGGAGGTCCTCTGCCTTGCTTCCCGCTTCCCCACGTACCCGAGTGCCGCGCTGCCCTTAGCGTGCTCCTTCCCCCGGAGAAGGGGTGTCTGTCCCTGGCCCGTGGGTGAGGAGCCTTCCCTGGCAGGAGCCTTTGGGTGCTATTCCCACTTCTGAGCGTACAGACGCAGCTGGAGCAGGTTTGAGTCCTGCCCGAACCAAATCCCTGTGCAGGGTGGTGCTGTCACCTCCCCCCTGATGCTGGGAAGATGTTGGGCCACCGGAGAGACGAGGCACTCGGCTGTGATTCGGCTAATTTGCCTAAAGGCCGTGGCGCATGGGAGCACTGGTATCATAGAATCACAGAATGCCTTGGGATGGAAGGGACCTTTCCAGGCCATCCGGTCCATCCCCCTGCAATGAGCAGGGACATCTCCAACCAGATCAGGTTGCTCAGAGCCCCGTCCAGCCTGGCCTTGGATGTTTCCAGGGATGGGGCATCTTCCACCTCTCTGAGCAACCCCTGCCAGTGTTTCACCATCCTCATTGTAAAAAATTTCTTCCTTATATCTAGTCTGAATCTCCCCTCTTTTAGTTTAAAGCCATTCCCCCTTGTCCTGGCACTCCCTGCCCTTGTAAAAAGCCCCTCTCCAGCTTTCCTGTAGGCCCCCTCCAGGCACTGAGAGGCTGCAATCAGGTCTCCCCACAGCCTTCTCCTCTCCAGGCTGAACCCCCCCAGCTCTCAGCCTGTCCTCACAGCAGAGGTGCTCCAGCCTCTGAGCATCTTTGTGGCCTCCCCTGGCCCCGCTCCAACAGCTCCATGTCCTTCCCGTGCTGAGGACCCTGAGCTGGACGCAGGGCTCCAGGGGGGTCTCCCCAGAGCGGAGCAGAGGGGCAGAATCCCCTCCCTCGCCCTGCTGGCCATCGTTCTTTTGATGCAGCCCAGGAGATGCTTGGCTTTCTGGGCTGCAAGAGCACACTGCCAGCTCACGTCCAGTTTTTTGTGTCTCAGTACCCCCAAGTCCTTCTCGGCAGGGCTGCTCTCCATCCCTTCATCCCCCAGCCTGTACTGGTACCAGGGATTGCCCCAACTCAGGTGCAGGACCTTGCACTTGGCCTTGTTGAACCCCATGAGGTTCACACAGGCCCACCTCTCCAGCCTGCCCAGGTCCCTCTGGATGCCATCCCGTCCCTCAGGGGTGTCACCTGCACCGCTCAGCTTGGTGTCATCTGCAGACTTACTGAGGGTGCCCTCGATCCTGCTGCCTGTGTCACTGATGAAGATATTGAACAGCGCTGGCCCCAGAACGGACCCCTGAAGGTCACCACTCATCACTGTTCTCCATCTGGACACCAAGCCATTGACCACTACCCTCTGAATGCGACCATCCAGCCAATTCCTTATCCACCGAACAGTCCACCCATCAGATCCATATCCTTCCAATTTAGAGAGAAGGATATTGTGGGGGACCGTGTCAAAGGCCTTACAGAAGTCCAGATAGATGACAGCCGTAGCTCTTCCCTCATCCACTGATGCAGTCACTCCATCACAGAAGGCCACCAGCTTGGTCAGGCAGGACTTGCCCTTGGTGAAGCCGTGCTGGCTGTCCCGAATCACCTCGCTGTCCTCCATGTGCCTTAGCACAGCTTCTAGGAGGATCTGTTCCATGATCTTCCTGGGCACAGAGGGGAGGCTGACAGGTCGGGAGTTCCCGGGGTCCTCCTTTGTACCCTTTTTAAAAATGGCTGCAATGTTTCCCTTTTTCCAGTCCCCAGGGACTTCACCTGACTGCCAGGACTTTTCAAATATCATGGAGAGTGGCTTAGCAACTACATCAGCCAATTCCCTCAGGACCCTGGGGTGCATCTCATCGGGACCCATAGACTGATGTACGTCCAGGTTCCTCAGGTGGTGGCGAACCTGATCTTCTCTTACAGTGGGAGGACCTCTGCACCCATCCTGCACCCATCCTGCACCCTGGGGTGCACCGGGACGGGTTCATCCTGCGCAGGGCAGCGGAGGTGTGGGGGCTGTGCTGCGGCCCCAGGACCCTTTGCACCACCACAGCCAGTGTCCGCTCGGCTGATGTTTTCCAGCCAGTCCGTCATCGATCGGCCTGATTTCCCCATGGCCACAGGGCGTAGCTGGGAGGAGCCCTTCTGTGAGAGGCTGAGCACTTGTAGACGGCACAGCGTACAGCACCATCCCCTCCCTTTCCACCCTGGGTAGCACCAGCCAAGTCCAGCGCTCTGTCTTCCTTCTGCCCCCAGAGCATCCCATCCTTAGCGAGATGCCGTCCGTCCCTGCGCCCACCAGAGCTGGTGACGTCCCGCTGCTCTGCGGGATTCTGCCTCTTCCTCCGGTCACCGTGCTGGCCAGCAAGGCTGGTGGGACCAGGGCAGGCCAGGCGGCCGCGGGCTGCAGCCCGAGCTGGGTGGGGGTCCTTGCTACGTACAGCACCTTCTTCATGCCCCTCAGCAACAGCCTGCATAGCACCAAGGCTCTGCGCTTCTTCCTGTGGGTATGTCCCCTTTGGTCCGTCTGTCCATCCAAGCCGGGGGGGGGGGGGGGGGCTGTCATGTTGCAAACAGTGTTTCCAGGAGGAGCAGGAGCAAGAGCAGCCCTGGCGTAAAGGGTGGCTGGCATGGGGCGGTTGGGAGGCTTCACGGCAGGCAGTGGGGACAGGGAAGCGCTGGTGGCCTGAAGAAGGTCTTGGTATGGTCTTACTTGTCCCTGGGGGTGGGGATCTGTTCAGGGTCACCTCTGAGCTGAATCGTCCCCCTCCAGATGCTCTCTAAAGCAGCAAGAGAGGTTCCTGAGCATCCAGCAGCTTCTGGGTGATCAAAGTCGCACTGGTGCCTGGAGGAAACTCTTCTGGAGCCCAGTCTGTGCTGCGGGCGCTGGAGGCCAGGCTGTGTTGTGCAGAGAGAGCAGCAAGGCAAGCAGCTCCCCGTGCTCTTGGCGTGGAGACGGGGGTCAGGAGCCAGGGGAGCAGGCTGGCACGGCTTGGGAGAAGGGGAGCAGGAGCCCTGGGCTCACTGGGTGAGGGCTGATGAAAGGGTCGCTGCACTGGTCGCTCTGTCCCCAGGGATGTCCCCTCTTCTCTCTCCCCCTCTGTGATTGCTGGTGGCAGCGCAGTGCCGAGGGGCTGCAGGAGAAGAAGGTGGCAGTGGAGCAGGGGACCCCGTGTCCCCTGGGGCACAGTCGGCTGCTCCAGCCCCGCTGTCGATGGAGGGGCCGAGCCGCCTGCCCTGCAGCAGCCTTGGCTGTGCCACGACCTGGCGCGGGGTCCTGCTCTGCCTGTCCCAGGGTGCTGGTCTGGGGGCAGGAGCCCCGGGCACCCTCGTAGCAACCCTCCAGGTTTAAAAACGTCCCCAGGTCCCTCTCCAGGTGATGCTGGTGCTTGAACCTGAAAGACTTTGAGAACAAGTCTTATGAGGAGCAGCTGAGGGAGCTGGGGGTGCTCAGCCTGGAGAGAAGGAGGCTGAGGGGAGCCCTCATCGCTCTCTGCAACTGCCTGAAAGGAGGCTGGAGCTGGGGGGGGTCGGTCTCTTCTCCCCAGGAACAAGCGATGGGACGAGAGCAAATGGGCTCAAGCTGCGCCAGGGCAGGGTTAGGTTGGATATTGGGAGAAAATTCTTCCCTGAAAGGGCTGTCAGGCCCTGGCCCAGGCTGCCCAGGGCAGGGGCTGAGTCCCCACCCCTGGAGGGATTTAAAAGAAGGGCAGACGTGGTGCTCGAGGACATGGTTTAGTGGTGGACTTGGCAGTGCTGGGTTAACGGTTGGACTCGATGATCTTAAGGGTCTTTTCCAACCTTAACAATTCTATGATTCTATGACTCGCAGAGACGCTCAGCAGAAAGGTGTGCTGTGCTCTGCTCAGCTCGGAGGTGCCTTGGGGGTAAAGCAGAGTGGGGAGCAGAGCAGAGTGCTGGGGAAACGGGGCTGCAGGTTTCTCCCCGGCTTCCAGTCTGCACATTTGTCTCGCTGCTTGCCGCTCACCAAAACCCGTGTGTCTTTGTGCTGCTGGCTGATGCTCGCAGCCTTGCGGGGCTTGGGGAGCGGCTGCAGGCCCTGCTCTTGCTGTATCCCTGGATAAATACAGGGCAGGGAAACCTGCTTCTGCAGTGGGGAGCAGGAGGATGGAGGTAACCTGACTGTCCTTCACCTGCTTCGGTTGTTCTCCCAAAGCAGAGAACTCTTCCCCCAAAGCAGCATCAAGCAGCAGCCATCATCCCACTCCTCCACGGCTTTTCATGGGGAGAGGCGCTGAGACCCCTGCCCGTATCCATATCCCTGGGCGCCTTGTGAAGAAGCCAGCTCCTGGGGCGTGACAAGGCCTTGGTGGGAGGGAGTGACATCTCCGTGCGCTTTGTCCTGCAGCTGAAGCACATGAAGGAGCTGGAACAGGAGAAGGATTTCCTGCTGCAGGGCCTGGAGCTGCTAGAGCGCGCCCGGGAGTGGTACCACCAGCACATCCAGTTCATGCAGGAACGCCAGAGGCTCCTGGGGAAGAACAAAACCAGTGCTGTGAGTCTGGGGCTTGTTCTTGGGGTACCCGTCTGCTTGGGAGGTTTGAAGAACCGGGCTGGGACTTGGCTGGAGCTGGCCCCACGGTAACATCCAGCCTCTTCTTCCTCCCCGTCTCCCAGGAATTCCTCCCTGAGGGCAGCCAGAGCCACCTGGGGCGCCTGCTCCCCAAGCTGCAGGAGGTGAACCGCTGCCTGGGTGACCTCCTTTCCACTGCTGGCAAGGTGAGAGCAGCAGATCAGCAGCGTGCGGTTGTTTGCATGAGCTTGGGAGCCATCCTTTCTTCCCCCTTACGCTGGTGGCTGGGCTGACATCGGAGCTGCCAGAGTTTCCCCGGGCTCTGGGGAGGTGACTTGGCTCCGTGGGCAAGATAGGGGATGGGGAACGATGAAGAGGACAGCACAGCTGGTCCCGAGCTGGGCTGGAGGACGCTCAAGGCATTTGGGGACTAAAGGAGATCCCCCAAAAGGTGTAGCCATTGTCAAGGTAATAAGGAAACCATCCTGCTGAGGTGCTGAGTCAGCCCTTTCGGGGCTGGCTGTCCTGCCAGGCTCCTGGCAGTAAGGCTTCCCACCTCTGCCTGCCTTGCTGGAGACCCTGCGATGGCCTGTGCTGGGGTCGTAGTCCTGTGCTGGGCTTTTCTCAGCTCCCCATGTGCCACAGAAACAGCTTCTGGCCTTGGAGAAAGGCTGGGGAGGGCCACGGGGAAGGAGGCTCAGTGTCCCATCCCTTCCCTTCATCTTCTCTGCAGCCAGTGAACCTCTCCTCAGCTCTGAACAGGCTGGTCCCCGTGGCGTCCCCAGCCTCAGCAGGCTCCCAGCAAGCCATCAAAATGCTGAAGGAGCAAAACCGGCTTCTCACCAAGGTGAGTGGGGGTACAGGGGGAGGAGATCCCTGGGGAAGGAATACGAGGCAGCGGAGAGTGTTCCTTCAGCTGGACCAACCTTGGCCATCCCAGAGGAGGGCGTGTGGGCTGCGCCTGGAGACCCCCCATCATGCAGCTGTGTCCAGCTGTTTGCTGGGTGAGGGTCCGCAGGCAGGGTGGGGGCATCCCTGCCGGAGGGAGACGACTGTGACAAATGCAGGTCACAGGAGGGTGCGGACGCGGCGGCTGGGGTCTGCGAGCAGGGCAGGGCCGGGCTCGCTGCTGGGGGTCGCATCCCAGCACCCGCCACGCAGCCAATGCCAGCGTTTTCCTCCTCTGAGCAGCGTTTTCCTCCTCTGTTCCGTGCAGGAGGTGACCGACAAGAGCGAACGCATCACCCAGCTGGAGCAGGAGAAATCTGCCCTGATCAAGCAGCTCTTTGAGGCTCGCGCCCGCAATAACCATGAAACGAGCCAGCTGGACTCCACCTTCATCTAGCGCCCATCTCCCCGCTCCCCGTCCTTGAGCTTCCCCGGGGCTTTCGTGGGACTCTTGCCCCAAACCCCTTGCACCCGTCGCTCCAGGTGTGGTATCTCGAGGCCTGGAGCTGCCGGTGGCCTCTCTGCAGGAGGAAGCCGGGAAGGCGTTTCCCCGCCCGTGCCTGGGGAGCATCCCCACACTGCTCTGCTGCTGGGCTTTCCAGCCGTGCTGCTCTCAAGCTGCTCCTTTTCTGTCTCTAAATGGATTGCAGGGACTGTACCCCCAGCCCCGTGATCCCCAACGCGCAGGGGGAAACAGCCGCTGCCCGTGCTGCCTGCGCGGGGGCAGCTGCTCTGCCCTTGGCCTGACTTAGGCTGAATTTTGGCTGCTCTCAGAAAAAGGTGATGCGTCTTCAACACCAGCTGGCATCTCCAGGCAAGCCTGGCCATCGAAGGGTGGCCTGTCCCCTGCTTGTCCCGCTGTTGGGAGACAAGATGGAAAATCCGATGGGGCATGCCTGGCCCCTCTCTGCTGCCTGAGTTCTGCCCGCCAGTGACGCTATACTGGGCCAGAGCAGGGCCCGAGCTGGTGCTCCTCCTGGCGCAATCCCTCTCTCCAGTTTGCGGTAGTGATGCCATAGTCGCCGTTTACACGTCTGCAGGCTCCTGTAGTTAAAGAGCCATAGACCCAAGCCGGGTAGGCCGCAGCTCTGAGCTGCTGTTTCAGGCTGTTTGCAGATCGAGGCGGACACCCCGCCATCCCTGCGTTTGGCCTGGCCTGGCCAATGCTTCCTCCTGACTGCCAGGCTTGGGGTTTTTTCGTGATGACTTTAAAAGGTGATGTCCTGCAGCATGAGGATGCGAACACAAGCCTGACTTCACAGAGGGGCCTTAGGACAAGGTTTTGTATTGAACCGAACGCGGGTGACGGAGCGGAGGCTGATGGGCTCTTTCCTTTGCACATCTCCAAGCGGGGAAATGGCAGCTTTGCCTGTCCTGGTGGTGTACGCTGGCTCCCCAGAGTGACAACCCGAGCGTGAGCTGCGCCCCTCTCCAGGTCCTTTGGGGGGGTGGTGGTGGTCTCAGCGTGGGTCCTGTTAGACTGGTGCATCGCAGGATACCTCCTCCTTCCCACCCAGCTCAGTGATGACTCTTGAGCTGAGCGGTGTCTTCCACTGTGGCTTGGTACTTGGTATTGATGGTACTTCCATAGGAGATCCTTGTGAATCCCCGTGTAGCGCAGGCCTGGCCCTCTGTAGCTCCAAGGCCAGGACCTTTCTCTCCAGGGTTGTTCCACGCTCTGACTCTCCTGGCCCAATGCTGTGGCACAATGCACTGAGCTGGGCAGAAGGTGCTGGGCCTGCCCTGCCATGGGCTGGGCACCACGCAGACCAATGCCTTTCTCACTCCTGCTTTTATCTGTCCGTGCTGTCTGTCCCACCCAGCTCCAGTTTGAGGTTGATCTTGACCTGAAGCTCACTGCAAGGCATGAATCCCTGCTCTACCCTTGCGCCCGCTGCCCTGTGCCTGTGCCGGAGGGGGATCGGCGGGGTGCCAAGGAGAGGGAGGAGCGAGGCCAGCGGTAGTCGTGTCCCCTGTCTGCCGGAGTAGGGCGTTAGTTGTCCCCTGGGTGTCGGTGCCTGCCATCTCTTCCCTGATGCCACCTCTGGTGTCCAGTGCCTGTTTTGCCTGAGGTTTAATGAAAAGCGACCCTCTTTACGAGGAGCGTCACCCCTCTGTAGGGCTAATAAAGTGGGGTGAACTATTTAACTTATCCTTCTGTCTCTCTGCCTAAATCAGCCTGTCTGCTGCTGTGAGCCTTGAAGTTCCTGGCTGTCCTGTCCCATGGGAGGTGGGGTGAGCTGAGGTTGTGCAGTCACAGCCAGAGCACGAGGAGCCCGGGGGTTTCTGCTCCAGGCCGTGTTCCCGTGCCCTTTCCCGTCCCCTCTGGGCTCCCCCGTGCTCAGGGGCTGGGGACCCCTGGTCTCCCCTCACCGCTGTGAGGGGTGATGAAGCCACCTGCACCCCTTCCAGCGCTTGTAGCTCCATCTGGCTGCTCCTCCAGAAGCTGCGCTGGGGGCTCGTACTCCTCAGGCCGTGCTGGGGTAGGTCACAACCTCTCATTTCTTTTGCAGTCCCCTCCCTCGGAGCTGGCCCCCGTGGCTGTGGGCCACCGCGGCCATGGTGCTCTGCAGTGACGCCTTCCTTCAGGGGCAGCCGGAGGGGACCTCGCTGGCGGGGCTCTCTGCGGCGCACGTCCGTCTGCCCTGGGGTGCACGTCCCTCTGCCCTGCACCGAGGGCGGCAGCACCCACTCAGGGGGACCCCGGGGCTCTATGCACAGCCGGGCTGGGGGGTGAGCTGGGACCCCCTGCACCCTGGGGGTGAGCTGTCCATGCCTCCCCTGCCGGGAGCAGAGCCGGGAGGGGGACCCGAGCCAAGCTGGGAGAGGGATCTTTGCCACAGCCTCTTTTGAGTGGTGCATAAGGCAGCCGTGAGTCCCAGATGGGGCAAGGAGGGGGGGCGATAATTGCCCTCAGTTCCTATTTCAGGCCTTTGCTTGGATGCGAAGCCCGTGAGGTCTTTCAAAGGAAAGAGAGGATCGTTGTTCCCGCTCCGTGCAGAGCTAGGGCAGCTCGCCCCTTGCCCTGCTGCCACCGCTGCCCCAGCCCGGGCAACTTCCCAGCCGTGGCCCAGCAGCGCTGGCCCTGGGCCCGCTTCCTGCGGGATTGCTGCCGGGGTGGCAGGGAAGCTCTGGAACTGCGACGGGCCCGCTGGGAGCAGGGACCCCGGGAGCTGCAGGGCTGACCTCGAGCTGTCGCCACGCTGCTTCTGGCTCCCCATGGTCTGGCCCATGCCTGCCCCTCACCCGTGTGTCTGGGCTGTGTCCACTGCGGCACCCTTAACTGTGGGGGCTGGCACCACTGCAGTGGTGGTCTGGGAGCCACGCGACCGGGGTTTGTGGCCAGGTCTGTAAGCAATGCACTGGGTGACGTGAGTGAACATCTTCCCTTCTCCTCAGGCTCTGTTCCTGCTTGAGCTGGGTTTGCACGGACCTGTGAACGCGCCTCCAGGGCTCTGATCACATCTGGAAACCTCTGTGTGAAGCTGCGGTCCGCACGGGGAGCCGCTGGAGCAGGTCTCTGCTGTCCCCAGCCAGGACCACTCCTGCCGACCCACCTCAACTCAGCCCCTCCACGCCTGAGGGTGTCAAACCTGGGTGCAACACCACGTAGTCAACACGTGTCACCAGGCATTTGTCACGGGCACCAGGGTGACACCGCACGAGGGGTCCCCACTGCCAGAGCCTGGAGATGGGGGCTGTCAGCAGGAGCGGGCTGTGCTTGGCCCTCGCCCAGGCTCAACCCAGAGACATTTTCAGCCCCCGAGCTGCCCCGGGGGATGCAGGATCTCGTCCTCTGTGTCCTCAGCCACGCGGTTTGGGAAGGATCCAGTCACCCAGGTCTATTTGTAGTTTCTCTCTCTTCTCCTGCCCAGCTCCATGCCCTTCTCACGCCCTTGGAGGCTGGGCTGCGTGCCCAGCTACCCCTCTTAGCGAAGGGCCGCTCTCCCAGCAGAGCAATTATCCCAAATGCCAGCAGGAACAGCCGCATCTTGGGCCCCCAGCCCGTACATTTTGTGCTTTTTGCTTTTCTTCCCTGCTGCGTGGTCAGGAACTGCTCTGCCCGTCGCAGGTCCTCGCTGCCCTGGGCGGTTTGCAGCAGCTCCAGCACCCAGCGCGCTGTCGGCCCATGCATGCTGCACCCGCTCTCCTGCTCTTGCCAGTGCAAATCCCTGAGAGATGACCTGCGGATGTGATGACCTGGAGAAGCCGCTGCGTCCTGGGGCTGGTCCTCACCAGAACGGGGAGCTGGGCCGTGTGGGGATGTCTTGGCTAAGGGGGTGCCCGCTGCGTCTCAGACCTGCGAGCCGGAACCTGGTCCCTCTTGCTCCTCCCCTTGGTCCCTCGTTGCGGGTGTTCTCCTGCCCCAGGCCATCCCTGTGCCTTGCCGCCGCAGCCCTGCCTGTATCCCAGGCTCCAGCTCGCCACTGCTTTTCTCCTCTTGGTGGGGATGAAACTGCCTCCTGCCTTAGCCGCGTTACCTGGCGCGTGCTCTGTGCTCCCCGTTCCTCCTCCCTGGCTGCGGCCATGGGAGAGTTTCATTTTCCACTGGCACGTGAGGCACAGTGGAGCAAAGATCTGCTCCCAGGTGGCAAGGGACCGGGTCTGCCCTCCCCTCTGCGGGGACACTGCAGGGGCAGCGGTGGGTGAGCCTCTGCCGCGCCATCCCGGCTCGTTCCCGGGGGGCCACCGGGGCCGCGGCTGTGCCAGGTGCCCCCGACATCACCATCGTGGGCAGAATCAGGCACAGCATCCCGGCGCTGCTCCAGCGCCCTGCCAGGGCCGATGGCTCCCCGTGGCCGTGACCCCAGCCTGGCGCGGGTGCTCGTCGCTGCCTGCGCAGCCAACCCAGCCTCTTCCAAGGTACAGCTGATTGAAGCCAGCTGCTCCCTCCCGGGGAGAGCCGGTGCGACGGGGAGGGGTGGGGCTCCCAAAATTCCTGCTTTGCTCTGCAGCTGCGTGCCGTGGGGACCATGACTTTACTCCCCACATTACATAAAGAAGCAGCTGCCCGTGGCGGATATCCACCCTGTTTCCTCACCCTCAGAAGCAGCCGTCAGGGAGCAGCGCAGGGGCTGGGGTCCTGGCCAGCACCCTGCGAGGGGCCACGCTCGCTTTGGAGGTGTCCTTAGACCCAAAGTGTCCCCTGACGGGACCCCGATGCGGCGGCGGGGGCAGACACGGTGGAGGTGGCCCCCGCCTCCTGCCCTGCGGTCGGGGCACCTCTGGTCACCCATCCTAAGAGACGGGATCGTGCCAAGCGGGACCATGCCCCGAGCAGGGACAGGCAGCTGAAGGGACAGAAACGGCTGGACGGGCAGAGAGCCTGCACTGGGGCCAGGCTGCAGCCACGTCCCAGGGAGCGATCAAAACCCAACCACGCAATGACACCGGTTAACTGCTCTGCCTCAGTTTCCCCAGCTGTAGATGAGGGCTGGGCACATGGACCAGCACGTCCCTGCAGCAGGAAGCCTGGGCTGCTCCGTGCCTCTGCAATTTCAACAACCGAGCGTTTTTCCTTCATTCATTCCCACATCCCGCTGCAGCCTGGTCCCGTGGAGACGGGGCAGGGTGGACACGCAGCTCCCACAGCTACAGCTGCAGCCGGGTCTGGGGAGCAGTGCTGGGAGCCGTGAGTCCTGCTGCCCCGGAGCCTCTCCTGGGCACGTGCCCCCCATTTCCCCCCAGGGCATCCCTGCAGGGGTCCAAGGGACCCCACAGATCTGCCGACCCCTGCCACAGGCAGCCAGGGACACCACGTCCTCAGGCAGGTCCAGGCAGGCAGGTTCGGTTTCTTTTGGCTGCTGAAAACGATCTCCTACCCATGGAGGAGGTCTGGGGGGTGTCTGCAAGCCCAAGCAGACACCAGGTGGCTGTAGGGATGTCCTCCGGCCCTTTTCCTTGGGGAGGAAAAAAAGAAACCGTTATCAAACCTTCCTGTCAAGAATGTGATGGCAGGCAGGGCTGCCTGCACCGGGGCACCCTGCAGCCGCCCCTGGGCAAGCGTCACGGCCACGGCCATGGTTGTGTGTCCCACAGATGGGGACCCACAGGACGGAGCTCAGACACAATGGCGATAGCCCAACGCACGCAGGACGTCCTAGCCCCAGCTCCCCGGACTGGTGTCCCCAGGTACGGCCTGCAGCCAGCTCCTTGGCAGTGGGGACAGAGCCGCCACGGAGGGACTGGCGCTGGCCAGGCCCTGCCAAACCCCACGCAGGCGCCATACGTCACCCTGCCTGTGAGGAGGGTGTCACAAGTGACACCAGTTTGCTCCGTCTCAGCCCTGGGCTCCTCCCCGCCGTGCTGCTGTGGTCCTGGCCACCTGAACCGGCTGGCAGTGTCACGGGTGGGCAACCCAAGCAGGTCTGCAATGGAGGGGAACACGGGAAGCAAACCCGGCTGCGCTGTGCTGAGAGCACCAGCCGTGTGGGCTGGCTTTCCCCCGTGCTGTTGCACACACCTGCATGGCAAAATACTTATCTGTATTTACCGCTCGGGGTCCCCAGAGCAATGTGAGCATCCTGGTCTGGCTGAAGATGCTCATTGCAGGGGGTTGGACTGGATGATCTTTGGAAGTGCCTTCAACCCAAACCGTTCTGTGATTCCATGTGGAGCTGGGGGGTGAAGGGAAGCTCTGGATGAGCTGTGCCACGAGCAGCGCCGGGCTCGGCGGGGAAGGGCTGAGCATGGCGGGTGCTGCGGGCACGGGGAAGGGCTGAGCATGGCGGGTGCTGCAGGCACGGGGAAGGGCTGAGCATGGCGGGTGCAGGGACGGGCTGAGCACAGCAGGTGTGGGGAAGGGCTGAGCATGGTGGGTGCGGGGAAGGGCTGAGCATGGCGGGTGCCGCGGGTGTGGTTGGGCACTGTCTGCAGTAACGACGTTCCCGTCTGCAGGGTCTTGCATGGGGTTTTTGCATTGCTTCATTTCTACAAAGGCACTGACCGGCTCTCAAACCACAAGAGTGTTTCCATCCCTGCTGAAGATGAACGGCTCCCACGCAGTGCTGGTCAAAGTGGGAAAGAAACGGGCTTTTTTGTCCTATTGACTAAACAAAGAAACTCAAAGGACATCGCCTCAGCCACCAAGGTGGTTTTTTAGCCCAAAATGAAAATACTTTGCATTGGTTTGAGTTCAGTTTAGGTTTTTTAAACACACTTTCCTTTTTTCTTCTGCTGTATTTAGGGCCAGTTGAAATGGAAAAGCCGTTTCCAAGTAGCACACAGAGAAACGGCCCATCCTGGTACTGCTAGCATGAGCCCTGCCATGCAGAAAGCACCCACTTCTTTGGGACGCTTCCAAAATCTTCATTAGACCTTAAAACCTTCCAAAACCTCCATTAGTCCTCAGGCTGAAACACTTTGCAGGGGAGACCTGGTGCCATGGGCAGATCGGACAGCCCTCCGTGCCAGGCCGGGAGCCGCGCCGGGGTCTGGGTTCAGCGTCCCATCCTCCACGAGGGATGCACCCAGCCAGCTTGGAGAGAGCGCAGCTGGATGGGCCAGGAAGATAATAACCACATAATTTCACAATTTCCTCATTAAATATTTAATGTTGATGGCTTAGGAAGAGCATAATTTGGGCTTGTGAGAGACATCCCGGTGCTGATGCTGCTGCTCAGATGCAAACGCCTTCTTACCGGTGGCCACGTGGCTGGGCAGCGCTGGTGGCTGCGGGGATGGGTGAGCCCAGCACCCCGGTAGCATCCCTGGCATCCCTGGCCAGGGCGGCCGGAGGCACTCGGCTGATCCCGGTGGAGTTCTTGGTGGAGTCTGCAGGGGCAGCTTTATCCCCGCAGCTTTCCGTGCTCCACACCGCCCAGGACACCCGGATGTCTCAGCTCTCATTTTGCTTCTCTGTCCGAAATCCTGAGGGAGTTTTTCCAGCCCAGCCATTTTTCACATTTCCCTCTGATGAGTAGGCTGTTGCACCGCTGCCGACTCCCAGAAAGTCATAAATCTCCCTGGCCCTCCTAAAATCATGAAATTAAGGCAAAAAAAGAAAAAAAAACCGAAAAGCAGCTTTTGTAAACAATACTTTTAGGAGAGGGCGTTTATTCCTCTCCAGGGTCCTCAGCCTTCATCACTCCCATCGCTCAGCTTTCCCCTGCAACGCCCACCTTTAGTGGCAGCCCGATCTTACAAAACCAAAGGAGCTGTGAAAACCTAAATATTGCAAAACTTTATTTGGTTAAGAAGAAAGGCAAAGCCATTGGGGCCATCAGGGCTGCGAGGTTGGAGCAGCTCACCCAGCAGGATCCGACACCAACAGAAACACCCCAGTTGCTTCATGTCCCACGGGATGGCTGTGCTGGCGGGGTCTGCGGGGAGGGTACGGCTCCCACCGTGGCTGCACCGTGGCCTGGGGAGAGTGGGAGCCCAAAGCCCACCCGCCTCTGCTGCTCCAGAGCCCGTCTGTGCTCCCTGAGGCTTTTCCAGGGATTTCCATTTTCCCGGCACCGTGAGCTGCTTTTCCTCCTGCCTCCCGGTGGGACTGGCAGTCCTCCCCGCTCACAGGGCGGTTGTGTGGCAGACTCGGGATGTCGGTCTGCAGGACAGGAGCTGTTCCCCCCGGTCCCTGCCCAGGTCTCCAACCCCCTCCCAAACCGGGCTGGCACCCGGCTCCCGCTGCTGTGACCACAGGGGCCGCGCTGGCCCAGGACACCCTTCGGGGTGATGTCTGCAGGGCCGGGGCAGCTTTTGCCATCCCTCCAGCTGCCGGCCCAGCTGCAGGGCTGGGAGGTGGCTTTCCCTGTCCCTGATGTGTGCCGGTGTCAGGCTGTGATAGCCACCCCGGCCTGGCCACGCGCATGGCACTGCAGACCGCTGCTGCAGCTCGAGAGCCGCTGGGACGCTGCAGCGCAGCCTGCGAGCGCACTGACAAACACCCCCAAATGACAGGCAGACGGGGAGCTGCTGGGGGGAGACACCGGCACAGCCACCGGTGTGCCAGCGTTCATGGCACTGCTCGGGCGGACGGTCAGGGATTCGGGCACCGCTGGAGAAACCCCCTGCCATGGGTGTGCACAGGCACAGGCAGGGCCACAGCAGCACGCCTGTGGGTGTACACGCTCACACCGTGCCAGGCTGTCCTGGGGCCACACACACCGTGTCCGTGCTCACACCATGACCGTGCTCACACCATGTCTGTGCTCACACCATGACCATGCTCACACCGTGACCGTGCTCACACCATGACCGTGCTCACACCGTGTCCATGCTCACACCATGACCGTGCTCACACCATGACCGTGCTCACACCGTGTCCATGCTCACACCGTGTCCGTGCTCACACCGTGACCGTGCTCACACCGTGTCCATGCTCACACCATGACCGTGCTCACACCATGACCGTGCTCACACCGTGCCAAACTCTGCTCCCAGCCCCACACACTGAGCCCCCTGCTTTCCCCACTCAGTCCGTGGCTCCCCAGCAAGGCAAAGAGGAAGGAGCCCCTCCATGGGCAACAAACTCTATCGGGGCTCGACATCCTCCACTCCAGCCCACCCACGCACCCCTCTCCACGTGTGCCACCACCCCGGCCATGTGAGCAGTGTCCGTGCTGCAGGGTGAACCCGTACCGCGAGGCTGGGGGAGGCACCTCGTCCTGCAGGAGCCTGGGAAAAACAGGCCGGGTATAAAATTAGCCAGAGCTTTTATTGACAGGATTTTATTTTTAAATGCAATGGAAAATACATCGCTGGAGGGAAAATCCAAGAGGTCTGGGCCAGCCCGCGGGATAACGGCGTACCTCTGTCCCGTGGTGAACGTCCTGCTCGTCCCCGGGCGGGATGCGGGGTGGGAGCCGGCTGCAGGGTGCAGTCAGTGCAGCAGCAAGGACCGCGAGGGGCTGCTCCTGCCCCCGCGACGCACCCAGGGCGGTGCGTGAGGAGCAGCGAGGGCAAAAGGAGGGGATGAGCCCTGCCTCCAGGCGTCGTAGTGGCCATAGGGTCCCTGAGAAACTCCGGTGGGAAGGGACCTCCCTATCTGGGCAGGTTGGGACCCTCTGGCCAGAGGAGATACAACTGGGGGTCTGGAAACTCAGGACTGTCCTGGAGAGGCCGGAGAGGGACAGAGCCACCAGTTCTTCCAGCGCATGAATGGGGTGAGGTGGGAGCCAGATTGAACCCAGCCTGAAGCAGGGGGTTCTCCGTGCTGGGGTGGCAGGAGCTCCTTGCTGAGGGATGGGGCTGATGCTGGAGGCCTGCTTGCGCCCAAAAGGAGGTTTTTGACAAGTCCAAAGAGGGGGGATCTATTGAAGGGTGTACATACGGAGAAATCAGGAAATCACATCTGGTTCAGGAAATTCCCCAAGCTGAAAATAGCTGGAGACTGGGAGAGGGCTCAAGGGAAGTATCACGTATGCTGGCTGTCATCTCCCTCATCCCTGGACACCACTGGGTGGCAGGAGGGGACAGTGGGGACATCACAGCTGTGTTACTGCTGCCTGCTCCCAGGCTTGTTTGCTCAGAGAGGTGTGTGCCCGTGGTCTGAGTGCCTGGTTCCCCGGTGAGCTCCTCACCACGAGCTGCCTGGTGGCTCCCAGGGGACCCCAGTTATTCCAGACACTGGAAATGTGGCTCCTCACACAGACACCCACTGCTGACACCACGGGACCCGGTGTCCATCCTCTCCCCTCCGAGCTGCCCTCCCGGCTCACAGGCGCGATGGTCCTGGTGGGGTGACGAGAGGCGCCTGAGCTGCACCCACAGCCTGGGGCAGGGCTCCGGGTCTCTGTCTCGGACCCAGGTACCTCTGTCTGACACCACGTAGCTGCAGGAGAACTGAAAGTGCCAATCCTGGAGCTCGCTTCCAAAGAGAGGCACGTGTGGGATGTCGGAAAGGGAAGGTGGCTCGTTTAGCAAGGCACGTGCAAGCCTTCCTACGTGACGAGGGGGGGGCAGGACGCGGTGGCGGCCGGGCAGGCTCCTGGCAGCAGTTTGGCTCTCAAACCAGCCCTCAGAGGCTGAGCAGGCTCCTGCACGGGAAGGCGGAGGTGCGGGGTCCTCCACAGGCTGCAGGTGGATCTCCGCTCCACTGTGGACCTCCACGGGCTGCAGGGCACAGCCCGCCTCACCATGGGCTTCCCCCCGGGTTGCAGGGGAATCTCTGCTCCGGTGCCTGGAGCACCTCCTCCCCTTCTTCTGCACTGACCTGGGTGTCTGCAGGGCTGTTACTCTCACATCTTCTCACTCCTCTCTCCCAGCATTTTTTACCCTTTCTTAAACATGTTCTCACAGAGGAACCACCATCTATGCTGATGGGCTCAGCTTTGGGCAGTGGTGGGTCCATCTTGGAGCTGGCTGGGTCCAACATGGAGGCAGCTCCTGGTGTCTTCTCACAGAAGCCAGCCCTGCAGCCCCCTGCTACCAAAACCTTGCCACGTAAACCCAACGCAGTCCCAAGGACACGACGTCCCCCCTGGCAGGAGGGGGACCAGGCTGGTGCAGAGGGGGGACGCGCTGGGAGTGGGATGCAGCCGCTCATCCACACCAGCCTTTGCCCAGCTCCCATCTGGTTGACGCACACTGGGCAGGATCATTTCTGCCCCGACAACAGCTTCCCACACGCCTGGGCTGGTTTCAACTCTCCCGAGGACTCACCAGCCCGGGCAGCTCCTCCGACACCCAGCGCAGGGTGTGTTTCAGGAGCTGGACCTCACCGGCCGCTCCTCGGAAAGGAGACAAGCGGCTGCCGGCTGCCGAGTGCGCCTCTGGCAAGCTGTCCGCACCCCGGGTCTCTGCCAAATTTCACACGCATGCGGAACGCTATTTGTCTGCACTGAGGATTTAACTTCAGCCCTGCCTGGGGACTTTGGGCTGAAAAAATCATTCCAGCAAAGAAAGATTTTCCCCGCAGCAGGGCCGTGTCTCCCTGTGGCTCCTGCCAGCAGCACGTGAAGTGATGATCGCTCTTCTACCCCACAAAAAAGCAAAATCCAGCTGAAGCTGGAAAAATTGCACTCAGTAGTTTCATCCAAGTCACCTGCTGAAACCTGAGAGCAGAATTGAACCCGAAGGCGGGACAAGGATCCTTCCCACGCCCTTCCCAGGCACGACCCCGTCCCCGCAGGCACAGAGGAGCACCTGCAGATCACACTGCCAGCTTCCCACAAATGAACCTGGGTGGGTATTTCTTTTCTTTTTGTCCCACTTACAAAGCACAAACGTATCTTAAAAGGGCAGGGTGGTGGCTTTGAGTGAAGCATTAGCAGCCCTGAAGGCCTCAGAGATGATCCCAGGACACAGCTCTTCTCCATCCCCTTTCTCCTGACTCCATCACCTCTGCAACCCGCTTCAGCCTCAGGGACGTGTGTTTAAGTGGTGACACCCCAGGCGTGGGTCCTGCTTGCTCTTCTGTCCTGCAGCACATAACATACTTCATGGGACCACGTTTCTTCAAAATATTTTGCACACGTTAGGGAAGAAGGGAGGCCGGACCCTGAGGCCCTGCCGCCGGCCGGGGTGCTCCCAGAGCCGAGCGAGACGCTGCGCCGAGGAGGCCGGGCAGGGGACGTGGAGCAGTCCCTGACCTGTTTCATGCTGGAGCAGCTCTCTTTTCATTTTTCAGAGGTTTGCACCAAGCCAGCTGACCTTCCTGAAGTGGCCTGAAGAAGACTCAGAGAGCTGTCTCGGTTTTGGGGCAGGAACAGGTAACCTGCGGCACTGGGGTGCGTTTCAGGGTGTCCATCTGCAGCCGGAGAGATCCCTGTGCATCCTCAGGAGCATCCAGCTGCTCATAAATTGTACTGGTTTGTGGCGTGTGGAGGAAGAGGAAATGAATGAGGCTCTCAAGGGCTTTTTGAGAGCTTCACAGCACATGATTTTCTCAGATTGCAGCTGGTGGCATCCCACAATGAGCTCAGAAGCTCCAGTTCTCCCTGAAAGACAAATAAAAGTCCAGTTTTGCAGTTATGTTAAAAAACCGAAAAGTGCAACCGTGAAAATCTCTACAGCTCACAAACTTTCTTTTTTTAAATTTCAGGATTTTGGGCTGTCTGACTCCAATTTTCAAATTTTGAGTCATTTGAGAGCAAACCCTAAAGAGAGACAGGGGAGCCAGGGGTGCACCGGGAATTGAGCAGGGGAGTGCATACGAAAGGCCCCAGCGTGGGCAGTGGTGGTGAAGCAGAAGGGTTAAATATGGGAAAAAAAGGATTTAATAAATTGATTAAAGCTGATTAATTCCCTGGCCTGGGTATGGATCAGTTCAACAGCCTGATCTCAGTAACCAGTGATTTCACAGCAGCTCTACAGAGCTCGTCCGTGCTCCCCGGGCAGCCCTGGGGAGCGCTGGGTTCGCTGGAGGGAGAGGAGCTGGGATGCTGGAGGGCTGCTGGGAGGCGGAGGCAGAGGAAGGGTCTCCAGGAAAGCAAACTGCCAGCGCTGTTTGCCCAATGTGGGAGCCGTCAGCAGTTGGGAGAGATTTTCTACCTGGTGCCCAGATGTCAGCGGGTTTGGGTTGGGATCCCGCAGGGCAGGCGGAGCTGCTGCCCGGAGGCAGCCGCCGAGGGCCGGGAAGCGATATGGGAGGGGAAGGGCTCACTTGGCTGAGCCTTGCCCAAAGGGCCACAGCACCCGCGCTCCTGCCCTTGTGCTGCGGAGGGTCCCCTTGCTGCCATCCCTGCAAACAGGTCCTTGCAGCCAGCCAGACACGTCCCGGGCTGCTCCGGGCGCCTCACGCTGCCCTCCCTGCCACGGTGGCGGGTAATGAAGTCTGTCCTGCAAGTGTCATCATCTGCCTGTGCCATCCTCTGCCTGTGTGTGCCACCATCTGTCCTCTGTGTGCCATCATCTGTCCTGCAAGTGTCATCATCTGCCTGTGCCATCATCTGCCTGTGCCATCATCTGTCCTGCCTGTGCCACCACGCTGGCATTGCTCTGCTGGACACGAGGGGTCCTGCTGCCAGGAGCGGTGACAGCTTGAGGCAGGAATAAGGACAGCCCGTGACCTCCCCAGTGCCCCCCTTCGGAGGGGTCTGTGCTCCTCCCTTCGCCACCGAGGACTCAGAGCCCTGGGAGCACGTGAGAAATGACGCCGAGGTCACTTGGAGCTGAGCCCTGGTGCCGCTGGGCAGTGCAGCAGCAGGTTTTCAGCTGAGTCAGCAGCGTGACAGTGGGAAGTCCTTGTCCTGGAACAAAGGATACTCTCCCGCTCTTGGGGCCAGCATGGGTGGCTTCGAGTCACCTTCTGCGCTCTAGCCGTCGGCTGGCTGGGGCTGCACGCTGGAAGCCCACCAGGCAGGGAAGGATCTGGCTGCCCACGCACCGGTTTGGTGAGGAGAGGGTGGGAAAATACCATTTGGACTAAGGCTGGGAAGAGAAAGTGTCACGCTCAGCTGGGGCTGGAGCAAGCCCTGGTGCTCCAGCAGAGGAAACAGCTCTCCAGAGATTTCTTGTTGCATTTTGGGATGCAGAAAGGACTGGAAACATGCCCTCCGGCTGGAGGGTGATCCTCAGGGCCGTGTGCCTTTACACAGAGACAGGAACCATCTATCGAAAGGAAACTCTGTTGTTAGGGTGAGAAACAACACTACTGACGCACTTACATTTAGAGATTGCTAAGCCGGGCGGCCGGGCTGACAAGGGGCTGCCCCGGGCTGGGGGCACCCAGAGGTGCGGGGCTCTGAGCCGCTGTGCTGGGGCTGCTCCCATGGCTCCTGCTGGAAAACGGTGGGAAAAGGGACTGGCAGAGCACGATGAGTTACAGGATGAGATGTCTCCCCGGTGCGGAGCTTTTCACAGAAGGATCTGGCACGGGGAGGGGATGGGATGCTGTGGGACAGCTTCGCTGGCCGTCCTCATGGGCCGGCCACCAGGGAGCCCCAGCCTGCGCTGGGAATCTGGTTTCTGTTAAAGTCCTGCCAAAGGAGAGGAGAGACCCCTCCTTTCCCTCAGCTTGAGTTCCCAGCACGAGGTCATGGATCAAGCAAGCATAGTTTGATGCCAAAGATCTGAAGGAGCAGTCGCCCCGGGACAGGACAGCTTCTCCAGCCGCCGCACTGCGCAACGTCGAGGGAGGTGATGGCGCCTCTGCAAGCGGGAACCCTCCATGGGGTGCTGGTCCTCAAAACCAACCGCAAGCATCAGAGGGAAGCAAAATGATCTTGCTCAGTGCAAAATGGAATTGGGCTGAAGTGACACCTTCCCGCATCTCTTCCCAGAGCTCAGGAAACGGGTGCTGGAGCAGCGTCACCTCGCTGGGCTGGGGCACGCTGCTGGGTAGCTGCAGGGTGGCGATGGGAAGGTGGCTTGTGCCCTAACAGAGATGCCCCTGCCTCCTGAACCGGTTGCGGTGGCACAGCGGGAGGGCAGTGGATGCACAGAGCCTTCCCGGTGCTCAAATCCTCCTCAAATGTTAGTTTTGTCCCTAACACCTGTAGGGAATTGAGGGAACCTCAGAGCAGAGTTTCTCTGTGCAACAGCAATGGGAAAAGAGCAAATTCACTGCACAGGAGAGCTAATGGAGAGATGCTAACACAAACCACGTCCCTCCGGGTTACTTGAATTCTCCTTGCGGATCAATGCAATAGCCAAGAATGGAGAAATAGGTCCTGTTTGGACCTTCAAGGGGCAAAATCCCTCATTCAACCAGGTTAAATGTAGATAATTGGGGAATAAGAGACTGCTTCATGTCAGAAAGTGGTGTGGGTGTTGGGGGGAAGTGGATTGCAGTGCTTGCACGCGCCCCGGGCGGAGGAAGCACGGCCGTGGGCACCCCCATGGCCCCCCCATGCCCTGCTCCCTGTCCTGCTGCCCACTGCTGCTCACGGGGGGACGTTTGCAGCAGCCCCATGGTCCTGCTCACCTCCAGACCTCGGGAGGCTGAGCAGCAGCCCTGGCAGGGAGTCCCGCACAGCTGCCCCCGACAGCGCCCTGCTTATTCAGAGCCCCTCTGATGCGCTGATGGGGGCTCAGCGGGCATCGCCTGGGTGTTTCGGCATCCCACAGGGGAGCCCGTCCTTGGTGCGGCTCTGCATGAGGACGCAGTGGTGGCCGTGGGCCGCTGCAGTGACCCTCCTGCCCCGAGAGCCGGGGCAAGGGCTCAGCCTCTGCGTCACCCAGCTGCTCACCAGCGCTGGCTGTGGGGCTGGTGCTCATGGTGGTGACCCGATGTCGTTCAAAATGTGGTTTCTCATTCGTGATTGGAGGCCCTGGGTAGTATTGGACAGTTTTAAGAAACGTGACAAGCAGCTGCCTGCTTTATTCCAAGTAGAACATATTCCCCCTCTGTCCTGCCAGCTCTGTCCCCACCCCACCACCGTCCCCTCCCTCACGCTGAGGACGGGGATCAGCCCCGTGGGCAAGGTCTGCGCGTGGTGCTCCCTTCCTTCATGCCGTGTGCTTCCCTCCTGCCCACACACCCCGTCCCACAGGTTTAGGGAAAGGTGAGCCCACGGCGGCTGCACGGAGACGGTGGGATGTGACCACGGCCCCAGGGCTCTGCATGCCAGCACACCTCTGCCCTGGGGTCGCAGCGCGGGGAAAGGATGCTCTGCCGGCAGGTCCTGCGTCCCGTGCTGGGATCCACAGCCCCGTACCATGAGCCTGGGGAAACTGCTCATCAGGCCTCGTGCCACAGCCGCATGAGCAGAGCTGACGGCACAGGACGGCTGCCAGCCCGCGGTGGCTCTTCGCTGCAACGCCTGCCCTGCGGCCGGACACCTCCCTGCCATCTGCCCCGTCACGAGAGGGCTGCTGGCCAGGCAGCCAGGAGAAACCGGTGGGGCTTTTCCGGAGAAGCCGCCTGTTTCCTGGCTGCTTTGGTGCCAGGGCAACAGGGAGCAGATCCCTGGGCTGGCATCACAGGGATGCTGCCCTGGGAAACAGGAGAGAGAAAAGATTTTAGAAAGTAAGGCAAGAATGGAGAGTTGTGCTTGCGTTTGATCTTCCTTCCAGGCAAGTGTCCTTGCCAGGAAAGGGATTATAGCCTTGGATACACTGGGGTCCTTCAGTGCCTGTAGGAGGAAAAGCTCTGAGCTTGAAGCCAAGGCTCGAGTGCATTGGGGAGCTACCACCCGCAGGGTGTCGAGGCAAAGCCGCGGGCTCAGTGGGAGCTGCCCTCAGTCACACTTTGGTTTGTTGCACCCCCTTATTTTTCTCCTCTACCAATGGAAATACTGGTTGAATTTACAGCCTCATTGCTCACAGACTCAAAAAAACCCAAAAATGCCTTGCATGCATGTGCTGTGGGCATGCTCGGTGCTGGGACCGGTGTGTGCACCCCCAGCTCTTCCCAATGCCCCGGCCAGGCTCACGCTGTGTCGGTGACACCATGCAGGTGGAGATGTGGGGGGATGCACCCCGGGCAAAAGCATCGTCTGGACACACCTCTTCTGGGATGCCTCTCCCCAGCAGGACAGGCTGCTGGGTGGTTTTCCAGTACCCCGCACAATTTTGGGACTCCTCTATGTAAGGCAATGAGACACTGGGGAGAGAGTCAGCACCAGCAGTTGGGGAAGCCCAGGCACCAAAGTCCTTTGGTTGGTGCAGGCCTCAGCCTGGGGAAGGGCTGGCTCTGGGCTTGCGGGGTGGCTGGCCTGCGCTGGCCTGCGATCTCCAAAAAATACACCTGATTTCTCAGCCAAGTCCCCAGGGTTGGGTCAGTCCAGGTCCTGACTCCAGTGAGAGCTGCAGAGCTTGGCTGGGCTGCACGTGGCCCTGGGGACCGGGAGCAGGTTACAGCTCCTCCACCTGGCTGTGGGTCCAGTGCTGCTCCCAGGCGGGACTGGGATTGGGATTGGGGTTAGCCTTGGGATTGAAAGCAGGGCTGGGGGATTCCCCCTGCCATGGACGACAGCACGTGGCCCTGTGAGCAGTCTCAGCCCAGCCCGTGGCCAAGGAGCAAGTCCCTGCCCTCGTCCCCTGTTCACACGCTGCTCCAGAGCCGCCCGTGAGGCAGATGGGGGCTGTGCTCCTGCTGGGGACGCCTTCGCAGCCTCACTCCATCCCCAGTGTCCTGCTGGCTGCCACAGGGACCCTGCTCTTCTCCAACCAGCCCCTCTTTCTGCCTGCTGTTCCCCGCCCTGGCTGTCTCTGCAGAGCAACCGCAGCACCGGCTGCCCTGCTGTGCTCCCTCGGGAGCAGACCACGACCGCCCCAGGGCTCCCATCAGCGCTGAGATCAGTGTTTTGCTCTGGCAGCTCTTGAGTGCGTCGTGGGACTGCTTGTGCATCACTCATGGCTGGCCTGTGCTGGTGGCTCATCCTAATCCCAAGATTATCGAGTGCTCCTGGATGCATCTCCCCCGCACTTGCTGTTGGCCAAGGAGCTTGCAGACAAGAGCAGAAAACCCTGTCCCTAATCCCTCCCTTTGGACCTCGGCCCGTTGCAGTGTCTCCGGGCTCATTCTGTTCTTCCTGTTATTTCCCAGCCACATATGGAGCTGCAGTGCCGCCCACCAGTGCTCCCAGATGTGCTCATCCACATTTAATGAAGACACTGAGAAGCCCTGAGCCCCACCACCAGCAACCCCACCATCCCCAGGCACCACCTCCCAGGGCCAGCCAGCGAGTCCCTTCTCTTGCTCCAGTTTCTCCACTAATCGCTCGCTCAACCCGGGCAGCCCTCGCCCAGGTGGCCCCACATCAGATGCTTTTGTTGGAAGAGGTGGATTAGAAAAACCTCTCTCCTTTGTCCAGGAAAGCGGCTCTCCCGCGCCGCTGGGCGAGTAACGCACTCCCCACCTTCTCATCTTTGTTCCCTACCTGCCACTTTGTCCCCAGTGAATCTTTTGCCTGCGAGTCCCCCGGGGTGGGGACAGGCTTTGTTGCCCAGCTGGGACGGGGCTGCCACCAGGACCTGTCTTTCCGGAGGAGCCGGTGCCTGCGCCTCTCTGCCGAGCGGGGGAGGAAAGCCCCGTCTCGCCTGCGCCGCTGAGCAGAAGTCGGCGTCCACATCAGCTGCAGGGGATGTAGAAACACTTGCCAAGAGCCTGCAGGTGCCTCAGGCGTGCTGGTGGCACATCCTCACTCAGCTTCACCCGGGACCGAGCTCTCAGTGCTTACCCAGGTATGGGGTGAGTGAAGGCACCAGCGCTGCTGGCAGCTGGGGCTCCGGATCCGGACCCCCTTTGCCTGTGACAGCCACCCGCTCCTCTGGGCCTCACGTCTCAGGGGCACGCCAGGTCCCTCTCTGCCTTGGCCCCGTAACGGAGGTGACAGCCCATACACAGGCTGTAAGCATGCAAAATTGGCATTAAATCATGGGGCTCACAGCAAACCCTGGTCCTGAATCTGATTGATTATATGGTTATTTGAGGTTACCATAGGTGTCTGGTCATGCTGAGGGTCTCTGTCCCTCCTGCTATCAAAGCAGGACCTCTAAAACCTCACTGTGTGCCTCTGTCCCTGAGGACACTCAAGGCAGGATGAAGGGATGGAGAGCAGCCCTGAGGAGAAGGACTTGGGGGTGCTGGTGGGTGAAAAACTGGACATGAGCCGGCAATGTGCGCTCGCAGCCCAGAAAGCCAAGCGTCTCCTGGGCTGCATCAAAAGAACGATGGCCAGCGGGGCGAGGGAGGGGATTCTGCCCCTCTGCTCCGCTCTGGGGAGACCCCCCTGGAGCCCTGCGTCCAGTTCGGGGTCCTCAGCACGGGAAGGACATGGAGCTGTTGGAGCGGGGCCAGAGGAGGCCACGAAGATGCTCAGAGGCTGGAGCACCTCTGCTGTGAGGACAGGCTGAGAGCTGGGGGTGTTCAGCCTGGAGAGGAGGAGGCTGCGGGCAGAGCTGATTGCGGCCTTGCAGTGCCTGGAGGGGGGCTTTTTACGAGGGCAGGGAGTGCCAGGACAAGGGGGAATGGCTTTAAACTGAAAGAGAGGAGATTGAGATCAGATATAAGGATATATTCTTGACCATGAGGGGGGTGAGGCACTGGCACCGGTTGCCCAGAGCAGCTGTGGGTGCCCCATCCCTGGCAGCGCTCAAGGCCAGGTTGGATGGGGCTTGGAGCACCCTGGTCAGTGGAAGGTGTCCCTGCCCGCGGCAGGGGGTGGAACCCGCTGGGCTTTAAGGTCCCTTCCAACCCACCCCGTGCTGTGGTTCTATTTGCCCGCCTGAGCACAGCTGCCTGGAAACACTTGTCCTTGGGCCTCCTGAGCTCCTGCATCTGCACTGCTGAGGGCAAAGAGCAGACGGGGCACCAGGGACAGGAGGACAGTGGGACACTGGAGGTGCTGGACACCCTTGCTGCCCACTGGGGCACAGGGCCCTAGACCTGGTGCTGCTCTCCCTCCACCCCTGCCTTGCTGTGCAATGCCAGGCCAACGCGTCAGGGGGCAGGGGGGCAGAGGTGCCAGGGCAGCAGGACAACGAGGCTGTGCTGGGCTGGCTCTCCACGCATTGAACCTGCTCATGCAGGCAGAGCCTTTGCTTCCCAACCTGGGGTCCCCGCAGAGGTGACATCTGTGCCAGCCTTGCGTGGCTGGTGTCCAAAATCCACATGTCCCTGGTTTCCTCAGACAAGCAAAGCTGCGCTCTCCTTCCCATGGCATCGGGAGATCCCTCGCTCCATCGTCCATCACAGAGAAAGCCCTCCCTGCCCCTCGCTTTCCTTTTCCCACCGAATTTGTTGGTGCCTGGAGCTCATTTCATGCTCCTTGCCAGGCATTGCCCACCTGGGGTGGCCTCTTTCGTGCAGGCGCCTGCTCCATCCCCGCTGGATGTGGCTGGGTTCTCCCTGCCGGCACGGCGTGGGCAGAGGCGCTGCCACCCTTCCCTGCCCTGCTCCCCTCGCCGCTGGTGCCTCCTGTCAACGGGGCACGATGAGAAATGGCTGCTCATGGGGCCTCCCCTTGCTGGGGCTGAAGCAGCCAGCGCCTGCAGTGGCGGTGGCGGTGTGCTCCTGCCTGAACGCACCGTCGCAGAGGTATTTCTCTGGCAGTACATGGATTCGTGTGGCTGCCATTCCCCTTGCGTGGCTGAGAGCGTTTCCAGCCCAGCACATCCCAGCTCTTGGTGCCTCCCTGTTTGCAGTGGAGGCTGAGGCTCCTGGGACACCGGCGATCAGGCAGGGCTGGGCACGGGCTCCCTCGGACCTCGGCTCACCCCCCTGCCCCTTGGGGCCAGGCAGAGGGTGGCAAATGCGAGCCGGTGCAGAGAAGGAGGAACAGCCCCTTTTGCAGCAGGAAGGGATGCGAACCCCCTGCTCCATGCCTCATATGGGCAGCCCAGGAACAGGGCGGCCAAGCCTGCGCCAGGCCCAAGGTGTGGAAGACGCTCATGTCTCCGCTTAAATCCCAGGAGGGTCCCACCACACCGGGTAACCACCTGCCAGAAAGGGACTTGCTCCAAAGCCCCGAAAGCAAAATAAGGACGAGGAGCAAAGGACCACCCTCACCCCCCCAGGGCTCTCCCAGCCCTGTCTCTGCTCACCACCATCCAGAAAAGAGATTTTTGGTCCCTTTTCAGTGTCTGAAGACCTCTTGTCACTGCTGGTCTGGTCAAAAAGAGGAACTGGAGGCTCAGCAGCTATTAAGAAAGAGGTTAAGTGCAATCCAGAGCAGATCGTTCTGCTTGTGTGTTAACCCCTGGTGCAGTTGCAGCTGCGAGGGTTGCAGATGTGTGCCTCAGAAACACCCAGCGGGCGAGGACGGTGGCAAGAGGAGTCACGAACAGGCAGGCTTTTCCCCATGGAAACTTGAGAAGAGCCTTTCAAGCCGTGATGCAGGAAGGCAGTGGAAATGATGCTCCGCTAATCCTCCGAAACCAGACTACGGTCTCCTGCGGTATTAGCGGCAGCAGCAAAGGGGGAGCATTGCTTCACATAAATCGGGATATTAATGTCTTGGAGTTAATTGACACAGGTTTTCCAGAGGTTAAATGCTCAAGGCATTGAAGCGAGGAGGTAGACACACCTGCAAACACTCACAGGTTGAACACAGTGTTCCTGCGGAAAAGCCCTGCACTGCGGTGACAGGCACCGGCCAGGCGAGGGTCGCTCTCTGTGCCCCGATTTAGCCATTTTCTTCCCCAGACTCTGCTGCTGGTCGCTGCTCTGGGGGACAAAACTGGACCTCGTCCCCGGCCATCACCTCCAGCGGCAGAGCCTCTGCAACGCAGCAGCACGTTGGGACCAGTGTCCCCTGGACCACAAGCCCATGGCATGAGCTGGGCCCCTCGAGCGCCTCTGCACCCAGATATGACCGCGATGGGCAGGAAGCTCTGCAGAAACCCCAGTGCTCGTGCAATGGGTGCTACGTGCAGAGCAGCCGGGAGCGGCAGAAGAAGTGGCTTATTTCGAAAAAAATTAAGAAGTGGGGCAGGCTGCGATGAGCCGAAGTGTGACCCTCCAGCCCGCAACCCAGCCGGGCTGGAAGCCACGTCCTCCTTCAGCCTCCTCTCCTTGGTGATATCTTCTTGTTTATTATTTTGTTCACTGCTTTATCCCTCTGTGCATGCAAGCTCAAAACGTCCTTCTCAGAGCCAGGGGCCCAACCTTCCTTGGCTCGCTGCTCCGTGTGGAAACGCATTACATTATTCACTTGTGACCATATTAAAAACAATCTCAATATACGTCTGGGCTCCTCAGGGCTGTCACAAGCTCCTTGTAATGATTAAAAGCGGTAATGTATTCATAACGGTTAATTGTGATAGGTGAGACACTTTCTCAGAGGTTTTCTGTGGCGCAGGGTGTTCTCAGCTCCCACCAAACCCAGCTCCAGGCTGAGCCCCGGGGTGGGGGCGATGCTGTGGGGGTGCAGGATGGGGCTGAGTCCTGGGTCGAGGACGATGGCTGGTGGGGGGAGAAGGTGGGACTGATCCTGGGGACAGAGGACGTGCCCGGGGAGGAGGGACGGGTGGGGCTGAGCCCCGAGGCCACGGTGATGCCCGAGGTGGGGGGGCAGGATAAGGCTGATCCCGGGGGATCGGGGCGGGTGCTGAGTCCCTGGGTCAAGGACTGTGCCCGGGGTGGGAGATGGGCCCGATCCGGGGCAGGGGCGGTGCCCGGGGCGGGGGTGGGGGGGGGGGTCAGGACGGAGCCGAGCCCGGGGCAGGGGCAGACGCGGGACCCGCAGCCCGGGGCCGGCCCCCCGCAGCCCGGCGGAGCCCGGTGTCCCGCCCGGGGCGGCGGTGACTCAGCCGGGAGAGGCGGGCGAGGAGGAGGAGGAGGAGGAGGAGGCAAGGGAGGAGGAGCAGCAGGAGCCGCCGCAGCCACCGCGGAGCCGCTCACCTGCCCGCGCCATGGCCCGCCGGGTCGCCGCCGTCCTCCTGCTGCTCGCCCTCGGTTGCCTCCTGGGCATCCTCCTGCTCTGCCTCGGCTCCGGGGATACGCGGGGCCCGCCGGGCTTCAAGGTGAGCGGGGTCGGGACCGGGCACGGAGGGGACGGGGACAGCGGGCACCGGGGGGACCCGGGCATCCCGCAGATCGGGGTGGCCACTGCGGCTCCCCCAGCCCCGGAGGGGCTGGGGGAGCCGCAGTGGCCACCCCGATCTGCGGGATGCCCGGTGTGGGAGAAGCTCCAGCATCCAGGGGATCCCCAGCATCACAGGAGGCCACCGGGCAGGGACAGGGCTGTCCCCTCCACCATGCCAGCGGTGAGACCTCCCCCCCCCCGGCTGCAGAGACCCCCGGCCGCCCATCCCCGGCACCTCAGACCTGCACTTTGGGAGAGGAAGGTCTAAAAAATAGCGGTGGTGTGTCTGGATGCGGCCCCCCGAGGCCAGGGAGGCCGTGGCAGCAGCTGCTCCCACGGGGGACGGGGCACCCCAGCATCTCCCGGCCTTCCCGGGCTCCAGCAGCATCGCCTGCGCCAGCGCGGCCGGACGAGAAATGCACTTCCCCATGAAAACGAGCTGCTTTTTTTTTCTCCTTTCTCATTGTAAATTCAGATGCTGAAAGGAATTCCCAACCAATTTCTCGTTGGCCAAGTCCCCCAGTTGACTCTTCTGCAGCCCAAGCCTTTTTTTTTAAAAAGGTCTTTGGTTTTTTTTTTTTTGGTGACAGACCGAGCTATTCTGTGGGGAGCAGGCTTTGTCCTGGAAAATGGCTCATCCAAAACCCCCTTTTCCTCATCCCAAGCAATTCGCTTGGAAACTTTCTGAGCCAGACCAAATGCCAGATGTGTTGCCTTCTCTCCGGGTTTGTCAGATGTAATGAAGATTAGGTTGAGAAAACGAGCTGGCTTAGCTAAGACGCTGCTCGCTGCTGTTAGCATACCTAGCAACGATTAACTCTTTCCCTGTGACACCTTTCTTTGCCGCCCATCGCCACATGCTGGGGCACACTGAGCAGTGCCCGCAGCTGGTTTCAAAATGGATTTTGTCTCTTTGGACACGGGGAAATGAGATGGATCGGTGCTGAGAGCCCTATGTGCAGCACTTGGGGCAGCCTGGGAAGCATTTTCTCTGCCTGGTTCCAAGCTGGAACTTTGCTTTTAAGCCAGATGCATTCCCAGAAATTTAATTTTGGAGCTTTTTTGTGCTTTTTCTCTCTCCGGGTGGTAGCACCTTCCAGTCTGCAGGCAACGCTGTGGTTTGGGGCCGAGCATCCCCCAACACCCACGCGGGCCCTGGCCCTGCTCTGCCTGAGGCTGCCTCGCCTGGCCTGGGGACTCGGGGTCTTGCACCGTCCCTGGATGTGCCGCGCACACGTGGGGTGCAGCTCGGTGGGCGGTGAGGCACCGCCCGCCGGAGCTCGGCACCGCTGTCGGCACCGTGGGGCTGGCGCCAGGCAGGCACCGAGGGGTTTGCTTTTGCACAAAGCTCAGGGCTGTTTTGGGGATGCAAAGCTTTGTCTTAGTCTAACTCAGCCCAAAATTGTGCAGAGACGATTTAGAGGAGGTTGGTCCTGCTGTGGGGGACCCCGGGCATGTCCTCCTCGCCCGCCTGGGCAAGACGTGGTCCTTGCTGGCTCAGTCCACATTAGCAGCAGCTGCTGGATGATAGCGCTGTTCACTGCTGAGCTACGGCTCCACGTCTTCCCTTTCCAGCTCCTTTGCTTGGAATATAGCCCAAAAAATACCCCAAAGTAGTTATCCTACTGCTGGAGGGACTGGTCCCAGGAGCGCAGTGCTCCCCTTCCCTCGCGGGTCCGCAGCAGGGCTTTCGGCACCGCCGCCTGACGGCTCAGAGCTGTTGCCTTCTTTTGACAACCCTTTTTTTTCCTTCTTTTGGCAAGTCTCTTCGCTGGCCGTTACAAAGCCTGCTGGGCTCTTCCCCTGCCAGCCGTCCCGGGGGAGCTGCAGCTCCCGCGGTGGGAAGGAAACCCGTGGTAACCCACCGCAGACCTGGCGGCCCCACGGGCCTCACCGCGCTCAAAGGAGGTGGGATGTTGTGGGGCCAGGCTGAGCCGTCGCTGCGGCGGGGGCCTGGAGGCCCAGCCACGGCCACGGCCACGGCCACAGAGCGTGGTGCCGGGCCACAGTGAGTTGCACGGTTCCCAGTGTCCCCCTCCATCTCCTCCCCTGGGATGTGGGACAGTTCTGGGCAGAGCCATGCACTCACCAGGAGACCTGAGCCCTCCTCGTGCCTTTGCTGTCTCATGGCCTTTGGGGACATCCCCACCTCCTCTGCAGGGACTTCAGGACTGAGCAGCCCTGGCTTGGGCTGGGCTGAGCGATGCCGCGGTGAGGCAGAGCCCACAGGGCCACGGGTGACCCAGGAGGCAGCGGGGAACGCTGCAGTGGCATGGGGACACCGTCCCGGTGCGGGGCCATGCCGGGGACCCCCATGTGCACCAGCCCTGTGGCATCACCAGCGTCTGGTCAGGGGGTCCTGTTGTTGGAAAAACCCACCATCCCTGTGCCACCAGTAGATGCTGGGGTTGGGGACTGTCCCGCAGGCTGGGGCCAGGGCCACAAACATGTGTGCAAGGCCCCGCCAAGCCCTGGGTGCCGGCAGCCGAGCGTGCCGGGGCAGATGAGAGGGATGACGGGAGCCAGGCGCCGGCACAGGAGCGTGCCAAGGCATCCTTGTCCCTCCAGCCCTCATTTCCAGCCTGCCCATTGGCAGGTGCAGGACGCCTCGGCTGGAAGAGCTGAAGGCAGTGCTTACGCTGCAAATCACTAACGAGATGGGCTTTCAGCCGGGTTTCTCCCTCCCGGGGCTCCCATCTGCAGGGCTCCTGCGGACGACCTGCCTGCGCCCGCCGCGCGGCTGCGAGCTCACAGCTCGGCCACGGCTTGAGCCTGCGCGGCAGCTCGCCCTGCGCTGGGCGATGGAGTGGCTCCGCTGCCCAGGCACTGGGGCTGGGACAGGGACGGGGGCTGGGGCAGGAGCTGGGACAGGGGCTGGCACCATCACAGCCCCGCTGTGGGTGACCCCATCCCTGATTCCCATGCGGGTGCTGGAGGCGTGTGTGTACCCCCACATCTGGAGGAGGGGAGGGGACCTCTCCTTCATTCCTGGGGACCCTCTTGGCTGTCCAGGTCTGCCCCGGCCCCTTTGTGCGCACACGCCTGTGCAGGTGGCTTCCACCCCTGCTCACTGCCGCCAGCGCCACCGGGGAGGATGGCTCCTCCGCGGGGACAGGCTGGGGCGCAGAACCCTGCACCCCCCGGGAGTGGGGCAGAGGGGGCTGACACGAGGCCATCACGACTCCTCTCATGCCGGGGCGGCCAGGGAGCGAGCCGAGGCGTCGGCGGCTGGCTGGGTGCCAGGCACTCCCTGTGGCTGGCAGCACCCACCGCGCTGCAGCGGTTCATGTTGCCGCACGTCGCTACCTCGGCCGGGCCTGAGCGCTGCTGCCTTCACTGATGGGGCCGGGTCGCCACCGGTCGGGGGGGTCCCACGGACCATCCCTAGCCCATGAGTCCTGGGGCCGCTGCCCATCTTTGCTGCCATGCACCTGGGAGTGATGGGCTCTGCGCACCCGGACACCAGGATCTGAGAGGAGAGACCCCCACCCCGACCCGCAGGCGTTGGTTCTGCAACCTGCGCCGGCGGTGACACCGTCACCCCAAACGTGACACCTCCCCACTGGGCTTGCCCTGGGAGCCGGTTCGGTGCCGCCTCTCGCTGCCGGCCGCCCTGCGTGGGCAGCACAGCTGCAGTTGCAGCCACATGTGCTTCGCTTCCCTGGGCCTGAGCAGGCAGCGTGGCTGCCCCAGGCATGCACACACCAACACGCATGCCCACACGGGTGCACACTTGCGTGCATGCCCATGCACACCCACCTAAATGCATGTCCGCACAGACACACGTGCACAAAAACACGTCAACACACCTATGTGCGTGCACACCCCACCTGTGCACACCCATGTACATGCACCTCCCCACCCAAATTTGCACACACATGCGCATGTCCATGCACACACCCCCGACATGCACACCTGCAGGCACGCACACCACATGCACACATACACGCACGCACATCCATGCCTGTGTGCACCCCCACATACGTGCAACTCCCCCCCATGTGCAACCGCCCCGCGTGTGCAAGCCCACATGTGCAAGCCCATGCGTGCACCCCGGTGCCAGCTCTTGGCGGGGCTGGAAGCAGGGCCCAGCCGAGCCAGCCCCGGCGAAGGCAGGAGGAAATCCCCTGCACCAGGTTTCCCCCGGCCGCAGGCGCGCGGGGCTTCCCCTGCCCACTCCGCATCCAGCCGGGTGTCCAAGCGCCCGTGGCCACATCTGCTCCTGCCGCGGGGCTGTCCCCATCCCTGGTGTGTGGCACCGGGTGTCCCCCATGATGCAGGTCATCCTTGCTGCCTCCTGCTCCGACGTTTCTTAGCCCCTGCCACCCCGTAGGTATTCCCGTCTCCGGTCTCATCCCCCTCCACGGGCTGCAGCCCCCCAGGTCATCCTGGGGCTGGAAGCCGCTTCTGGGGTCCCAGCTGTGCTTGGGATCAGGTTTGGGGGTGACTTGTTGATGCTTTCCCTTTGGGGACAGCGTTGTCACCTGGTTAATGCTAATGTGCCTCCAGGTGGTATCTGGGGTGGTGCGGAGGTGGTGTGGTGCCCCGCGAGGACACTGGGGACATCTGCATGGTGGCCGCAGGGGACGCGCGTGGCAGAGGCGGGCAGTGGGATCTGCTGGGGCTGGGGACCCTCCCCAGGGACCCCTCGCAGGGATGCCAGCACCCACTCGCGAGGGCTGGGACGGTGAAGGGGACATGCTGAGAGGGCCACGGGGTGGGAGCTGGTGGTGACACACCCGCAGGCATCCCCTGGGACAGCATCAGCACCCGTTATTGCTTGTGCTTGTGCCTGCAGGCGATTGCCTGTCCGGGGGTGCCCACGGGGCCCCGCGGTGGGCAGGCGAGGCAGAGGGTGCTATGGTGAGGAGGGACCGGGGAGACCCTCGGTGCCAGGGGGTGCATGGCCCGTGGCACACTGGGCAGAGGAGGGGGCTGAGAGCCCCCCCGAGGCTGCCCAGGGCACCGACCCCGAGCACCCAGCCCAGAAATGGCCCAAACTGGGGGCCCTGCTCCCCCGCTTTGTGCTTGGGAGCAGCAGCTGAGGGGGGGAGGCTGTCAGAGCCCCCCTCCTCCTCTCTGCAGCATTCAGCATCGCCGGGAGCTGCTCCCCCACACCAGTGCCATGGCACACCGGCCCCAGTCTGGCCACGGGGGAGATTCTCCACTGGCTCGTAGCTTTTGGCCCAGCGCACGTGGCAAGCTGCTGACAGTTAATGGGAGCCGGGGGAGGCTGGGGGGGTCACCCATTGGAAATGGTTCCCTGGGGGAGCAGGTGCGGGGCCATGGGTTCACATGGGAATGGGGGTTGCCTCTAAGCGGGGACCCCCCGGCATCCCTGCCTCTGCCCGGGCACTTTGTTTCTGCCGCCTGAGCTGGCCAAAACCCAATCCTGCAGCCACCCGGGCTGGAGCCCGCTCGCAGCTGGCAGGGACAGGGACGGGGATGGGGACACGAACGGGACCACGGGCACCCACCAGGCAGGGCTGGGGTGGCTCCTGGGTGCCGGGCAGGGAGAGGAGCTGCCCTGGGGCTCCCGCCAGGCCCGGGCAGGGCAGGCAGCAGACAGAGCCTTTGTAAAGCCAGGTTTAAGCCTTAAGTGGTTTCACCCCAGAGATGCTCAGCTCCTTCCCCGCCCCGAGACTCGCAGTCTCCTCTCTGGCAGCGAAGCAGCTCCGGCGGGGGCACGGAGGGGGCCAGCGCGGGCAGCCCCGAGCCCGCGGTGGTGGGGGTGAGGCAGAGGGGTCCGACCAGGGGGGCTGAAGGCAGCACAGGGCGGCCCCTCCCTGGGAGCTGGGTAACCTTGTTTGGCAGGAGGGAGCGGGGTTATTTATAGCTGGAGAATGGCCGAGCCATACAAGGGCAGGAGGGACGAGGTGCCTGGCTGCCCTTCTTTGGCGAGCTGCATCCCCGAGGGGCGGC
Source organism: Nipponia nippon (assembly GCF_047370975.1). Taxonomy (NCBI): domain Eukaryota; kingdom Metazoa; phylum Chordata; class Aves; order Pelecaniformes; family Threskiornithidae; genus Nipponia; species Nipponia nippon. The sequence continues at coordinate 411,217 of NW_028262332.1, forward strand.
TCCCAGGTGTCCCCTCTGCTGGCCCCGGGGACCCCAGCAGGGCTCAGCACCGATGTCCGCTGGCCAGGAGCGATGCTGCGGGGAGACGGGAGCAAGCCCGCGGCGGGGGGAGAGCCTCTGGTCTGTGCTCAGGGAGGCAAGGGTGTCCCCGTGCCCAAAAAGCCGGAGTCCCTGTGCTGTGCCAAGCAGCGTCCTGGGGTGGCCAGCATCCCCAGCTGGGGAGAGCGCCCACTCCCAGCCGCATCCTGGGCAGGGCCCTGGGCAGGCAGATGTGGGCAAGACCATGCCCATGCTGGGCTGAGCAGCGCTCGCCTCTACCAGACGATGCTCCTGAAGCTGCTGGGCCAGGCACTGCCAGGGCAGGACCGGCCGGGCACAACGGGTCGCTGAGCCCCAGTGCCTTCCCTCGGGATGGCCTGGGGCAGCCGGGGGGGTCTCCTGCCTCCAGCCTGACCCGCTGCCTCCCGCCCCACAGTATGGCATCGTGCTGGACGCTGGGTCCTCCCACACGGCCATGTTCGTCTACAAGTGGCCTGCGGACAAGGAGAACGACACCGGGGTGGTCAGCGAGCACAGCATGTGTGATGTGGAGGGTAAGGGCTGTCCCAGTCCCCGGGGGCCGGTGGCTGGTGGCAGGGTCTGTCACGTCCCCTGTGGGCAGGGCACCCTGACGGCGCAAATGGCCCTGCCATGCCCAGCTGCCTCCCTGTGCATCCACCAGCGCAGTGAGGTGTTACAAGGCATCCGGCTCTGTTCCCAAAACCTCCCCCATCTCCCCCCAAGGCTTGCAGCCATGCATGCCTGTGGTTTATCTTTTCCTGGCATGCACCGAAACGCCAGGAAACAATTCAGCTCCCTGCCTAGCCCAGCTAGGAGCGAGGGATGGTTTCCCACTCTCCGTTTAAGCAACCTTTCCCCGGCTGTCAGCCGGCAGGGGATGCAGCGTGGGCAGGGAGATGCGGCTGGACTCCGGATGGCTCCATGCCCACGGAAACCTGCAGGTCCTGCCTTTTGAGCAGCCTGGGAGGGGCAGAGCTGCCCACCGAGCATCTTCGCACCGCGCATCTCCCCACCGCCTGCAGGGAGCCATGCTCTTTCCTCTCCACAGGTCCTGGCATCTCCAGCTACAGCGCCAACCCTCCGGCTGCCGGGACAAGCTTGGTGCACTGCCTGAACCAGGCGCTGAGAGATGTGCCCAAGGAGAAGCACGCGGGCACCCCGCTCTACCTGGGTGCCACGGCCGGCATGCGCCTGCTCAAGTGAGTGCTTGCTCCGGCCGTGCCAGCCACCTGGCCTCAAACGCTGCCTGGGGGGCCCTGCCGTGCCACCTTGCTCTCTCGCCACCCATGGCAGGGGTGGAGACGGTGAACCGCAGCTGCGATGTCTCCCCTTTGCCAGGCGAAGCTCCTAACCCTCCCGGCTGCCCGGCTCCACATCCCTTGCAGAGGTGCTCCTGCCTTTCAGAGCAGGAGATGCTCTGCAGGGCACAGCCAGCACGTCCCTGGCTGAAAAGGGGCTGGTGTGGGGCCAGCACCAGGATAACCCACCCAGTCTTTTTGGCTAGCCAGGAGGAAAGTCCTCCTGCACCCATTGCCAGCCTGATGGGACGCAGTGAGAATAATTGCCCTCCAAAAACCCCACAGAGGAGGGAGTCGTGCCCCCCTCGCCCAGCCACAGGGTATGGCTCAGGAGGAGGGAGCACACCTCCGTCCCTGTCGCCTGCCTCCTTCTCCGGCAGAGACAAGGGGGGTTAGCTGGGGTTTTTTGGGGGACATCGCTACAGGCGAGGACCCACCTGCCTCCCACCCCGCACACCGCGGTGGGGCCGGGCCCTGAGGGCAGCGGGGGCTCCGCTCGCGGCAGCCTGGCGCAGCCCTGCCACTCCGCCCTCTTGCCTGGCCCGCAGCATCACGAACCCGCAGGCTTCGGACACCGTCCTCAGCGCTGTGGCGACCACGCTGAAGTCGTACCCCTTCGATTTCCGGGGAGCAAAGATCCTGTCGGGGGAAGACGAAGGGGTCTTCGGCTGGGTCACCGCAAACTACCTCCTGGAGAACTTCATCAAGGTGGGCAGGGGAGCGTGGCGCCCACCAGGGACGGCTGTGGTGGCCAGGCTGTCCCACGGCTCACCACATCCTTATGCCCGCTCTTGTCTTCCTTGCTCAGCGTGGGTGGCTCGGGGAATGGATCCAGCCCCAGAAGAAGACCCTGGGGGCCATGGACTTTGGGGGCGCTTCCACACAGATCACCTTTGAAACCAGGGACACCATCGAAGACCCCAGAAACGAGGTGATGCTGAAGCTGTATGGCCAGGCGTACAAAGTGTACACCCACAGCTTCCTCTGCTACGGAAGGGACCAGGTCCTCAAGAGGCTGCTCTCAAAGCTCCTCCAGGTACCAGCTTGTGCTCGATGGGGACGCTGGTTGTCATCACCCCTCATCCTGGTGTTTATACAGGGGTGTCCCCCAGCCCTGGCTCTAGGACAGCCCTGCGGGGCCGGCTGCACGCCTTTCCCAGCCAACTCTTGGGTTTTGCCCCCGACCCTCTCCCCTGGTCCCAGGGCTTCCTCCCACCCTCTCCGTAAGGTGTTGCACCCCTCAGCCAGAGTCAAGATGTCCCAAGTCATCTCAAGGTGCTTGTGGCAACTGCCAGCTCTGCATCCCGCTGCCCAAGCTCCTCCACGTCTCTCTGGCAGGGAGATGGAGGCGGGTAGGGAGCTGTGCCAGGGCTGCCGCACAGCATGGGGGGAGCCGGGGCTGCGGCACGGCTCACGCGTCCCACCTATCACTTCTCCGGCAGGCTGAGAGCTACCAAGCAACGGTTCACCATCCCTGCTGGCCCATGGGCTACCACAAGAGCCTGCCGCTGAGCAGTGTCTACGACAGCCCCTGCACGGAGAAGGAGAGGCCCAGCCTCGCCCTCAACACCACCATCACTGTGGTCGGCACTGGGAATGGGAGCCTCTGCTCTCTGCATGTCAGCAAGCTCTTCGACTTCACCTCCTGCTCCTTCTCCCACTGCTCCTTCGACGGCATTTTCCAGCCGGAGGTTTCGGGAAACTTCATCGTAAGTCCTGGCATGGAGCAGGGTGGTGGCCTGGCTGCAGGTGTCCCTGGCCCCTCAGCATCACGCAGCGGCAAAGCCAGACCCCCAGCTCTGCAAGGGCAGTCGCTTGTGCCCACCGCACCGGTCAGAGCGGCCATTCCTGGCAAGAGGGTTTGCTCCCAGCCTGTCCCACAGCTGCCTCCTTTTCTCTATCAGGCCTTCTCTGCCTTCTTCTACACGGTTGACTTCATTCAGATGGTGATGGGGAGACCCGTGCGCTTGCCCAGCGACCTGAAGGATGCTGCCGAGGCCATCTGTGCCACCAGCTGGAGCGAGGTGGGCTCCGCAGGCACGGTGGGGAGGAGAGGGCTGCTTCATGTGGGGCATCACCCAGGCTCTGAGAGCAGTCCTTGGAGGGGGCTGGGTGTCCTGGCGCCCATGGAGTAGGGGGAGGGGGGGTGACGGCTCCCACATGGGACCAGGAGAGGCTCAGGTGGGTATGGGCAGCGCCTTGGCCAGCCAGATGCAACCACCCAGAGCTTCGGGCCACAGAAACAAAGCCTGGACCCTGTTGGCTTGACCCCTTTTCTCTGTCCCTCCATGCATCTCTCCCAGCTGCTCCAGAAAGCCCCTAAACTGGAGAAGAGACTGCCGGATTACTGCCCTGTCAGCACATTTGTTTATTTGCTCACCACCAAAGGCTACAAATTCAACAACCATTCCTTCCCCAACATCGCCTTCCAGAAGAAGGTGGGTAACACCAGAAGACATAGCCATCCCATAGTATCTGTTTGGAATTAGGCCAAAAAGCCCTGCAGGAAAGATGATCCCAGACCTAGAAAGAGCCAAGCAATGTGAGGGAAGATCTTGGGGAACAAGGGCAGGATGGGACTCCCAGTTTTTGGGTGGATCTTCTGGGAGATAGGAAAAAATGAGCTGAGCTGACTCTAGGGTGGTCATGGAGGCAGGTCCTCCAGTCCTTCCTTGGCCCTCAAGGCACCAGCCATCTCAAACAACTCTGCTCAGGCTTGTTGGGAAGTTATCTCAGGGCAGGAGCCCTCCTTCGCTAAGTGCCCTCACCTGCATGAGCCATGGGATGGGCAGCAAGATCAGGGCTGGCCCAAGCGGACGAGATCCTGCTCCCATCGGATGAGCCCAGCTCAGCACAGGAGGGTCACTGGTTCGTCCCTGGGATGGCTGGACCCATGGGCGAGCAAGGGCTCAGGGTGCTGTGGACTCCCCCACACCCCTCTCCTCCATTGGGCTGACACTGAGGTGGTCCCTGGAAGGTCTCTTAAGGCCCGTGGAGCTGGGTTGACTGGGATGGTGACCACACCATGCTCTTCCCACAGGCAGGAGAAACCTCCATCGGCTGGGCCCTGGGCTACATGCTGAACCTCACCAACATGATCCCGGCAGAGAAGCCCTCTTCCCACAAAAGCATGCTGTACAACTACTGGGTCATCCTCATCCTGCTCTTTGTGGTCACCACCCTGACGTCTCTGGTGACTGCCGTCTGCCTGCTCCGGCGCAGCAAGTCCAGCGCAATCTAACGGCAGGAACAGGGTGGGCCTTGTCTGCAGGACCCAGCACCATCCTTCCTGCTGGAGCCTCCATGGCCTGAACACTTGGGATGCAGCAAGTGCTCAGAGATGTCCTCCTCCAATATCTGACGCTGCCGGTCCCAGAAGGAAAGCTGTCCCTTTTTGCCCTCCCCTTGCTTTCAAGCTGCAGAAAGGGGAGGACAGAAGAGGACCTCTGGCCCTGCAGGAGAATGGCTTAAGGGTTTCCCAGCACCACTCAGGGATGGACCCCGGAGCAGGCTCGGGATTTGGATGTGCAGACCTGGGGCATCTTTCTGCCACCAGACCTGGGCTGGACTGGGCCAGTAAGTCCAGACAACAGCAGGATTTATTCTCGTGTGCATGGGGTGGGTGGGGAGTATTACTTACGCTAGTCCTTATAGCTGACCTCTCTAGCCTGTCCCTGGAGCATCAGCCCTGCCTCCCGCGGAGCTCTGGGCATCACCATCGCCCACGCTGCCTTTCTGGCCGACGCACAAACCCCACTGACCTTCTGAGGGCCAGATCTTGGCCTGGACTTCAACCAGCCTCAGCACAGGGGCTTCGGGCAGGGGCTTAGCAACAACCAGATGTGGGGAGCAGGCAGCTTCCCAGGTCCCACTTCAGCAACCAGACACGGTGCCTTCCCCATTCCTGTGGCTCCTAAGCCAGACTCGCCTTTGCCACAGCCAGAGCCTCTCCCGTCCCCCCGGCAATGGCACAAAAAGCCGCCGTGGCTCCGGTGCGTGGCTGTGCCGGCGCAGCGGTGATGGGCTCGCTGAGGGAGTGGGGTTTTGCACTACTTTAGGATTTGAGCCCCGCATCGCCCCACGCCAGGCAGCTGGGAGGACGCGCCTTCATTTCCAATTGAGTAAGAACAGGGACGTGCAAACATACAGAAGGTTTGGTTTTGTTTGGTTGTTTTTTTTATAATCAGAAATAAATCTTTGTAACCACTCCTATGGCTCTGTGGCTTCTGATCAGCAAGAGGCTGATCAAGCCTGGCTGTTCCGCAGGGGCAGAGCCGCTCATGGGGTCTCCTTGGACACAGATGCAGGTCAGGCTCTGCCTGAAGGTCTCCATCCCTCAGAATCACAGAATCATTAAGGTTGGAAAGGACCTCTGAGGTCATCGAGTCCGACCTGTTACCCTGACTGCCTGGTCCACCTCTAAACCATGTCCCTAAGTGCCACATCCACACATTTTTTGAACACTTCCAGGGACTGTGATTGCACCCCTGCCCTGGGCAGCCTGGGCCAGTGCCCGACCACTCTCTCCGTGAAGTTTTTCCTAATATCCAACCTAACCCTGCCCTGGCGCAGCTTGAGGCCGTTCCCTCTCGTCCTATCGCTTGTTCCTGGGGAGAAGAGACCGACCCCCCCGGCTCCAGCCTCCTTTCAGGCAGTTGCAGAGAGCGATGAGGGCTCCCCTCAGCCTCCTCTTCTCCAGGCTGAGCCCCCCCAGCTCCCCCAGCCGCTCCTCCCCAGCCTTGGGCTCCAGCCCCTGCCCCAGCCTCGCTGCCCTGCTCTGGCCACGCTCCAGCCCCTCCATGGCCTTCGTGGGGTGAGGGGCCCAGCGCTGAGCACAGCATTCGAGGGGCGGCCTCACCAGTGCCCAGCACAGGGGGACCATCACCTCCCTGTTCCTGCTGGCCACACTGTTCCTGATACAGGCCAGGATGCCACTGGCCCTCTTGGCCACCTGGGCACACTGCTGGCTCATGTTCAGGTGGCTGTCAACCAACACCCCCAGGTCCTTTCCTGCCGGGCAGCTCCCAGCCGCTCCTCCCCACGCCTGCAGCGGTGCCTGGGGTTGTTGTGCCCCAAGTGCAGGACCCGGCCCTGAGCCTTGCTGACCCTCACCCAGTGCCTGGGCCCATCGCCCCAGCCTGGCCAGGGCCCTCTGCAGGGCCTCCCTGCCCTCCAGCAGATCGACACTTCCACCCAGCTCGGTGTCACCTGCAAACTGACTGAGGGTGCCCTCGATCCCCTCACCCAGTGCTGAGACACCATCATGGCTTCATATGCTCTACCAGCCTGGAGAAACCCCTAAGACGGACCAAGGTGGGCTTGAAACCTCACTCCAGACACAGGCCCACCTGGAGGTGGAAGAGTTTCAACCAGCCATGGCTGCAAAGCTGCGGTTTCCCAAGTGCTAGAGAGAGGTCCAGCCACCCCAAAGGCGTGAGCCGGCAGCGCTCAGGCTGACTCTGCCCCGCGCGTTCACCGTTGTGCTCACGGCCGCAGCCTCCACGCAAGGAAAACACGTAGGGAGCCTCTGCTCCCAAGGGACCAGGTCTGGTACCCGGGCAGGGCGGGAGAGCAGCCTGCAGGATTGGCAATTTGTTCATGCAGCCGCTGGCAGCTCGGCCACCACGGCTCACATCCAGCCGCCGGGCAGCTGCGTGGGGCCAGTCCCGACTCACCAAGCCCATCTGGAAAGAGCCTCCTGCCCCGTTCCGCCGCACGCCCCAGGAGAGGAGCGGCTTCAGCCAGAGTTGTGGTTTCTCGCTGCCCTCCTTGCGCTCGCAGGCAGCATGAGCTCCGCTCCCTGCTGTGGCCGAGCTCCCGGTACGCTGTGCTTGGCTTGACCCACCCGTTCCCCGCAGCCACTTTGCTTTTTAGCTGTTCTGGCGGCTGCTCCCCACCTCTCTGCGCAGGCCAAGCGCGATGCCAGTTCAGATGATGCTCCGAGCCCCCAAACCCAGTTGCCTCCCCCAGCCCCGGTCTCCCCAGCACAGGGACTCCCTCCCGTGGCCAGGCTCGGGGGCTGTCTCCAGCTCTGACGCAGAAGGAGGCATTTCTGGTCTGCTCTGCTCTAAGAAACCAGCTAGCTTCCAGAATCCAGGCTGGGTTTCCCCTTCTAAGAAATTCAGCTGCAGCTGAATCGGAGCTGGACATCCACCAAGAGCAGCCGGTTTGCCCTCGTCATGACTTGGAGTTTGCTGTTTGGAAAAAATTAAGAAGACGAGGCTTCTTAATCTTCCCACGTGCCTCTGGACGCGTGGGATTTGAGACAGCACCATTCCCTCGCTGGCTGGTTGCGGATCCGATGAAGAGCCCGGGGCTGGCCGGGTGACATGCCCCAAGAGCGAGGCAGGCACCGCGCAGAGGGGCCCTGGGCACACAAGCCTCCCCTCTGCGGGGCAGAGAGGACCCCCCCAGAGGCCACACAGCCGCAGGGCACAGCTCGGCCCCGTTCGGGCAGGCAAGAAAAGCCTTGCTGCTACGGGGGCAGGGAGCCTGTGACCAGCTAGGCTCAACAGAGAGCACACGGGAACCGCTCTGCCCCTCACAGCTTAGCCCAGACCCATCCGTGCCAGCGGTCACTTCACAGCTCTGTGCCATCAGATTGTGGGTGCCGTGGCCTCCGAGGGCCCAGAGTTCTCTGCTCCAACATCTACCGCAAGGGCTGCCTCCGGGTGACATCTGCCACCTCACCCCAGCTCCTCCTGTCCCACCGCCAGCCCTCGCTTCACCAGCGCGCGCTTTCAGCTCTCGACTTTTATTGCACTCCCCGCGTGCGATGTTCAGAGGCCACCTGGGAGGCAGCAATCCCTACGGTGCCTCCACCACGCTCTGACTGCAGGATCAACTCATCCGAGCTCCCGGGCAGCGCCACGGAGCCCACCAGTCTCGCAGACAGCACAGGCACAGGCAGGCTGGGCAGGCAGCAAGGAGCGAAGCAGGACATGGGCCCGGTGCGCTGTGCTCTGCTGGCTACTCCACAACATCCCCGTACTTGTTCCTCCTCACCAGCGGCGCCGCGCTCTCCCTGTCCTCCGGGCTGGGCAGATTTTCTGCAAGAGAAAGAACAAACTCCCTGGACCCCTGACTGCCCCGGCGTGTTTGGAGGGGCGGGCAGAGAACCACAGAGCCCTTGTGAAGCATTCAAAGCCTCTTCAGCAAGGCCCGGCTTTGGGAGCTCAAGGTGCCAGTGGGAGAAAGCAGCAAGCAGCCGCAGGAACTGCCCAGCAGCGCTGTCGTCTTGTCCCTCCGGCTCTGCCCACTGTACAGAGCAACCGAGGCGTGGAGGGGTTTACTGCCTCCCTCCATCCCCTACCCTCTTCTTCCTCTTCCAGCAAACGAGCCCTTCACGCTGGCTCTCGTGAATCCACAAAGCAGGCAGGGCAGCAGGCAGAAGCGAGCACTCCCACCCCACGTCGCCAGCCCTGCTCGGGTACCTGCAGTGCAGGCGGGGGGACCGGAGCACGGAGGGACACAGGAGCCAGGGGCCAGGCAGGGAGCTCCGGCCAGCCCGGGTGCCTGCTCCCATCCCTCGGCTGCGGGATGTCGGTGTAGGACTTTTATGGGGATTTTGGCAACGACACAAACAGTCACCAGCTTAATTACGAGGCGGGAACAGCAAACTGTTGCAGCAGGGAAGAACCAGGCAGGACAAGACCAGGGAGAGCAGCAGGAAGAGATGTGGACGTACCTGCGGGCTGAGACGCCCTACCAGCCACGGCGAGCTCCTGGGGGGACTTGCCCGTCTCCAGGTAAATCCAGAAGTCGGAGCATTTCTGTGTCTCGGCTCTGGTTACCACGTAGCTGGCGAGGGACCCTGTGGCTGGAGAGACCAAGATGCTCCCGAGAGTGCCGGCGCAAGGGCGTTTGCTCAGGGCAGCGGCGGGGAAAGCCCCTGCCAGCCTGGGGGCTGCTGCAGCCGCCGGCGAGCCGCCCCTGAGCCCCGGGCCGGGCCGGGCACTCACCCCCGGCCAGCAGCAGGCTCCACTGCGGCCCGTACGGCAGCTTCTTGTTCAGCAGCTTCTGCACGGCGAAGGCGGCTCCGCTGCCTGCAGAAACCCGGGCACCGGGCCCCGTTACCGGCCACAGCCCCCGCCCGGGCCACCCCCGCAGCCCCCGGGGGGAGCCGAGCCGTACCTGCCAGGAAGGTGCCGATCCCCTTCATGAAGGCGTGGGACTGGCAGGCCGCGTACTGCTGCAGCGCCTGCGGAGACACGCTCAGCCCTGGCCCCCAGGGCCCCCGGCCCCCGGCCCCCCCCAGCCCAGCCCTCGGTGCCCCCCGGCCTCCGGTACCCCCCGCCCCAGCCCCCGGTGCCCCCGCCCCGGTGCCCCCGCCCCGGCTCCCTCAGCCCCGGCCCCCCCAGCCCCGACGCCGGCCGGGCGCACCGGGTGCTTGGCGGCCACGCTGTCCTCCACCCGCCGCAGCCCCAGGTTGACCATGGCGGGGCCGGCGGCCCCAGTGCCGGGGAGGGCCCGCAGGCCTCGCCCGCCCCTTCCGGCGCTGCCGCCATGGCGGAGCCGGCCGGGCCCTTCCACCTGCTGCGAGCCGGGCCGGGCCGGTACCTCTGCTACTGCGGCCCCGGGCCCGGCCCCGGCGGCTCCGTCTAGTGAGTGCGGGGCCGGGAGCGGGGCCGGGGCCGGGGCCGGGGCCGGGCTGGGGCCGAGGGGCCCCGGCGCAGCCTGAGCCGCTGCCTCCCGCAGTGTGACCGACGCGCTGGAGGTCTGGGCCGGGGAGCTCGGCGCCCGCCCGCCGCTCGGCTGCGTACGTACCGGGGCCGGGGCGGCGGGGGAGGCCCGGGCCGGGCCGGGGCGGCGGGGGGACCGGGCCGGGGCGGCGGGGGAGGCCCTGGCCGGGCCGGGGCGGCGGTGGGGCCGGGGCGGTGGGGCGGTGGGACCGGGCCTGGGCCTGGGCCTGGGCCTGGCCCTGGGCCGGGGCCGGCGGTTTCGGGACGAGCCCCCTCTCCTCCGCAGCGCTGCCCGCCGGAGGAGCACGGCGCGAAGCTCAGGTGGGTGCCGCAGCCGCGGGGTCCGGCGGCCCCGCCGAGGGCCCCGCTCACCCCGGCCTCGCCCGCGCAGGGAGGCGCTGGGGCGGGGGGCGGCCTCGCTGAGCCTGGGCGAGGGGAAGGCCACGCTGCGGCTGCGGGAGGAGGCCCGGTGCTCGGCCCTGGATCTCTTCAAGCTGCCCATCGCCGAGGCGAGGAGCCAGCTCCAGGCGCTGGTGTTCGGCATGGCGGGGCGCGTCGAGAGCCTGGAGAGGCGGCTGGAGGGTATGGCGGGTTTGGGAGGGGGTGAAGGTGGGAGCTCCCTGCCGCCTTCCCGGTCTCGTGCCCCCCGCCCAAGGGTGCCCAAGGGATCCAGCTCGGCCAGCAGCGGGTGAAGGCTGCGCCTCCCTGGCCTCAGCCCAGCTGGTTTCTCCTCGCCGGCCCCGGGTGGGCTGGCCGGGAGCGCTGGGCAGCAGAGGTGCTGCCTCTTTTCTCCTATTTGGGCTGGCCCATTCCCCAGGCTGGCCAGGGTCTGCACCTCACCCCCTCGGGCTGCAGCGCTCCTGCATGGGACCAGAGGACGCGGTGTTGTGTCTCTGTGCAGAAACACAACCTTGTCCCCACGGCCAGCGCCAGGCCAGCACCGCTGTGTGGGGGAGTCACCTTACAGAGGTCTCTCTTCTAGGGGTCTCAGAAGATCCTGGGGCAGCGGCTGCCTGGGTGGGAGGGCTGGGAGGAGAACACGGCTCCGTTTGGCTGTGGAGGGGAGGGAGGTTGCTGGGGAGGCCTGGAGTGCAGCATGCCACGCTGGGGCGCGTTGTCACAAGCTCTGGTTCCTGTCTTCACAGCGGCAGAGACACTGGCGTCTTCCTGCAGCCCTGAGAAGAATGCTGCCCGGAGCCAGCAGCTCTTCCTGCCAGGTAGGCAGCTGCCAGGGGCACCTCCCCGGGTCCCGCTGTTTGTCTGCCCTCTCTTCCCCAGGAGGCTGCCGGTCCGGTGTCCGTGTGCTCTCCAGGACATGCTGAGTCCCCTCGGCCATGGCTGCTGTCAGCCCCCCCGCTGTCCTGGTGCCCTTCCCGGCACAGAAGGGGCCAGGGCGCAGCGCGGTGGCTCTCGGGGTGTCTGGGATGCGCTGTGCTCAGGTCAGATGCCGAGCATCACCGGGCAGGTTACTCACTAGCCTCCAGGAGGAGGTCAGGCTTCGCTGTTCCTCCAGACTGGGGGCCGTGGCAGGTCCATGGCTCCCTGCTCCTCTGGGAGAGGAGAGCAGGCTTGGCCCTTCCTCACCCACCAGCGGTGCTGGGCCAGCCAGGCTGGGCTGCGGGAGGCTCACCCTGGGCATGGAGGAGCATGCAGGGCTGCCAAAGCAACAACCTGACCTTTTGTAATCCCTGTCCTGCCTCTCTCTGACCGAGGCAGACCCCAGCCCCAGGAAAAACAGGGGTGCTGGCTCAGCTTTGCCAGCCAAGAGGAAGATCCCGGGCGAGTCTCTCATTAACCCTGGCTTCAAAAGGTAAGTGCTGCTCGCAGGCCCAGTGCTGGGGCTGGGCCGCGCTGGAAATCCAGTGGACTCTGCTCTGTAGCTGCATGGGGGCAGAGCACGGGGCTTTGGGCTGTGATGCCCCTTCCATCTCCTTTTAGCAAGAAGGCACCGTCTGGAGTGGATTTCGAGGACTCCTGACCTGTGCTGTCCCATCCCCGATGCCTTGTCAGCCACCTGTGTGCTGGTGGAGGAGGTGCCGCTGCACCCTGGGCCTGCGGAGCCCCTTGCGCCCAGGGAGGCAGACGGGGCAGGCAGCACCCAGGGGGCTGGAGCCAGCGCCTGGCAGGCCCGAGCAGGCGGCAGATCCTCAGCCGGCGCAGTGGCAGGGCCTTCGGGGGGGCACAGATGGGGCAGGCGTGACAGAAGTGGTGGCTTTTTTCCCTTGCAACTCTTCCCTGCTGGCGGGGCCACCTCTCTACCTCGCTTGCCATGAATTAGTGGGGTTTTTAAAGAACTTTTATATCTCCATGTAATGAAAAGATTGCCTGTGCTTAACTTATTGCCAGTAAAGGCGGTTTTAGCCAGCCGGTCTCTGGGGACCGGGACAGCACGGATGTGTTGGTCCATTCTGTCTTTCCCTTGCTCAGGAACCCTGTGGCCAATTTCAGCTGAACTTGGAGGGTCAGGGGCTCAGAGGAGCTCACTTTCCTGCTAGCTTTGTGCCAGTGGGCTGGTGGGTGAGTGGTTGGAGCCTCCCCACCCCCCCTGCAGAGCTGGGAGAATGGTCCCAGCCCTTGCTAGGCACTGGGAGAGGACTGGGAGGCTGGTGTGAAGTCCTGCGAGGGAGGAGAGCTGCTGGGGCTGGTCGCTTGACTCACACTTGTCTTGCTTGCAAAGCCTTTATTGATTTCTGGGAGCTCTGATACATGGCTTGGACTTGCCCCGCTTCACCCCTGTCCCCCTCCCAAATCTGCTCCTGAGAGCGCCCTCACGGCAGGTTCGGGGGGGAGGGACGGTGCCCTTGGCTCCCCTCGCCCAGGGCGACGGCTGGGCCGTGCCCGCCACCCGCAGCGTCCCGCCGGCTCCATCCCCTGGGCGCTGCCGTGGCGGGGCGGGCTCCCCTCACCGGGTGCAGCTCCTGGGGGCACCCTGCGGTGCCTGCTGCCCCGGCACGGCCCTGCCCCGGCTCGCTGGCCTGGCGGGCGGCACCGTGTGCCTCCGAGGGAGGCTGCAGGGCTGCCTGCTGCAGCGCGCTGCCCTCTCTGCCCCGCAGCCCTCTGCTCCGGGCAGCTTTTCCTCCCCAGCTCCCGCCCTTGCCCTCAGCGCTGCCCAGCTTTGGTACAGACGGCGCTCGCGGCTGTGGCTCCCCTGCACCTGTCCTGATGCTCAAGGGACCGCAGGGCAGGTCGAGGGGGTCCTGGCCGGGCAGAGAGGGTGGCACAAGAGGCGAGAACGCGTTTGTGGGCTTAGTGCGACGCAGATTGCTGCCGGCACCTCGGGCAGGGGTGCCAGCTGGGGGAATTTGGATGCCAGGGGCACAGCTCATGCGCTCTGCCCTTCCAAGTGCGTGCAGGCAGGACTGTGGTGGTCGCAGCAGGACCGGGGCGGGCGCTGGCCTGCTGCCCGACCCTGGCCCTGCGCCCGCCCGGGCGCGTGCCCGGCTCACTGCGGCAACCGGACCACGGAGCGATAGGCTTGTATGATCTCCTCGCTGTTGGGGCAGGTGTATTTGAATTCCTTGGTTTCGCTGGCGCTGTTGAGGTAGCGCCACACGCCCCGCAGGTCCTTGGGGATCCCGAAGCGGCGGTAATGCTGGCACACGACCTGCAGGCAGAAACGGGGTGAGCCCTTGCCCAGCCCCGTTTGCATGTGGTGTGCCGAGGGGAGCCCTGCGGCCGGTATTCACAGGCAGGAGCCAGCCAGGAAGGGTGGCAGGGGGCCAGGGGACATCTCTGGTGCTGCCTGAGACAAGGGGTGGCACCCGGCAGGGGATGCAGAGGGGAGAGAGATGTGTGGGAAGGCACCGTGCTGGGCAGGGGCCGTGGGGAGGGGGTGCCGGGGGGCACCGGGGCGCTGTAGGGGTTGGCAAAGGAGCAGGGGGTTGCTGCAGGCAGCGACGGGGAAGTGAGAGCACATGGAGGAGCGAGGGCAAGGGGAGGGCACGGCACTGGGGTGCCCGCTCTCACCTGAACGATGTTGAGCTTGGGCAGCAGGTTGCAGTCAGCCAACGTCAACTGGTCCCCGTCGAGGAAGCGGCGCCGGGAGGCCCGGAGGTGGGGGTCCGCGGCCAGCTCGTACTCCAGGGGGGCACTCAGGTACTCGTCCAGCTTCAGCAGGGCCCGCAGCAGGCTCCGCTGCAGCGCTGCGGGGAGGGCGGCACCGCTGGGTCAGGGCACGGCCCCGCGGCGGGCACAGGGCCCCACAGCTCTGCCGCGGCCTCCTGCCAGCCCAGCCCTGTGCCCGGGCTGGCACCGGCCCCTGCCCTCCCAGGGGAGCCCTGGCACCGCCACGCTGAACTCCTGGGGAGGGGCAGTGCCTGGAGAGGCCCCGCCGTGGCCTGGGGCAGGGGAGGGCTGGAGGGGCTCGGGGTGACCTGCCCGGCCTTCGAGGGGGTGCCACCTGAGCGGCTGCATGGGGTGTCCCCCCACCCAGCTCCTCACCCTCGTCCTGGGCAGGCACCGGGTTCTTGATGAAGGTGGAGAACTTGTGGAAGATGTCGTTCCCGGCCAGGCTCGACTCCCTGTACCGCGGGACCAGGCTGGGGAACCTGCAGGGACATGGGCACAGCTGAGGAAGGAGGCGGGGGCCGGCAGGCTCGTGTGCTGCCCGCCCCCCCAGCCTGTCCTGCCCCCCTTTGGCCCCTTGCCCCCTCTCGGGGCAGCGCCAGCCGCTGACCTGGGGGGGCCCAGCTTGTCCTCCAGGAAGTCCTCGATGGTGACGGTGTCGGTCTTGGGCTCGCCGTTGTAGAGCAAAACGGGCAGCTGGGCGCCCGGCGCGAAGTCCTTCAGCACGTCCAGCGCCCTGTGGGAGACGGGGACAGGCGCTGATGCCCGGCGGTGCCCGGGGCTCTGCAGGGCACCGCACACGCGCGTGTGTGTGTGTGCGTGTGTGCGCGCACGTGTGTCGTGGGCAAAGGGACGAGGTGGTGCCCCCAGGCTGCTCCTGCCTCTCTGTGTGCCCATGGCAGCTCTGCCCTGGAAAATGCCCACTGACCTCCCTCAGGCAGCGGTGGGCAGCTGGGGGGTACAACCATGTGTCCCACGATGCCCACCCTTCGCACCCCTTCCCAAGGTGTTGGGGACCTGCCACCTCCCCCAGCAGTGGGCCAGGGCAAGGCTGTCCCACCCCACCCGTGGCCCTGACCCCATGGCTGGCAACCCCTGTGGCCCCGCGGTGAGCGGGGGACGCGACTCACCTCTTCACGTCCACGGTGGTGAGGGTGAAGGGCACCCCTTTGAGCAGCAGCACCATGAAGAGCCGCTGGCAGAAGGGGCAGTGGCCCACGCTCTCCCCGTCCTCGCTTGCCTGCGGGCCGAGAGGGAGAGCTCAGCTGCCCCTGCGCCCTGGCACGGCCACGGTGGGGGCAGCACTGGCCAGGCAGCCCCGGTGGGTACAGGGTGAGGGTGGCAGGGCGCGTGCCACCCTCCCTGGCCAAGCCTGGGCTGGCCGCAGGCTGGCGAGCAGCGCTGGCAGCCCGTGGCACCCGCTACACCGGGCAGGGTGCCAGCTCCTGGCCCCCGCCTGCTCCTGGGGCCCCCGCCTGCTCCTGGGGCCTCGGCGCCCCACCCTGGAGCAGCCTGCGTGGCACGGTGGGTGCTGGCCCTGGCACCCCCGGGGGACCGGGGGGCCCCAGGCTGCCCCAGCCCCACAGTGCCGAGCGGGCCAGGGCTCAGGAGCAGCCACCGCGGTGGCACCGGGGGCAGCTGTGGAAGGGGACAGCCCAGCACGGCAGGGACTGCGCCGGAGGAAGGCGATGGCGATGCTGGTTGCCCCGTCACCCCCAGGCGCAATCCCAGGCAGGCCCCGTCCTGCCCTGTGCAGCCGGACAAACTGCCCCGGCCGGGCGGTGGCCAGGAAGGGCCCGGCAGGTGCAGGCAGGCAGATGCTGCGGTGGCCGTGCTGCTGGGCAGGCTGGGGTGCACCCCATCCACCACCCCATGCTGAGCACCCGCAGCCCCCCATGCCCACGGGGCAGGCAGCAGCCTGCTGTGCCCTGGAGGAGAGCCCCGAGCTGCCCGCTGCCTGCCCAGGGCCCCACATCTGCGGTGGGCAGGGGCGGCCGGGCCACCCCAGCCCAGCAGTGCCGGGGTGGTTGCCGGAGGTGGCCACCGGCCCGGGGCACCCCAGGCCCCCTTGACCCCTCTCACCTTGACGAAGAGCTGGATTTGGGGTTTCTCGGCCATGCTGGGTGGTGGCTGCTGGCTGAGTGGTGGCTGTGCCGCGAGTGCCCGTGCCGGAACCACGGCCTGTCCCAGCCCACATTCCTCCCTGGGGTGCACCCGCTCCCACCCACGCCTGGCCCCGCGGCGCAGCCGGGGACGCCCTGCTGTGGGGCCCCGGCCCCCGCTGCTGCTGCCAGCCTGGGTCTGGCAAGGGCAGCTCACAGCATCGCCAGCTGCGGCCGCTCCTGCCTTGGTGCCCTGCCTGCGCTTCCTGCGCCCTGCAGGGGTTCGGACCCCCTGCCAGCCCCACCACCCGCCCTGGAAGATGCCAAATGCTGGGTGCAGCTCTGTGTTGTGCCCAGCACCCCGACCCCGGGGCACCGTCAGCCCCTCCTCGCCCCTTGCCCGGCCCGGTCCCTCCCCGGTCCCCCAGCCCCAGCACTCCTGCCCACCAGCAACCACGCAGCCTCGCTGGCTCCAGTTATTATTTTTTATTTAAAACGATCATTATTTTCACATTTCATCTTTTGTTTCTTTTGCTTGCAATGTACAGGCTCCTCCAAGGCGTCCCCACCCCTCGGGGTGCCCCGTGCCCGGGGCCGTGCATGGCACCGGCGCTGTGCCTGCGGCTGGTGGCCAAGGACGTGCAGAGGGAGGCGAGGCGGGAAGCGGGGCCAAACTCAACGAAGCGAATGGTGTTAAGGCAGCAGCCACCCCTGCCCTGGGGCGATGCCCTCCCGCTCCCACCCCGCTGCCACCCGCGGGGTGCCCCCAGCGGGGTTTGTGCCCTGGGCAGCCCCGGGGCCAGGGCGGGGAGGCCGCTGCGGCCACCCAGGCTGCGCGGGCGAGGGTGCCCCGGGCACAAAAGCGTCTCCCCGACCTTGGAAAGCCACGAGGGTGGGGATGGAGGCATGGCAGCGGGTGGGGGCAGCTCTGCGGAGGGGAGGGCTCTGTGCCCGGGGTGCCGGTGCCCCCCGGAGCCCTGAGCGGCAGGGCAGCAGGGAGGGTGCGGGGTGAGGACAAAGCCCTGGCCAGAGCACGGCACCGTGCCCGCCCTGGGGTGCCCCGAGGGTGCCACCATGGAGGTCACAGCTGGGCACCCAAAGGTGACACCGTCCCCCCTCCCTGGTGACACAGGGCTAACCCCGAGCTGGCTTGGCCCCCAGCGCCCACCTGGGAAGGGAGCGTGCCCAGGCGGCACCCCAGGTGGGGGCTGCCCACCCGTGCCATCCACCCCCCCAGGGCCAGCCAGTTTCCAGTATGCCGTTAAAAAAAATATGGTCTGAAAAATCTGAAAATAGAGCTTATCTCCCCCCCAGTTTTTCCCCTATTGAAAATACTGTATATTGTATCACAATCTATAGCTGGTGGCATACAGGACTGGCGAGACCGGGGGGCACGGGGACAGCAGAGGGTCAGCTGCCACCCGGGTCTGCCCCTGCGCCCTGAAGTGGGGCCAGGGCTGCCCCCGTCCTCCTCCCCACGCAGCGGGCTGCCCCACGGCAGCGCGCTGGGGGCCCGGTGCTGCCCGCTCGCTGGTGGGCAGGAGCCGGCCCGGGGCCTCCGGCCGATCCCGTGCCAGGGAGGCGGAAAGGGCAGCGGGGCGCACAGGGGGCACTCAGCCCTGGGTGCTCCCGGGAGGAGGGGGGGACTGCGCTGCAAAAGCCTGGGGCACCCAGGGGTGGGTGGTCAGGGTCAGCGTCACCGGCCCTGCCGTCACCCCGCCTCTGGGCACAGCTGTGGGCTGGGGGTGCTGCTGAGCTGGGGGTGCTGGGCACGGCCCCCGTGGGTGACAAGGCGGCAGGACCCTCTGCAGAAAGGAGGGGCACTGCTGGCCGAGGGGGTGCCCGCTGCCAGCCCCTGGTGATGCTGCCAGCCCCTGGTGACACTGCCAGCCCCACCACCTCAGTCCATCTTCCCCTCCATCCCGGGCACCCCTGCCAGGTTGCACCGGCGCCCAGCCGGGCCGTCTTGTCCTCATAGCTCAAGGCCACCCCACTCCCAGCTTCAAAAGGGGTGCAGCAACCCCCAGTACCACCAGTGACCCAACAGTAAGATACCAGTGCAGGTGGCTCCTGTGCAGGGCTGGCCACTGAGCAGCGAGTGCCAGGGCAAGGGGAAAAAGGAGGGGGACACAGCAGAAAGGTGGCACAGCCGCAGCGATGGCCTGTGGTGGGGGAAGCGGGCGGTGAGGGCAGGCAGGAGGTAGGGTGAGGGGCTCTGGGAGGAGGGACGTGGTTGGGGGCAGAGGGGAGAAGCAGCTGGTGCCAGCGTGTGAAATACCCTGTGAAATACCCCTCTGCCCCACCGCGTGCCCCTCTGCAGGGGCGCCGCTGCCCTGCCCCAGGGACGGCACCAGGTGCCCGGCACACGCGTGGCAGGGCCGGGACGGCCAGACCCCCTAGCTGGCAGCAGCGCGGGTGGGCAGGACGCACCAGCGGGGCTGAGGCCCCCGCCTTGGGCGGGCTGGAGGGCGCCGGTGCCATCCCATCAGTGCCAGAAATCCATCCGGGCTGAAGCACAGGAGCTCCTGCCCCCATGGCACTGGACTCCGAGCCCCCCACAGTGCCAAGGGCAAGCGCCAAGCCAGGGTGATGGGAACAAGGTGAAAGCAGCCGTCCTTCCTCCAGCCCTGCCAGGGCCAGGCAGGGGTGGTGCCAGTGCCGGGGCGGGGGAGCGTCCCCGCAGTCAGGGGTCCCCAGGGTGGGTGCAACATGGGTGTCCAACTGAAGGCACCGCTCACAGGCCTCGTCCCCGCCACACAGTGTGCGGAGCCACAGCACTGGCGCCAAGCCGCGTCCTTCTCTTCCCAGTCTCTGTCCGTTGGCCCGCGTTGGCTGGGCGAGCCGGCCAAGGGCAGTGGCCCTCGGCACCATGCAGTGACACTGCCCCAGAGCTGAAGGGGACAAAGGCCATCCAGTGGGCGGTGGCTCGCGAGGTCCATCCAGGCTGGCGCCATACCCACCACGTCCTCCCTGGCATCTGCCTCCGGCCGCGGCAGCTCCGCTCAACGAGGCAAAGGGAGGGGAGAGGCCAAAAGGGTTCGCAGGCTTCACAGCCGGGGGACATGGCTGCCCCCGGGGTCTCAGCACAGCGTGTCCGTGTTGAACGAGAGCTGAGCCTGCAGGCACAGAGACGGGCAGGGCTCAGGGGCTGGGCAGGGGCTGCCCGCTCTGCCCAGCACACCCAGTGCTGCTGGGGGCAGGATCCGGCCTGGGGAGGGAGCAGCCGCCCCTCCCAGAGAGCCCTCTCTGGTCCATCCCTGGCCCCACCATGTCCCCTTCCCTGGATGAGATCCGGTGCCGTGGCACCCAGCCCCGGTGCGCCGTGGCAGGGACACAGCTGGGATCAGGGATGCCAGAATCAGGGGACAACCTCTCACCCTCTCCTCCTCAAAGCTGATGAGGCCTTCGTCATCGGTCTCCAGGTCCTCCTGCTCCTCCACCACGAGGGCCCGCAGCTCCGTGGGGGCGGCCCGGGGGCGCAGCAGGCTCAGCAGGCGCTCCAGGGGCGACTGCAGGGCGCAGCTGGGGCTCGTCTCCTGCTGCTCCAAGTTGTCACTTTGCTTCTTGGCAAAATTCACAAACACCTGGGGGGGAAGGGGCAAGAGGCTGTGAAGGACCCCTGTGAGCACCTCCACCCCCAGCTGCCCCTCGCCTGCCATCCCCGCCGCTGGAGACAGACCCCAGCGCATCCCACTGAGCTGTGGCCGCCACTGTGCCCCCCACCTAGCTCCACCTCCCGTCCCAAAGGTGGTTTCTGCCAGGCACTTTGGCACAGCCACCCCTGCCAGGCATGGCCACCCTCCCTGGGGACAAGCATCCAGCCGCCCGTGTCGTCCCCGCTCTCACGTTGTCCAATGTGGTCTGGCTGACGGAGTAGTCCTCAATGCCCAGCACGTCCACCACCTGCTCCATCTTGCTGAAGACCTGTGCCAGCGAGATCTGGTCCGACTTCAGCTGGTACTGGGCCTTGGTGTGGTGCCGCTCCTGCAGGGGACAGGGATGTGACACCCGAGCCCTTGCTCCCAGACCCCCTCCTGTCACCCGCGGCGGGTCCCACAGAGGTGTCCCTTGGGGGATGAAGGCTGCTGGTGCCCCGAGGCAGGGGACACCACCGCCACCGCCACCACAGGGAGCTCACCTTGAGGACAGCCTCGGGGAAGTTACGGTTGAAGAACCTCACCACCTCCTTGACATTGAGGCTGGACTTGGTGCGTACCGTGATCATGTAGCCATCTCCAAACCTGCACGGGGACAAGGGACCCCGTGAGGACCCGCCCCCTGCTGGCACCTCTGCGGGGAAGGAGCTCCACAGAAGGAGACGATGCTCTCCGGCAGCTGCTGTCACCCGAGCGAGCCCGTCCCCTGGCCACCCTCCAAAGCAGCACCCACACGAAGGGCTGACATCTCGCTGTGGGTGCCACACCGTCACCCTGCCATGGGGACCCGGCCCCCTCCCACCCCGCAGCGCACACGGGGTGCTGGACCCCCAACCGGGCTCTTACCGGTTCTTCAGGTGCTGGATGCTGCCGAGACACTTGAGCCGCCCGTTCACCATGATGGCCAGGCGGGTGCAGAGCGCCTCGCACTCCTCCATGCTGGGGAGACAGGGCAGGCTTCAGCAGGGTGGCATGGGGGGACAGTGCCAGGGGCCGCGGCTGGGGCAGGCGGGGAGCCGAGCTCCCCTGGCCATCACCCGGGTGCTGTGGCCCCACCGCCAGGGATGGAAGAAGGCAACAGAGGTGTCCCAGGCTCCCTCTGCTCCCCGTGCCCCTGCCGAATGCCATCCCCTGGGGACCACAGAGCCCTCTCCCACCCACGCAGCACCCCAGGTGCCCGGAAGCATCGCGGGTGCAGCCAGAAGCCCCCCAGACCTGTGAGATGTGAGCACCACGGAGCGACCCGTTTTGATGACATCCAGGATGAGGTTCCAGAGGAAGCGCCGTGCCTTGGGGTCCATCCCCGTGGTGGGCTCATCCTGGGGGACGGACAGCACCCTCAGACATGTCAGCCCCCGGGGGGGACCCCGCGACCCCCTCCCTGTCCTGAGCCCAGCTCAGGACACCATCCCACACCCCAGGACACTCGTGGCTGAGCTGGGGTCAGGCAGCTCCCACCCGGGGTCATTTCCCCACCCTAGCCCAGCGCCAGCCCCAGGGACACAGCGGGTGGGAGGACCCCGCGGGCAGGGCGCTGGAGCCCGGGGCGCACCAGGAAGATGAAGGCCGGGTATCCGATCAGCGCGATGGCTGTGGACAGCTTCCTCTTGTTGCCTCCGCTGTAGGTGCTGGCGGGCTTGTCAGCGTACTTGGTCAGCTCCAGCTTCTTCAGCGCCCACTTGACCACCTGCAAGGCGCGGGGGGCTGCCGTCACCCTGCCATGGCCACAGGGCTGGCAGAGCTGGTGGCGGGCAAGCAGTTGGGCTCCGCGGCACAGGCCTGCTGCCAAGGGGACCACAAGTGATGTGCCAGTCAGGGGAGCCCCATGGCAGCCCCTGGCACGGCCACGAGTGTCAGTGAGGGCCTGTGAGCGCATGTGCCCCAGCACCCATGGGCATATCACCGGGGCGGCACTGCCCTGAGGGCAGCAGCACCAGCTCGGTCCCTGCTGGTGCCCAGTGATCTGCCATTCCCAAGGCACAGCGCCAGCCCTCAGGCGCTGGCAATCGCCCGCCCAGAGCCCTACCCGCTCCTCGTCCTTCCAGGGGATGCCACGCAGCCGGGTGTAGAGCTCCAGGTGCTCCTGGGCCGTCAGCTCGTCAAAGAGCGCGTCGAACTGGGGGCAGTAGCCCAGGCTCTGCTGGACCTGCAGGAGCTCCTTCAGGATGCTGCAGAAGAGGACGGAGGGGCCGTGGGGAGAAGGAATTGCTTTTTGGGAGCACCCCGTCGCTCGCCCCCTTTTCACACGCGTTAATACTGGAGCATCTTCTACCAGGTAACCCACAACACAGCCTTGGCCGAGAGCTGGTGTCACTTGCCACCCCAGATGATGGCCAGCCCAGCAGGACACAGGGCTGCAGAGTCCCGCAGAGCCACACAGGCAGACTCACGCTGCTTCATCTTAGGAGACCCCTGAGCAGACCCATCCTATCCCCAAGACAGCGGGCAGTCCCCACCTCCCACCCAGCCCGTGCTGCCTGACCTGTGCCCGTTAACGAAGGCCTCTCCGCCCGTGGTGCTCTCGTCCCCCGTCAGCATCTTGAAGGTGGTCGTCTTGCCCGCGCCATTGACGCCCAGCAGCCCGAAGCACTCCCCGGGCCGCACGCCCACGCACAGCCGGTCCACAGCCAGGATGCGCCCGATCTTGCGGGACTTGTACACCTGGTGGGGCAGGGGATGCGGGCTCAGCCCGCTGGCAGGCACCCGGACCCCCAGCCCCGACCCACGTTCCTCAGATGGGACGGCTCCGAGGTGTCTCCTTGCAGCCCCGGCGCATCCCCCACCGCCCCGCTGCCGCACCTTGGTGAGGTTTTCGATCTTCAGCATGTCGTTGTCAGCGTCGCCACGCAGGACACGGTGCCGCTCGTTGGCCACATCGATGTCGTCCTCGATGGGTTTGGTGGAGACAGGCAGCCGCCTGCGGGAGGGTGCACGGGGCAGGGTGGGGATGCAGGCATGGGAGCCACCCGCCCACATCCCTGCCGGGGATGGGCAGCTCCCCATCGCACACCCACTGGAGGGGCTGCCTTGAGCTAAGGGGTCCCGACAGCAAAGCCTTTCCCCACAGCCAGAGCCCCCAGCCTGCCCCCGCCCCCCGGCCGCACTCACTGGGGCTTCCGGAAGAAGTTGTACTGGCACATGATGGTGATGAAGAAGCCGACGAAGCCTTCAATTGTCATGGCGACAAGCCCCCGCGTCACGATGTCCCATTCGAAGGGTGATTTCATTTTATCGAACTGCCCTGAGTGGGAGGAAGAGGAGAGAGCAGCTGGGGACACCTTCCCATTGGGACAACCTGGTCATAGGTCTTGAGCTGGCCTGTGACAATGACATTGTCCTGCTCCCCTGTCCCCTCCCCTGCCGCAGCTGCCTGAGCAGGTCGGCGCTGCTGGCGCCAGGGCTGCTCACAGCAAGGCTTTCCATTCGTAGCACGTGTGCTGTTGAAATCATCTTGCAACTTTTCAACCTCAGTAGGATGAATCAACCCAACTGAGAGCGGGTATTGGATGGATTTGCCAGATCCGGCCCCAAAATTGCCCCTCATGATGCCAGGAGCACCTAGGTTATACACAGAAGCTGCTTGAGAAGCAGAGAGCAGCAAGAGCTTTTGGAGGCCAAGCTGAAGCTGTGAGTAGCAAAAGGCTCATTTTGGCTGGGCAGCGCAGCCCTGCGAGAGACCACGTCAGGAAGGAAAGAGCCCCTGCAGTCCCCATCCCTCATATCACAGCACAGCCCCACCATGGCCCACCACAGCTCCACCATGGCCCACCATGGCCCACCATGGCCCCACCACGCCTCCACCATGGCCCACCACAGCTCCACCATGGCCCACCATGGCCCACCATAGCCCCACCACGCCTCCACCATGGCCCACCACAGCTCCACCATGGCCCACCATGGCCCACCATGGCCCCACCACGCCTCCACCATGGCCCACCACAGCTCCACCATGGCCCACCATAGCCCCACCACGGCTCCACCATGGCCCACCATGACCCCACCACGGCTCCACCATGACCCACCATAGCCCATCATGGCTCCACCACAGCCCACCACAGCCCCACCATGGCCCCACCACAGGCAATGTGCAACAGCAGCAAAAACGCACAACTCTGCCAGGGCTCACAACCTCCTCTCCCCGTGGGGCTGCTATTCAGGATGGCCCAGGGAACCTTTTGCAGCATCACTGGCACCACGCCACGGCTGACCCTCAACCATGTCTCTTCCTGCGCCCCAGTCTGGTTCACATCCCCTGGCTTTTTGCTCCAGGTTGCTCGGGGCCTCGAGAAGCCCCACAGGGCAGGCGGAGGAGATGTGCCAGCTCCGTGGTGCCCCCCAGACCCACATGCGCTGGAGCAAGGGAAGAAGGGAACGAGAGGCCATACCGATCTTGGCATAGTATTCATTGATGTACTCGTTGTAGGCCATCTCCATCAAGCCATGGCCCAGGTTGTAGTTAGGGAACACAAGGAAGCAGCTCTTCAGGTAGCTGTTCACCACCTTCAGATCCTGTGAGGACGGGCAGAGAGGACACGACCATCAGAAACACCCCTGAGGACCGCGAGCGCATGGTAGGATCAGGATCCCCACCAAGATACAGCCCGGTCAGGTCTCATAGCTGACCCTGCTGGGAGCAGGAGTTTGGAGCAGAGACGTCCTGAGGTCCCTCCCAGCCTGAGCTGTCCCACGACCCGATGGCAGCTTCTCCCTTCTTGGTGGCCCCAGCCAGAGCCGTAAATTCCCTACCTTGTCGTGCTCAAAGAGCTGCAGCAGGAATGTGGCGACGGTGGCTGTGATGCCGATGAAGAGGTTGATGACGATGAGGAAGACGTAGGCGGAGCTGGGCACCTCAAACCAGAAGGAGGCAGGGTACATGATGGGGGTGATGGACCAGCTGGGAAGGCGAGCGGCAGGAGTGCACGTCAGCGTGGTAGGAGAGGGACCGGGCAGCGCCAACCGTCAAGCCTTGGGATCGCCCATCTCCCAGCCCCGTCCCCCCCGGGCTCTCCCACCCCAGCCCTCACAGCCCGGCAGCTACAGGAGCTGCAGAACATCAGCCAGATGGGCAGCCCCGGGGCCAGATCCTGCCCAGGCACCCACAGGCGCGGACAGCGCATTGGGGGGACCCACCGGTGCCTCCTGACCACCCCTCTGAGCAACGTACCCGTAGAGCAGGAAGAGGGAGAGGACAGCAGGGAAGTTGGTGGGAGAGGTGTACGCCGGGAGGTCGAACACGAACAGGATGATGATGCAGCACGTGGCTGGCACCAGGTAGTTCAGCTGGAGAAGACAGAAACTTCTGTGACTGCCCACCCACCCACCCAGCCCTGGGGGCTCGGCCGCTGGGGCCCCGTGCCCTGCTCACCATGTCCCACACGTAGTTGGCCAACCAGTAGATGACAGGGTCGCAGCCACTCACGAACTGCAGGTGTTTGGCCTTGGTGGCCTTTTCGGCCACCAGGAACACCACAAAGCTGGCTGGCACGAAGGACATGGCCACGATGATGAAGATGGCGATCACCACGTCTGTGCCTTGCAGCCTGCATTGGGAGCAAGGAGGAGAGCAGGGACCCCATCACCCTCAGCCGCCTGGGGAAGGGCCACCCATCCTGGCGTGGGACAGTCGCTGTGCACAGGGCAGGGCACGGCACAGGGACCCCCGCGTCACAGCCACCCGGTCCCCCACCACGCAGCCTGCAGGGCAGAAACCTCGGCATTCCCCTGCCAACCGCGGTGAGGAGCTCCCTCCCTTCCACGGGACGGCCTCCCTCCCTCAACCCCGCTCCCTGAACCTACAGGTAATCCAGGGACAGGCTGGCGCTCGTCTTGTTCATGGGGTGGTTGGTGACTGTGATGCCTGCAGGAAGGCCCAAGAAGAAATATGGGAGCGTGAAAGCCGGCTCAGGACGGAAAATCTTGCCCCCAGCCAGAAAATCTTCCCTCCCTGCAGCTCGGCAGGAGCTGAGCTGTCTGAAGCAACCAAGGACCTCGAGGCCAAGCCCTCCCTCACCAGCTGGCAGCGAGCATCCTCGGACAGGTCACAAGCCCAGGTGCCTTCAGGCACCGCTTTGGGACGTTCTGCCCCAGCCCAGACCTCAGAGAGCTCTGCCTAGCTCAGATCTCCTAGCCAAGGTGTGTGACCCCCCTGCCCCAACTGGGCACTAGCCTGCCTGACCCAAGGGGGGACACTGCACTTTAGAGCTTGGTTGGACCATGCCCTGAAGCTGTTCCTGATGCGCTTCTGCCCTTAAACGCCTCCAGGCCCTCACCGTAGGCAGCAGGGTTGCCTTTGCTCTTGGGCAAGTTGGCTCGCAGGATGGCATTGTTGAGAGCGTTGAGGTAGGTGGGCATGCTGTGGTAGCCCTTGTTGTTGTAGAAGACCTGGAGGAGCAGAGAAGAATGGTGGGAGGTGGCAAAAGAGCTTGGCCCACGGCAGATGTACTGGAAGGGAGGGATGGGATGGGATGGGATGGGATGGGATGGGATGGGATGGGATGGGATGGGGTGGGGTGGGGTGGGGTGGGACAGCCACAGGGCTTCCCATGCTCACAGCTGTGGGGGGAGCAGGCCACTGCTGACCATGCTGGGCCAGACCCGCTGGGGTGGGCGTTGCCAAGCACCCCAGGGGGTGAGAGCCCCACCAGGTTCCTCGGTGGAGAGCGCTGCTGCAGAGCTGTGGGTGAGGGGTCCCTGCCGTGCAGGCAGCGCTGCCTGCCCCCTTCTCCTCCCCACCCATCTCCCAGCTGCCTTGGGGCGCAGCGCGGTCCCACCTGGGCCGTTCTCCGGACGGCGATCTTGCGCACTGTGGCAGGAGCCCTGGCCCCGAAGGAGGCCGGGATGGATTTCTGGACGTTGCCGAAGGTGAGTGCCCCATACCTGTGGGACAAGGCACCACCAAGAAGCTGTGACCGCTGTCCTCTGCCTCCGGGAGCAGGGCCATGCTCGAGCGTGCTCCTGGCTCCCATCAGCACCCCGGGCTGGTGTCCCCGAGTCCCCAGTCCCCCACCCCTGCTCCAGGGCACAGGGCAGACCCTCCCAGCCTCCCCTCTTGCCTGTGCAGCCGGAAGCGGTCCGAGGTGTACAGCAGATACTCGGAGACGTTTCGCCCTGTGATGTCTGCCAGGATGTCCCCCGTCACCACCTTCATCTGCGGGGGGTGGCCCCCCACGCCGCTGGGGCAGGAGAAGCCGGTGCCCTGCATGGAGCACGTGCACTTGATGGGCTCATGGACGATGCGGGGCAGGGCAGGGGCTGAGGTCACGGTCTCTGAGGAGCAGAGAGGGCAGCTCACAGCCAGGGTCCTGCCCGCCCCGGCTGCCTGGGACAACGTGGGGGTGAGAGCCTGAGCCGAGGGGTCCTGGCCAGGCAGGGAGGGAGCGCTCTGCCCCGTGGCCAGAGCCCGGTCTGTGAGAGGGCTTTTGTGACCGAGGGACCAAGAGATAGATGTGGTGAAAAACTTTGGGGGGACAGAAACGGTTCAGAGAGGGGGCATGAAGCACGGCTGAAGGCAATGGCTGGGGACCGTGGACCAGCGAGGGTGACACAAAGCTGGGCACAGGGCTCTCGATAGGTGTCACCATCCCAGGGAGCTCCACTGGCACTGCTGGGGCTGAACGGGGAGCGGTGCTGCAGGGCGAGCACCGGTCCTGAGCCAGAAGTTCAGCCCAGCAGTGTGATGCTCTGCTGCAGCCAGGCCAAACTGCTAGGCACTTCCAGGGGGGCCTGGAGCTGCTTCTGCAGGCGAAACACATCATCTCCCTGCTGGAGGTGAATCGCAGGCCCGGACAGACTCAAGCACCAAGTGCAGGCGATACCTTTGACAGCGGAGGAGAAGATCGTGGAGTTCCAGGCACGGAGCAGATCCTCATCCACTGAGACAGGGTAGTCAGAGGGTGCCGGGGATGGAGGTGGCGGCACAAAGTTGGAGAGCGGCAGGCCCTGGGTGAAGGAGTCAATGCACATGGCGTCGAAGTACTTGGCTGCCAGCATCTTGGACTCGTTGCTGTTGAGGTTGAGGGTCTGCATGGGCTGGTCCAGTGTGTTGTTGAAGGCTGTCTTGAGCACGCAGGTGGCCCCCACGCCGGAGGGCAGGTGGAAGGTGTTCACCAGCTGCTGGGGGCTGGCATCGGGAGACAGCCTGATGCTGCGGGGAGAGGAGCGGGTAGGGAGGAACAAGGAGCAGGAGCCATGGGTCTCACCACCTTGGCCATTCTTCTGCTGGGACCTCCCTGAGGCCTTGGCATGTATCATGACTAAATGGGCACGGGCACCACGGTGGCACACACAGCCCAGGCCTGGCTTGAGCCAAGCTGCCGACTGCAGCCCGGACTGGCACCTCTCCCAGAGACACCCTGGGGAGGATGGAGGCTGCTTTCTGCAAGGGGACATGGCACCGGCCAGGCTCTGCTCCAACCCTGAGCCAGCCCCGCTGCGGGCTGCCCTCCCTGCTGCCCCCATCGCAGTCCCAGGGATGGAGACAGGGATGGGGACGGGGCATGGGACGCTGGTCACCGGCGAGCGGCGGCTCTCACCGGTACTCACGCCGCTCCTCGTTGGCGTAAGGAATGAAGTTGCCCTTGGGCTGGGTGTAGTTGTGGTACTGCGATGGTGAGAGGATGAGGGGCGGCAGGTCACCTGCGGGGACAAGGACAGGAACCCGCTCGCACCCGCAGCACCACCATGCACAGGCAGACTGGCACGGTGCCCACAAGCCTTGTCCTCACCCCCGCCCCAGCCAGTGTCCCCACCGGCCACACTGGGGCAGGCAGAAGGGGCCACCAGCAGCCCCCAGCGTGCAGGTGGGTGGCTTGCAGGCACCTATTTCGGGCACGGAGAGCGCCACCGTCATGGCCACGCAGACGAAGAAGGCAGGCAGGAGGATCTGCGAGAAGAGGGCCTTGGTGTTGCGCTTGGCGCAGTGGAAGCGTTTGACGATCAGCCCGTGGAACTGGCGCAGCTTCAGCCACGAGCCCTCCAGCTTGAAGCTCCCCTGCCCGTCCAGGTCACGGTCCTCAGCCTCCACCTCTGCCTCTTGCTCTGAGAGGGGAGAAGGATGTCAGCCCCCGGCATGGCCGCTCCCACACCCACCTTGGCCTCCAGGGAGCTGAGCCAGGCACTGAGCCAGGCGCAGCCACCCCAAGGGACAGGGCAGCACCCAACCCTGACGGCCACCGAGCCACAGCAGCACCGCGGTGTGAAGCGAGGCAGCTGGCTGGCGGGTTCCTCTTGGCCCAAAATGGGAAATTTAGACAATAGTTTTAAAAAAACAACCTAAACTGGTGCTTTTTGGCAGAACCCCTCCATTTTCCCATCAGCTCTCCCAGCTGGCGAGGGGGCAGCGCAGTCAGGAACAGGGGACGGGACACGGGTGGGGGGACCCAGCGCGGCAGCAGACGCAGGGCTGGGGCTCAGGGAGCTCTGCCGCAGCACTGTCCCGGCAATGCCTCCCGCAACCCAAATGACAGCGCTCAGAGCAGCCCCGGCTGGGCAGGCAGGGTGGAGCATCCCTGAATTAATCACAAGAGCTGCTGAGATAACCCAGAAAAGGATTTGTGAATAAAGCAGCAGCCTGAGGGCGCCTGCCTGCGTCCTCCATCCTCCAGCAATCCCAGCATCCAGGCAGGGAGAGCCCCGAGCCCGGGTCAGGGTATGGAGGGCGAAGCCACCAGCTGGAAGATGACTCCATGCCCAATGGCCAAGAGGAGACAACCCGACCCGGCGCCAGCACGAGGAGCAAGAGCGTTAGTGGGGCGAGTCTGCAGGATGGCGCTCGCGGGATCTGAGGGAGGCAAAGGGCAGAGCCAACGCCGGCTGCGCCTGCGCCTGCCGGCTCTGTCTCAGCATGGGACTCCCCCACGCACATGCTACCAGTTTGGGGGGGCAAACTGGTGGAAGCACCTGTTCCCAGCCCTCCCACCCAGGCTGCGGTTCTCTGGGCACAGCGTCGGCGGATGCAGCATCAGACCCCCGGCGGGGTCTTGCCCCAGCAGGCACGGCCCCCCATCCCCAGCACACCCACCCGCCCCAGCCAGGGCCAGCTCTGCCCTGCCCAGGTGCAGGGACCGGCACTGCCGCTGCCCCAGCCACCCTCCACGTCCCAGCTGAGCACCTCCCCCGGCCCCTGCCGCTGGCCAGGCACCGGCGGCACGAACCTTGCAGACTGATGTTATCGGGGTCCTGCCGGTTATCGAACAGGGGCGCGTAATCCCCAAAGAATTCGGAATAAGCCCCACCTTCATCGCCCCGCACGGAGCCCACTGAGGAGGCCGAGCGCAGGGATGCCTGCGACTGCGCCAGCTTGGAGCAGGTCACCAGGTTGCTGAGCTCCACCTCGGGCTTCTCCGGCACGGCCGCTTCAGCCAGGGGCTCCCCGTTGGCCTCAGGCTTCGGGCCCAGCTCAGGGGCAGGTGGCCGCAGGGCGTCCTTCTTGGACTCCTTCATGTCTGGAAGGAGAAGGGGGTTTGCCACCAGCCATGCCACGCTTCAGCACGGCATAGCACGGAGCAGGGACGGATCTGCTCTGCAAACCCGGAGTGGAGAGGCCGGCTGCCCTTGGCTGGGATGGGCTCCGCTGGAGACCACTCCTCCCCTTGGGAAAGGAGACTCCTGCGGCCACGCGCAATGGAAGAGGAGCCACCAAGCCCCCGCAAAGGCACGCAGCCCCTGGCCAGCCCCAGCAGCACCGTATGCCCCGCCGCCGCCCGTACCCACGTCGCTGTTCTCCAGAGACTGGTCCTCTTCGGACACCTTCAGGAAGACCTCCTCCAGCGTGGTGTCCATCAGCCCAAAACTGGTGAGGTCCAGCTCTTCCAGGCTCTGCTCCAAGTGCTGTGGAGGCAAAGCGCTGCGTGAGGAGGGCAGGAGGTGCCCACAGCACCACGGCCCCCCGCGATCGCCTGCCTGCCCACCCCGCCAGCCCCCGTGGTTACCTGGAAGAGCCTCTCGAAGCAGCCCTTCTTGACGGCCTCGCTGGGCAGGATGTAGGAGAGCTCAGTGTTGGTGTCAGAGATGAGGAGGCAGGAGGCCACATATTTCTTGATGAACTGGGAGACGCGAGGCTCGGAGCAGGGGCTGACGGAGGAGTGGGCCGGGGGGCTGTGCGGCTGGCCTGGCTCTGGGGCAGAGGGGCAGCACCAGTCGGTCACATCTCACCTGGTCTCCCACCAGGACGCACCACGTCCACCCTACACCCCAGTGCTGCGGGCCTCCTCCAGCCTCCATCGTGGGGTGCTGGAGGCTCCCCGGCCACCCTGCCTGGCCTGGGGACGGTGCTCTGCACCACGGCCCATGCTGGACGTCTTGGTGGGCAGCCCACGGGTCGGACAGAACCAGTGCCTGGAGACAAATGCCACCACACAGGGCCTAACCCAGGACCCAGCTGGGAGAATCAAGCCTGAGCAATGCCACCTCCTACACCCCTGCCCCCTCCGCCCTCCACGTGGCCTAAGGAGACTCGGGGTGGGAGCACTTGGGTGTTGACCTCTTGTTCCTTTCCTGGGCTGAAGAAGGGCTGGTCCCATCTACTCCTCTAAGCACAGGGTCCCGCTCGCCCCCAGACCTGTGCCGTTCCTGGTGTCCGACTGCTTCTTCACCACCGTCAGCTTGTAGCCGTCGCCATAGGTGCTCTTGAGGAAGAGTGGAGAGCCGCAGCACTTGAGCTTGCCGTGGGAGATGATGGCGATGCGGTCACCCAGTAGGTCGGCTTCATCCATGTGGTGCGTGGAGAGCAGGATGGTCCTCCCTGGCGATGGCACAGAGCCTTATCAGAGAGGCCAGGGCCATCACAGCCAGAGGAGCAACGCTGGGCTCTGCCCACCTCCGCTCACCTGGCTTGTACTTGAGGATCAGGTCCCAGATGGCCCTGCGTGCGTACGGGTCCACACCAGCCGTGGGCTCATCCAAGATCACGGCCCGTGACCCGCCCACGAATGCGATGGCCACTGACAGCTTCCTCTTCATGCCCCCCGAGAGGGTCTGCACCAGGGAGTGGCGTTTGTTGGAGAGCTCCAGGTCCTCAATCATCCTGGGGACAGGGGAGAAGGACCAGGGATGCCGGGGGGCCGTTCTGGCACCCGGTGCCTGTGGGGAGCACGTGATGCCTCTTCCCTGCATGGCACCTGCGGCTCTCAGCCTCTGGGACAGCCCAGCTGCAGCCAGGCTACAGAAGCATCTTCTGATGGCTTCCACAGCCTGAGACCCCAAGTTTTGGAAACCACTTGGTGGAGCTGCTCTGGGGACATCTCTGCTCCCGGATCACCCACCACAGCACAGCCAGCAGGAAGGGGACCCACTCACACAAAAGGCACGGATGGGGCAAAGGGAGCTGGGGGATGCCTACTTGTCCATCTCCTTGCGGATCTCCTCCTCCGCCATGCTTTTGAGCTGCGAGTAGAACCAGAGGTGCTCCTCCACCGTCAGCCTGTCGAAGAGCACGTTGTGCTGCGGACACATGCCCAGGTTTTTCCGGATCTCGTCCATTTCCGTACGGATATCGTGGCCATAGATGGTAGCGGAGCCCGAGGTCGGAGGGAACAAGCCGGTGAGGATGGACCTGGATGGATGAAGAAAAGCAACAATGTGAGGGACCTCACATACCTCTGTCTGGTCCCAATCCCAACCACCACCTCCAGAGGCATCTGCTGGACTCTGGGCAGAGCAATGCCAGTGCCGGGCCGTGCACCCACTGCCTGTCCCCCTTTCGTGCCACTGCCACATCCACACTGCTGCCCTCTGGGCATGGCACCAGCTGCCACAGGGCCCCGCGAGTACATCATGGCCCACGTCCGCCCCGACGGGCACTCACATGGTGGTGGTTTTGCCCGCGCCGTTGTGCCCCAGGAAGGACACCACCTGGTTTTCGTAGAGGTTGAGGCTCAGTTTGTTCAGTGCCAGCTTCTTGTCCGTCTTGTAGACCTTGGTGAGCTTGTCAATGCAGACCACCAAGGGGAGGTGGGTCGGCTCCTCCTCGATGCCCCGTGTCTCCTCTGCTGTGAGAGCGGGATGGTGAGGAGCCAGGGGGTAGTAGGGAGGCCGGGCTTGGAGCAGGGCTCCCTGGGGGATGAACCTCCCCGCCTCGGCTGTGCTGGCTTGTGGCCCCTTCCCATCTGCTTCTCACCAGCTTCCCCCCTCCCACACCACGGGCAGCAGCTCCCAGACAGGCAGCAGCGCCTGGCCCAGGATCCTGCCCCGACAAGGGCACAGGGGACGCACAGGGGTCCCTGGCCACAGCAGGACCCTGCAGCAGAGCCAGCGCCACCCTGGGCCACCTCCCGCCGCCTCTGTCTGCCCTCACCCAGCCTCCGGCTCTCCATGGCACAGGCCTGGTCCTCCTCCATGATGCTGAGGCGGGTGGTGCGGGACCAGGGCCAGGTCCACTCCCAGGTCTCCACTCGCCCGTTGCCCAGCCAGTAAGACTTCTGGAAGGGGAAGTACCAGGGCCGCGGCAAGCCGAACATCCCTGCAAGCACAACCCCTATGGAGTCAGGGCCAAGCCGGCACCCGTGTCCGTGCAGAAGCCTGCTGAGGGCCGGGGCAGAGGTACGGACATGAGCTTGGAG
This sequence comes from Nipponia nippon, assembly GCF_047370975.1. Taxonomy (NCBI): domain Eukaryota; kingdom Metazoa; phylum Chordata; class Aves; order Pelecaniformes; family Threskiornithidae; genus Nipponia; species Nipponia nippon. The sequence goes on from NW_028262332.1 coordinate 444,635, forward strand.
GCTTCCCCAGCTTAGGGACATCACTGCCGGGTGGGGGCTGCAAGCGCCCTGGCCAACTGGGCTGAGGGCAACGCTGCTGGGCTGTGCAAGGAAGCAAAGTCCTTTGGGCTGGGCCTGGCTCACGCTTCGGTTTTACTAGGAAAGCAAAGGAAGCAGGTGAGACTCCTCCCCAGGTGGGCGATAAGGGGGAACAGTGCTCCAGCCATGGACACCCTGCTTTGCTACAGCTGGCCAGCGAACTGAGACACGCGACTGAAGATCTCCAAGGCAACTGCTGGTGTCACCAGTGGGTCAGGGCATGTGGGCAGGTGTCCCCAACAGGACACACACAGGGGACCCTGAACGCACGTTGTGCCAAATCCCACCATGTCAGGGCTGAGCACCGCCAGGAACCAGCAGCATCCCCAGCGAGGAGGCTCCCGTAAGATCAGAGGTGCCCTCATGCCCCACCTCGCACATGTACCTGGGTGCACGGCCTCAATGTACCACGTGAGCACCCCGTACACCACGGCATCCACGATCAGCATCATCATGGACAGCAGGAGGTTGAAGTCGTCTCCTTCCACAGGCGACTGGCTGAAGGTGTGCCACTGGATGCCCACACCGGCCACCTCGTACAGCGCAAAGTACTTGGAGCCCAGCCCAAAGGCCGTGGTGGACATGAGGGACTGCGGAGAGGTGGAGGGAAGGGAAGGGGACGTCAGCAGGAACCACAGGCCAGCTCCAGAGGAACAGACTGAGGCAAATTCCTACCCGGTGCTGCCCCACCCAGCCCCATGGAGATGCTCCCAAAGCCCCATCGGGAGCTGGTTCATACAGGCAGAGGTTTGCCCAAGGCTTGGTGACAGCTCGGTGACAGCTCAGTGACCTGTGTACTGGACATGGGGTGCCCAGGGTAAACCTGGGGCTAAGCACGCAGCCAACTCACCGCAATGCACTTCTCAAAGGCCGTGATCTTGTCATGCGCCACCTCCTCCCGGATGGCCACGTACATGTAGGGCACATAGCTGAGGAAATAGATGATGCCACCACAGGCGGAGGCCAGCTTGGCCTTGGAGTAGAGCACCGACACCAGGAAGCTGCAGGGAGGACAGTGTCACCTCGGATCCTACCCCACCGGGGCCGATTTTGGTGGTGTTGAGGTGATAAACTGGCCCCTCAAATCAGCTGTCTGGGGGAACTTGCCAGCTCCACCGGCCCTTGCCCACAAAGCTCCCAGCACCCTCGCCCCATGGCACAAGGACCCCGGCGCTGCCCTTGACCCCTCACCCCGCGGAGCGGACCAGGCAGCTCACCAGAACATGATGGTGGCCACTGCGTAGATGGCGAGAAAGAGCCAGATGATGAGGACATCGCTGTGCATCAGGACCTTGCCGTACTTCAGGATGGCGGTGAGCGCCGTGACCGAGATGGAGAGCTGGACGAAGCCGGTGATGAACCAAGCCACCCAATGCACTGCGTTGTTCAAGCCCATCATCTTCATCACCTGCAAAGCCAAAACCGCTTGGCGGGGCTGTCCCCTACCCTGGGCATCCCTGCTGCCTCGCTCGCTCGGGCTGGGAGAGCAAGAGGCAGCACCAAGGGGTCCCTGGGGGCTGCTGGGAGTGGGCAGGCCACAGCACCCTGTGCCAGGGTGCCAACGGGCTCAGCTCCCTCTGGTGCGGGGCAGGGCTGGTGCTGGGGACACTCGGAAGGACCAGCTCAGTGCAGGGATGTGGGACCTGCGCCCACCCCAGCTCACGTGCCCTGGAGACATGGGGAAGGTGCCCAGGGACACAGCGCAGAACTTAGAGCTTAGAGATGCCAGCTCCTCCCCAGGGATCTCTCCCACCATCCCCACCTCTTTCAGGCGATGCTCCTTCTCCGTCACAATATGCTGGATCATCATGGCCACCGAGTAGACCCAGGAGATCACCATGCACAGGGGCATCATGTGTTCGATGACAAAGAGGAAGCTGGTGGGGTAGAGGAAGAGAGGGGAGAGCTGGATGGTGGCACCACCGCAGAGACCTGGGCAGACCCTGGGGCACAGGGCAGTGGAGGGGCTCTCCCACTGCTGGGGGACAACCAGCCTTCTGGTCCAGCAGCTCCTTAGTGCCCTGGAAGAGCTTCTCCAACGAGCCCATAGGACAACCTAGTGTCCTGGCTGTCAGGTCCTGGCAGGCAGGCGGGCAGCAGCCGCCGGCTCAGCCCGGTGCCCTGCCTACCCTGCTGTGGATGGGGCCCTATCCACTCTCCTGCCCTGGAGGGCTGGTGGCTCTGGGGCTTCTCCGGATGCTTCCTCCAGACCACTGTGTTCAATAACTACCGACAGACCCATGTGCCATCCATTTACCACATTCTTCTTGGTCTCCCCAAGTCTTTCAGCCTCCAAGACACCTCACAGTCGTGAGTTCCTCACTTCAGCTGCAAACTGGGCACAAAATCCTCCCCCTGCTTGCCTAGCCTGGTGGTCCAAGGAACAGGGCTCAACTGGTTGCTCATCACTCCCAATGTCACCAACCTCTCTCAGGTCCCCAAACTTATCCCTTTTTCCCAGCTGAAGTGTCCCGGCCTGCGAAGAAGAGGGAAGGTCCTGCCCCTGCCCACCCTTACCCATGCAGGTGTTACTCACTCGTCCCGGGTATAACATGGGTACGGGAACATCTGCACATAGTTCCCGGGCTCCACCACATCATGGCCAACAAACGTGTTGATGAGGGCACGCTCCATCATGTCTGGGGAGGAGGAGGAGAGGCCAAGCTGAGCGGGCAGTGTGGGCAGGGGCCAGGGACGTGGGCAGCTGCGGCAGGGAGCTGGCACTCACCCTGGATCCAGACGAAGCCGTAGAGGAAGTAGAAGCGGCCGCCAGTGTTGGGGCCAGGCCGCCAGTACGCCCGCCGGATCTCGTTGGTCTTCTCCGTGAAGCTGGAGTTCTGCCGGATCTTGTACATGACGTGGGGGGGCAGCGAGCCGTCCCTGTTGGTCTGGAAGATGACGCCTGCAGGCAGTGGGAGAGGCAGGGAGCCCGCTGGCACCACGGGAGACGGCCACACCGGCCGGCCCACACAGACGGGCAAGGATGTGAAGGGGTTCAGCGTGTCCCAGCCAAGGGCACCACGAGGGCTGCGATGGATGAGGAGGGTGGGCATGGCCCTGGCATGGGATGCGAGGGCACGTGGACAGCAGGCAGCGGCAGTGGGAGAGCCAGGACAGCGGCAGGGTGCTGGGCCCGGCAGGGCTCAGCCAGGGGCAGAGGATGGGTACCACGGGATGCTCAGTCCGCTCATCCACCCAACACATGCACCAAGGGAGCCACGTCCCAAAGCCAGTGGCCCCAGCCTGGGGCAGAGCTGGGGAAGGACACGGCTTCAGGGACCCCTGCGAAGGGGCTGGTTCCTGGGGACATACTGGCAAAGACCGTGACGTTGTCCTGGTAGGCCTGGTTCAGCGTGTAGTTGACGATGCTCTCCTCATCTGGGAAGCCTTTGAAGATGTCCACGCTGACCTAGTGGGAGGGGAAGGCCGGTGAGACCCCACTGCCTTCGATGGGTCTAGCACATGGATCCTGCACACAGTGCTGTATGTGCCACCCACAGCCACGCCGCCAGCCCCCGAACCCAACAGTGGATGGGCACCTCCACTGTTGATGTCTACCCCAAAGCTCCTGACACTGCAGAAGCCACTATCTCCTCCAAGGGTCCCGTCCCACGGCCTTAAGGAGGTCTGAGTGAACCTGACCCCTCTTCAGCCCCACAGAGCCCAGCTGCGGGCAGTGGGTGCCGCTCCAGCACCCACGTTCCCACAGGCGGGCACAACCTCACCTTGGCCATGAAGTGGACCCAGCCGCAGGCGGCATTGTCAATGGTGTCCAGCTGCTGGAGCAGGACGCTGGCGTTGGGCAGGGAGAAGTTGCCGTTGAGGAAGTTGTGGAGAACATCGCTGTCAGAGACATTCAGGATCTCTGGGTGCTTGTGGAGGTCAGCGGTGAACTGGGACAGAGAGGGAGGCACAGGAGGGAGAAGCTGGGGTATGTGCTGTCCTCCCCATGGACACAGACAGGACCCTGCGCTCCTCCTGGGGAGGCGGGGACAACGACCACCCTGCACAGGGAACCAGCCTGGTCCTTGAAAGAGCAGGGTGCGCACCCAGGAGCACCTGAGAGCTTCACATGAAGAAGCTACGAGGTGCCTGGGGGCAGGACACCCCCTTCCCAACCCCAGGGCAGTAAAGCTCAGGCAGGCTCGGTCGCCACCGCACTACCCTACCTGCTGGAGCCAGCGGATGCGCCTCTGCAGCCTGCCCTCCTCCAGGTAGGCACGGATCTCGGGGGAGATGTTCAGCCACGCCTTGGCATAGTGGGTGACATTGCCCACAAAGGCAAAGGTCTCGTTGGCCTGGGGGGAGGAAGGTAGAATCACAAATTGTTTAGGCTGGAAAAGACCCTTAAGACCATCATGGCCAACCGTTAACCCAGCACTGCCAAGCCCACCACGAAACCACGTCCCTAAGCACCACATCCCCCCAGCTTTTAAATACCCCCAGGGGTGGGGACTCAGCCCCTGCCCTGGGCAGCCTGGGCCAGGGCCTGACAGCCCTTTCAGGGAAGAATTTTCTCCCAATATCCAACCTAAACCTCCCCTGGTGCAGCTTGAGCCCATTTGCTCTCGTCCCATCGCTTGTTCCTGGGGAGAAGAGACCGGCCCCCGCCTTGCTACAACCTCCTTTCGCTGAGCCCGTCTGGGCAAGGAGGTCCCCGCGGAGTGGGGTTGGTGGGAGAGGAAGGACAGGGGCCCGGCCTCTGCACCCTCACCTTCAGGATGACCTTGTCCACTTCGGTGCCCACGGGCGCGTACAGGATTTTGGGGTTGCTGGTCATCAGATGCACGAGGAGGCCCAGGTTTCGCTGCTCCTTGCTGGTGAAGCCCAGTGAGCTCATGTTGCCCTGCTTCAGCGCCTCGGGCTCGATCGTCCTGCAAAGGGGGCTCAGGCTGCCAACTCCGCTCCAGCCCCAGCACCCCGCACTGCGGGCAGCCCCCACCCCTGCCTGTGAGGGGCTCCCGTGCCAGCGCGGTGCTGCCCAGCACAGGGAGCTTCCCCCGGCCACGGCACAAGGATGCGGTGCAGCATCCGTTCCCCACAGGCTCATCAAGGAATGACCACGGCTGTTGACCACTGGCGGAGGCCAGGTGGGCTCTCCCGCACCCCTGTCCCGATCAGAGAACACCCAGAGCAACACCCCTCCGCCCCCCAGGGCTCCTACCGGTTGTTGCCGCAGAGGATGGGCTGCAGCCCGGCCCAGAGCTGCACGAATGCGGAGAACTGCCCCTGGGGGTTGTCACTGCCGGCTGGGCCCCCCCCAGCGCCCTCCTCCTCCGCCGTGGTGTTGCCGGCCGTGGCATTGGCGCCGGCCCAGCTGGTGCTGTTGGCAGTGGGCGGTGGGGCCTTGCTGGCGCAGGCTCCCCTGGGCAGAAGCTTGGCCAGCGCTGAGAGGATGTCCACGTCGCGGAGAACCTTCTCCATCTCCACCAGGTCCTCCAGGAGGGCGCGGAGGCGGTGCTGGGCGGCTGTGCTGTTCACCTCGTCCAGCTTCAGCTGCGAGGACGAGCGGGCAAGGGGTTACCTTACAGCACCCTGCTAACCAGCAGGAGGGGACCAAGGGGGACCCCAAGCAGTGGCACGTCTGCTTTCTTGGTTAAAAGGTTGGAGCTGTGCCCAGACGGGACCCCGGACTCATCGCTGTGCATCTGGGGCTATCAGGCAGTGGGAGTGCAGGCAAATGCTGGCAGGGTTTTGTTGGGGGACAGGAGATGTCCCTCAGGCACGCAGGATGGTCCTCTGTGACCGCAAGGGACATGTCAAAGGCAAGTGGGATGAGGAGGGGGACCTCAGAGACAGCCTTGAGGAGCTGTGCCACTAGGGACGTTGCCCGTCCCGGGGAGAGGAGCCTGTAGGGAGACACTTGAAGGATGCTGGGGATACCCAGCCCCATCCAACGGGCAGCATCCCAGTGGGTGCCAGGAGGGGGAATCATCTGGGATCCCACCATGGGGTGGTAAAGGGGTGATCAGAAGGGGCGCAGCCGTGTAACAGAGCCCCCATCCCCACACAGCCCCGGTGAGTAGTGAAACCCTGCCCAGGGCTTGTCCCTGCCCCACAGCCGGTGGGAGGCACGTCCCGCAGCCCTGCTCTCACCCTGTTGATGATCTTGGGGGTGTCCAGCTGGTCCCGGAGCTCGGCGGCCAGCTGGGCGAAGCGCTCCCGGCGGACGGCCCGGCTGCCGTTGCAGGCCAGCGCCCGGTACGCCTGCAGCAGCGGCTGCTGCCCGGGGGCCACGCGCAGGAGGCGGCGCAGCCCCCCCGGGCTCTGCTCGCACGTCAGCTGCTCCAGCACCGGCCCGGTGAAGAGGACACCCTACAGGGCAGGGAGCCATGGGGGCGCAGCCCTGGGCGCGGGGGCACTGCGACTGCCCGCCCTGCCAGAGCAGCTGCCCACGCGCTCCAGTTCGCCCCGCGAGGCGCTCACCTCCATCTCGGTGACGAAGGCCTGAGGGCTGTCGGAGGTGGTGGGTGCCAGGGCGGCGCTGGTGAGGCCCAGGGCTTGGGAGAGCAGGCGGAGCAGCGCCGGCCGGCGCGGGGCTGCCGCAGGGTCCCGAAGCGCCCTGTGGACCAGCCCTTCCCGCAGGCTCCTCCAGCTGCTAGGGAGGCTCTTCTGCAAGAGGACCAACGGGGGCAGCTGGTGGTGCGGGGGCTCCCCAGGGTCCCCTCCATGTGTCCCCCCAAGCACACATGAATGGGCCCACAGCACCCACGTCCATGGTCTCCATGGGGAGGGGAAGAAAAGGGGACGCACAGGTGGGGGGGAGCATGGGTCCCCTGCACCCCAGCCAGAGGAGGGAACAATCTCCCCCGCTCCCTCCACAGCCACCATCCAGGCGGTGCCATCACCCATTGCAATGGGAAAGGGAGGCCCAGGCATTGGCGTGCCTCAAAGCACTGGGGGAACTGGTGGCAGCACCGGGACAGGACCCAGCCATCCCCACTGCTGCTCTGGCCACCTGACAGCATCCTGTCACATCCCCTCTGCCAGGATGGACACCCCCAGATTGCCCTGTGGTGGGACACGAAGGGGACGCAGAGGACAAGCTCTGCCCCACCATATCCCCCGCACGCAGCACCGCTCCTCACCTCCAGCTGCGTCATCTTATCACCGGGGCCAAACCCATCCCACAGGTCTCGCTCATGGGTCTCGTCGGGTACCAAAGGAAAGGAACCGAAAAACAGGCGGTACACCTGCACCGGGGACGGGAGCGGGGCTGCCGAGTGCGCCGGGAGCAGAGGCACCCGTTTGCCCAGCTTGGGGTGGCAGGGCACGATGAGTCCCACCCGGGTACCCGCTGACTCCCACCCTGTGGGTCTGGTGGTCAGGATGTGCCCATTCACTGGGGCAGCGTGGATCCCTGCAAAACCCAGCCCTGCAGCGCTGGGTGGTCACCCACCTCCCGCAGGTCATCACCCACCTCCCGCAGGTCATCACCCACCTCCCGCGGGTCACCACCCACCTCCCGCGGGTCACCACCCACCTCCCGCAGGTCATCACCCACCTCCCGCGGGTCACCACCCACCTCCCGCAGGTCGTCACCCACCTCCCGCAGGTCGTCACCCACCTCCCGCGGGTCACCACCCACCTCCCGCGGGTCACCACCCACCTCCCGCAGGTCGTCACCCACCTCCCGCGGGTCAACGCTGGAGCCCAGGAGCAGCTCGGCCGTGCTGTTGGGGAGGGACAGGTTCTGCGCCAGGAAGCGGTGCAGCTCGCCCCGGTCCTTGGCCGCCCATGCCAGCGTGAAGCTGGATCCTGGCAAGGAGCAAGGCAAGGGGGTCAGAGCAGCCCGCCAGCGTTGGGGACGTGGCATGGCCCCACGTGGGGACATATCACAGCTGGCCCTGCCCAGCACACAGCGATGTGGGACACTGGCAGGGCACTGCCACATGCCATCACATCGCTGGGCGCCTGGCGGATGGGCATCTCCATCCCTGCCTGCACAGGCAGCAGTGGGGGCAGGCAGGGCCCAGCCTACCTGCTCGGTTGCTGAAGTGGGTCTCCATGGAGCTGGGCTCGCTGCTGCTGAGTGCCTCCAGGCGTCGGCGCAGCGACTCCAGCTCCTCCTCCAGCCCCGGATGCTGCGGGTCGAAGAGGCTGCTCTGCTCCACCGCTTCACTGAGGTGCTCCAGGAGCTGCGTCACCCTGCGAGAGCCCAGCACCACCGCGGCTTCAGGGACAGGGACAGAGGGATGGGGACACCCTCCACAGAGCCCTGGGGGGGGCGAGCCCCTCGGCACCGGGGCAGCAGCGCTGCCTGCCACAGGGCACTGCTGCCCTGGGAGCTGCCTGTGCCTCTGCACTGAATCCACTGTGCCAGGGGCGCAGAGGAGAGCCCCAGTGCCTTGAGGTGCCCCCAGAGGCCACCTCCGTCCTCCTCCCAGCACTGGGAACCTGGGAGCCCATGGGGGAACGCGCCGAGATGTCCCCTGCGCCCCAGGGACACGGCACTCTGCACCCAAGCACTTTGGGGGACAGGGGCTTGCGCCTTGTCGCCGGCGGGGCAGTGCCAGCGTGGGAAGGGGCAGGCTGTGAGCGGGAGCGTGCAGGAGCGTGCGGGGCAGGAGAAGGAGGTGCGCGGCAAGGGCAGGACTCACGTGGAGTTGGAGTACTGCAGGAAGCCGAACTCATCGCGCTGGCCGTCGGGGCACAGGGACTGCATGACGGGCAGGATTCCGGCCGAGGTGAGCGGGGCCGCCGTGTAGAAAGCTGAAGCCAGCAAGAGAGCGCAGAGAAGGCCGGGGAAAGTGCGGGCAGGGAGGGAGGACAGGCAGGGGGAGGCAAGGGGGGAGACAGGGAACGACCGGAGAGACACTCAGTTCAGAGAAGCGCGCGCTGGGCCCTGCGAGCCCCGCAGGAGGTTGGCGGCCAAGGTCAGAAGTCTGCAGCTTTCCCACCACGGCTGTCCCCGGCTGGTGGCCCCCTGGGGCTGCGGGCAGCTCCTGCCACGCTGGCTCCTGCCCACTTGCCCCTGCCTTCTCCCCCCCGGGGAGCCCCAGTATGATGCCGACTTCTGCTGCTTGCCCCCAGGACGGCTGCCAACCTCCCTGGGCCTCTTGGCCCCTCTTGTTAGTAACCTCAGAGGCACCGCTGGATCTCCAAAGGAAGAAGAGGAGGAGGAGGAAGAATACGACAGGGAAAGTAGAGTCGTCACCCTCATCTCCCCGAGCCCCCTGGCCTCCCCCCTGCCCGGCTGCCCCGACGTGCGGCTGCTGGAGGTAGGTGGAAATGGAGACACGGGGGGGAGAGATGGAAGAAATGAGGAGCAGCAAGGGGACGGCAAACCTTCCCCCCCTCCGCCGGCACTGAGCCATCATCCCTGCCAGGGTCTTCCCATGTCCTTCCCCAGGGCAGGGCGAGCCTGGAAGGGCCCTGCCCGAAGGGGACCTGAGGTTGTCACTGGGCAGTGCCAGGCAGGGACCCTGCTCTCGCCGCCCCGGCCAGCGGCCCCACGGTTAGAGGCGGGTCAGTGCTGTTAGCACGGCCACGACGGACAGGGGCTGGTGAAGATGGGCTTTTGGCAGGGACAAGGGACAGCCCAGGGCAGGGACGGGCATAGCATGGGATGGGCTAGCAGCCTGCTGGGGTGGCGGGACAGATGGTGGTGGCCATGCCAGGTCTTGGTGACAAAGCCAGCGCATGGGTGGCATCTTGCTGGCCTCCAGGCTCCCAGTAGTGCCACATCCCAGCTCGTCCCAGCTGCAAGGGGCCAGGTCAGGGACCTAGTGGTGGTGCAGGGCTGGGAGCCATCTCCAGCTGCTTGGGGACCAGCCCCGGGGGAGCACAGGCAAGACTGGGTGACCACAGGCCACCACATGGGTGCCAGCACCCAGCAGCTGTCCCGGGAGGGAAGCAAGAAGGGGGAGGACAAGCCTCCACTTGGCCTGGAGAGCCCTCTGCAGCCCAGGGTGCCGGGGACATCGCTGGCAGTGGCCCCAGCACCTGGGGAACCCGTCACCACCAACTCAGTGGGGACACCACCAGTGGGGACACCAGCAGGGGCCGGTCCTGGCTGGGCAGCCCCCGGGGAGGAGCAGGCAGAGGCCACGCTGTGCTGCCCAAGCTCATCTTCACCAGCTGCGGAGGAAGGCGACGGGGTTACAGAGGCGTGGATTAGGCCACAGTGAGTTGATCCAAACCGGGCTCTTTCTCCCCAAAATAAGTAGCCAGCACAGGCAGGAGAAGGGGGGAGGCACCCACCCGCCCCACCAACTTACAGACTGGAGCATGCAGTAGAGGCATGGAGGGCAGGCGGGCAGGGGAGATGGTGGGAAAGAAAAAGAAAACGTGAGCAAAAAGAAAGAAAAACCAAACCAAAAAAACCACACAACACAGAGCGCACGTCAGCGCCGGGGCAGGAACCAGGGCAGCGCCCACCACCGCCCGCACCTGGACCCGCGCTCACAGCTGGGCTCTCCCTCGCCGGCACACGCTGAAACACAAGCTTGGACCATCGTTACACCAGGCTGCCGCTGCCGCCGGCTCCCAGCACCTCCCCTTGGCCCCACCATGCCACTTGTGCAAGGGCACTCGCCAGGGTGGGCATCCCATGGGGTGTCTAGATGCCACCCAGAGCCCTGGCGAGCTGGCAGCTGCGCTCCGCCGCCTCCTCCCAGCGGCACAGCCTGCAGGTACCGGCACCCGCAGCCCCAACCAGAGCTCCAGCAGCACATCTCCAGGAGCCCCCAGCTCTGGTCCCATCAATTTGTCACCCTGCCAGGGCCCCAGAGCCCCCCCCATACCAGGCACGGGGCTCCGCGCAGCACATTTCCCCACCCCCAGCACCGCAAGGAGGTGGGGAGTCATCCCCAGCACCGCCCCGGCTGCTCCTCCAGCACTCAGGGAGACCATGGCTGTCGCAGCACCATCCAGCTCCATTTCCCTCTTCTCCCCCATGAAACGTCCCTGCCGATGGCAGCCACGGGCTGGTGGGCACTGCCACCCCAGGGAAGACCCCCCCCCAGCTGGGACCAACCTTGGCTCTCCAGCCCCTGTGTCCGCCCTGCCAGCCCTCAGCTGCAGCCCCTGCCCAGCGCTATGTCCCCCAAAAGGCCCCTCGGGGTCCCTGCCAGCTGTTGTGGCCCCCCCCAGCCTGTCCCCAGGGTGCTGGAGCAGCTCCTCAGAGCCTCAGGGTGGCCCCAAGTGTGGGGGTCCCCAAGTGCAGGTGCCCCAGGCACCACCCCGCTGGCACTCACCTTCCTTCACAGGGATGGTCGGCTTCTTCTGCCGCAGCCCCAAGAGGATGAAGAAGAGCACCAGGGGGATGAAGATCTCAAAGGCCAGCACCCACTGGGGATGACACAAAGCAGAGGGATCGTGACGCCTGGGGACAGGACCCAGGTACCAAGGAGAAGCGTGGGTGGGACAGGGGTCCCATGTCTTGCATGTGGCTGGTGGCACCGTCACAGCTCAGCCAGAGGGAAACAGGTCCCTGGGCACCCGAGGATCCCCAGCTTGCCCCTGCCTGTACCCTGCCTGCTCCACCCTGCCCAGGGCACCACAAGGGGTACCACAGAGGGGATGGACCCCTGCTCCAGCAACACAAACAGGGTGCTGGGGCTCGAGCCCAGCCCCAACAGGCCACCGCAGCTGAGGCTGCCCAGAGGAGATGAGCCCAAGTCCTTATGGCCGGCAAAGAAGTTGCAGACCCCCATTCCTGGCAGTGCCCTCGCAGTTGGCAGCTGCCTGGCATCACATCCCCCTGCCACCCGTGCCACCGCTGGGTCCCCCCGCAGGGCCATGCAGGGGGCAGACCCCAACACCGTCGGGGTGAGGTTCAGTTCTGCAAGCCATGGCTCCAGGTGTAACCAGGGCACAGCATGGGGGGTCCTGGCACCCCCTCCATGCCCTCCCAGAAGGCTACGGCTGCACAGGATTTCCACTGGCGGCATATGGTAAATCACAGCAAATCCCCAGGCATCCCTGACCCCGATCGCGCAGGCAGCCCAGGCTGGGCTCCATGCCCAGAGGCCCTGGGGATGGGCATCAGCGCCTTCAGCCACCGGCAGGAGCGGGCACCCGGCACGCTGCCAGCGCAGCCGCTGCTGGTTTGCACCGGGAGTGCCCAGGCCACGTCACAGCCCCGCTGCCCTCGCTGTCAAGTGGAGGGGAACTACTGTAGGTGGGGAAACTGAGGCAGGGGGTGAGGTGAGCCAACCTCGGCTTGCTTCAGGGCTGGATCAGACCCTGGGCTGGCGCTGAGACCCCAGCACCTGCTGCCACCACGGACAGGGCAGGCCCCAGCCCTGCTGCTGGGAAGGTGCTTGCTATGGCACCAGTACCTCCCCCCGTGCTCCCGCACCAGCCCAGTCACTCGCAGTGCCCAGGTGCCGGAGGGGCACGCCAGCGGGGTGGGAAGAGAGGGATTTAACACGACAGGGGCTGCCTGGAAGGACACAGCTGGCAGCAGGTGACAGGGTCAGGCCCTCCTGTCCCCAACAGCGTCATCTCCACACTGGCCTCACCTGGGGCTGCAAACGCTCTGCCAAAACGTCACAGCAGCCCAGCGACCCGCAGCGAGCAGAAGGACCCCCAACCCCCACCGGCATGTGGCCACAGCGCTCCTGTGGGCACTGTGGTTGGCAGGGCTGCGGGACGGGCATGGCTGCACCCATGGGTGCCCTCCAGTGCTGCCATCCCCATGCCCAGAGCGGCTGAGGGAGAAGGGCTGGAAGGGACGGGGACGGCAGACACCCCAAGAGCAGCACCAGGGCCGGGGGATCCCCATCTTTCTGCCACCACTGGTCCCAGGCACGGTCCCTGGTGTCACCATCCCTGTACCGGGGGGTGGCAAAGGACACCCCGACCCACTCTGCCCGCCCCTTGGCTCCTGCCCTGCCGCTCGCTGCCTGCACCCGCCTCCCTGCCTGTTTACCAGGCAGACAATCGTGCCTCTGTGCCCAGGCGCCCGTGGGACCTTCCCCCCGCGCCCATGCCGGGCCGTACCAGGCTCCCTTGGGAACTGTTGGGTCCTTGGCAGCGACAGGAGGGATCTGCTTGTTGTTATTTATTTTTTTAAAGTGGGTCATTGACCTTTTGCTCATCTCCTTCCCTAGAGACGTCCCCTGTCCCCAACCCCTCCTGCACCGCTGCCTACCCCAGTGCCAGGGCAGGCTGTCCCCCGCCATCGGCACCCGGGGTGACACGGCGATCAGCAGATGCGGCGGCAGAGCGGGGCTCACCAGCCCGTGCCTCCAGGACCGCTCCTGCCCCTTTGGTCCCCAGGTCCATCCCCACGGAGGGGCTTCCCAGGCACGGGGGGGCCAGGGCTGCCCCCGACCCACAGCAGGGGGAAGGGATGCCGTCCCAGGCAGCCTCAGTCCCCCTGGGGGGCAGCACCCAACAGGGGCACCCAACACTGGCACAGCCTGGGGACAGCGGGGTTTCTGCCTGCGGGTGCAGGACACTGGGGGACATTTTGGGATTGTGTGAGGAAGCAAGGGCAGGGAAGGCCAGGATCTGAGTGGCTGAGAAGGAAACACTGGGAGAAGGAGAGGAAAAGGGCTGGTGCTCACCAGCAGCTGGCCATGCCCCGCAGCGACCAGCGTGGTCTGTCCTGTCCTGTCCTCTCAGCCATTCCTCCCTCGCTCCCCCCTCGGTGAGGGCTCTCGCACCTATGTCTGGGGGGGTGGAGAGGGGGTGCAGCACCCGGGGTGGGACATGGGCCCCAGGGGACCTCATGCCCAGGTGACAGTGGCTGGGGGCAGCTCCTGGGCAGTGGCAGAGCTTGGCTGCCAAAGGGATCCACCCCATACACGCCTGTGTACGTACCCCGGCACAATTCACCTCGACCTGCCCAAGAGGTGAGCAGGATGAGGCCATGGTGCTGTCTGGGTTTGCGTGAGTGCTGGGTGCATCCGCCTGCCACTGCCACGGATGGTGGGGTAGGCACGGGACTGCTGCGGTCCCGTGTTCAGCCCTGCCACCGGCTGGATGCAGGGGCAGCAGGATCCTGCCCGACTGCCCCAGTAAGGGAGGCAGAGGTTGGTGGGTGCTACCGGCAGGGTGCTGGCCCCAGGCAGGCAGCTCCCTGGCAGGGGGATGCTCAGGTCCCCGGAGCACCAGGCCAGTGACTCCACGCCTGCTCCCACCCTCTGCCACGCCGGCAGACGGGAGCGGGGCGCTGCGAAGAGGATGAGTGGGGTCGGGAGCCGCACAGCCCGAGCGCGAGGCAGCAGCACCAGCCGGGGACGCGCAGCTCCCACGCTGCCAGGCCAAAAGCACCGACAACCCCCATGGGACGCAGCGAGAGCAAACAGCCCGGCCTGGCGGAGCGGTCCCACTGTGCTCGCCCTCCAGCCAGCACCAGGGGCAGCTGGGAGATGCGCTGAAGCCAGGGTTAGCGCAGCCACAGGTGCTGGGCCATGGACTTTGGCAGGACAACCCCGCCGGCGTCCCCAGGTCACGGCAGCGTGTGTGCCCCCACGGCCGAGCAGGGTGCTCCCTGTGCGGGCAGCCAGGGCAGGCGGAGGCAGCTCTTAACGTCCATCGCCACCACCCAAAAGTCTGCAAGCCCGGCCTCTGAAACCCCCATCCTGCACCCATGGGAGGACAGGGCAGGGTCTGCCTGAGCTCCTCCCTGGGGAGGAAAGAGAGCTGCTGCCTGCTTGCTGCCCGCTCCCTGCCAGCTTCTCCTGCAGGTCCCAGCACTACCCACAGAGCCAGCAGCAGCAGGCGCCGGCCCGCAGGAGCCCCAGGGGATGGGGGTCAGCTCCTGGAGAATCAACACCCCAACTTTTCCAACAGCGTTTTAAGGCTGGCAGAAATATCTTAAAGTTTTTGATGGCTCCAGACTTTAATCATCATTAAATACCCACTTACTTCCCCACAGCTGGGAAGTGCAGGCAGGTGAAGCTGCAGTCGCTGGGAGAGATAAGCACCGGAGCCAGTAGGTGAGCAAGGCCCCGTGGCCGGGCAGACCCAGGAGGCCAAGCTGAGCCCCCACTCCAGGCCAGTCCTGCCCTCCCCGACCACAGACACCCACTGATGGTCACCACCCAGCTGGGCACCTGCCAGGGCTCCTCGAGGCCACCTGCCTGTGCCCTCACCCATGGAGACAGCCATGGCCGGGCCCAGGGACAACTCCCCCGCTGAGGCCTGGCTGCCGTCACCCCTGCCTCTGGTCACACTTGTGCTCAGCGCAAGTTGTGCCCGTCACCTCCTGTCCCACTGCCACCTGCCCCCAGCAAGGGCACATCCCCACCCCTCGCGCCCTGCCCTGCCGCCCTGGCACGGCAGCCTGGGGACATGCCTCGGGGAAGCTGGAGGAGGAGGAAATCCCCAGTGGGGTTTGCCAACACCTCTCCTGAGCCCGGTCCCGCCGTGCCAGAACCGTGAGCCCAGGGAGAGCCGAGCACGGTTCTGCCCCACGGCAGCCCCAAGTGCTGTGTCAGGCGGGCACCAGCGTGCCAGGGCACGGGGGACACGCGGCAGCGCTCCCACACTGGTACATGGTGCTGGCACATGGCCACCCTCCTGCCGGCACAAGGTGCCCAGCCTGAGAGCAGGCGGGATTGTGCCAGTGGCCACAGTGTGGAAGAAGGCACTGGTTGCAGGCAGGGAGCGAGGCAGAGCCCTGCAGGCTCAGTGGCTCATGGCCACCTGCCCTGTGGGCCACCACAGCCACCAGTAGCTCTGCAACAGGTGCCCCCATGGCCACCCTGCGAGCAGGGATTCACAGGGACACTGCCTGGCACTGCCACACCAGCACCACCCTGCCAAGCCTGCGCGTCCCCCCCGCCTCTCCCACGCCAGCTGCAAACAGCGAGGGGGCAAAGAGCACCCTGAGCCCAGGCAGCGCCGGCCCGATCGATTCCTGCTGCGGGATCCGGCACCAGCCCCCGCCCAGCACCGGGACCTGGCAGTGCCTCCGCAGGCATGGGGTGCCCGGTCCCCCGGCACAGGCGCTGCTGCAGCAGGGCCCCGCTGGCCAGGTGAGCCCTCCCAATACCCCAAATTTCAGCCTTTCTTATTTTGGAGGCATCAAGATCCCCCCAGCTCTGCTCCCACCAGCCAGGGAGGAAGGGGCAGACCTGCCAGGACAACTCCTTTCTGTGGTGGGAGCTTCCCAGCTCCCGGCCAAGGAGCAGAGGGCACAAACCCTGCACAGGGCAAAGCAGCCACGCCGCTGCCCAGCTCTCCCCTGCCCCACATGCATCCTCCCCGCAGCCCAGGGCCGACGCCGCGGGAGCCCCACCAACATGCTGCGACACCAAAGCAGCACCCAGAGCCTCGACTCCTGCTCGCTGTTCCTCCGAAAGAGCCCCGAACCACGAACATTCCCCCAGGGCCAAGCAAAAGCCGGCAGCACACTTCCATCCCCGGCACTTCAGAGCCGGGAGCTCCAGCTGCAGTCGCCTTCCCGTCCCAAACGTGTGGGCACAGAGAGCCACGGGGAAGGCGGCCAAACACCCTGAACCGCACCTGTGGTAACTTTTGAGAGATGACCTGTTCATTTTACATCCAACATAGGTTTAAAGCAGCTACCAAAAGTCAGCAGGGAGCCCACCCCTTAAGATGCACACCGCCTAGCTCGCCCCCATCCCAGCAGAGCCAAGGCGACGCAGACGATGGCACAGCCTGCACTGCCCAGGGCTCCCATCCGCACCCCAGGGGGCTGCCCATCCTCAGGCACCCACAGCCCTGGCTTCCCTCCGACAAGACCCACTGGTGCTGTTCTGCTCAGACTCCCATCGCCCCAGGGCTCCTGCCTGAATTTCTGCCCTGGGAAGAATAAAATCACAGCCACATCCCAGAGCAGCCCCCAGAACGGCTCAGCCACGCTGCGCAAAGTCCGACGCTCCCATGGGCTGGGCACGAGGCCTTACAGAGGCGCCACGGGACAGCGCCCAGCTCGACCATCACCCTCGCCAGGCTGCAGGCGAGCTCGTCCGACGACAAAGGGGGTTACAGAAGCAGGTGACACATGGCACTGTGGGTCAGGAGCACACCTCACACCTCTCTCGAAGGCCACCCGGTCGCGCAGCCTCCCTGTACTCACCACTGCTGCATCCACAAGCAGACCAGCCAAGCCCTCACCAAGCGCCTGCAGACAAAGTCCATCCCAAAACCACTGCTGCACCTCACCGCAGCAATGCTGCCCAAACAGCCCCTGGTGCTAGGGACAATGAGGACTCCCTCAGGGCCACCAGCATTCAGGGGCAGCGCTGAGGACCGGCCCCAGCTCTCTCGAGTCCCAGCCCAGCACCCGCAGCCAAACGCGAGGTGTCTGCTCCCCATCCCATCCCACAGCACCAGGGCCGCTGCTCTGCATCTGCCGGGAGGAAAGCACACCGCAGTGAGGCACCCACCCCAGGGCAGCCCCCGCAGCACGGGGCTGTGCCAACGGGCAGCTGCTGGCAGGGCACGGGCAGGGCATGCACCACACTCCCTCTGTGAGAAGCCCAGCACCCCTCAACTCCGACCCCCCGGGGTGAACCCCCAGCAGGGGAGGGGGTCGCATGCTCACCCCGCTCCAGTCCCCCCAGCCTCTGCCTGCCGCAGCAGGATACGGAGCTGGTTTTGCTCAGTGAAACATCCAGCTCCGGATGGGGCCAGGGCAGACCAGCGCTGGGGGACTGACCCACCGAGAGCAAGGCACAGGCTGACGAGGCTGGGCTCTGGCACAGGGCCTGACTCTGCCCGGGCCGGCCAGTGCCGGCTACACTGCTCCCGGGCTGCTGGGAGAAGGCAGTGCTCCCCCAGGAGCGGGCAGGATCACGTCCCCTGCCCAGACAGGGAGTGCGAGGTGACCATGGGACTTGCACGCAGCAGAAGCACGAGGAAGTAGGTGACACGCACAGGGCAAGCACATCCTCAGGGCATGGCTGCCCCAGGGGCTGCACCAAATCCATCCATGAGCACCCGGGGCAGCTCTCGCCCTGGCTCACGGCTGGTCCTCCGCATGCCCCATCCACAGGTGGCATCACTGGGTGGGCGAGGAGGTGCTGGTCCTTCCCCTGCCACCCTGCCTGCAGCAAGCAGAGCACTCCAGTGATGGTCCCTGCGCACGGGGGTGACCGGGCCCGGGCTCCTCATCCTCCTCCTACAGCTGCAGCTTCCTGCGCTGCACCCTCACGCGGCCCGCAGGGCTGGGGAGGGTCAGGGAGAAACGAGTCCCCAAAAGATAGGTGCACCCCCAGTCTGTAACCCCACCAGCCACGGCAGCCAGGTCCGGGTCCGTTGCCAAGGGCCGGCGGATGCCAGGGCGTAGCTGTGCCAGCTGGCTCGCCCCCGTGGGCAGGGGTCCATGGCACACCGGCACCGGGCAGCCCCTCGCCGTGGCCATGAAGCTCTGCTCGGGGTGAGGAGCAGAGATGACTCAGCTGGAGCATCATCCCCCTCGCCCGTCCTGGGCGCACCGGGGCTGCCCATGCAGCAGGCACCTGCCTGCACCGCGGGCCTCAGCCCAGCCCAGCCCACGCCCTCCCCTGCCTGCCCCTGTCCCAGGCAGGCTCTGGTGCTCCGGCCACCAGGATGGAAGCAGGGCCTGATGCTTGAGGGCTGCTGGCGAGGGAAAGGTGGCAGGATCAGGCCTGCAGGATATTTGGGAGGGGGAAGAGGAGAGAGCATTGCCAGCTCGGGAGCAGCAGTTCGCTACCCTCCCCCACCCTCTAAAAATAACCGGCTCCCTCGTCACCCAGCGCACCCATCGCCCGCCCGCGCCGCGGGCCGGGGTCCCTGCGGGCCGGGGGTCCCTGCCGCCCGTCCGGCGGGGCTTGGCAGGGCCGCCCCACGCAGGAGCGGCCAGGCAGGAGAGGCCGGGGCAAGGCGACAGTGGATTCGCGACCCCGGCGGGAAGGTGCCACCCTGCCACCTCTGCCAGCCCGGGAGGGGACCAGGCCCCCCGGGTTCCTCAGCCTCACGCCCGGAGAGTGGGAGCAGCTCCTCTCCAGCCCACGGAGCAGAGGCAGCCCTGACCCACATAGGATTTGGAAACCTATTTATAGCCTGCTGATAGCGAGGGCTTGGGGAAAGCTCTCCCAGCCCGGAGGGGCGGCCCTGGGGACCAGGGACAGGGCTGGCGAGTGCCCGGGGCACCCGGGACAGGGCAGCGGGCACGGCGGGGAGGGAGATGCTGTGGAGGCTCGGGTGGGGGAAGGCACCCAGCCCACGGCCCGGGGCTCCCACGGCCCGGGTGGGGGAGCGGGGCCGGACAGCCCCAACTGTTGCTGCCCCACCAGCGGGGCCGCCGGGCTGGGCCCGGGCCGGGGCGAGGGGCCCGACCTGCGGCAGCCGGGCACGGCGGGGGCTCCTCGGCCGCCCCAGGGCTCACGGCCGGCGCCCACGCTCCCCGCAGCCCCACGCCAGCGGACAGCGCCAGGCCCGGGCCCGGCGGCGGCAGGGACCCACGGGAGACCCCGACCCCGGGGGGGGGAACCCCGGCCCCGCGCCCCTGCTGCGCCCGCGGCTCAGGGCTCCCCCCCGGCCCGGGCAGCCGCCCCCGCCCGGGGCCTCGCCTCGTCCCCCGCAGGGGAGCCCCAGCCCCCCGGGACCCCGCCGGGGCCGCCGCCCCCGCGCTCACCGGGCTGCGCCGCTTCAGCGTCACGTTCTTCCAGAGCAGGAGGTGGAGCTGGTGCAGGAACCCCATGGCCGGGCCGGGCCCAGCCCCGCCGCAGCGGCGACCCCGCTCGGCTCCGCGGATCACCCGCCGCCCACCGCCATACCCCGCCGGGCCGCCGCCGCCTTTGTCCGCTGCAGGCTGGGAGGGAGGGAGCGGGCCGGCCTCCGGCTCCGGCTCCCGCCCCGGCCCCGCCGCGCCCGGCCCGGCCCGGCCCGGCCCGGCCTTGCGCAGCGCCGCCCCCGGCCCAGGGCCGCCCGCCCGCCGCCGCCCCCGCTTAAAGGCACCGCCGGGCCGCGGCCGCTCCGCCCGCACCGCCCGGCCCAGCCCAACTCGGCCCGGCCCAGCCCGGCCCAACCCAACTCGGCCCAGCCCGGCCCGGCCCGGCCCAGCCCAACTCGGCCCGGCCCGGCCCGGCCCAGCCCAATGCGGCCCGGCCCAGCCCGGCCCCGCCCAGCCCAGCTCAGCCCAGCCCGGCCCGGCCCAGCCCAACTCGGCCCGGCCCAGCCCAGCCCAGCCCAGCCCAAGGCCTCAGGGTGGCCCCGCAGGCCGGAGCCCCGCGGCCCAGCCCCGGGCCGGCTTTGCCGGGCCCAGGGGTCACCGCCGCCCCACAGGGGCCCCCGGGGCTTTGCCGCTGCGGCACCCGTGGCTCCCCCGGTGTGGGCTCTCCGGCAGCGGGGCTCCCGCCCCAGGGAGGTGCCGGGGCGGGGAAGCCCCTGGTCCCCAGGAGCTGCCCCTGGCGCTGCCCCTGCTCCTCTCCCAGCCAGAGAGACGGAGCGGTCTGAGCCTCTGCTCCGTCATTGCCCCTCCAGGCCAGCCGTGCTTCAGGGCAGCCCGTTGCTGCGGGGGTCTGCGCGCGAGGGTGGCGTTGCTGTCCCCACGCGCTGCCTGCTGCCTGCCCGCAGCTCCTGCCCAGCCCAGCCCACGGACAAGTGGGGGGATGCTGGAGGGGACCAACCTGCCCGCAGCACGCTGTGCCCCAGCCCAGCTGCAACTCTAAGGCTGGGAAGGGTGCCCTCAACAGCAGTAAGCATTAGACCAGGAGAGCTCTCTGTCCTTCCTTCCTGCCATCCAGCCATCCTTCCTTCCATCCTTCCTTCTTTCCAGCCAGCCATCCTTCCTTCCTTCCTTCCTTCCTTCCTTCCATCCTTTCATCCTTCCATCCTTCCTTCCATCCTTCCTTCCATCCTTTCATCCTTCCATCCTTCCTTCCATCCTTCCTTCCTTCCATCCTTCCATCCTTCCTTCCATCCATCCTTGCGTTCATCCTTCCTTTCTTCCTTCCTTCCATCCTTCCTTCCATCTTTCCTTCCATACATCCTTCCATCCTCCCATCCTCCCATCCTTCCATCCTTCCATCCTTCCTTCCATCCATCCTTGCGTTCATCCTTCCATCCTTCCATCCTTCCATCCTTCCTCCCATCCTCCCATCCTCCCATCCTTCCATCCTCCCATCCTCCCATCCTCCCATCCTTCCTTCCATCTTTCCATCCTTCCTTCCATCCTTGTATCCTTCCTTCCTTCCTTCCTTCCTTCCTTCCTCCCTTCCTTCCTTCCTTCCTTCCTTCCTTCCTTCCTTCCATATTTCCTTTCTTCCATCCTTCCATCCTTCCATCCTTCCTTCCATCCTTCTATCCTTCTTTCTATCCAGCCACCCTTCCTTCTTTCCATCCTTGTGTTCATCCTTCCCTCCTTCCCTCCCTCCCTCCCTCTTTCCATTCCTCTGCTTCTCTTCATTTCACGACCTGGGGGCCCCTCTCTCCTGCGCCCCCTCCTCTCCCGCAGCAATCTTTAACCCTCTCCGCTTTCAGGGCCGGGAGCTGGGAGTAGCTCCCTCCCTCGGCTGCCCCAGCCCCAAGGGGTGCTGCTCAGGGTGACCGCGTTTCGGGCCGCCTCTGCGGCAGCTGCCCAGGCGCTAACAAAAGCTCCCCTTGTCCTGCCACAAAGCGCCATTATTGAAAGAACTTCTGGGCGAAACGTTGTGCCGAGGTGAGGGAGGACAAGGGACGCCTGGGGGGACACGGCGGCGGAGAGGCACCGCCTCGCCCCGGCCCCGTGCCCTGGGAGGGCGGCTGTTTGGAAGGGCTGCCCGGTGTGCGGGCAGGCGTGCGGGCAGCAGAGCTGCCTGCCGGCGAGAGGAGCCGGGCAGGGGGTGGCCAGGGCTGGCTCAGCGCCTTTCCACCTGCGCCCCGCCGGCACCAGTAACCCGGGGGCTGCTGTGCTGGGGTGGCACCGAGGTTTGCTGGCGTTTCTCCGGCTTTGGAATGCCGGAGAGATCTGGTGTCGAGGTAAGCCGGGCCGCGGGGTTCAGCCAACGGGCTGTCCAGCCCCGGCCCTCGCTCCAGCGGTGGCTTTTCCTTGGTCCCTGGGGAAGCAGGGATGCACCCTTGGCTCCTCCCAAGGGATTGCATGTGGGTTGTCCCCAGTCCCCACTAGAAACACCACAAAAAACCCTGCCCCGCAGCAGGGTGGGTCCCCAGCCCGCAGGGGTGCAGCGGAGAGGGTCACGGGGGGGGCGTGGGTGACAGGGGCTCAAAGCTCTTGGTGAGCATCGCAGCTCCTCTTCTGCGTGGCGTGACCACGAAACCCCATGAGGGGCCAGCAAGAGCCAGACCCAGCAGCATGCCACGGCACAGCACAGCCCTGGGGACCCAGTGGCCCATCTCCTCTGTGGGCCTGGGACCCTGAAGTCCCAGGGACCCGGTGGCCCATCTCTGTGGGCCTGGGACCCTGGTGGCCAATGTCCTCCATGGACCTGGGACCCTGAAGCCACAGGGACCTGGTGGCCCATCTCCTCTGTGGACCTGGGGCCCTGGTGGCCCATCTCCTCTGTGGACCTGGGGCCCTGAGCACCTCTCAGGGGCCTTCCTTGCAGGGTGGCCAAGCCCCTCTGTCTGTGCGGGGTCATCTGCAGAGGGCAGCACCCACCCACACAAAGCTCCCTGCCCTGGGCTGGTGCCGTCTGGCGTTACCCTGTGTCCCGTGGCCTGGCCCCGGGCGCTGGGGGCTTCTGCCCAGCCCACCCAGGCAGAGGTGGCCCCGGGTCCCAGCCCAGCTTTGAGCCTCCGGCACTGGGCCGTGGGGTCAGGGTGCCTGTGCCAGTACCCCCCAGGGCATCGTCCCTGCCGCCGGGGTGTCCTGGGGCAGCACCTGGGGGTGACGGCTTCAAGTGCTGGGGAAAAGCTCCCTCCTGCTCCACCATCCCTCCCGCATCCCCCGTGGAAACATCTGTCCCTGCTGCTGTCCCTGCTGCTGTCCTCCGTGGAGGGGAACAGCCCAGTTCCCACGTGGCCCCGGTCCCCAGGGCCGTGCAGCGGGGATAGGGACAGCAGTGGGGATGATGCTGGCAGCTCCGGCCGGCCAGGGAGTGCTGCCTGTGGCTGGCGGGGTTGGGGCAGGCCCGGCTGGGAACGGTTGGGGCAGGCCCTGTATCTGGGCTCTCAATCACACAGGGGAAGCAATGCAGAAAGGGGGTGAGAAAAGATAACAGGAAACAGGGGACACGGCTGGGGAGGAAAAAAACACCCAGCCCGGAGCCGCAGTTGGCCTCCGAGGGCTCCCAGGGCGGCACTGAAACCGCAGAGCCCTGCTACACCCCGGTGCGGTGGCATGGCGCCGTGCCCAGCCGCTGCCCGGCCCCTCGCCTCACTGCCAGTGCTGTGGCCGTCCTCGCTCCCAGGATCTGGGCAGCCGGCAGGAGCAAGGGTGCAGTGGGGGGTGCAGACCCCGAGTGGTTTGGGGCCCTGCTCCCAGCTCTGCGTGTGCCCCTGCCAGCGCCAGGGACAGTGCTGCACGCCTCGGGGCTCCCCTCCCTGCCGCTGCCTCAGTTTCCCCATCTCTCTGCCCCTGCCAGGGCTTCGGGGGAGACTTGGTGCCCGGACAGCAATGCCAGCAAAGAAAAAAACCGGGCACGTGGCCAGACGGGGACAGGGGAGGTCGGCAGCCCGGGCACGGGAGGCAGCTCTCCGTGCAGCCGCCGCCAAGGCACACGTGTGCCTGCTTCCCCTTTTGGCAGAAAGCATCCCCGGCAGGGCATGTGCCCGGGGCCTGGCCGCGCCGAGGAGCTGCTGGTGCTGCTTTAGCTGACGGTTTCAAGATGAGTCAATGGGAGCCAAAGTCAGGCTGGCATCCTGTTTTCAACTGGGCTGCGGGTGGCAGACGGGAGGCACCTTGGCGAGGCTGAGGGCAGGGCCCTGCCTGCACCCATCCCAGCGCAGGCAGGGCGTTCGAACCCCCGGCACACGCGCCCGGGCAAGGCACCGGCCCCTTCCCAGCAGCCGCCAAGAGGGAATCACCCGTGGCCCTGGGTGGCAGTGCCAGGCTGAGGCTCTGGGGCTGATCCCCGCTCCCTCCCCGCCAGCTCTGCCACGGGCGGCGGCAAACACCGAGGAAGCGCCTGGTTCCAGTCCAAGCCGAATGAGCATCTCGCTCCTCGGCTGCTCCTGGGTGGTTTCAGAGGGAGCTGCCTGTGCCGGGGGTGCACAGCTGGACCCGACCATCCTGCTTTCGATAATAATAATAATAATAATAATAATAATAATAATAATAATAATAATAATAATAATAATAATAACAATAATAATAATAATAATAATAATAATAATAATAAAATAATGCATTAGTGGTCTCAGGAAAACAAAGCTGCAGGCTCACAGAGCTGCCCGACGGGCTTGGCACAGCCCCGCTGGGCAGCGTTACCCCCTGCACGGCCACGGCTCCAGCAGGCAAACTGCGGACGGGTACCTTGGAAAACTGCGGCGCAGCCAGGGCATCGAGGCTCTGGCTGGCAGCTGGGACGGGAGAGGTGCTTGGCAGAAAGGAGCCACGATTTGGGCTCGGTTTGGAAGCTGGCACCTGGGAAAACCCTTTGGGGAGCTGAAATCCCAGGCGGGGCCACAGGCACCTTCTCCAAGGAGCCGCAGCCTGGCCGGAGGGTGGTGGGGGAAGCCCGGGGGATGGGGCAGGCACAGAGCTGTGAGCAGCACCCACACCAGGAGCCTTTCCCGGGGGTGCCAGGGCTCTGCCGTGCGGCAGCACTTGCCACGGGGCACGCGCTGGGCAAGTGTCCCACCCTGGCATGGGGCACGCACCCGGCCGGAGGGCACGCACCCAGCCACATGCAGCACCCAGCCACGGGGCATGCACCAGCCGTGGGCACCTACCCAGCCACGAGGCACCCACGCATCTGTGGGGGCTGCGTGCTCAGCCATGTCACGCCTGCCCAGCCCTGGGACACTCACACAGCCACAGGGCACCCGCTCAGCCACAGGGCACCCACCCTGCTATGGGGCATGCACCCAGCCATGGGGCACCCTCACAGATATGGGACATGCACGGACTGCGAGGCACCCAGCCAGCCATGGGGTGCCCACTCAACTAGAGGGCACCCACCCAGCTTTTGAGCACCCACCCAAGCCACGGGGCATCCACGCAGGCCACGGGGCATCAACCCAGGCCACGGGGCACCCACCCAGCCATGGGGCACCCACCCGGCCCCAGGGCACGCACCCAGCCCTGGGTCACGGCGCTGCCCGTGCAGCACAGGGGAAGTGCCGGGAGCGGGCTGTGCCAGCTGCCACGCGCAGCAGGAAGGACCCGCTGTGGGGCTGGGACAAGGCAAAACCGCAGAAAAGAGGAAGCCTTCGAGTGCCCCAGCCCAGTGCCGGCAGCCGCCCGGGCAGACGCACGCAGGCACCTCGCACGCCGCCACGCCGGCCCTTCCCCGGTAAGTCTGAGCTCAGCACCACCGCCCGCCGCGGGGAGAGGGGCTGAGAAGCGGGTCGGCTCCTGGCACCGCCGGAGCGGGGTGGCCCCTTCCCAGAGCATCCGCGCAATGGGGGCAGCATCCTCGCTGCCGGGGACCGGCGGGAAGAGAGACGCAAAGCACCGGCGTGCGGTGCAGGGAGCTGGCAGAGCTTTCCCAACCCGCCCCGCTTCAGATGCCAGGTTTCTCTGCAGCCTAAACTTAGCTCGTGTATTTTAGCAGGACAGACGGAGTGGGCCAAGGCAGGGAAGGGATTTTTCACAGCAAAGCTGCGGCAGCTGGGGTGGGAAAGCAGGGCACTGCTTTCCAGGAGGCTCCAAAATCGTGGAAGAACCGGCAGAGCCCTGGCCGGCAGCGGGGCTCAGGCAGCCAGCGTTTTCAGGGGTTACCTCAAAAGGGAAACTGCCTTTGGTGCCGGACACTGCGGGTGCTGAGCCCTGCCCCTGGGACCAGAGCTCCCGGGTGGGCTCAAGCTGGCCGCCGGTCCCCAGCCCAGCCAAGCGTCCCACTCGCCGCCCCTGCCGCTGCTCTTCCTTCCCATCAGTGCCGCCGGTTAAGGCGCAGCACTGCTGGCAGAGGCCTGAGGCAGGCAGATGGGCACCGTGGCAGGGCAAGCATCTCGCAGCCGGGGTTGCCATGCGCCTGCGGGCTGAGCCCCACCAGCAGCAGCCCCAAATGGCTCCCTGCCCGCACTGCCCTCCCTGCCCGCGCTGCGGGGCACTGGCCCTCTGTGACACCCCGAAAATAAAATACGAGTGTTTGGGGCACCAAGGCTGGGAGGTCCCAGACCGTTGGGGCTCCCCGTGCCCTTGATGGCTGGGGAGAGCACCCCGAGCCCGGGGAGAGCACCCCGAGCCTGGGGAAAGCCCTGCCATCACCGCAGGAGGGTGCGGGGGTGAGGGGGCACTTCTTGGGCAGGACACTCCATCCAGCCCTGAACAGGGTTTCAGACTTCCCAGTCACTCCCAGTTTGCAGCTGGGGCCTTGCTGTGGGGTTATTCAGGCAGGACTTGGGGTATCCCCCCTTGCCCTTTGATGCATGGCCCCATCCTGCAAACCCCCGGCACCTTTCTCCGAGCCTGGCTGCGGCGAGGCTGGCTGCATTTCAGGCTCAACCCGCCCGGGGCAAAGCAAGAAGGGTGGAGTGGGAGCGTGGCTGTTTGTCAGGTGGGGAAACTGAGGCATGGAGTGAGTACCAGGGACCGCATCCCTTGCGCGTGTGATGGGGAGCGGTGCCAGGGAGCTGGGGCGGGGGGACAGGGGTGCCGCCCATCGGCTCTGTGCCCCCTTCGCCAGCATCCCTGCTCTCCCTGGAGGTGGGGACACCAGGCACTGCGGGAGGGTGACTCAAAAGCCACAGCAGGGTGACACCAGGTGCATGGGGGGAGCTGGGGGCCAGTGGAGGGACCAGGGGTGACGCTGGGGCCCAGCTTTCATGCAGAAGCCCTTTCTCCACCCCCTCCAGCCCCAGCACCTCCCTACCACCCCTCGCTGTCAGCAAGCTGAGCTGACGGCCCTTGGTGGCCTCTCCTCTCTCCCAGGTGTTGGCTCTGTCACCAAGAAGGTGACAGCCAGCCCAGCAGCATGCCCTGGGCATTGCCGCTGCCACGGCTGCTGTGGGGCCGGCCCGGCATGAAGGTGGTGGTCACCACCGGGGTGTTTGTAACCACCCTCTGGAACCTGTGGTGCTTCCTCAACCCCTCCGAGGTCTCGGGAGAAGCCCCCAAGC
This sequence comes from Nipponia nippon, assembly GCF_047370975.1. Taxonomy (NCBI): domain Eukaryota; kingdom Metazoa; phylum Chordata; class Aves; order Pelecaniformes; family Threskiornithidae; genus Nipponia; species Nipponia nippon. The sequence goes on from NW_028262332.1 coordinate 471,767, forward strand.
ACACTGAGCCGCTGGTGGTCCTGGTGTGGGAATGGCCCTCAAAGCAGGTCCCCAACATCAGCGGGGACGTTTGCCATGAGCTGTACGGCATCGCTGGCTGCTGGCTCACCACGGACCAGCGGCTCCTGGGCCAGGCGGACGTGGTGGTGTTCCCCCACACCAGGCTCCAGCCCAGCAGGGAGAGGCTGCCCAAGGAAAGGCCGCCGGGGCAGAACTGGGTGTGGGTCTCCCTGGAGTCCCCCTCCAACACTAAAGCTCTAGCGGGATGGAAACAGACCTTCAACTGGGTGATGACCTACAGACGGGACTCGGACATCTTCATCCCCTACGGCAAGCTTGTGCCCAACCGGTCGGCCACCGTGAACATCCCCACGAAGACCAACTTGGTGTCCTGGGTTATCAGCAACTACCACAGGACTCAGAAAAGAGCTGAGATCTACAAAAACCTCTCCCAGTACCTCCACGTGAACATATACGGGAAAGCAAACAAAAAGCCACTTTGCAAGGACTGCCTCTTGCCCACGACATCCAAGTCCAAGTTCTACCTGGCCTTCGAGAACTCCATCCACCAGGACTACATCACCGAGAAGCTCTGGAGGAACTCGCTGATGGCCGGCACCGTGCCCGTGGTGCTGGGGCCTCCCAGGGCCAACTATGAGCAGTTCGTTCCTGCAGACTCCTTCATTCACGTCGATGACTTTGGTTCCCTGGCGGAGCTGGCCACCTTCCTGAAGACCATGAACTCCAGCCGCTACCGGCAGTTCTTCGCCTGGCAGAAGCGGTACAGCGTGAAGCTCTACACCGACTGGAGGGAGCGCATCTGCACCATCTGCACTGCCTACCCCAGCCTGCCCCGCGACCGTGTCTATCACGACCTGGCGAGCTGGTTCAACACCTAGCATGGGGCTGGGGTGTGCTGGGACCATCGGGGATGCATCTGGGCAGAGGATACTGGGGTGGGGGGAGCGTGGGGCACCCTCCTACAGACCAGGACATCTGGCAGGGAGGGACGCGGGAGCCCCAACCTCTCCTCCCACCCGGCTGTTGCCACACTGTGACCTTGAGCAACTCCAGGTGACTTAATGTCTTGCAAAATGGGATGAACCCCCCCAGACCTGACACTGTCCTACCTCACCAGGGTGCTGGCAGGATGAGAGGGTGCTTTGGAAATAAATGAGACAGCACTGCAGAGGCTCTGCCTGTGGCACGGGGGGTGGGCAGGGCAGGGGGCTGGCGGGGGGCTGAGGGCTCAGCACCTTCTGCTGAGTGGCGAAGCCCCGGTGGCAGAGGCCCCGTGGCGACATTTCTGGCTGGGGTGGAGGAGGTGAGCTCGGGGCAGCCCGGTGGGGCCCAGCACCCCGCAGCAGGGACGAAGAGCACAGCCTCTGGTCTGCCACTTCCCGGCACAGCCCGGCAGCACCCATTTCCCCCACCCACCCCCACTCTCGAGCTGTGGGTGTCACCATGCCGGCAAGGACCGGCAGGACACCGGATGCTCTCAGAGAGCAATCTCAGCCTGCTCAGTGCCAGGCCGAGTCAGAGAGGGATGCTGTGGTTTCTTGCTCCCCTGCCAGCACGCCTGCCCTGCTGCAGCAGGAAGCCAGCGAGGTGGTGGCGTCCGGAGCCCTGCAGCCACCCCGGAGCAAAGCTGGTCCCATGGGCGCCCCGCGGCACCGGCAGCCCGTGTGTCCTTGGCACTGCCAAGCCCCTGCGCACCCTGCACCGCGCGTGCACCACGCACCCCAGGCACCCGCTCTACAGGCACCCTGCAGTGCTGGACACTGTGCCCCACACACACCACACCGTGGGCACCCTGCGCTGTGCACGCACCCTGCACCGTGGGCACCCTGCACAGAAAGCACCCTGCACCATGGGGACCTTGCGCAGAGAGCACCATGGGCACCCTGCGCTGTGCGCACACCCTGCACCCTGGGCACCCTGCACGGGAAGCACCCTGCACCGTGGGCACCCTGCACCACACACTCACCCTGCGCTGCGTGCACCCTGCTCCATGGGCACCCTGCAGCGCACGCACCCTGCACCCCGGGCACAGGCGATGCCTAGACACCCTGAGGGGAAGCACCCATCTGGGATCAGTGGTGGCCGGGTGACAGGAGCAGGGGGTGGGACACGACTGCTCCATCTGTGCCTTCCTCCGTGCCCCTCGGCTCAGTGCCATCAACGCCTGGCACAAACAACTCATTTTGCCACAGGTTTCCCCTGGTTTCCCTCACTGCAGCCCCAAAGCCACCCAACCCCACCCTTGCCACCCCACGAGCTGCCGGCTGCACTCCGGGACCTGCTCCCCACGCCCGGGGTGCAGCGGGGCTCAGGCGTGCAGTGACACCCCCTCAGCAGAGGGGACATTCCTGCCCGAGCTGGCACTTCACTGTGGCCCCAGCCCTCGCCGGGCTGCAGTCACACCACGCTCTTCCGATTTTTGTGGCTTCCGATTTCGGTCTTGTTTTGTCTTCTGGGTCAACCGAAAAGGGAGCAGGAGGGGCCATGAGCGGCCGCGGGCAGGGCGCTGGGGCAGCAGGATCTGGGGACCCCGCGGGGGGCCGGGGCTCCTGCCGGGATGCCTTTTGCTGGAGCGGAAAATCAGACGGTGCAGATGTGGAAAGAAGCAAACCTCGGGGTGGTGACATCCTTCCCAGGCTTTCTGCTACCGACCCCGCTGATCGCCAGCATCCAGCACCGCCAAAGCCCCGGGCAGCAGCGGCGGTGGGGGCAGTTTCCAGTGGGTGCCGTGCCCCCACCCTGCGGGCAGGCAGGGACGTGGCCCTGGGCACGCAGGCACTGGGGAGCAAGCGGGGACACTGGGTGAGCCGAGGGGATGCCGCCCCATGGGCTGGCACCCAGCCGCCTGCAGCTCCTGCCCGGCCCACGGGAGCAAGGCTGCAGGCCAGCCCCAGGGAGCAAACCCGTCGCAGCCGAGCTGAAATAGGGGCTTTTCAGAAGCTTCCCTCCAGGCTTGGTCATTTCATGGCTTCTGCCGAGGGGAAAAATCCCTCAGGGGTGCAGACTGGTGGCAAACCAAGGTGCAGAGGCCACGGAGGTGAAAAGCGAGGCGTCATCCCCAACACTTGCACCCCCAATTCCCACCAGCTCAGCCCCCGGTGCCTGCCCGCCTGGGTTGGCACCACCGGGCACGGCCACCACGAGGCTTCCTCGGCTGGACCACGCAGCGAGGAGCATCCCTCGCTGGCAGCCCCGTGGCAAGGGGAGCCCGGGCTCCCCGTACAGAGCTGGGGGCTCTGCAGCTCCCGCTGCATCCTGGTCCTTCCCTGTCCCCAGCATCCGCCGGAGCCGCCTGCACGGGAGATCCTGCTGTGCTTCCACCCTTCCCAAAAGCAGCTATGGAAAAACCACAGCTCAAACCGGGTGGAAGGTGACCCCCGCCACCCTCCTGACCACCTCTGCTTTGGGGGGGCACAGCCCCGAGACGCCAGTGTCCCCCCAGGGCCAAGCTGCCGCCAGCCCTGCGGCGGGCCAGGCCGCAGGCACCCAAGAGCCGGGTGGGCCAGGTCAGCCCTGTTGGGGTGCCCCGGTCCAGCCCCACCGTGCCCCCCGCATGCAGCCAAACCCACACCGCTGGGCTGCCTGGCCCCGTGCAGGAGCAGGGATGCAAGGAAAGGGTTAACTCGCTCTCATGCCCCAAAGAAGTGAGATTTATTTCGTTGCCAGAGGGAATATGATTAAGGAAAAAAAAAAAATAAAAATCATCATCAACTACAGCAGGCTCAAAGGCACGGGGGTGCTAGCAGCATGGACAGGACGGTGTCGGCCCCGCTGGGCAGCCGGGCTGGGGCGAGGGACAACGGCCGGAGAGCGGAGAGGGCACAGGGGACCCAGGGTGACGCTGGGCACAAGGGCCGGGGAGGACCCCCCCCAAAACACGCCCTGCCAGCCTGTCCAGGGACGGGCGAAGCTCTCCCGTGCCACGGGGCCAGGGGCGGCTGGGGCTGCGAGAGCTCACCTCCGCCCCACGCTCCAGCCCTCCGCTCGCCCCGGCTGCCCGGGAGGGTGGGCAGAGCCGGCGCGGATCCGGCCCTGGGCCCAGCGCCCCAGCCCTGCTCTACGTCACAGGGAGGGGGCACCTGGGAAACTAGTGATCGCTACAAAGATTTTTGCTTTTTAAAAACTACAACCGAAAACCACTGGAAAAAAAATAATAAAGCCACCCCCCTCCCCCCACCCACCCCTCAAAAAAAAAAAAAATCTAAAAAATACTTTTTTTCTGGCTCTTGCAGGAGAGTGGCTCGGCTGGGCTGGGGCCGGGCGCAGGCGGCTCCGCTCGGCACCCCGGGCACGCGTGGCTTCGGTGGGGTGCAGTGGGGCAGGAGCAGCTGCCCCCCAGGAGAGGTCGGAGGGGGGCCGACGCTGCTGGGACCAGTAAACTCACATAACTGGGAAGGGCTGGGAGCAACCGCCTGCCCCTCGCACCCCGAAAGCCCTAAGGCAGCCCAGCGAGTGCCCTGGGAGCAGGGCCGTGCCCGTGCCTTCTCAGGGCGAAGGGGGGGAGGTGCCCCCAGAGAGCCAGCCCGGCCGCGGTGTCGGGGCGGCACCGGCCCCCGCAGCCCCCGGTTCAGTGGCTGCTGTTGCTCATGGAGAGCCCAGGTTGCAGCGCTTGAGGGAACATCTCGGCTTTGTGGAAGGGCGGCATGTAGACGGGAGGGGAGGGCGCCAGGCTGTAGCCCTGGGACGTCACCGGGATGGGCAGGCCGGTGGGCACCAGGGACTGGTTCATGTCGTACATCACCCCCTCCGCCTCGTTGCCGAAGGGCAGCAGCAGCCGTTTGCCTTTCTGACGCCGGTTGCAGAACCAGACCCGGACCACCTGCGAGGGAGGGGAGACGAGGAAGGGTGAGAGCCCAGGCGCTGTGCGGGTGACAAGGGGCCCCTTCTGCTGGTGGAGTCTCCACAGCACCCTGACCCGCCAGCACAGCACCCTCCCTGCCACAGCTCCTCCTGGGGCTGGGCTCGGGCAGGGGGTGGCTACCAGCCCCGGCCACCCTCCCGCAGCTTCCAGCATGAAACTGGCCTGACGTGGGCGCTCAGGAACCGCAGCCGTTTGGGCACCCACCCTGCAAACCCTCCCAACCTACATCTTTGTCCAGGTTGAGGTCCTCCGCGATCTGGGAGATCTCCTGGGGACTGGGCTTCACGCACTTGCGGAAGAAGCTCTCCAGCGTCCCCTTCACGTTGGTCTCGATGCTGGTCCTGCGTTTTCTCTTCCGGGCTTGGGCCAACACTTGCTCCGCATTGCACATCTGGAAATGAGGGAGAGGCCACACGCGTGGTCACAGGGCTAGCAATGTCCCCGCCAGGCTCCGGACACGCGTGCGGCTGGCTGCAGAGGTCTGGGAGGGATGGGGACAGGCTCTGTCCCCGTGACTGTCCACTGAGTGCCACCCCACTGCAACTGCGGCCATTCGCAGTGGCCCAGCACCACCTGTAGCTGGAGCGGCGGGGATGGACACATCATCTCACACCCCTCCAGGCTCCCCAGGGAGCAGCGAGCTGCACCTCCAGCTTATCCGAGATTCCAGCAGGACCCGGTTGCTGCCACGGTTGCCACAAGGTGTCTGTGGGGGGATTTGGGCTCCCCCCAGCCTGGCGGAAGGCAACACCCAGCGGTTCCCCGCACAGCCGGACGGAAGCCAGGGCAGCGAGATGCTGTGGCATGGGACGGCTGCTGCTGCCCTCCTCTCCCCCAAAAAGGACGTGTAAAGGGAGGAGGCGCTGCAGGTCGAGGCTCACCGGTGCGCGGTACCCCCTCCCCGTACCTCCTGCATGTTGTCCGTGTTCTCCGCCTCGTTGAGCCAACGCTGCAGCAGCGGCTTCAGCTTGCACATGTTCTTGAAGCTGAGCTGGAGCGCTTCGAAGCGGCAGATGGTCGTCTGGCTGAACATCTTCCCTGTGCAGACAGGCAGGGCGTCAGGCACCGCTCCTGCCCCTGCCCCTGCCCCTGCCCCTGCAGCCCCCCTCCAGCACCCCCTGGCCCTGGGGATGGGGGATCAGGAAAGGCATTCTCCCTGCTGCTTTAGCAGGGATTTAAAGCACTGAAACACTCTTCAATAAGCAGCTGTAGCGATTTTAAACCAGTTCCTCGTTATCAAACCCCTCCAGCTTGAGCGAGCACTTAAGCAGGGCTGGGGAGCCCCGGGGCTGGTGCTCACCGCCTCCTTCGCAGGTCGTTAAGGAGCAGAAATCTCCATCGCCCAGGTGCTCCATCCCCCTCCCGGGCCTCTCCCTTCCCCCCGGGTGTGGGGGGGAGGCCAGGACCCGCGCCGGACCCCCCTTACCGTAGAGGGTGCCCAGAGCCAGCCCCACGTCAGCCTGGGTGAAGCCCAGCATGATGCGCTTGTGCTTGAGGTCCTTGGCGAACTGCTCCAGCTCCTCCGAGGTTGGCGCATCCTGGCAGGGGCAGAGACAAACCTGAGAGGGGACAAGTGGCACCCAGGGGCTGCCAGGAGCGGGGTCTGTCGGGGCCAGCGTGGGGCGGGGATGGGGACAGGAGGGGCACCCACCAGCCGCTGCCACCTCGGGGCGATGGGGTCCTCGGGGCGATGGGGTGGGCAGCAGAAGGGTTTTCCCCAAGCCCTGAACAAGGGGCTCTGCTCAGGGACCCCAAAGTGCCCCCACCCCGCCCTGCCCCACGCAGGACCCCCTGGGCACCCCCGGCCACGGCACACCGCCCAGCTCGCACCACGCCTGGGCGGCGCAGGGACCCGGCAGCACCCCGAGCTCCTGCTCTGCCCCAGCGCGTCCCGGGAACGGCCCCTCTGCCCCCCGGCCCGACCAGAGGCAGCGCTGATGGGCGCATTCGCCGATGGCCCCCGCACCCCACGACGCGTCCCCAAGGCTCCGGGCGCGGAGCAGCCCCTCGCCAGCCCCGCGCCCTCCGGGCAGCGAAACCATGGAAGCGCCCACGATTCGAGTGGGATCCAACCACCTCCCTGCCACAACCAGGCTCTTCCCTCCTGGAAAGCCGCTTACCCAGGCGCTTCCCAGCTTCCAACCGCTGCGGGGGTATTTTGCTGGGGCTTTTTTTACCCCATTTCCACATTTGCAGCGCAATTTCGGATTTTACAGCCCTCCCTCCTGCCACCGAGTCTCGGCTTTTAATTCCTGCCGTACATCGGCAGCAAGAAGCCCGGGAGCATCCCTGCCACGGGGCGATCCTCAGCCGGGAAAACCCATCCCTCCCGGTCCCCGCGGCACGCAGCCGGCAGCGGCTCCCGCCCCACACGGGAACCTTCCAACAAACCCCGGCATCGTCTGCCGCCGCTGCCCCCGAGGCGTGCTTGCCTGGGAGGGCCGGGCTTATATTTAAAAATATTAATAACAACCCCAAACTACAGCTGCCAGGCACGCCGAGAACCAACGCTGCCGAGCCCCCCCCGCCCGGCGCTGCCCCCGCAGCCGTCGGGGCCCGCGGAGCCCCGGGAGCCGCGGCCGGGGAAGGAGCCGCCGCGCCCGCAGGGCCGAGGGCCGGAGGCGGCTGCCGGGGGCCGGGCAGAGCCCGGGGGGACCGCGCTGCCCTCGCCTCCCCAAACCGCCCCTTCTCACCCCAGAGCAGCCTCCCCCCGGCCGGGAGGAGCCGCTGGGACACGTCGGGCCGCTGCGGGGCTTCTCCCGGCGGAGGCAGGGCGGCACCGGCGGGGCCCCCGGCAGCTCCGGCCCCGACGGGGCGGCCCGGCAGCGAGCCCAGGCCCCGCTCCCTGCCCCGGCAGCGGGGCGCGGTACCCCCGCGGGGCAGGGCAGGGCAGGGCAGCCCGTCCCCGTCCCCGTCCCGTCGGGTCTCACCTCGTCGCCGCTGTCGCTGGAGTGTCCGCCCTCGCTGGCGGCACCGCTGGAGCTGCCGCTGCTGCCCAGCCCGGAGAGGCCGCCGGAGCCCGGCTGCAGGGCGGCGGGGCAGAGCTGGGGGCCGGAGAAGGCGGCGGGGCCGGGGCCGGGGCCGGGGAAGGGCGGGCCGGGCAGGGCGGCGGCGGCGGCGGCGGCGGCGGCGGGGGGCGCGGGCCCGGCCCAGGGCGGGGCGGGCCAGGCCGGGCCGCAGCAGGCCGCGGCGCGGGGCTCGGGCGAGGGCTGGCGGCAGGGCCGGCCCGGGCGAGCCTCCGCCTTGGCGGGCGGCCCGGCGGGCGGGGGCAGCCAGGCGCGGGCCGGCGGCGGGTCGCGGGCGGCCTCGGGTTCGGCGGCGAAGGGGAAGAAGAGCGGCTGGGCGGCCGCCCCGTCGAAGCCGCCGCGGGGAAAGGGCGGGCCGGCGTCGGGCAGGAGGCCGAAGGGGGCGGCCGGCAGCCCCCCGTCGGGGCTGAACATGCTGCCCGCCGCCCTAGGGCTCCATGCGGGGGCTGCGGGGCTCGGCCCGGCCGCCCGCCGGCCGCTGCCTCCCTGCTGCGGCGCCGCCGGGGCCTCTGAGGGCGGCGGGGCCGGGCCGGGCCGGGCCGGGCCGTATGGAAATGGGCCCCGGCCCCATTGGCCCCGCACCGGTGGGTCGGGCGTGAACTTGATCCCCCCCCGGGGGGGGCGAGGGGGCGCCGGGGGGAAGGGGCGAGGGGGGGCGGGCGGCGGCCGCCCGCACCCTGCCCTCGGGGCGCGGGGGGCCCGGGCCGGCCCCGCTGCGGCGACGGGCAGAGCCCCCCGCACGGCCCGGGGGGGGCCGCCTCTGCAAAGGGCCGCCGCCGGGGATCCCCGCCTGGGGCTGGGCACGGGCGGGGACCCGGCATCGCTGCGGGGACGGGGGCAGCCGCCACGGCCAGAGCCGGGACGGCCGAGCCCCGGGGCCGCCGCTGGCGTCGTGCGGCGGGAGCGCGGTGCCAGGGCTCGGCCGCCCCGCGGTGCCCCGGCAGAGCCCCGGCCCCGGGGGGTGCCCTCGAGTGCTTCGTGCCTGGCGCCGGGGCTGCCCCGCGCTCCCGCCGCCCCTCTCCTCTTCCTCGCCCCGCAGAGCAAGGCCGCGGCCGGCGGGAGCGCGTCCCCCCGGGCCTGGGCAGGCGGCGAGGCCCCGCGGCTCCGGCTGTGCCGCCGGGGAGCCGACGGCAGCCCTGTCTATGGCGCCCGTCTTGCTCCACGATGGAGCGCGCTTCACATTTTCCCTATCTGAAGGGCTTTCCTCTCACGCTGCCCTTCACAATGGCGCTGTCCAGGCATTTCCCCCTTCCCTCCTCCCCATCTGGGCACCGGGAGCTTCCCGGGCCCTGGCGCTGCCGCCACGCCAGGCCCCGCTGGGACCGGGCTGCCCGATGCCGGCTCCTGGGCACAGGCGGGCACCGGTGGCGTGGGCACCCTGACCCCAGCCAGGGCAGGGCGAGGGGCCACCCCGCTGCCAGCACCGCTCCCTGTTTATTAACCCGGATTACCGGGAGCCTGCAGCCGTCTGGCACTGGAGATATGCCAAAGAGATAGGCCGGAGGGGCCTCCCCCGCGGCGGTGCGATGGGGATGGGGCTGCTGGTGGGACTGGTGGAAGGCGCTCGGTGCTGGTTATGAAGCGCTTGCTTTGGCTCCCGAGAGGGCTGGCACCCAGGGACCCATATCCACCCAGGGACTGGCACCCAGTGCCAGCAGCAGCCCCTGGCCCAGCACATGGAAGTGGAACAGCCCTTGTAGTGATATTCCTAGGAGGAAAAAAAAAAAGAAATGACCAAGAGGATGAGCTGGAATTGAAGCCCCTTCCCGACGCCTGGCGGGGCATGTGCCAGACTGCCCATCCCGGCTGTGCCGGGCTGCTCGGGGGCGGGAGGGCACCCCAGGAAAATGACCCGAGGATGCAAAGAGCCCGTCCGCAGGGACGTGGGCAGCCCTGAGCCCTGAAGCACTGCCCGCAGCCGGCAAGGCACCTTTCCCCGCAGGTGCCGGATTTGGCCATGCCAGGGGAGAGCCAAGCCCTGGGCCGTGGGGCCGTGGTGCCAGGGGTGCCCTGCTGCCGGGGGTGCCGTGATGCCTGGGTGCTGTGCTGCCTGGGTGCTGGGGTGCCGTACTGCCAGGGGGTCATGCTGCTGGGGTGCCGTGCCGGCAGGGCCGCCCTGCCTGCCCTCCGCCAGCGGGCAGGGGAAGTCTCGCTGCGGGACCCCAATGGCAGCCATCAGCCCTGCTCCTCCCGGGCTCCCGCTGCGGCCCAGGGTTTCAGAAGATCCTCGGCCGGGCAGTAACTCCCCTTCCCTTTGATTTATTGTTCCCGGCCGGACCCCCTCCTCCTGCCAACATGCTCTTTCTCTCCATCCCCCCAGGAAGCCCCCCAGCCCGCCAAGGCCTCAAACGCATTCCTGCTCTCTTTCATATACAGGCAGAGGGGAAGGGAGACGTTGACTTTGAACCGGCCCCTTTGTAGGAGCGGGGCCCATTGTGGCAGTGATGGTTTTAGCTGGGGGATGTGGAGGGAGTCAGTGGGGTTTCTCGGTGTGTGCCCCCCCCCCCGTACATTTCAATGGGGCGATTTTGGGGGGGCCGTGTGAGGTGCCCGGTTGTTGTGCGGGGTCATTGTGCTCCGATGGCCAGGCCTTGGCCGTCTATCTCCTTTGGAGGAAGGATGCGTCCCTCCGTCACCCCGGTGGCTGGAGCCTGCGCACGCCGCGGGCCCGGGCCCGGCGATGCGGTCTGTAACCCAGCCGGGGACGGGTGGGATCCTGCCAGGAAAAGGGGAGCAGAAAGAAACACGCCGGTGCTCCCCAGCTCACTGAGATGGCAGCAGGCTGCGGGGACAGAGGTGCCCATCTGCTTGTCCTCCCTTTGCGGGGTGTGCTGGTTTGGCGCTGGTGTGGCACTGGTTTGGCTTGGTGACAAGATTTGCAGCGAGTGTATGATCAGAGATGATGTTTTATTCACTGGCAGCCACACTTTCTCCTGCGGCGGGTGACGGAGAGGCCGTCGGGGCTGTGCTGGATGCCCCTGAGCTTCCCGCCTGAGGCGATCCCCCCTTGGTGGGCTGCAGCCCTGCACGCTGTGGGCCGGGGTCCCACGGGCAGGAGCTGGCCACACTCTCCACCCCAGGTCCGTCTGAGGAGGGCTGGGCGGTGGGTTCAGCTGCAGAAGCCCCGTCCCTGGGAGGAACGCCGATGCTCCTCCACGGCACGGCGCTTTGCTTGGCTGGGTGGATGGGATGGAGGGCGGCTGCTTCCAAACCCGGCTGAGACCAAAGTCCTGGAGGATGGTGTGGTCCAGATCTGTCTCCTCATTAAAAACACCTCTGCATTACAGAGCCCAGGGTGAATTTGGGTATCGCCCCCATCACCGCAGTGCCTGAACACGCCAGCCGCTCCTCCCTGCTGTTTTACAGCTGGGGAAACTGAGGCACGGACAGGCTGGGGCTGAGCACAGACCCCGCACCTGGCCCCGGGCTGCCCTGGGCTGCCTGCGGCACAGACGTGGTGTCCCGGGACAAATGAGTCGTCCGTGCCCTGACGCGCGGTGGGGACACGGCTTGCCGGGGGGTCCTGAGCCAGGGGGTCCTCCCCAGAGGAGCGGCCGGCTTTTCCCCAAGGGTACAGCTTCCCCCAAAGCCTGGGTGTGCTCCGAGAGGCTGCTGGGCTCCGAGAGCACAGGAATTGGGGGACCTGGGAGAGGAGGGTGCAACGCTGGGTGTCCCCAGCGATGAGCCTTGGGGTGGTCCTGGGTGATTTGGGGTGCGACGCTGCCCGCCCTGGAGACCCCAGGGCCACCCATGAATGTCCCCGAAGATGCTCGGGCGCTTTGGCGGTGAGTCAGCACCCACCCTCCAGGCTGCCGAAACCAGGAGGAGACGAGATTGTATCGGCCTGATGGGGGGCTGGCGTGATCAAAGGGCTGGGAGCGGAGCTGAGGCTCCACACAATGGGGGGACACGATAGCCCTTATCTGCCGGCCCCGCCGAGGTGCGAAGGGCCCGGCCCTGGGGGCCAGGGGTGATGGGGGCGGGTGGGCGCTGGGTGCTGCAGGGCTGGGTGCGGGCCGGGGGCTCCCACCCAACCCTTCCCTGGGGAATCATCTCCTGGCAAGCGCCGAGAAGCAAGAAAATAAACTCTGGTTCTTGTCGGGTCTGGGAAAAACCTTGGGAAGGGTTTGGAGGCTGCTCCAGCTGCAGGAGCAGGACGGCTGCTCTCGCCATTCCTCAGGGAAGGTTTTGGGATGGGGGACGCGCAGCACCCTCCCTCCCCGTCCCCCCCCCGCTCCCGAGAGGAGCGCTCCGAGCCCAGGGCCCCGCAGCGGTGAGCCTGGCCCCACACCACACACTCGCATGGGTCTCAAACATGGTCGTTTAATAAAATCTCCTTTTAAAAGAACTACAATCCATACAACAACGAGGGGCGTGGGGAGAAGGGCAGCAGCCCACGGGTAAGGGAGCAGGGTGCGGGGAAAGGATCTGTGCAGTGACGGCCCCTGCCAGCGACCCCGCCGGGGACGTTCCCACATCACCACCGCTCACCAGCACAGGGCCCTGCCGCTGCTGCCTGCCCTGCCTGTGCCTGCCTGCACGTGCAACGGTTCCTGAGCCTGCAATGGCTCCTGAGCGTGCAACAGCCCCCGTGCATGCAAGAGGCCACCCTGTGCAAGACACCACCTGCATGCAACAGGTCACCTGTGGCTGTGACAGTCCACGCCAGGGTCTGGATGTGAAGCCACGCCTGTGAAAAGCAACCCAAAACTTGTCCCGGGCCTTATGCTGGAGGGGTCACGGCCAACGCACCGGGGGGCTCCGGGTAACGGCGCTGGGCTCTGAGCAAGGACCTGTCGGTGGGGGCTGGCGAGCCCAGATGCAGAGACGGGCAGTGGAGGGGGGCAGGGGCCTCTGGAGCCCAGGAGGTGCCTGGGATGGAGTGGCAGAGACTGTGCCCTGCCCCGGAGGGACGCTTGGAGAGAGCGCCGGGCTGGGCTCCGCAGGGATGCTGCAAAGGGCATGGGCTCCGTGGGGCAGAGAAGCAGCGCAGCAAAGCCGCCGGGCCTTGGCTACCCCTCCCGGCCTCCCAAGCCCCCACCAGTCTCGCTCCTTCCTCCCCCATGGCCACACAGGCTTAAAAACCAAAACCCTGAGCCTTTTCTGAGCGTTCACCCCACGGAGGCCCGGGGTGAGAGCTCAGCCAGCACCCAGGGCTGCTGTGAGGACATTGTCGGCCGGCACAGCCCGGCATGGGATCCCAGGGCACAGCGGCACCAGGACCGCCTGCGCCCCAGGGCCTCTGAGGCCCAGCACCCCCAGAAGGGGATGGAGCCAGTGCAGGGGCCGGGGCAGAGCCTCTGCTCCCGGCCGGGCACCCTGCAGGGCGGCATCCGAAGGTGCATCCCGGGGAGCGATGCCAGCGCCTGCCCGAGTCTGCTCCTGCTCCTGCCCTTGGCTGCCGGGGGCTGCCCGGGCTGGGGAGGAGGGGACAGACCAGGCACCAGCAATGCTACCCACGCTGGGGAAAGTCTCCATCCCTGGCCGAGGGGCTGCGGGCAGGCTGGCAGCCCTGACGCCTTCCGCTGCAGACAGGAGCATGCCCAGGCCCCCCGGCCCCTCTCCCGCTCTCTGATCCCCTCTCCAGCCCTTTCCCAGCTGCTGTTGCATCAGCCCAGCCGCAGCCGGGGCAGCAGCCCCCTCCTCAAAGCCAAATGCAAAGAGACAGCGCTGCGGCCCCCCCGGTTCTGTGCCACGGCAGCGGCCGCCCGCCCCGTGGGGCCGGCGTGTCCCCGAGAGCGGTGAGCGAAGGGCAAGGCAGGGACGCGATCAGAGCAGCAAAGAGGACAAGGACGCTGGAAATGGGGGCGATCCCCCCCATCCCATAGCTGTTAGTGGGTGTTTATTGGGCAGGTGTCGAACAGTCTGGCAGAGCGGGGTCTGCGCCCCTTCGCCCGGCTGCGGGTGCCCCTCCGGCACGGCCGCCCCGCCGGGCTTTGGCTTTGGGCATAGAGTCCGTAGCGAGCTCGGGCGGAGGAGAGGAGGGGTGTTACTGGTGCGACTTGGGGTTCGAGGGGTGTAAGGAGGAGTCATCAAACAGCGGGTTCCTCACTTCCATTTCTCCGGTCTGCGGCGGCGGAGGGAGCGGGATGGGTGGAAGGAAAAGGCAGGAGGTCAGAAACCAGCTGGGGTTTGAGCTGCCCTGTCCCCAGGGGTTTGAGTCTGAACCCCAGCCCAGCGGGGAGGAGGGAGGATGGGGGGACCTCGTGGGCTGGGACGGGGTGACACACACCAGGACCCTGCCGTCACCCCTGGAAAAGGCGCTGCCTCCCCACCAGAAGCAGCTGGGGATGCTGGGATGGGATGCTGGTGTGTAAAACCCATGGTTCTGGATGGGATGGGACCCTCAGCCTGGCTGGGGACCTCAGGATGGGACCCCCAGCCCAACTGGCAGGAATGGGGTTCCTTGCCCACACTGGGGACCCCAGGACAGGACCCCAGCCCCAGCTGGCAGGAATGGGGTTCCTCACCCAGACTGGGGACCCCAGGAGGGGACGCCCAGCCTGGCTGGCAGGAATGGGGTTCCAAGCCCAGACTGCCTGCCTGCCATCAAGTGCCCTTTAATGGGCCTGTAAAGACCTAATGATGACCCTTAATCTGGGCCCTGATGGCCAGGCTCCGCAGCCATTACCATGTGAAAGGGTCCTTTCGGGGCCCCTTTGTGCTCTTTGTACCCAGGGCTGTTAGGAGCTGCCCTTCCCCGGGGTCCCCTGCCAGCCAGGAAAGTCCCCCCTGGCTTTGAGGGGTCACAGGTCCCCGGGCTGGGCGCTGAGGAGGCACCAGGACGAGCTCCTGGTCCTGGTGCCCAAGAGCCCGAGGTGACCACGTCCCTGGCACCCCAGGGATGGTGGGGTTGGGTCTGCGAAGGGCTGCGCGGGCTCCTGGGGCCCAGGGCAGCGCTCCCCAGGGCACGGCCCCATGCTGGGGCACCCATACCGGGGCACCCGCTCCTGCCCACTGGAGAGCTCCAGTGGGACCTGGCCAAGGCACATGGGGGAAGCAGAGGGGTTGGATCATCTCAGGTTTTGATGAAGGATGTGTTTCAAAGGCTCCTCGCAAGGAACTGCGCATCCCAGGCATGGGTTGGATCCCACCCCACACGCACAGGGTCCCGCCCGGTGCCCGCCGTACCGGAGCCAGCCCAGGGCACTCGTACACGGTGAAGTCTCCATCCTCATTCTCCTCGTCAGACGATGCCGAGTCCGGCAGCTTGGGCTCCTCTTTATGCCTGGGGGGAGAGGATGCAGAGAGGGTTGAAGCCCAGGGGGATGATTAATGGCACCCCAGTTAATGGCAGGGCATGGACCAGCGACCGGCTCTGCTCCCAGGGCTGCTTACTTCTCCATGGAGAGCATCTGCTGCTTTTGGTGCTGGTAGTGGTACATCTGGGCGCTCTGAGCCAGCGTCTTGTCCCCGGGCTGCGGAGAAAGCGAGGACAGGCATGGAGGCCAGGCTCCGGAGAGCCCCAGCCCGGCTGGCGGGTGTCCCCCGCCGCGTCGGAAGCCCCTCAAGCAGAGCACACGCCTGGCCCCAGCGCCAAACACCCTGCAAGGAGGGACGCGGGCGCCTTACCGAGATCTTGTCGTAGGGCAGGGGGCTGGCCGCTCGCTGTGCCGAGTAGTCTGCTTTCTGTGCCAGCCTGACCTCCTTCTGCAGCCTGCCCGGGGAGAGGAGAGCAGTCAGCAGGAGCCACCGGCCTGGATGACTCCATACGGGAGCCAGCGACCGCTGGGGGGGCTCAGCCCTCCCACCCACATCCCTGTTCCCTGCGATGGCACCCACGACGGGTGGCACCCCCAGGCACAGCCACCTCCATCCCGCGGGGCCTGGGCGCGAGGCACCGATGTGCTGGGGGTGTCAGCACCCAGCGCCACAGCGATGCCCAAAGCAGGTGCCACCGCTCCCAGGAGCCCGTGCCTGGCACGGGGGTGTCCCACCACCGTCCTCCAGCCATGACCGGCAGATGCTGTACCTGCAGGGGACTGGCAAGGACAGCTATTGCCTCTCCTCCAAACCCTGCCACGTGCCCAGGAAGCACAGGAACAAGCTCCCGTGGGCACAGGGACACTGAGGGACTGGCTGGCACCAGCAGCCCCCGGCTCACCTGCACCAGCAGACCGCAGCCACGATCAGCGCCGAGATCCCGGCCACTGTGCACACCACGATCAGCCCTGCAGAGGTGGAGCGGGACACAGAGGGACAGCGGGTGAGCCTGGTGGCACGGTGCCACTGGCCCACGCCTCCCCGGCGAGGACGTGAAGCCCCTTCCCGCCAGCTGCCTGTCCCCAGGGTCTCACCGAGCACCACGTCGTCATTGGAAGGGATGGGGGATGCCTCCACTGGGTACTTCTGGACAGCGGCGCTGGTGGAGGTGGGGAGGGTGGTGGCTGCCTCGCTGCCGGCGGGACCCCGCTGCAGAAGCCCCTCTCTCAGCCTGCTGGCCACGTGCTGTTTGCCACCAGCAGGGACTGGGGTGGCTGCGGGAGAAGGCAGAGCCGTGAGCGGAGCAGTGCCCGGGCAGCACTGGAGGGCAAACCAGCCTGGGGTGCAGGGTCTGGCTGCCGCGGGGCGCCTGGCATCGCCGCAGAGAGCGCTGGGAGCGGGGAAGCAGGCACTTACTCCTGGGCTTGCCATCCCGCAGCGGGTGGGGGCGAGGAGCCTCTTGCCTGGCCAGCACGTCTGCCAGGAGATCGATTTCTTCTTCCAAGCTGGGAACGGATGTCCGCCCTGCGCCAGGAGAGAGTGAGGTGAGACGGGCACCCCGGGACGCGGCCGCGCACCCAGCCCCAGGGCCGGACCCAGCATCCTCCCGAGAAGGGGCTCACGTCCCAGCACGAGCAAATGCTTGTTTGGAGTCCAAGCCCACTCGGATGCAGCCCTCCGGGCTCCCCGGCGGTCCCGAAGCCAAGCGAGACCTGGGATCTGCACGTGTCCTCGCTGCTTTTGGGATGCTTTTCACCCCACAAATGTTGGAGGCTGCAGGAGCAACAGTGCCCCCGTGCCAGAGCCGCTGCAGAGCCCCATAGGAGCGGGAGGCTGCCAGCACCCGCTGCTCAGGACCCCCGTGTCCCTGCACCCGGGGCCATGCAGTGAGGGGCGAGGAGGGACACAAGCTGGAGCAGGAGAGGCCCCACGGGTGCCCCGCCGCTGCGGGGTGCGAGGGGCAGCTCTGGCAGGGCGAATCACAGAGCCGCAGCGGAGCCATTTCACGAGCAGGCAGGGGACACCCGAACGCTGGTTTTCACCCCAAATTGTCCTGTACAGCCCAGGGGACTGGAGCCACCCCAGAGCAGGGCTCACCCGGGGCTGTCCAGGAGCTGGTGGGAACCCCCGCTCCAGCTGAGGGGCCGGGTTCTGCCCAGCGCCCGGCAGGATGCGGCCCCTTTGGGGAGGGGGTCGGGGTGCCCCACGCAGCGAGGACCATCCTGTCTCGCCGGGGGTGGCTGGGCATTTCCCGGGTGGCTGCCCCAGCACGGTCCACGGCAGGGACCCACAAAGGCCGGGTGCCCCTGCGGCGTGGGGCAGGGGCAGGACCCCCACCCCAGCCTGGGGGTGCCCACCCACGGGGGTGACAGTGTGGGGCAGGAGTGGAGCTGCTGTCCTCAGGCTGCCGAGCGGAGTCAAGCTCCGACGCTCACCACTCTGTTTTTAACAGGATTAAACTCAACTTCAAAGGCAGGAGTCGTCCCCGTCCCCATCCCTGCTCCCTCTGCCCCCGTATTCAGGCTGTCCCCAGCGGGAAGCCCTGGAGGGTAAATCAAGACATACAAAGGCGAGGTGGTACCCGCAGCTCGCTTCCCGGATAATTCAAGGTTATAACAATTACGGTTCCTCTGGAATCTGTCCTCGCTCCCGGTGTTTGGAAATAAACCCCAGTTCCCTCCGGAGCTGGGCACAAAGGCCACTCAGCCGCTCTGTGACTCAGAGCCACACAAGCCAAAAACCAGTTTAAAAGGGGGAGACTCTTGCTTTAAATAAGTCCATAAAGAGCCACTGTCCCCACATCCCCTGTGTCCCCTGGCTTCCCGAACCGCCCCTCAGCCTCCCGTCCTTGGCAGGAGCCAGAGCACCCCATGAGCCCCGGCTTTCCCCAGCTCTTTGCACCCCGTTATTTCCACCCCCAAAGTGATTTGCAAAGCAGCGCCATGGCGCCGCGGTGCCAGGTTTGGGGCTGTGCCACCACCAACGGGCGAGTGCCATGATGCCAAGGTGCCGGCGCGGGGCCAGGCTCTCCCGACGGGCAGGGGAGCTGGCATGGGACTGAGCGTGACAGCCCTGCGCCCGGGATGGGGACAGCCCGGCTCTGGCTCCCCACTGCGCTCAGGGAAAGGCCTGTCCCCATTCCCATGGGACCTAGGGGACAGCCCATGCTGTCACCGTCAGGCCTGGGGGAACCGGGCTGCCTTGGTGCTGCCACCAACGGGGCGCCCGGCCCGGCTCTGCCCCGACACCCCTCAGCCGTGGGCAGACGCAGCCGAGGCTTCAGGAGGATGAATGTGACGTGGCTGGAAAAGGAAAAAAAAAAAACAACTGGAAAACCAGCAAGAGCAGCTCCCAGGTCACTCTGAGCCTCCGCTGTGCGAAGCAGCAGAAGGAAAACCAAGGCAGCTCTGCCGTTTGTGGTTCCTGGCATTGCCGGCAGTGCCCGGGCCGTGCTGCTCACCTGCATCAACCAGCCTTATCGCCAAGTTCCCTTTCAGCGGCTAAAAATCCCCGCACCCCTGTTGTGTTCAGCAGCTGTGATTTCCCCCGGGGATGCCACATCTGCCACCCCACAACATTTGCAGGGCAGAAGCAGCCTGGCACCGACGGCCGGTTCCTGCCGGGCACCGCGGGCGGGTGAAACGCTGCGGTGAAACGCTGCAGTGAAATGCGGGCCCAGGGCTGCTCACCAGGGAACAGGGGGCTGGGGCTGACCCCCGATTCCTGCCCAGCTGCCCCAGGCCCTGGCTCTTGCTGCAGGAGGAGCAGAGATGGGGGCTCCCAGAGGCCCCCCCAGCCCTGCTGCAGCGAGTTGGGCGTGCTGGGCTGGCACAGGGTGCGTGCAAGGTAGGCACAGGGTGCACACAGGGTATGTGCAGGGCATGCAGAGTGCACGCAGGGTATGCACAGGGCATGCAGGGTGCACGCAGGGTATGCGCAGGGCTTGCACAGGGCAGGCAGGGTGCACACAGGGTGCACACAGGGCTTGCACAGGGCACAGAGGGTGCACGCAGGGTACGCACAGGGCACACAGGGTGCACACAGGGCATGCACAGCGGGCACGCAAGGTATGCACAGGGCACGGAGGGTGCACGCAGGGTGCACACAGGGCTTGCACAGGGCATGCAGAGTGCACGCAGGGTATGCACAGGGCATGCACAGCAGGCATGCAGTGGTATGCAGAGGGCAGGCAGGGAGCACGCAGGGTATGCACAGGGCATGCACAGCGGGCATGCAGGGGTATGCCCAGGGCAGGCAGGGAGCACACGGGGTGCACACAGGGCTTGCACAGGGCACAGAGGGTGCATGCAGGGTACGCACAGGGCACACAGGGTGCACACAGGGCTTGCACAGAGGGCACGCAGGGTATGCACAGGGCACGGAGGGTGCACGCAGGGTGCACACAGGGCTTGCACAGGGCATGCAGGGTGCACGCAGGGTATGCACAGGGCATGCAGAGTGCACGCAGGGTATGCACACGGCATGCACAGCAGGCATGCAGGGTATGCACAGGGAGCACGGAGGGTGCACACAGGGCTTGCACAGGGCATGCACAGCGGGCATGCAGGGTATGCACAGGGCAGGCAGGGAGCACGGAGGGTGCACACAGGGCTTGCCCAGCGGGCATGCAGGGGTATGCACAGAGAGCACGCAGGGCTTGCACAGGGCACGCACAGCGGGCATGCAGGGTATGCAGAAGGCAGGCAGGGAGCACGCAGCGTGCACGCAGGGTGCACACAGGGCACGCACAGCGGGCAGGCAGGGTATGCACAGGGCAGGCAGGGTGCACACAGGGCTTGCCCAGGGCTTGCAGAGGGCACGGGTGCCCTCTCATGGTAGGTCCCCCGCCTGCCTGCAGCAGGGAGGGCAGGGCACACAGTAGCCAGCCCGGCCCCCCCGTGGGGCTTTCCCCTCCCCAGGGTCGCCAGGGCTCGACCCTGGGATGCACACAGGGATCTCGCCAGTCACCGTGATGGGTTTGGGGACAGCAGGGAGCAAGAAGGGGCATGTGTGGCTTCTGCCTCGGGCAGAGGAAACCTGATGTGGACAGTCTCCACAGGAGGGCACAAAATTCCTACAAATCCACTTATTTCTATAGTCCTGCCCCAGGATGGCTGATGCCCTCCTGGCAGCACAGCAAGCGGGGAGGGGGAACCCCCAGGTCCACAAGCTGGGACCCCTTTTTCCCCCTCTTCCCAAAGCGCTTCCCGCAGCCCAGCGGGGCTCAGCCCCAGGTCCGTGCCGGTGGAGTCGAGCAGGAGCAGGGATGGGACCCACCAGCCCAAACCACATCATGCAAACCCATCACGGCACATTCAAACGGCACGCAGCACCCTGGTCCTGGCAGCGTTTCGGGGACTCGGAACCCCGTGCAGGCAGCACCAGCGAGGTGCAGGCAGCACCAGCGAGGTGCAGGCAGCCAGCTGCCCGCCTGGCTGAAGCGGCTGCGGGATGCACCGCATCTTGAGGTCCCGCGCATCCCATCTCACCTCCGTGCTGGTGCTGCGCCGGGTACGCCGAGACACCCACGCATGCCGTCATCAATGGCAGGAACACACCGCTCACGCGCATCGCCCTCCCGAGACCTCAAACTGCCGCTTTTTACCCCAAAAAGCTGCTCTCGGCGCCTGCCTGCCTGCACAGGTACGCTGGAGGAGAAGCCCCGGCTGCTGCCCACGCTTCTGCCAGGAGCCACAACCAATCGTGGGGATGGTGTGGCAGCGAGCACGGTGGCAGCCGGGATCCCGGGATCAGCTTCACCGGCTGTCACAAGCAGCTCAAGGATGCCTAACCCTTTAAAGGGGCTGCCCACGCAGCTCTGCTGCGTGGGCAGCCCCTTTAAAGGGTTAGGCATCCTTGACCTGCAGCAGCCCCCCCTGTTTGCATTGCATCCCCCCCCAAATGCAGCTATCGCAGCCCCTCTGCAGCCTCGCAGGCTCCCCCGCTTGCACCGGGCAGCTGGGTGCTGCTGCCAAACCGAGGATAAAAAAAGCACCCATGGAAAATAAATCGGTACCTCCCTACCAAAAGGAGCTGGGCATCCTCAGGATGCTACTGCTCCCCCACATGCTAAAATAGAGGATTTGGGAGGGGATCCCCCTTTTTTTTCCTCCCCTGTATCCACACTTTTGCTGCCAGAAGGTGGTGGTATTGCTTGAGACAACAGGACGGGGCTGGGAGAGACCCTGGGATGGTCTCCATCCTCCCGGCACCCTCCCAGCATCCTCTCAGAGTGGTGGTGGTCTCGCATCACCCTGCCAGAGCCGGGCGAGGATGCTACCATGGTCCCAGAGAAGCCGGGCGAGGATGCTACCGCGGTCCCACATCTCGCAGCCGAAGCCGGGCGAGGATGCTACCGCGGCCGCATCTCCCTGCCGAAGCCGGCATGGAGCAGGGTTGCTATGGAGATGCCGGCGCATGTGCAGCCCTTCGGAGAGGGGAATTTACTCCCAAGACTTCACATTAAAAAATAAACCACAAACAACTGTTCAAGCTGTTTGGTACCTGTGGATGTGGAGCCTGTGGCAGGGGGCACCTGCCCGTTGGACCCCTGCTCGCTGCCGAGCGCCAAGCCTGGACCCCATCCCTGTGCCGTCCCCTCTCTCCTCCCTCCCAGCCATCGCTCCCATGTCAGTCGAGAGCCAAAGGGCTGTGCAGAGTCGGGGCCCTGCTTTGGGGATCTCCCCTCTGATTTAAGGGGTGATCCCCCTGCCCGGAGGCTGATGGCACGAAGGGCACGAGGGGCTCTGCCATCCCCCATGTGCCCACCCTCTGCAAAGCACGGGCTGAGCCGCGGGCAAAGGGCAGCTCTGGCTGCACCCCGGCGGGACCCCAAATGTGCTCCAGCCACAGGAACCAGAACACAAAGCAACCCCCCAAAAACCCAGACGGCCCCTCCATGCCGGCAGCAGCTCGGGTGCAGGGGGGGCTGCCATGGCCCAGCGAGCCAGCGCTTGTCCTCCTGGCCCGCACCGCCCGCCACGGGACAAGCCACGCTGCGCGTTTTCGGGAGCTCGCCAGGCCTTGGGGTGTGCCGGCGGGGACGCTGCCCGGCGAGCACCAGCTCAGCCCCATGCCAGGGCCAGGGGTGCCCACCGCAGGCAGCAGCCGGGCTCCAGGAGGGACCACGGGCTCTGCCTGCCGGGGAAAAACCAACCCCCCTTTAGCAAGAGGGTTGTGGGGGCAGCGGGAGCGAAAAGCAGGCAGAGAAGGGTGGGCTGGAGGAAGACGCTGGTTGATGCCGTTTGCAGCGGCATGGAGGAGGTTCAGAGGGGCTCGAGAGCCCCCAGCCTGCAGCCAGGTGGTCCCCAGAGAAACCCAGTGGCATGCGAGGGCACGGCTGGGTCCCCGCTCCTTCCCCTTGCACAGAGGCCACTCCGCGTTAGTTAAAGCAAAAATAATTGGGTGGAGCCGTAATTACAGTCTTAATTCACCTGCTTATTCAATCGGCAAGAAAAACCACGAGGTGGGGGGCACAGAAACAGCCCTGCCTACAGCTTTCCAAGACACGTGAAGAGCTGAGGGTCACCCTAAAAAATGCCCGTGCCCGGCCCCCAGCACCGACATGCGGCCGAGCCGGGGCGCAGGTGCCGTGGCTGCACCCGGAGCACCCTCCACGCACCGCAGCAGCGGGTGGGAGAGCCCTGTGCGGGGCGGCACGGGTGACCGCGGGCTGCTGCTCCCCGGGGTGCTCTGCCCATCTCTGCCCACTGGCGCAGCCATCCAGGCTGCCGCACCCCGCTGCTCCCGTGGGAAAGGGGCTGGGGAATAACACCCAGTGCCGCCCTCGGTGCCCTCGTACGCAGCCAGGCAGGGCTCCTACCCAGCGCTGCCGACTCCAGCCCTCCCAGCGTGGGTGCTGGGCATCACCAGAGGAGGAGATGGCAGCCCCAAACCACAGCCCAACATCTCAAACCAATGGGAACCAGGTGTTGAAATCCCAAACACCGGCATGGCTCAGCCCCGGGACGGGTGAGGCCATAGGCACCCGTTTGCCTCGGCCACGGGGTCTGCACGAGTCACAGCTCCGTGCACCGAAAGCTGCCACCCTGCTCCTGCAAAGCCTGGGGCTCTGCGCGGCCACGTCCCCTGCTCTGAAAAGCCCCTGCCCCAGAGCAGCCAGGCAGACACCGGAGTGCCCTGGCAGCCGCCCGGACCCCTCCCATCCCTGGGCACCCCTGGGTGCTGGCAGAGCCCAGCGGCACACGCGGTTGCCGGCGCGGCTGCAGGAGGATGCACAAGGAGCGGGGTCGGGTCGGGTCCGCGCACTCCCCGCCAGCCCCAAAACCCCCTCACAACTGCGTCGAGCTGGGGCTTGGGGTGAGAGGGAGCAGAGCCGCTGTCCCCGCGGGGATACGGCTGCCACGGAGAGGAGAAGCCAAGGACAGGGCGCAGGGGTGCTGCTGGGGCAGGGGGCTGCCCCGGGGCATGGGAACCCCCTGGAGCTGCAAAGGTGCGGGACAGGTTTGCAGGCAGGTTTGCAGGCAGGTTTGCAGGCAGGGCAGGGGGTTGCAGAAGGGGCCGCTGCGGGGGGTGGGTGCACCTACCGCTGGGTGAGAGCTGCTTCGGGACACATCGTCCATGGTTGTCCTCCTGGAAGGGCGGCAGGCAGGGGCCGCAGGCGCCCGACCCCGGCGGGCAGAACTCCCGGCGCTGCAGGGCACAGTCCAGGCTCCGAGGACACGACGCTGCTGCGGGGACGGGAGAAAACAGGTCAGGAGGAGAAGAGGGGTCAAACGCTCCCCCGGGTCTCTCCGTGGCTGCGTGGCGTGGGACCCAGCCACCCTGGGCAGCTCCTGCTGCAGTTAATGGGTGCAGATGTGCTTCACCGGAGCTGCCCCTCGCCTCCCTTTGCCTTCACAAAGCCATTACTGACTGCAATTTAAGTACGGGCTCTAAGGACCTGGGAGTTGGACTCGATGATCTTTATGGGTCCCTTCCAACTCAAGATATGCTATGATTTTATGACCTGCGCAAGGCTGTTTGCTGCCTGCAGGCAAGAGCAGGCAGTGCCCATCCTCCTGCATGGGATGCCCCAAGCCCCAGGGTGCTGCCGTTTCCTGGGACACCCCAAGCCCCAGGGTGCCGCCATCCCACAGGACACCGCGAGCCCCAGGGTGTCACCATCCCGCGGGACGCCCCAAGCCCCAGGGTGCTGCAGGGCATCCTGAATCCCACAGAGCTGGCAGCGACGAGGGTCTCCAGCAGCCGCCTGCACCATGCAGGCAGTGGCCGAGCAGGCTGGCAGCTGAAATCCAAACCACACAAACCGATGCTTGTGTGGTTGCTGTCAAACCAAAAAAACCCCAAAGCAACCCCCTGCAGAGCCTCAGCTCAGCCGTGACAGGACATCACAGGCAGCTTTGGTTTCCATCCCTTTGACATTGTGACAGGGAAAAATGGAGGGACCCAGCCCTCCCCCGGTGACATACCGCGGCCCAAACCTCCCTCATGGCTTTACGGGGCATCCCGTTTCCATGTCGGACCCGGGGACCCCTCCGGTACCTGGGGCAGGCACAAGCCCCACGCTCCAACCTCAGCCGGACTCACCGTACTCGTGATGCCGTGGCAGCCTGCCATGGCCAGGAGCAGCCCCGGTCCTCCCCCAGCCTGGCTCAAGCCAGTGGGACCTCATGGGGGGACACAAAGTCCCCAGGTCCTAAGCAAAGCCGAGCTGTGAGACTAGGTGAGGGTGGCAAATGGTGTGTGGCGATAGAGAGAGGAACCGTGACCAGCTGGGACAGGGACACGCAGGGCCAGCACACAGGTCCCACCTGCACTGGCTTTCAGTGACAGCAGCAGGAGCCGCTGCTGGGGATGGTGACACTGCTGGCACTGCCGCGGCACGAACACGGACGTCCCTCCCTCAGGAGCTGGGGGCAGTGAGGAGCTGGGCACCGCTCAGCGTGTCCATGTCCTGGGCTGGCACAGCTGGATGGGGGGTGCACAGCTGGATGGGGGGTGCGCACACCTGCCCTAGCCCTGCTCTTCACCTTGCCGTGCGTGGCCATGCCCACACCTTTCCCACCGGCAGCAGCAGGCAGGAGAGCACCGCTGCGGGGCCCTCACCGGGAGCAGAGCCAGGCCTGGCCGCCCCCAGCCTGGCGATGAGTCACGGCAGGAGCCGGCTCCCAGCACCATCCCACGCTCCCTGAGCCGTCCCCGGCCGCCCACGCCGAAACCGCGGGCAAAGCACCCGCCGTCTGCCTGTCCCCATGCCCTGAGGGATGGCAGCACCGGGGACAGCCCCGGCGCAGCACAGCACCGAGCACCCCATGAGAAGGGGCACCCCAACTTTGGGGGCTTTCCCGAGCATCCCCATCCCTGCAGCACACCGAGGGTGAGGGGTGCAGCCGCTGCCATGCCCTGGCACGGCACGGTGGAGAGTCCCGGCGCAGGATGGAGCCACCAGGACACAAAGCTCCAGGGCCGCTGTGGCAGCTCTGCTCCCCCAGCAAGGGTGCAGGTGCCGAGCGGGATGCCACCCCAAAGCAACAAGCGTGGGATGCCAAGCGGGATGCCACCCGCAACAAATCCCCTTTTGCACGGCCCCATTTCACCATTAAACTGCTCACCGGAGGGTGCAACCGCTACCAATGGCCCCCAGACTGCGCCCGGACCCCTCCCCACTGCACCCCACGGGGCAGTGCATTCATCACCCCCCGGCCGACAGTGCCAAAGGAGGGCAGAGCTGCCTTCGGTGCAGCGGTTTCTCGTGCGGGCAGGGTTTTCTCTGCAATTGGGGTTGGCTGAACCCCGTCCCGGGTACAGCGGCCTGGAGGGGATTCGCTTGGGGTGGGGGGCAGAGACCCCCGTGCCCGCAGGAGCCGGGTTTGCTCCCTGGGGACGGTGCGGGGCTCAGCCAGGCGGCTGGGGGAGAATTCATGCTTAACAGCAAAATAATCGGGTGTTTAAGTACAGAAATTGGACTCGGCCGCCTGCTTCGCCTGCCCCGGGCTCACTCTCAAGGCCGCTTTGTTTAAAAATCACAAAATGGCCACAAACCACAGCCGCTCAGGGGCAGGAGGAGGTTTCGGTACCGTGCGGCCCCAGGGGTGGGGACATGCCACATCCCCGCGGGGCGCTGGGGGACACACCGGCGACGCCCGCCTGTGCCACTGACCCATGTGCCCCCAAAACAGGCGCTGCCGAAAGCGGTTCACTGGCAGGAGGAAACCACCCCGGCGCGGGCCGCCCGGCACTTGTGGCCACCAGCACCAGGAGCCTCCAGCGGGACCCTCGGAGCCACCTTGGAGCAGCGGGAGGGGCGGGGGGAGCCAGCCCCAAGCCAGAGCCCAGCAACTGGTTAAATAAACCCCAGCCTGGAATATATAAAAGGTCGTTATCTCTGTTTGAGGAACGAGCTGTGCTTGCCCAGCTGTCACGGGCTGGGATTAGGAGCGAGACAGGCGGGCACTGATCTAATTAAGCTCCCCATGTGTAATCAATCGGTGGTTAGCGAGCAGATATCAGTGCATGGGCACCCTGAAGAGCACCCACAATGCAGGGTGCCCGCTGCACCCCTCCAAATGCCGTAGGGTCCGGCAGCGTCTCGCCGTGGCTGGGCAGGGCACGGAGCTGCTGGCAGCCACGGCCCTGGGTGAAGCTGTTTTTTGACACTCGTGCCAAAACATACAGGTGAAAAGAAAAACCAAACCAGTAACACCAGGAGGATGTCCGGGTGGCCGGGAAGGCAGGAACTGCCCCCACTGTGTCACTGCCGCAGATAGAGAGATAAAAGTTAACGTAAGAGGGTAATTAATTAGCACTGAGCACTGGTCTGAGTGCTTATGCTCCCTGCACTGGCAACGCCAACGCCCGGCCTCCTGGCTGACGGGGCCCCAGCGCCAGCGGCCTGAGCTGGCAGAGCCCATCGGGCGTCAGCCGCGGCGGACGAGCGGGCACAGAGCTCACACAGGCCACACAGGGCCGCGGGGTCCAGCCCCGCACAGCAGCAAGGGCACAGGCAGGGGGGGATATCGGGGTGCCCGCCGAACAGGGGTGCAGGTCTCCACTCCCACGTTGAGCCTCCACACGCTGGTGCACGGCTGCGGCCGGAGGGATGGCTGCGGCCAGAAGGATGGCTGTGGCCAAGGGCATGGCGGAGCAGCGGCAGCGGCGGCAGTCCAGGCCCCATGGCGGCGTGGCGTCTGCCAGCTCCACTCCAAGGTCACTCCCTCCTCCTCCTCCTCCTCCAGCCAGGTGACGTGGGACCTGCTGCGGGACCTGCCTGCAGCCTGCCTGCAGCCTGCCTGCAGCCTGCCTGCTCTCCCAGCGCTTCCGCTGTGAGCTGGCACCGTCTGGGGCTCTCCTCCGGGCTCTGCAAATTGCTCCTGGCTCTGAAGGGCTGGAGCCAGCCCCGGGCAGGCAGGCAGGCAGGCAGGCGGGCAGGCGGGCAGATGGGTGGGCAGGCAGGCGGGCGTGCTGCCCCACACCGCACCCCAGCCCATGAGGTCTCGCTTCCCTCTGCCCCGCAGCCTCCCCAGGGCAGGGGCCGATGCTCCTGCCCAGCAGCAGGCAGGAGCAGGGGGGGGCTGAGACACCCGAAAACCCCAGCCCCACTCCCCCCGAGCCCAGGGACGTGGCCCCCGGGGTCAGCGGGGTGGTCACCACCTCTGCTGCCAGCGGCCACCATAATACAGCAAAAGCCAGGCTGGATGCATGGGGTCGCCCGGGCGGGTGCCCCAGCCCTGGCACTGCTCCCGCTGCAGACACCGACCGCGGGTGACACACACCGATGATGGAACCGACACCGTGCCAGTGGCCCTGAGCCCTGCTGGGCTCCCTGACCCCGCTGCATCCCCCCTGCTCTGCTGCTTTGCACCTGAAAGCAGGCGGAGAGGAGCCGGGCTTCAGGCACGGCCGTACCCCCGGGAGCGATGCCCCCTCCCCGGGCACAGCCGCTGGCACCACGGCCCCGGCCAGCACGGCTCTGCCACCGCTCCAGCAGCCCCTGCGGGAGCCCTGCCGCTGCCTGCAGCCGCTCACGTCACCGCCGTGCTCCTGCCCCCGAAAATGCAGCAGACGGAGACCCCTCCCGCGCGTGGAGGCAGCAGAGCGGGGCTCCCGGCAAACCGGGAGCAGGGGGACACTGGCCACGTCACACCGCTCCTGGGGATGGAGGACGTGGCACGGTCGCGGCCACGCAGCCTGGCCCCCCCCCGCCACCCCCTCCTGCAGCAGCACCGGCACGTGCCGGCCCACCGGAGAGCACTTTGCGGCTGAAAGTGCTTGTTTGCTTTTTGCTTCGGCAGCTTTGTCCAGGCCAAGGCCACGCGTCACCAGACTTCCCATCCCCGAGGCCACCCAGGGCTCGCGGCCCAGCTTCCAGCTTTCCCGGTTCAGCCAGGCGGGCGCCGAGGTCCGGCCCAGCAGCTTTTGTCACGGCCAAGGGACAGTGCCAGCAGCCCTGCGCTGCAGGCTGGGGACAGGGGTGTCCCCGCAGGGACCCCCGGCAGCATGCCCCCTGCCTGCCCTGCCTGCGCAGCAGACACCTCGGCTGCACCGTGCTCCCACCGCAGGGACGGTCTCGCCGGCAGCGTCCCCACCCAGGAATGATGGAAAATGCCACCATGGGCAGTCACCTGGCTGAAATGCCACTGCTGGCTGCTTTCGAGCCACCACCCCCAGCGGGCTGCCCGCAGCGGAGCCCTGGTGTACAGGCAGCACGGGCAGCGCGGTGTGCACCCAGCGCCGGGAAGAGACGGAGCGAGTGCGGGGCGGGCAGGGGCCTGCAGAGGCAGCGGGGGTGCATGGTGGAGGAGACGGGAGCCTTGCCGAGGGCAGCTGCCTGCTGCAGCCCTGAGGCCATCACGATGGGCTCCCAGAGTCTTGTCCCCCTCTAGGTTCAATGCCAAGGGGGAAACAGAGGGCGAGGAGGGGCTGAGCCAGGCTTCCCCAGAGGTGGGGGGATGCCAAACCCTCGGCAACCCTGAACACTCCACCTCCCCAGCTGCCGGTGTTACCCCAGAGCCCGTCCCCGCTCTAGAGCAGACCTCGTCTACAGGCACCCCAAAATCTCAAGCTGCTCCTGCGATTCGGGGCTGGGGAAAGGGGGAGCACCAGGCAGCCTCCCTCTGCCAGGCCGAGGGAGCAGGATTGTGGGTCATTGCTACTCAAACCCCTTAACCAGCCAGAAAAATCCCTGTTCCCCGCTCTGGCAACCTGCCTGGCGCACCAGGGGAAGAGCAGCTGGATTGATGGGCGCTGCAGGAAGGGGAGACGGCACCCGGACGGATGGAAATGGCTCTGGCAAACCGCAGCTCCAGACCCTGGCAGGGACCAGGCAGAGCCGGGAGGCGGCAGAGGATGCGGCCCCCTCGCTGGCGGCAGGTGAGGGGGGCACCGAGCCGAGCGAGACCCCCCGGTCCCCCAGCCCAGCCATCTCTGGGCGCTGGCGGCTCCGGCCTCGGCTCGGCCTCCGGCACCTTCCAGCTGCTCAGGGCAGCTCCGGCCCCGCAGAGGCTGCGCCGCCACCGGGAACGGGACATGCTGCATCCCCTGCCATGCCAGGGTGACCCCGCAGCTCCAGGGCTGTCTCCAGCCCCAAGTGCTTTGGCTCAGATAGTCAGAAAGAGAAGAAATAATTAAAAAAAAAAAAAAAAAAGAAAAAGGAAAACCAGATGCCATGTGCCATTTCCCTGGTTCTGCCTGCCCAAACCTGCCGCTGGCTCTGCATCAGCGGCCCTGGCTCGGCTGGGTGTGCGCCCACCCGTACCGGGGACCCAGGGCTGTCCCCAATGCCACCCCATGCCAAAAAGCACCTCGCTCTTCTTCGCAGCTCGAACCACCCACTGTTGGTCTTGTTTATCAGGTTTTGCTCAAGCAAATACCAATGGGCTTCGTAGCTGCCCGGAGCTCACCGGGGCTGGGGCGAGGGCAGGGGTTGGGGTTTTTTAAATTCCTTTTTTACAGGCTGGGCTCTGAGGTTTGGCGCGGTGCGACGGGCGAAACAGCCAGCGGTCAGGGCCACGGTGCAGGGCGCTGCCGCGAGCGGGGTAGCGGGGCCGGCCCCGTGCGAGCACGGCGTGCTAATGCTGGGTGTGCTAATGCTGGGCGCGCAGCACGGCGGCTCCCTCCTCGCATCCCCACGGTGCTCTGGGACACCCCGATGCACAGCGCGGCGCAGTGCCGGACCCTCACTGGGCCGGCACCACAGGGGATGGGCAGTCCTGGCACCACTGCTGTGGCTGCACCGGGGCGGGCTGCGCCCTGCGGTGCAGGGGGTTTTACAGCTCTGCTCTGAGCACGTACCCACCTCGAGCAGCCTCGAGGGAAGGGCTCGGGTCCAGCTCTCTCCTGACACTGGCCGGGCACCGACCGATCAGCATGGCAGCACCCACAGAGCCTGGCTTGCCAGGGCGCCCGCCTGCCCGCTGAGCCGTGGCAGAGCAGAGCCACGGCCACTGGCGAGCTCCCCCTGCAGACCCGTCGCTGCCGGTGGGGAGGCGAGAGGGGCGAGCTCACGTCCCCCAGCCGAGCACCCAAGGAGCTGCCAGGCCAAGGGCCAGCACGGCCACACTCAGATGGCCACAGCTCAGCCATCTGCGAGCAGCCGCGCACTCCTGCACGCTCCCACTGCCGGGCTGGAAATAAAACCCCGGAGTGGCAGCTCCCCGGCGAAGCACTGCTGCACCCACCGGGGCCAGATGCTCTTTGGCAAAGCCAAAGCCCTCCCACACCTCGCTGCCGTCCCACGCTGCCGGGAGACATTTTGCAGCCTTTGGTAAAGATGCTCCAGCACGATTTTGCTGATTAAACACCCTCGGGCAGCTTGGAGGCAGCAGCAGCAGCAGCACAGGCGGCTTTGCTTGGCGTGGAGAGTCTGTCCGTCCTGCTCCCGCTGTCTGACCCACGCCCGGCACTGGCCTCGGTGCTCCCACCAGCTGGTCACCCTGAAATGGGGGTTTGGGGACACGGCCACTTATCGGCAGGTCCTGGGGGCTACAGGGGCCGACCCTTATGGCTTTCCAACGGCTCACGAGCGGGGACCCCCGGCCGGGCAGCCTGTGTCCGGCGGACATGCAAGGCAGGAGGTAGGCGGAAAAGCAGGGGCCGCATCACCCCACCCTGCCCGGGCTGCGCCCGCGGCTGCACCCACGCTGACTCAGCCGCCACCGGCAATAAAAACCTGCAGGACATCGTGCCCGCTGGGCAGAGAGCCCAGCAAATGGGGGCCCATGGGATGCAGAGCTGCATCCCGGGGCTCCTGGAAAGGGCTGCAGACAGTGCCAAAACAGCTGGACCCAGAGATTTCTTTTGGGCTTTATCCCCTGCGGCTCAGAGAAACTGTCTCCTTTCCAGCCAGGAAGCCAGGAATTATGGCCGCAGGATGGGTCACGTTACCGGCAGCTTACCGGGCCGCCCTCTCTGCCGGCTTACCCGGCGGCTGGGAAATAATTCCCGACAGATGCGAGACGATGAGCTCCCCGAGGCAAAGCCGCTCCTCCCGCATGCAAGAGCCACGGGCTCCCCAGGAGCGCTCCTCGGCTGATCCCCGGCCGAGCCCAGGCACCACCCATGGGTGCTACAGGTGCACACGAGCGCGGCGCCTTCCCCACCTTTTGCCCTCCACCTCTATCGCCATCTCCTTTCTGCAAGAAGGGAACAGGGGCCAGGAGCCTGGGGGGCCCCTGTGCCACGGCGAGCCAGGGTCCCCGCCAGCTGACGTGTCACCTCTCGTGTCACCCACGAAACGATGGGTTCCCCCCACCAAAGAGCAAACCTCCCTCCTGCAAAGGCTTTGCCCCCCTCCAACCCTGCAGGAGAGACCCCAGCAACACGCCACTGGGTGCACTGGTTAGGGCGGGCAGCTGCCAGACCGCGGTGCTCCGGGATGGGAAGCGGCAGGGACGGGGACCTGCTCCGGCTGCGCTTCCTTCCTCCAATTCAAAGCGCACTCCAGGCACTTAACGGCCAGTTTCTTCCCGTTGCAATTAGCGTTAGCTCATGAAGCAGCTAATTACAGGCCTGCTGCCGCCATTCAGTGCTCTGGTCACCCCTGCGGCAGCGGCGGTCAGCAAAGCCCAGACACGGGAGGGAGATGCCCTGGCACTGGCAGCAGCGCTGGGGCTGTGCCCGGGGCTTTTGGGGGGCAGCCACTGCACCCATCGGGGACCAGACCCAGAGCCGCCCGTGGGGACGAAGCACAAGGGCACCATGTTTATGGGATTAATGCAGGGATGAGACCGATGGCAGCTCCTGTCCCCAGTGCCCGGGGACCCAGTGCCTTGCGCCTGGGGAGAGGCCACCCCGTGACCCCTCCTGTCCCTGGCACCCCCATCACCATTCCTATCCACATCCCCGTCACCCCTCTTGTCCCCAGCCCCCTCCCATCAACCTTCCTGTCCCCAGTGTCCCCATATCTCTCCTGTCCCCAGCACACTGGCCACCCCATGACCCCCCCTGTCCCCATCGCCCCTGCCACCCTGTCACCCCTCCTGTCCCTGGCACCCCTGTGACCCTGTCACCCCTCCTGTCCCCAACATCCCCATCACCCCTCTAGTCCCCAGCACCATCAGCCTCCCTGTCACCAGTGTCCCTATCACGCTGTCACTCCTCCTGTCTCCAGCATCCGCATAACCCCCCCGTCCCCAGCGCCCCACTGTACGCAGAGCTAAGCCGATTGCCTCCCTTAATACCCCCGTGGCCCAGAAGAGCCGTTTCAGGCAAACATCCTGGACTCGTCTTCCCCTTCATGCTGCGGGAAGGGCCTGGGCGCCCCTGGGGAGCGGGGGGTCCCTGGGGAGGGGGGCGGCTCTGCGGGGCCACGGCAGCCCCAGCGAGCCCCCTCCAGGCAGTGCAGCCCTGGGGTTCGGCCAGGGTCCTGCTCCAGACCCTCGAGACCACCTGCAGACCCCAAACCTGTGCCCGGAGCTGCCAGGGAAATTGCGGATCCCTGCACAGCGTAACCGCAGCATCTCCCAGGCTCCGGGACCGCGGTCTCGCCACCCCGCGCTCCAGCTCTCCCTGCACCCGCACCCACAGGGTGGGCACACAGGGGTTTGTGGGTCCCCAGCAAGCTGCAGCGAAAGGAGAGGAGGGATTTGCACCACGTCTCTTCCATAAACCACAAACTCTTCCTTGATGCTGACCGCGTCGGGAACTGGGATCATGGAGATGGGGGGCATCTTTCCATCCGTTCCCCCTCCCCACGCCTGCGGACGGAGCCCTGCCCAGGTCCCTGGCGCAGGTGCCAACCCGCGGAGCCCAGTGGGATCCCCATGCCCCACGTCCCCAGCTCCCCCCACACCTTGCCTACGCACGAGGGCTCATTTCTCACGGTGGGAGCCAGCCGAGCAAATGTAACCCCAGAGAACCTGGGGGGGAACGTTATCTCCCAGAATAAAATTGCACAGAAAATTAAACGTGTGAGCAGCACGCAGCTCCCGGGGCAGCGGCACCCCAGCTGCCGCGCGGGAAACGCTCAGTCCGCACCGGCGTGGCAGAGGAGACCCCGACGTGCAGCCGCGGCGGGGCTCGAAGGGATGGGGTGGCTGCACGCCACTGAGCGGGACCATTGCCCACCATTGCCCACCGCTACCAGGGGGATGCAGACGACCTTCTCTGTGTCTCAAGAAAAAGCTAGGGCTGGAAATACTTGCTTTCTGCATGCTGACCTGTGCGATGTCGGGGGGCTCAGAGACCACCCCCTGCTCGCCCGCCGGCAGAGCCCTGGGAAGCTGGGCAGGGCAGCCAGGCCCTTGCAAGCGCCACG
Organism: Nipponia nippon; assembly: GCF_047370975.1. NCBI lineage: Eukaryota > Metazoa > Chordata > Aves > Pelecaniformes > Threskiornithidae > Nipponia > Nipponia nippon. The sequence goes on from NW_028262332.1 coordinate 505,593, forward strand.
GGCGCAGCACCAGGCACTGCTGCGATGCTCCAAGAGCTGCCCCAGCTGCAGCGGTCAGGATGACGACGGTCCTCGGGGACAGGCCGCTGCGCCCCGACCCCGCCACGGCTCCCTCCCCAGCGCGGTGATTGCAAAGCAGGCAAACTAAAAGCCAAGAGATGGACGATCCCACTGCTGGCTGAGCCGTGAGGACTTCATAAAGGATGGCTCCTGCCTTGCTGTGCCCAGCTCTGGACCTTGGGAAGGCCCCGTGCCACCACAGCGCTGGGGCAGCTGGTATCAGCTGGTATCAGCACCGGAATCCGTGCTCCCACCTGCATCCCTGAGGAGCGGCACGAGGAGCAAAGGCAGCGAGGAGCCGGCAGTTCACCCGTGGCCAAATGGGTCACTTGGACTAGAAAGGACCACTCGTTCTTTGCTGAACAGCTTCTCCGGGTGTTCCTGATGCAAAGCGCTGGCTGCGGCAGCGGGGCTGGGGTTTTCACGGTTATTAAAAAAAGAGGTTCTCGCCCATCATCCCATTTGGAAAACCCTTTTTTGTTTATAATAATAATAATAGATGAAATTTGGCAACCAAATTACTCGAGAAGAGGTGAGAAGTCTGGCTCTCACTAACGCTCCAGGAAATGCTGCCAGCAAACAGGCGAGGAAGCGTTTCTGCCTGAAGCTGCGTGCGCTGGATAGAGACGGGGGGGAAAAAAAGACAACTAAGGAGCATCAACCGAAACTAAACCACCGGCTGCACCACCGCCAAAGCCAGCTCCTGCCCTTCCTCCAGCTGGGATCAAGCCCTCGGCAAGACGAGGATGTCACCGTGCCATGTGCCGCTGCGTCCCGGGAGATGGCATCTATTGCAGAGGCCTCTGGGTCGCAGCACCGGCAGATGAAGGTGAGGAGGAAGAGACGCCAGCCCCCATTTGAGGAAGCTTTGCTGAAGCCGCAGAGGCAGGAGGACGCGGGCATGGTGGTCCGGGACCTTCTCCCCCAGCTCTGGAGCCAGCTTCACTGGCATGCCCCGGAGTGGGAGCTGCCCCTGGCCCTGCCACCTCCACCTTGCAGCCATCCCCAGAGAAAGCCCAGCTCTGCCCCATCCACCCGCGAAGGGAAATTATAAACCAGAAAGAAACGGCTAAGGTTTCCCCTGTCCTGCTGCGCTCGGCGAGGAAGGCTGCGGGGACAGGACAGTGACTCCTTTCCCTGCCCAGCCATCCCGGGGATGCTCCTCCAGGCACCCCAGCCATCCCCGGGGACGCTCCTCCAGGCACCTCAGCCATCCCCAGGAGAAACCAGCCCAGAGCTCCCCACTGCCACGTGCCTCACAAACCTGACCTCCCGGCAGCGGGATGCTGCCATCAGCATTTCCAGGCAGTATGACAACATGATTGGAAACATGGCAAAGAAACTGTCCCCAGCCTTCGCTTGGGGGAAAGAGGTCGAGCCGTCCATCCCAACCCCGCTTGTGCCAAGAGCGTGCGATGACCCAGCCGCTGGAGCCGGCTGCCGCCGGTGGAGCGAGGCCCCTCGCACTTGCCTCGTCTCCGGCAGCCCCCCGGGGCTGGGAAGGGGAAACTCTGCTACCTCCCCGCCATGACAGCCCACAGGCACAGCCGCCCCGAGCAGCCCCTCGATGGGTCCCTTCCCAGCAGCACCTCCAGGCCACCTTATCCCACCCCAACCCCTTAAATTCGGAGGCAGCGGAGATTATGCTGGATCACCGGTGGCTGCATCAGAGCCACCCGGCTCTCCCTCCTCCCGTCGCAGCCTGTGTCACCGGTACCCCTGGCCGGGCCACCCTGGCCTCGACACATGGGAAGAGAGAGAGCACGGGAGCATCCCCACCTCCACCTGCAGCCCCCCAGCACGGAAGGACCCAGATGTTTTGAACAGCTGGGAGATTTAAAAAAACCCCGCACCTTCCCACCCTCCCACAGAGCAGGCAGGAGCGTGGCGAGGCCGCACCGTCCTCGGCTGACGGCAGGCTGCCTGCCTGGCGTCCGCCCCTCCGGCGAGCCGGAGCAGGGAAAACAACATCGGATCCGCAAACAATGCTGGGAGCGCGGAGGCGCTGCCCGGCTCCTGCGGCCAGCGAGGCGGAAAGCACCTGCCCGCAGACAGGCCGTCCCGCAGGCAGGGACACCGCACCTCCAGCCGGCGCGGGCAGGGGTGGGCAGCCCCCAGGTTTCCCCGCAGGCAGCAACGCGTGGGGCCGGTTGGGGTTTTGGGAGGGGTTGGTGCTTATGCCCATCACGGCCCTGCGCACCCTGGCAGCGGGCACAGAGCGAGGGGACGCGGCGCGTGTCCAGGGCCAGACCCGCCGGGAGGGGAACTGCACTCACCGAGAGCCCAAAACTAAAAAAAAAAAAGAAACAAACCCAAACCCTAAACCCCCAAAACAACCCTTAAGGAAACAAAAAGAAGGCCAAAGGCGGTGCTGCTGGGAGGGAACCGAAAGCCACGCGTTTCTTCTGCCCCAGGAGAGAGGAGAAACGCCTCTGTCACCGATTCGGCCCCGTGGGGCGACGCTGCTGCTGCTGCTGCTGCTGCTCCCCTCGAGGAGCGGCTCCGGGCGGGCGAGCGAACGGGGCGCTCCGGCTCCCTGAGACGGCTCAGTCACCACAGCAGCTTTAGTTGTTTGTTTTCAGGTTTTATTTTGGGTTTTTTATTTTTTTAAATTTTTTTCCCCAGTAAAGGTGCTTCACGAGGGCCGCTCCCACAAGCCCGTGCTCCCTCCCCGCTCCAGGATCAGGCCCCACACCCGTGGGTGCCTCAGCCACCCCACACCGCTGCCGGGGACCAGCCCTGCGCCGCTGCCGCCCGCTGCCAGGGCCCCTGCCTGCTGCAGGCAGGAGGGCGATGGCGCTGCGCTGCCCGTCCCCGGGGAGCGCTGCGGGGCCTGGCTGGGGTGGGAAAAACCCTTTTGGGGGTGCGTGGGTGGGTGGGGAGCCCACGGGCCCTTTCCCACCTTGCCGTGGGGATGCAGGGGAAGGATGCTGAGAGGCCCCTAACCCACGGCAGCTTTCCCGGTGGGGTGAGGGGTGTCCACGGGAACCACGGTGCGGGGAAGGACCCGCTGCCCCCTCCCACGCCTGAGCACCCACGGATGCTGAGCCCGGGTGGGGCGCGGGGGGACACACAGACACGGAGATGCACTCACCGGCACGGGCGAGGCGGCAGGCCCCGAGGGCGGCGAGCAGAAGCAGCAGGGCTCCGCGGCGGGCGGCAGAGCCCCGGGCCGCCACCATCCTCCACGGACGCGGGCGGGCGTGGGGGCCGCGGCGGCTGCGGGCGGTGGCGGGAGAGGCGGGGCGGGGGGGGGACCGGCGAGGGGGGCGGGGCCCACCCGAGGGGCGGAGCCCCTCGGGTGGGCCACGCCCCCCTCGCCGGTCCCCGCCCCGCCCCTCCTGCAGCATCTCGGAGCCTTCATCCCCGCATCATCCCAGCGGGACCATCGAACCTCGTAGCCAATAAATGCAACCTGCGAGCCCGGAGGTTGAGGACGCTCCGCTGCTTCTGCCCCAGCTCCAGCACCAGAGGTCAGGGCGAGGCCGGTGGATGGTGGGGTCCGGTCGCAACAGGGGACGAGGGGCTGGGAAATCCCGCGTGGGGGTCAGGTTGCTGCTGGGGCAAGGCCCGGGTTGATGGCAAGAGCCGTCACCTCCCTGCTTGCCAGGCAGCTGCGGCACCCGGCTGCGAGAGCTGAGTTTGTCAGAGCTCAGCTGCAGCCCCCGGCCTCGGATAGAGCTGTGCACGGCTGAAACACCCCCTCCCTTCCCGGTCACCCCAGATCCCCCCGGGGTGAGCTCCCTCCCGATCCCTCCTCACACACATTGGGTCAGGCTCATGTCTCCGGGGTTTGATTTCCAGGGTCGCCCTCGAAGCACGAACGTCCCAGCTGGCTGCAGGACAGCGGGTGCACGGTGGAGATGTGCCTTGGCAGCCACCAGCCCCAAGAATGCCCCACGGACACCCCAGTCATGCCGACGGCTGTGTCCGGCGGGGGTCCCATGTTAGTGTCCCCAGCGTCCCCGAGCACTGCAGAGCTGCTCGGGGCTGCACGAGGGTTTCCCCCATGGAAGCAGGGGCTACTGAGACAGGCAGCTTTGCAAAACCCAGGCATCCGATCTCCAGCCCCGTGCTCTGGGCACAGACCCGAGACCTTGGCACGAGCAAGATGAAGTGATGCTCGACGGGACCCGCTGTCCGCGATCCCGCTGGCCGACATGTGCTGCCATTTCAGTCCCTAATTCTCGGTGGAGGGATTCCCACAGCCGGCGCCCCGCCACACGGCTGGGCTTGGCCCCAGCCGACGGTGCTCACGGTGGGAGCCCCGTTAGAGCGTCAGCGGTGCCCTGGCAGGCTGTCAGCCGGCTCCGTGGCTTTCCAAGGTTTGCCGAGAGTGAGCGGCCGGGGGTGCGGCATGCCGGGGACGCGGGGCTGGGCTTTGGCAGGGGCTGCCGCCTGCCCACAGCTCTCGCTGCCACCAAGCCTGGGCAGGAAGGTGCAGGCAGAGATGGGTGACAACATGGCATGCGGCTGGCTGTGGGGACAACTCTCCTTGGAGCCTTGTCATCTGCCTCCAGCAGAATAGATATCTCTTAAAATTTTCTTTCTTCCATAATTTCCTTGGCCTTTCGCTCCTGCCAGCCATCTGGAAAAGCCTGGGGTTTTACTTCCAAAGGAAAGACCCTGCGTTTCCTTTGCTCTCTAATTTGCAGGAGCTCTGTGCTCATCAATTGCTTCTCAGTTTTAACACGCACCTCTGGGACCGGCAAGGCACCGGGTGATGGTGCTGGGAGAACTGAGGCAAGAGCCCACGCCTGGGCCAGGAACCACAGCTTTAACCTGCTGCTTTTTTCCCTGCAGGAAGGTGGAGTTGGAGGGTTACTGGGACAGATATTGGTCCAAACCAAAGGGTTACTGGGACAAACTGGTCCCATTTATGCTGATACAAATCCCTAATAAACTCAGTGATTTCAATACGCTCTGAAAGAGCCAAGCTCCTCTTCTGCCCTGTGTTGTCCCTGTCACCAAGTGACAGAGACGCCAACCTCAGCCGGTGGGCAAAGTCCCCTCCAGGTCCTGTCCCCGTGTGCCACCAGACCCAGCACCTCTGGCTGCACCACTGGGGCTCCCGGCCGCGGGTGCCCTCATGCAGCCTGACGGGGCCATGGCATGGCCAGGGCTTGGCACCTCCAGGGCAGGGTCCGGCCGGGACCCTTTGCCCACGGGGCCGGGGCGGGTCCCTGGGCACCACAGCCGACCTGGCCCTGCTGGGGCTGTGCCCCCTCGATGGGTTGGTTGGCACTTCTGCCCCACCACAGGCACTCCAGAGCCCCAGAGCTGCTGGGGGTTCCCCCTCTCGGTGCCGGGGCCGGGGGCTGGCTTCTGGTGGGGTGAGGACACGGGGACCAGATCTGCAGCGGTGAGGAGTTTGAAGCTGACCCGGACCCCAGCTCCACAGCATGGTTGTGGCCAGGAGCAACCAAAAGTAACCCATGGCAAATGGCTGGGGACCAGCAATGGGTCTGTGCAGAGGCAGACCCAGCAAGCGCCGGGACAGCACAGGAGCGGGCGAGGGGGTCTGTGGGGGAGGCAGGTGAGGATGGTGGTGCAACTGCTTCCCCATGTCCACGTCGAGCCTGCGGCCACCCAGCCAGGTGACAGCAGTGGGAGCAAATGGGAGGTAACTGGGGGGCACTGGTGTGTGTCCAGGGGAGTCTATAAGTCCTGGCAAGGCGGGGAGGAGATCCCTGCCCTGTGCTGCCTACTGGTACAGGGGATGTCTGAGAGCCCGAAGTGGCTCTGTGAGGATCCCAGCACTCCCCAGCACCGCACCCAGCAGTGGGGCAGGGTCACCATCTCTATTTGGGAGCAAGAGGCAGGGGGGAGGCAGAGGGGGCCACGGGAGCCAGCCCCGAGCACGGCAGGGCTGGGGGCTGTGGGGCGGGGAGCTGAGCTGGATCCTCCAGCCCTGACCCATCGGGGTGAGCGGGGCTGGTGGCAAGGTGGGAAGGCAGAGGGGGACCCGCTGAAGCCAGGCCATCCCCACCCTCGGGGTCTGCAAGACCCAACTGGATGAAAGCCTGAGTAACCTGGGTCTTGCTGGGGCAAGGGGTTGGACTACAGCCCTCCAAAGGTCCCTTCCAGCCCGAGGTATCCCAGGATGCCCTGATCCCATTCCCCATCTCCGGAGCAGTGCTTGCTGCTCGCCACAAGCCCAGCCCCAGCTCCAAGGCTCTGGCCCGTTGCAGATGGCTGCTGGCCCCCAGTCTCCCAAAACGCAGGCTGAGGCCACATCTCTTGCTAGTGCCAAGTTTCAGATTTTAGAATTTACTTTGCAGAAAGAAAAAAAAAGAAAAAAGTGGCTTTTCTGGCCTTTATCTGGTGCTCAGCCTCTCCCCAGAATGGCGCTTCAGGCTGGGGGGCACTTTTGGGCTGCTTTTGGACAGTTGTACTGGGAGTCCCTGTGCCCAAGGCTCAGGCTGGAGGGTAGGAAGACGCTGGGGGCTTGCTTGAGAGATTTAGTGATGCTTCTCCAGACCCCGACGCTGCCCACTCCAAGGTGGGCAAATACCCAGGGATGAATTAATTCTCCACCTGCAACCTGAAGGAGCAAACCTCCCCCACGGGCTGGATGGCTCCTGGCCCAGTCCCTTGCTCCATTTTTGCCAAAGTCAGCTGTTCCTCAAGTCCGAATCGGCAGCAGGAGCAGCTGTTGGACACCTCCTGCCTGGGCGCAGAGCTCTGGCATGGCAGCCCCTCTGGTCTCACCTCCTGACGTCTCCAGCCACGTGGCAGGTCCTCCCATGTCCACCGTATTTTTCTACAGCTGGTTGATCGCCATTCCAGCTCCTGACAGCTCTGGTCCATGCACACAATCAGCACGCATGTGTTACCAGGACGGGAACCAACAACCCCCCGGGGACCCGTGTAGTTCTTTCTATGTTTTATGAAGAACTCAAGAGCTAATGGAGGTGAAGAGCAAGAAGGAGAGGAGCCCTGGGTGAAAGCCATAGTGAATGAGAAGATTTGCCCTGACGCTTACCTGGGAATTAAAGTTTTGACGATTATTTCACCATCACGGTGAAATATGGTGCTCACAGACATCTTCCCATTTTTCCTGAGATCTTCGATCCAGCTGGAGTGGGAAGCTATGGAGATGGCACACCACTTCCCAGCGAGCTGGGGAGAATGGCTCTGCACGGATTAATAGAGAGAGTAACGAGAGACTCGGGGACAGAGCAGGAACCCCCACTCCCTCCTCTGCTCAGGCTGATGACGGGGTGGACAGGCATCTCTTCAGCCAGGCACAACAGCAGTCTGCCGTAAAGAGCTAACCCAGTGCAAGGTCCACTTGGCCAAACGCGGGTACCCTGTGACCCTTCCTAGCCCGCTGGCTGCCCCGCTAAGGCATTCGGGCACCCAAATGCCGCGCCGTCGAACGCCAGGAAGCCTGGGGGACTTTGACTTCCAGCAGGAACTGGGGTCCTTGCAAAAAGAGGCAGGTGGGTTTTGTCTGACCTCTGCGCCCTCCAGGAGACGGTGTCCAAGCAGGGCGTCTTCCCCGTCCTCCACCATGGAAAAGCTCCCTCCAGTGGCGTTACCTTCTCTCCATCAAAATATTCTTTCAGAGGGATTTTTGCTGGGCCTGAAGCATCAACAGAAGTATCAACTCCAGGAGCAAGAAAATGACCTTCATCTTCAGCGCACCTGCGAGAAGGACAAGCTCCACAGGCAGCTCAGAGCTTTCATCCCTGCGCACGGATCCTCAGGGGCAGCAGAGCAAACCCTCCCTTGTCCCCGTCTGCGATGGCCGGTGCCGAGACAACACCGTTAGCTGGGTTTCTCCTCGCCTGCAGCTGAACGGCGTGTTCCTACCGAGGTCTGAGACAGAGCGATGCCCTCAGGTCCTCTGCGAGAGGGCAGGGAGAAGGGGGCGAGAGATTCTCTGCCAGCTTCAGCCCCGCCGATGGTTTCCATGGGGTCAAAGCGAGAGGCTCCAGAGTGATGGAGAGCCCCAACCCAGCTCCTCGGCACTCTGGGGTGCATCCCGCCTGGTCCCAGGGGCTGGATATGGCCCGTCCGCATGGGCGATCCTCATTTTATCCCTAAATCTTTCTTTGCTGTGGGTAAAGCTTCACTCCCTCAGACGCTTTTATGCTCAGATATGGTGATGTAGAGCAGTGCCCTCCAAACTTTTTTGACTGCACACCCTTATCAGTGAAAAACTTTTGAGCATGCACCCCCAATATATGTATATTTATTCATAAATTATATACAGGTACATTATAAAACATACACAGAAATAGACATTTTAAAAGGACAAGATAAAGATTAAATAAACACTAGTTTTAAAATATGATTTTATTTTACTATTTATTTTATTGTATTTATTTTTATTATTTTATTTTATTTATTATTATTTATTTTACTGTTTATTTTATTTTACTGGCACCTCCAGAGCTGCACACCCGACGAAATACCAAAGTAGCTCCAACTGGCGGGAGCAGTCATGAAATCAGGGGTTTCCCTGGCAGTAGGGAGAGCAGAGGGGTGGCCGATAGCGCTGGCTCCCCCTGCCCTGGGGGGGAAGGGACGTGAAATTCCTGTTTTATTTCCAAAGGAGCTGCTGATTTTGTAGATGTCCTAAAAACTGGGCTCCTCAAGTGTCCCTGCCTTATCCGTGCGCTCTGGGAGGACGTGTTGCATGCTCACCCGAGCGGGATAAGGCACGCTGGGTTCCTACTGGGAAATCCTTGGCTCCATCAGGGATGGGGGTGTTTCCAATCACAGGAAACCAGTTCCCATAATTTCTGCTAAGTAGGAGTCTTACAGAGTCTTACTTGTAAAGAAATCCCAACCCAGCATTCAGCCGAGGTCCGAGCACAGTGTCGCTGTGCTGTAGGCGTAGCTTCTTGCGCACACTGAGCAGTGGCCACAGCATCCTTTCACGCCCCTTTATTTACAACCACCAGGTAACACCTTCCCGGCTCCGTGCACTGCCAAGAGCCCCTGAACCCTTCCTGAAGGCATGCCATGAACCAGATTAATCTGCTCTCCCACCCACGCTCCTGCCTTATCGCCCCCAGTTTGCATGAGGAAGCAGCTCTCCATTCCCAGGATTAACTTTGACTCCCGAAACTACAAAGATCAATCCCCTGACAATGGTTTGCCTACTTATACATATTTTATGGCATGAAGGGAAAGACATCCGGCTCTGCAGCGTTTGCAAGTCTAGCCCAGGCAAGATTATCCACCACTTAACAGGAGATGCAAACAGCCGAGCATTGCTGCTGTGCTTTGCGCAGTGTTTCACCTCAGGAAGGGCTCTGCCTAGGAATAAAAGCTCTTTCCAGAAAGCCTGACAAAGCCCTGGTGTAGATAAATGATTAAAAAAGTAAGGCTTAGCAAGGGCATCGTCACATCAGAGGCAGCGCGTGGACAGCCGGTACAGCTTCTCTGCCTGGGCAATACCTATTCCTTAGGAAAAAAGTTCCCAAAATTACTTATTGGGAGAATGCCCGTGGCCAAGCAATTAGTAATTTTACAAAATTCCCTCCTAGGCTACTCAGGTCTCCAGAGGATGTTGCGTGCCATCCTTCTGCCACCAGTCCGAGAGGGTGAAGATCTCTGCGGTGCTGCACGCGGGAAGGGTGGTACCCGCTCCTGGGGTGGGGTGAGACACAGCTCGCCCGCCCGCGGTCGTACCTGCTTGAGTTGGGCTTTCTGAAGAAGATGGGCTTTCTGAAGAACACTGTGAGTTCAAGGCAGCTGTGCTGGGGGCTTCCAGACACAAAGGGAGACAATGCTGTGAATCCGGTACTCAGTCCCCGGCTCCCCACTGGGCAATAGTGGCTCTGAGCATTGGATGTGTTGGTGACACGGAGCGAGGAGCTGCTGGCTGTGTCCCCACCAGCACCGTGCAGCACCGCCTGACCGGGAGCCCCAGACCCCTTCTTGTGTGTTGGGTCACCGAGAGCCGCATCCCTGCCGCGGGGAGGGTGGGGGTCGCTCAGCGGCGATGCCTGCACCCTTGGTGGACATCTGTAACACCCCCCTGCGCAGGGCCTTCCTGATGGCCCCCTTGACCTCGCTGTTTCTCAAGCTGTAGATGATGGGGTTGAGCATGGGGGTCACAACGGCGTACAGCAGGGCGAGGACATCAGCCATCTCCTTGGAGCCACTGGATTGAGGCACCAGGTACACAACGGCCCCAGCGCCGAAGAACAGAGACACCACGGTCAAGTGGGAGGTGCAGGTAGCAAAGGCCCTCTGCGTCCCTGCTCCCTTCTGGAGGACAGCCCTGATGATGTGAACGTACGACACGAGAGTAAGGAGGAAAGAGCCCATCGCAATAGTCCCAGCCAAAGCATACGAGGCGGCCTTGTTAAGGAGAGCCTGAGTGCTGCAGGACGCCTTCAGCAAGAAGGGCATCTCGCAGAACAAGTGGTTGATCATGTTGGACCCGCAGAAGGGCAAGCGGGCTGTGAGGAAAGCCTGGATCAGGGACGAGAAGGAGCCGCTCAGCCACGAAACGGCCACTAAGCAGTGGCACATCTTCTTGCTCATGAGCGCTGGGTAGTGGAGGGGGTGGCAGATGGCCAGGTACCGATCGTAGGCCATGGCAGCCAGGAGCATGCACTCGGAGCCCCCAAAGCAAAGGAAGAAGTAGATTTGCGTGATGCAGCCCACAAAGGAGATGGTCTTCTGCGGTGAGAAGGAGTCTCCAAGGATCTTAGGGAGGGTGACGGAGGAGTAGCAGATGTCCAGGAAGGAGAGGTGGCCCAGGAGGAAATACATGGGGGAGTGCAGGTGGGTGTCCAGCCAGACGAGGGTCACGATGAGCAGGTTCCCCAGCACCGTCACCAGGTAAATGAGCGAGAAGCATAGGCAGAAGGTCACCCATGCTCTGTAGGCACTGGAAAATCCCGAGAGAAGGAATATGGTGGGGCTGCTGAGATTTCCCCGCTGCAGGGACTTGGGGCTCATCTACAGGGAGAGCAGGAGGAGATAAGGACAGGGAGGAGGAGGGTGAGCGCTCACCCCTGCCGTGGGGCATCACCAGCCCTCCGCTCTGCTGTGCGGTGGGCTGAAGCCCTGCCGCTGCCCCGGCACCCCTCACACCTCGCTCCAGGGGCTCGGGGGGGATACGTCTGCAGAGGCAGGCGGTGGGTCTCAGCCCACGGGGTTTCAATCATCGAGGCAACCCCCAACTCTGTGTCACCTGAAGGACACCAGAGAGAGCTGGCACCTCACCATTGCGGTCAGTAAGGATCCCAGGGACTGTTAATCGGGAGCGGATGAGAGCAGCTCCTCTCCCCGCTCCAGGTTTCCTGGGCTGCAACTGGAGATTGGTCTGAAGAGCCCACAAAACGTGAGGGGTTGGACCCTGCCTGAGCAGTTGCTGCCCTTCATGGGCACCATTAGTGAAGATACAGAAAGATCTCGTGCTTCCCCTCTCCATCACAGATTGTGGGAGTAGTCTCAAAAAAAAAAAAAAAAGAAGAAATCTTTAAATGTTACAGACAAAGAAGGTGCCTGCTTGCAAATATTGCACTGTAGATGTTAGCCTCATGTTCACACCGAGAAAGCAATGCAAGGGAGGGACCTCTGAGAGTCTGAGAAACCACAGGAGGACCAGAAAGGCATCTGAAGGTGACGGCGTAGTTCAAACAGGCTTGAGGGTGGCAAGGCAAAGCAGAGACACCAGCCTGCAGGAAAAGGGAAAGACTCTGAATCTAATGAGAAACTGGAGCTCAGGGATAAACGAAGATGAGATACAGAAGATTTTGAATGTGAGCCTAAAACTGCTGAATCCACAGGAAGGAGATGATCAGATTCGCGCAAGCCTGCAAGAAGCTGTGGGTACTGACAGAGCTGTCACCGGGTCCTTCCAGAAACAAGTGTGGGAACATCTGCCAGGAGCGAAGAGGAGGAGGGTGCCAGGCTGAGAAGACTTGAGCACCCTCAAACGACATCGCAACCATGCTGGGGATGTGCTCCACAACGTGGAGATTCAGGGATTTGTCCCGGTGCCCAGCAGTCGGGGTGCCTGTGTGAGCAGGGAGGGAAGGAGGAGCAGCCAGCCCAGCTGGGTGCCACGGGAAGGGCTGGGGTGCTTGAGCGGCTGGGAGCCTCCGTGGACACACTCCTCAATGCAAGGAGGCATGCCAGCAGGATGGGAGAAGCCTTCAGGGATCTGGAACTTTGAACCACGAAAGGAATGGACGTCGAAGGAGAAGCATGTACTCTCCATACTGGTTTGGGTTGTGCTGGAAGAGCAGGAGCTGGTAAACAAGGGCATAACCACAGAGGGAAGGGAAGCACCTGGAGGGATAAGAGCAGCTGGGAGAGCGGCACGGGCAGCGAAAGGCTGGTGTCTCCTCTGGCTCAGGCAGGGCAGAAGGTCCATAGGAAATCACACAAACGATTGTGGCCTCATGCAAAGCTGGTATGGAGAAATCAAATTACTACATGGAGTCGTCCATGGCAGCAGATGTCCCCACAGGTCAGAGAAACGGCTGGTGTGACCAGAGCAGGGGCAATGGAGGGCACAGGGGGAGAGGGTGAGAACAGGAGGAAGGGTAGCGCAGCACAAGACGTTGAAAGGCACCATCAAAAGATCTTCCTGGATCTGAATTGCCTTGGGAAGGAGGGAAAGGAAGGTCTGTCCGGACAGTGCTGGGAGCCTGTCGCAGATCCCCCAGCCAGACTGGGGCAAGGACAAAGCCCCAGGAGAGAAATTCTTCCAGGAAGAGTAGCTCTTTGGAGTGGGGAGGTTATAAATCACAGCCTTGTCTGTAATGGTCATGCCAGATATCCTTTGGATATGACATCTAATGTATCTCTTCACCAGCATGATGCAAGCTGATGTTTTTTTTTGTACCTGTTCCTGAAAAATAGGCTGTTTTTAGAAGAGCTATCTGAGAAAATAACTTCAGCTAGAGTAGGCATGAGTCAATGCCATTTTGTGTAAATGGGAAGATCAATAGGAGCAGATTGGTGGCTGCGGCTGTGAACAAGCACAAATCAGGACAAGTGAGGAGAGCTGGTTACTGCAGCTGGGCAGATTTGGGAAGTCGAGCATGCAAACATAGAAAAGAGCTGGGATTTCATGAAAGCAAAGATGCAAAACCCAACTAAAAACTCCTTCCTGAGTGCAAGGGAGAGGCTGGTGGAGCAGGGCTTCTCCCCTAGCAAACGAGCAACATATAGACACCGGGGATATTTGGAAAGAGCGGAAAGTCTGCAGGGAAAGAAAAGAGCCTGAAAAGCGGTAAGCAAAGTCTGCACTGAAAGATGGAGTGCAGGGAGCCTGTGAAAACTGCTTGTAGTGTTATGAGATTAATATATGCCCTTCGGCCAGGTGGTTGAAGGACAGGCAGCCCCGCAGTGCTGCTCAGTTCAGTGCCCTGGAAGGCAGGCATCGCCCACTCCCAGTTTTCCAGGAGTGCAATGACAATTTATGGCAAAGGTGGGGTGGCCGGTGACAACACGAGGGCACGGGGACAGCAGCATCAAGGAGGGAGGAGGGTCTTCAGAGGTTTGCTGCATGTCAGCGGGGCTGCGGGAGGGGAGCGTGGCTGGACCTGAATTCACTGCTGCTTCTCCTGCAGTGAGGGTGCAAAGCATCTTCGTGACAGTGGCTGTGTCTGTTGGGAGAAGAGGAATCCAGCACCAGGCGTTTGCAAGGCTTTAGGGGAAAGAAAAAGAAAGAAAACTAGGTGGGCACAGGAGCTCTGGGACTACGGAGCAGTCTGCCTGCCTACAGGGTCCTCAGCTGGAGACCCAGTGGTCCGGTCAGCCCAGGGAGTCGTGAGCGTGGCACAGGATGCCAAACTGGCCGTGGGGCAGTGGAAAGGTTTCCAGTCCATGTGGGGAAATACTGATGCTGTGGTACATTAGTGAGACCTTGCTGGGTGGTGCACAGGGAGTGGGGAGACCACTCGAGGAGGAGGAAGGTGAGCTGCGCTGTCAGGATGCCTGGAGAGGGGAGAGTCCATCGGAGAGGACACGGTGTGACGTGGTCAGCCTGGAGAAGCAAAGCCAAGCAGGGAGATGGCTGCGGCATCGGGGAGAAGAGCCCTTCACTCGAGCACGCTGCTGTGGGTAACCCTGGCACAGGCAAGCCTGCAAGAGCTCGCAGCTTAAACCCATTTCAGAAATGACTTTGACCCAGGAATCATCTCCTTAGATCTAACGCACCAGGGTTTGGACAAGGAGCCGAGGTCTCACATGGTGCCTTCTCAGGAGCTTTGGGGCCCAAAGTGCTCACATCATGGGGCAAAGGCAGGAGGGGTTTTGGTTCCTAAATCTCTTTGTCACCACTGAAAACTTTTCTCTTTACCTAAAATAAACCCTCAGTATAAGTAGGTGCCCACAGAGCCTTTGCAGTGGTTTAATGAAGCAGAGGTGGAAAACTACGTCTGGCTCACCTGGAAGACGACACACAGACAAACCCGGCGCAAGACCCCTGGGGAGGGCACCCAGCCCCAGCTCCCTCCCTGTGCCCCATGGCTTCCCCAGAACTGGGGGCATACCAAGGACCTGCTGTCCCCAGGGCACTGCCACAGTCTGGGCTACCAGAAAACCAGCTTGGCCTCTCTGGCACCAGTTGCCTCACTGGGAGGTGGAGGGTGCAGGGGGGATGAGGCACGGCAGACCGTGCATGTCCCCCAGAAATGCCCTCCAGCCCGCGAGCCAGGGAAGGAGGAGATGTCAAAGGCATTGTGTGACCAGGATGCAAGTGGCATCTTCATTTCATTTTCCGATAACTGTAGGGGTTTGCAATTACATCTGTTGATCTGATAGTCATTAGCTGGATGATCAGCCAGTCATTGGAAGTGTCTGTTTGCCTTTCTGCTAATTAAATTGCATTTGATTTGCAATCAAATCTAATATGAGACAAGTGAGCTTGAGGTAGACTCATGAGCAGCTGATGGGCGCTGCTGGGCACAAAGCACAGGCCAACACCACGGGCTCGCTGGGTTTGTAGAGCTGCATCCCGGGCAGACCAGGAATGCTGATGGGAAACAGGCTGCAGCACAGGTGAACGAGGGGCATGTCTGCAGCCGGGCAGCGCCGTGTTTGCAGTAGGGGCAGGGTTCCTGCCGTGCTGCGAGCAGGTGAGCTGCGGTGCTGTGAACTTTGAGACGCGTACCAGGCACCCAGGTACTCATCTGGCTGCCGGGCCATGAGAGGGACAGCAAGGACACGCACGTCTGCTGGTTGTGGGAGAGGGGTGCAGAGCAGGGCAGGGCAGAGCTGGCCTCGCAGGACCCTGGCATGGGGCTGACTCCTTCCCTCCTCAATCCTACAGCTGTCCTGCCCTCAAGCATTCACCCCGCACAGACGTCGGGGACATCGGTGACCCCGTGCCTGCATGGCTTACCTTGAGAAGATGCTTTCTCTCTCCACACCTGTCTGGCAGCACCAGCGGTTTGGGACACCAGGGTGATTTCAATATACTCCGGGGAGGCACCTGGGAAAAGATCCCCTGTTACAGCAGAGTCCGTAATTGCTCCGCACAGCCCCTCGGGCACGGTGCTTTGGGATGCCGTGGGAGCAGGGAAGCATACTGCGAGGGAATACGGTGTGCCGAGTCCTGTGCTTGGTGCCCGCCCGTGGACATCCCCCGGGGTGGGATGCTCCAGCAGCATCCCCACGAAGAGGGCCCCAAACCTCCAGGGGCCAGGACTGGGGGGCAGGTCTGAAGTTGTCTTTGGACTTCTTAGCAGCTAGAGACACCCAGAGGGGCGGTCCTGCGGTGGGGCTGCAGTACACGGTGGGCTCTGCAGCCAAAGTGGCTCAGAGACACCCCTAAGCAAGAGCCCGAGTCCAGGAACATGTCAGAGTTTGGCTCTTCAGCCTGTGCTTTCCCTTTCTAGCTTGTTTTCCCCACTTTTGCAACCGAGAATGTACCTCCTGGCTTTGCTGGATAACCTAAACAAGCTCATCTAGATTTTAGAGTGACTTCAGGGGCTCTAGCAAGAATAAGGTGGGTTGTTTCTCTGAACCGCTGCTCAGAGACCTTCCACCTCTTAGAAATTTGGGAATCTGGAAGGGAAGTTTCTCCCCAGATGCACCAATCTGCAAAGGTCAGGGTGGGGCCTGAGAGCATCCACATCTTCGGGGAGGGGAGAGTGATGGAGACGCTGGCCAGAAAGAGGAGCATCTCTCCCTGATGCGGCACTTGTCCCTGCCCCTCCGACTCAACCCCTTTTCCCGCTTCCAGTGCACACAAGTGCATTTTGGAGCCTAAAGTCTCCCTCCTTCTACTTCACCATAGCAGCCTCGGCCTTTCCCGGCTCTGCCCGCAGGTGTCTGGCAGCAGCAGGCAGCGCAGGGGACGGCCACAGGGGCAGAAAAGGGAAGGCTGGAAGCACACCGAGACCACACGGGTTAGGAGTGGACATCTTCCTTGGTATTGGCCACAATTATAATTAATTTATGGGTGGTCAATAACGAATAAATAATTTCTATGAGCATTTGGTGCTCAGCTGGCCGTGTTCAGCTGGGTTCCTCGTTATCAGTCCCGTTTGCTTATTTCCATGGCCCAGGGAGCCACAGGAGGACCTCGGTTGGAAGGCACCTCAGGGTTCCCTGCTCTTGCCCCTTCTCGGTGCAGGGCCAGCTTTAAAGTTAGATCAGGTTGCTCAGGGACTTGTCCACCTCAGTTTGGATACCTCCAAGGATGGGGAGGTACTCAACCACGTTTCTGGATGTGCTCTAGTGCAGGACGACCTTCATGATGAAGAACTTTCTCCTTTTGTCCTACTGGAATTTGCTGTGTTGCAGCTCGTGCCCATTGCCCTTCATCCTTCCACTGAGCACTCCGGGAAGAGTCTGGCTGCGTCTTCTCCAGGTCCTGCCCTGAGGCAGGTGGAGACAGCAGCCAGATGTCTCCTTCACCTTCCCTTCTGAAGGCTGGACCAGCCCGCTTCTCAGTGTCTCCTCGTACGTGCTGTGCTCCAGGACCTGACCAGCTTCGTGTCCTCCACTGGGCTCTCTGCAGTATGTCAGGACCTTTCGTGTACTGGGGAGCCCTAAACTGGACCCAGCTCTCCCAACGCGGTCTCACACGTGCTCCCTTGAGCTGATGGCTGCCCTTCGCTAACCCAGACCAGGATGCATTTGGCTGCCTTGGCTGCAAAGGCACTCTGCAGACCGATGTTCAGCTTGCTGCCCACTGGGCACGCAGGGCTTTTCCTGCAATGCTGCCATCTCCCTGCAGGCCCAGTCTGCCCAGTTGCACGAGCTTAGCCCAGCCCAGTGGCAGAACTTTGCATTTGCCTTGGCTGAACATCAGGAGGTTTGTGCTACCCCGTTCTGGGGGCTGCTGTGGCCTCTCTGAATGGCAGCTCCAGCATAACAACGTGTCCCCAAAGCTTTGTTGTCCCCAAAACTTGCACATCGTCACTGATATTGGGCATTGCTGGGGCTGATGCATCTTCATGCTTTTCAGGAGGTGCTGACCCTGGCAGCTTGGGAAGTCCCCAGCCCCACTGCTTCCCACCTTCAGGCCACCAGACACTTCCCATGGGTTGGGTCAGCCAGTCATGGAGCCAGGGTATAAAACCACATCCTGAGATGATCCAGGTTGAAAATAGCCAGACACTTCCAACAGCTTTCAACACCTGGAGGAAGCGGGAGCGTCCGAAGCAAGTTGTGTTTTGGGTGCCAGTGCCTCATGAAGCTGTAGCCCAAAAGGGCACCTTGCCGCCCCAGCAGCACTGAGGTTTTTTTCCCTCACTTTTAATGGGTCTCAGTTGTGTCATTAAAAGTTTCTGAACTTCTGCAGTCTTAACTTCTGAAAAGGCTCCAGGGGGCTTGTTGTGCCACTGCAACGCCCGGGGACAGGAGCTATATTTGCCCCTTCCCAAACCAGGGAGAAAAACCAGTGTTTATTCCTCTGTGGGGCTCAGACCAGCACAGAGGTGTCTACAAGCAGTAATTGGCAATTTAGAGGTGCCTCACTCCTGACCCGTGGGAGTTCAAATCGTTTATGCCTGTGCTGTCGAGAGCCGCTGCCCATCGCCCAGATCCCAGCGGGGGCTGGCCCTGAGGGTGGGGAAGGGCTCAGCTGGGCTGGCACCCACCAGGTCCCACGTCCAGTGGCACTTGGGGAACCCCAGGGTCTCACTCAACACCGTCCAAGACAGATGGACAAGACCTGATGACTGCGTGTCGTCGGAGTGACTCCTGCTGTGGTGGCCGTACCGCCGGCTGGTGACGGCGGTGCTGGCACCCGTCGCATGCAAAGGGGCACTAACGGCTCTAACGCAGGAGGCTCTAATGCACGGTTGCTCTGGGCAGGTTGGATGGGGACCCGTGGGCTCAGGTTTTTGGGATGGCCAAGACCCCACAGGTCCTGAGCAGCAAGGAGGACCTGGCTCATGGGCTGAAATCAAAACGCCTTTCTTGTGAACAGCCAGTGCTATGCTTAGAACCAGAGATGATTTGATACGGTCACATTTTATTTTTAAAAGGGAAAAAATGGAAAGTCAAGAGGATTAAATATCACATACGGCACAGAGATTGTCTGGAAAGACCAGCTTAGCTTCGCTCTGAGCGCTTAAGCTGATATAAGCAAGTACAAACCCTAACCAACATTATAAAAGGAAAGCCTAAATGGAAGTCAGCACGATTAAATCAATTCAAAGCAGCTGATCAGAAGTAAGATAAATGTTCTTAAACTTGCCGAAGCTGTATCCACATGAAGACAGTAAAATCAGCCCTGGTAAGTTAACTGGCAACGACATAAGACAAACAACAAAGGCACCAGATTTGTCCCCTTGCTCCTCTACTCTCAGGAATGACATCTGCACTTACTTATATTCCTTTCTTCAAAGGCACCGGGAGAATTTAAGACTAGAAAATGTTTGGCCGGTAGCCAGTCAAATTCAGAGTGAGTATTCAAAGAAAATAAGCTGATAAAAAAGTGAAGAAACTCCGCATCTGCCTTGGCTGAGGAGGAGCTTTGGTGGATCCCCAGGCTAGATGATCTCCTTTGCCAACACGTGAGAGGGTCTGTCCCACCGATACAGAAGTCCAAATGAGTAGTAAGACAGAGGAGATGACATTTCCAGCCAACATAAATCAGGTACGAAACCCAAACTTTTCACTGCAGCATGTCGTCTGCTGCTGGGTCTCACCTTTGCTACCTCTAGTTTTCACCAGAAGACCAGAAGAAGAAAATACGCTGGCTTTTAAAGAGGTTGTTGGAGGTAAAGAGATGACAGACAAGTAGATCTGCCAGGCAGTGTGGGCAGATACTCACAAAAGCTGTAATAAATGGCAGACCCGGTTGATATATGGACAAATTATGTCGCAGGGGAGACTGAATCCAACGCTTGCACAGGAAGATCACACCTCAGAAATACAGTTTTTGAAGGAGTCAACAAGATATGGGTGCTGGACATCCCCTGGTCAGCCGAGAAGGGTCTTCATCAAAGCTTGCAGGGGACAAGCTGCCATAGGCTAGGGAGGAAGATCCTCACGTGGATAAATGAGTGGCTGAGAGAAAAAGGAAGATCACCCAGGGAGCTCACTGTGCCAGCAGACGTCTTGTAAAACGTCTCGTCCACATGCAGCAGGTGCCAAAGGTGGCAGCTGCAGCATTAGGAGAAGTTAGGAGAAGATCGGGGAACGGGACAAGGCATCACGTAGATCTAAGCTGTACCCAGACATTCTCAGCTGGGTGGAGGTCCAGGTCTGGTCACCCAGCTCCAGCAGGGACATGGCGTAAGCAGGGGAGGGAGAGAGAAGGATGAGAGGCACAGCTGGGAGAGCAAGGAGACTTCTTAAAGATTTAAGACCTGCAATAGCATGAAGAGGAGGAATAGAGAAGATAGATAGTCTCACATCACCAGCAAGCACCGCAGCCATCGGCTCTGTCTCCAAATTGCTCCTCACACATCAAAGGCTGGTCCAGCGCCTCCCTTGCCCCATCACCCCTCTGCTCTCTCCAGCAGCCGGTTGGGACCCGTGCCATGTCCCACCTGCCGGGACGGGGGAGTGAGATTCGCAAATCCCCTCCATGTGGATTAAAGTGAAATAACACTCAAGGTCTGTAAATAAACATCAACTTTAACGGGAGATTTCTATAGAACAAATATTCTGTAAATGTTGGCCCTCGGACAATTATATCTACCTAAGCTATGCGGCTTTATAGGAAATAAAGGTAACCCTTGCATTACTCAACAGCTTTAGGAGGGGAGAGAGAGAGAAAGAAAGAGACAGAGATGAAGAGATCACCAGTCCTGGATCCAGCGTTGGACCTGCCAATGGGGGTATTCAGGTAGAAAGCCCATGTAGGCTTGCACATGCCCCTGTTTATTGGCCCCAGTTCCTGGACGTCTGGAACCTTCTTTCATCCCAGTTCCAGGAGTTGTTGAGACAGCCATCAAATCATGAGAAGTGACAAGTGGCACTAGGTCCCTCCTGGTGACTTAACCCTCCCTTGACTCCTGGAAGCTTCTTTCAGGGCTCACAGTACAGGCGTCTGGGGCTCGTCCCTCACCACCCGGGTGCCTGGGCTGATCTCTGCTGCACCAACCCGGTCCCCACCAGCCCGTCTCACCAGCGTGCTCCCACGGCACCTGGCCAAGGAGCTGCAAGTGAAACCACTGCGACAAGCAAAAAGGAGTGCAGAGACCACCGGTGAAGCTCCTCGAGAAGGTGCCTCACCCCAGGAAGCCCTTGGGAACATTCAGGGAAGAAATGTCCGATGTCATTAAATATACGATAACATCTGGCCAGGTTTGCTGGGGGGATAAAGGGGGACAGGCGCAGTCTCTTCACCTCCTTTTCGCCCTGTCCCTGCGTGCTTCTCCTTGCCCCTGTATCTGCCTGTGCTTGAAGGCAGGGTGCTGGGAGAGGGGCCGCGCGGTCCGATGAGCATTGGATGAGCAGCAGGTACAGGGACAGGCTTGATGGGAGCACTGTGGGATCGTGGGGGGCTGTGGTGGGGACCCCCCGCCTGCTCTGCATGGAGAGGACTGACACCCAGAAAAGAGCTGAAATCGCAGCCTGTGTGCATCCTGCTCCAGGGCACAGGGAGCAAACAGACGGACAAAAGGAGGAGTGGAAAATGCAGGTGGTAAAGAGAAATGAGCTCACCGCTGTCTGGCAGAGTGATGCCTGCACGCGGCAGGAAGGAAACATTTGGCTGGAACACGATGTGGAGACACCAGGACTCCCCACCACACAAAGTCCTCGGCGAAGGGCGTTGCTGGCAGCAGGATGTTTTCATCTGCATCAATACACGTACCGAAAACAAGCCTCCAGGCAAAGCTGCGTGTGGGCCTGGTGCTCTTGGGAGCGCGGCAAATGCTGAACTGTTCCAGTCCAAACTGCTGGAAACGCTGGGCTCCTTCCAAAGAGGGTGGAGATGATGCTGGGTTGGGAAGTCCCAGCGAGGTCCCTTGCCCTGCTGCTGCTGGGACGCGTCCAGCTCTTGTGATCCTCAAGATCAGGAGAGGCAGTTTCCCAAACATATTTTCCTGGTCCATGGGAGGAGGCAGGAGCCCCTGGGAACATCCCGAGGTGCTCAGCCATCATGCAGCAGCAAGGCAGGTCCGGGCTGAAACGAACACCTGGGTGACCAGCCAGGCTGGCCAGGGATGGGCAGGGTGGAAGGGCCAGCAGAGAGGGTTTTGGAGGAACTTCTTTTTCCAGGAGAGGCACAAGGTGCTTCATACCCTGCCAGACCTCAGTGCCTGCGAGCCCTGCCCGAGCCCTGGAGCTGAGCGTGCGTGGGGTGGCAGGGCTTCGCTGGGGACACAGGTTACCCAGGGCGGGTTGTGGTTTCTCCTGGGTGGATTTGAGGAGCTGAACAGAGCAGGAAGGGAAGGATGAAGTGGGATTTCAGAAATATAAATTCAAAGGAAGACAGTCTCCGGAGACAGATGTCCACCACCACCAGATAACCTGACCCCAGTGCGGGCTTTCTCTGCACGGTGCCCAGGGGCAGAGACCACGCGCAGCCCCGCGCCAGCTCTCCGGGTTTGGGTCCAGAGGATTCAGACACCCACCTTCCACCTTCCACCAGCCCTGCAGCATTGCGGGGCTGAGAGCTCCCAAAGCTGAGTCTTGTCCCTGCCTTGGCCCAGGCTGAGCTGGTGGGCGAGTGGGGCTCCAGGGGAGCAGAGGGCTGCAATCACAGCAGGGTGAGTGGAGGGAAGATGATTTGGATGGTGGCAGTGGTTGCAGGCCTCCAAACTCCAACCTCAAGCTCTGTGGCCAAGTCCCGTAGCCTTTCTGCACCCAGCCCCTCGTGGCCATGGGATTTCCAGCCTCACTGCACCTCTTGCCTCAGCTCTGCCTGGCTGTGGTCCTGCCCCGTGGGAAGCACCCAGGTGGGAGAATCCTGGTAGGCTCCGAAACTGTCCTCACTTGGGTGAGCTTAGCCCAGGATCACCCCTGGCTGCTCACCATCCACAGATCCCAGGAGGACAACAGAAGGGACCACACACCCAAGCACCCCAGGTTCTCCCCAGACAGCTACACCAAGCTCCAGGGTGAGTTTCTGTTTATTTGGCAAAAAGGAGGGAGTGGGCACTGAAGGAGCAGGAGACATGTCAGAGCCTTGACCACCAAGCTCGGAAGAGGGATGGCGGAGCAGGAGACATGTCAGAGCCTTGATCGCCAAGCTTGGAAGAGGGATGGCAGAGCAGCAGCCTGGAGCTTCAGAGCGTGGGTCTTGCATTGCTCAGCAGGAGCATCCACCAGCCAGCCCGCACCTCCTAGAAAACAGCCAGGAGAGGTGGGCTAAGTATTTGAGGTGAGAATAGAATAGAATCACAGAATACCAGGTTGGAAGGTACCTCAAGGATCATCTGGTCCAACCATTCTAGGCAAGAATTTGCACAGTCTAGATGAGATGGCCCAGCACCCTGTCCAGCTGAGTCTTAAATGTGTTCAGCATAATGGAATCAACCACTTCCCTGGGGAGATTATTCCCATGATTGACTGTTCTCGTTGTAAAAAATTTTCCTCTCGTGTCCCATTGGAATCTCCCTGAGAGTAACTTGTACGTTACCCCTTGTCCTCACCATGGGACTCCTTGTAAAAAGGGAGTCACCATCTGCTTTGTAGCTCCCCTTTAAGTACTGGTACATGGTGATGAGATCACCTCTAAGCCTCCTTTTCTCAAGGCTGAACAAGCCCAGCTCTCTCAGCCTGTTCTCATACGGCAGGCTGCCCAGACCCTGAATCACCTTGATGGCCCTTCTCTGGACCCCCTCCAGCCTGTCCACATCTTTTTTGTATAACGGGGACCAGAACTGCACACAGGATTCCAGGTGTGGCCTGACAAGCGCCGAGTAGAGTCAGATAATGACTTCTTTATCTCTGCTGGTGATGCCCCTTTTGATGCAACCCAGCCTCCTGTTGGCCTTCTCGGCCGCAGCAGCACACTGCTCGCTCATGTTGAGCCTCCTGCCCACCAGGACCCCCAGGTCCCTCTCCACAGAGCTGCTTTCCAGCCAGGAGAGGAGGCTAACGGAGAGGGCTAAGCAGGGCTTTCCATCAGGATCAGTGTCTTCTCTTCCAGGTCTCCCCAGCTCTGCAGGGTGAGCCATCTCCAGGAGTGGATTTCTAGCTAACCCCTACAACTGAATGTGTACCAGTGCGGTGGGAAATCACATGGCAGGGTGAGCCAACAACAACCACGTTTTGTGTGGTGAGACATCAACCCAACCTCTGGCCGGTTTTGCCGGTCCACAACCCCAAGGCCCCTTTGGTGAGAGCCGGTGTCCCGGCCCTCACTGCTGGATGAGCTCTGCAGCCGTTTCTCCGCTGAACCAGTGGTTTCGGTTCAAGTGCCCTCGCTCACCACTGGGCGGCTGCACCCTGGGGGTCCCCACTGCAGGGCAGCTCCAAAGGGAACGGTCCTACCTCCGTGCAAGTGCCAGCACAGGTTTGAACAACTCGGCCCCCAGAGTCATTCGAGGAGTTCACGGTGGTCCTTGCTGGGGCACCAAGGGGGGCAATTTCCAGCTGAGGACATTGCAAACACCGTGTTGCACTGCAGCAACTCACCTACGCTTCATCGAGGCTGCATTCCTCTGTGAAAATAAAGAGAAAGGGTGAGTCCGAGGCTGTGGTCTGGCTAGTCCCATTTAGCACCCAAAACAGACAACCCAGGAATGAACTTGAGCAAGGCGAAAGCCACGACGTGCCAAACCAGTGTGCCTCTTTCTACCAGCACTTTCTTCTGCCAGCTCAGACCACAAAGTGGTGGCAGTGATGGGCCAAGCTGGTCCCTGCTGACGTGTCCTGGCTCCCCGTATCGACCGAGCCAGCCCGACACAGTGCTGGGCAGTGCTCACCCTGGCTGGGCAGTATCCTGATCATCTCATCGGTGAAGCTCTTCTCCCTCGCAAGCTTCTTGAACAGCGCTATGATTTTGGGGCTCACCTCCCGAGTTCTGCCTAAAGGCAAAGACAGGAGTTAGCTCCAGGCTGTGGCCTGTCCCTGCATCTCCTGGGTAGCTGGCGAGGACAGGATGGATGACGGTCCCCGGGGAGAAGGCTGGAGGCAGTGGTGGAGGTCCTGGAGAGCGGTGGTGGCCAGGCACATGAGACACCCCTCCCAGGAGACAAGACGAAGCGGAGGTCCTGGCACCAGCACAGTGTCTCCTCACTTTGTTCCCATCCCCACTGTTTCTGCCCCCTTGCAGCGGGACCCCCGCTCTTCACCCCGTTTCACCCAAGGCCATGGACTCCCAGCACAGCACAGAAGCCTGAGCCCCAGCCGCCCCTGCGAGCCCCAAATCGCTGCCCCTTCCCCTGCTGCGCAGGGGACGCAGCAGCCCCAGCCCCAGGGCAGGAGGGCAGTGGTGAGGAGGGGTCTCTCCCACAGGCCTCCTGACTCCTGGCCTCTTGGGCCACTGCGAAGCACCCTGACACCTCCGAGCTGTTCACCCTGGTCAGACCGCCACAGGCTACGCACTGTAGAGCCTCAGCATGTGGAAGGTCCTGCCGTCCTTCACTCTGGAGGCAAAGATAACTGCGTACGTCTTGCCGTCGGTATCCACCACCTGCACCGTTTTATTGCCTCTCTCTGCAAAAGGACATGGAGGAAAGCGAAAATGAATTACCTCCTCCTGAGAACTCCCACACCGCAAAAGGGCTGTACGAGTGCGAAGCCCCATGCAAGATGCCAAGGACCAGGTCCACCCAGCCCATCGTTCTTCTGGGTCTCCCCCTCCTGGTTTTTCCTCTTGCTAAGGCTCCTCTGAAAGCCTGGGGGAGCCCACAGATCACAGCAGAGCAGAGGGACAGGAATGCGAACACAGGAGGATCTGGGGATGGTCACTGCAGGCAGGGGAGTGGCCCGGCCAGTGTCAGAATAACACTTGGGCTGGAGATGGTGGGAAGCCACTCTTGTTTCACCCCTTGGGAACAGCCATCCACGGCCCCATTGCAGAATGAACCTGCTCTGCCCCAGGGTTTAAGCTTGGTCTGAACATGTCTGTCTTATCGCAGAGCAGCTTCCCAGAAGGAGGGAGCGGGGGGGTCCACCACGCTGGGTGGTCACTAGCCCTGGCACGGCCCAGCCCTGGGATGCAGCTGGTGACCGGCCACAGAGGGATGTCCCACCCCAGGACCTCAGGAGAGGCAGACAGGCACCCCTGAGGGCCAGGCACCCCGGGGCAACCAGCTGCTTCAGACAGGGATGGTGGGAAGTGCCTCCACCCCGTCCCAAGGGCTGGGCTCCCCCACTCACCAGAGCTGTAGTATTCACCCGGGACCCCTGTTTGCTTGTAGATCGCCTCCGATTTCTTACATCCCTCCGGGCTGCAAAACAGTGCAAAACGGATGCTCCGGCTGGGGTGAAGTGACTCCCCGTCCCCTCCCCAGGGGACGCTGGCTCTGGGGTTGCTACCCCAAATGTGGGGCTTGCTGTTCAGGGATGAGATGGTGTGGCCAGAGGTGGGGGACAGCTGGCACCCTTGGAGCAACGGGTGCCTGGGTTGGCAGGGCACAGTGCTGGCACCTGAGGATCGCCCCGTGGGGTGCCATGTTCTGCACTGGTGGGATGAGGCTGGTCCTGCTGGGAAAGCTTTAATCGTAGGGTGCCTCATCATCCTGCTGCATCCCTGCTGGGAGCAGGGGGGTTCCTCAGCCCTTGTGGTGGGACCGCTCCTGGCTGGTGCTGCCCTCAGCCTGCCTGGCCCACCCTGAAGAAGGGTCCCCACAATGCAGCTCCCCTGAGCCCCTGTTTCAAACCGCAGGGCTGGTGGCCCTGCCTCACCCCCTGCCCAGGTCTTTGGTGGGTGCTGGGTGGAGGCACCTCGGTGGAGACCCAGTGGTGAAGGGCCAGGGAGGAGGTTGGTCAGTGAAGCCCATGGAGAAAAGCACTTGGCACTTACGTGGGAATGGCAAAGGAGACCTTCAGGTCGCCCTCCCCCAGGACTGCAATGGTGGCCATCGCCATCTTCAGCTTGTCCTTCTTTTGAAGGTAGCCCTCGGAGTCGGAGGCCAGAGCAATGATGTACCATTTCCCTGCAACCTGGCAGCGAGGGCGGGCTGTGAGTCCGGAGGAGCAGGCAGGGGCTGTCCCTTCCTCAGGGACCGAGCCAGGACACCCCCAGGCCATGGGACACCCGCATCCCCTCCGGGCACCAAAATCCCCTCTGGGGCACCTACGCTGGAGCTGGGTGACTGCCCTCACCTGGGTGTGACAGCGGTGACTGTGCGGTCCCCAGTTGCCCCCAGTAGCAAAACACCTTTCCAGTCCCCACCCTGGTGACCGGAGGCCGCGCTCCCACCTTCCCTTCCCCGGGATGCTGTGGATCACCTTGCTCTTGTCCAGCCCCACAGCTCCAGCGTCCTCAGCCTCCACGCGCAGCAAGCAGAGCAGGGCCAGCCCCAGGCTCAGCCCCAGGGTCCTCATCTCACCGGCTCCTCCGCCTTCCCCAGCAGGATGGAGAGCGGTGCCAGGGCTGCCGGCTTTATAGCACCGCACTCCCCCCGCTCTGCCCCCGCCGGTGCTGCTGCGTGCTGAGCTGCACTGACAACATTGCCGGTGTTGACTTGGGCGAGGTGGTGGTTTCAAAGGGCTGAAGTCACCCCGGGGTAAACAGCCTCCTGTCTTGCGGAAGAAGGGAAGTATTTGCAAGCCCCAGCCCCTTGGCTGAGAAGCAGGGTTGCAGGAGCTGTTGCACCAGTGCTGAAATTTAGGATTTTCCCAGTTTCTTCAGTCGCTTGTGAAAGAACAAAGAGAGCTTTTGTTTCCCAGCTGGCTGATGGAGGGCTGCCGGGAGGAGCGGGGAGGTCCTTCCCAGCATGGGCCACGGCAGCACTGTCACCCAGTGACCCGTCACGAAGGGGCTCGGTGACCTGTCCCTCTGGCCAGCCTGGCATCCCTGAGGCTGCTGCTGGGATCGTGCCCAAATCCAGGCACCCGCACGCCGCTGGCATGACCTGACCCCATGGTGCCTGCGCAGGCTCGCCCACCCACTCCGGGGAGCTCAGGGTCCGCAAAGCGGGGTGCACCCGGAGCGGGGCAAGCAGAGAATGGGGTTCATGTCACTGTGGGAGTGTGTCCCCTCCTTCCCAGGGTGTGTTGTCCCCTGTCCCCTCTGCCCTGGCTCCCACGGACTCCTGGGGTCACAGTCCCGAAAGGGTCCATGCCGTTTCCTTGCAGCCCTGCGCCTGGCTGGGCAGTGCGGGACCCTTGCTCTGGGGCAGGGGGCCAGCGGGGGGGACCAGGGGCTGCCTCCGCTCCGCAGGAGGTGGAGGAGGATGGAGGAAAGGCGCTGTCTGCCCTTGGGGCTCATTGCAGCACGGCCCTGCCTTGGTCCATGGGCAGATGGGGGCACCAAGGGGGCCAGGAGATGGGCATGGGGGTCCCAGTCCTGCCATGTGTTTACCCTGTGCAGCCGTGGCGCAGCCCCACTCCTGCCGGGGTGGCCCTGGGGTAGGGACTGAGCAGGGAACGGGGTGTCCTGGGGACAGGGTGTCCGGGGGACGAGCTGCCTGCCGGGAGTCAGAGCCGGTGCAGGCAGGGCTGGGCAGCCTGACTGCTTAACCCTGCCTGCCCAGACCTGCTGCCCACCCAGCCGAGCTGCGCGGCGCGGTTCATCCCAGCTCAGTTCTCCCCTGCCTGCATCCCCGGCAGCTGCCCCGCTGCACCTTCCCCATCCTCTGCTCCCCAACCTCCCCACGCCGGGCACAGCAAACAGTGCAGCAAAGGAGCCCCCCAACGCCCCTGGGGTGCTTAGAGGAAGGGTTGGATCCAGGACCACTGGGCTCAGGGTGCCTGGGACCCTGGCAGCACCCCTGCTCCCGCCAACAAAAGCACCAAGCTCTGGAGCAGCTTCTGCACCTATTTATTCAGGAGGGCGAGGTGTGGTTCTGGCACGGGGCAGCGGGGCCGGCAGAGCCCAGCTGGGGAGGACAGGAAGGGGCACCACGGAGCGGGGAGCAGAGCCTGGTTTCCACCAGGTCTGGAGGATACATGGCCCTGGCGTTGGCCCCTTCAGCTGCAAGGAGGCAGGACAGACGGACAAGCCGTTAGAGCAGGGGAAAGCCAAATGACGCAGAGCCCCGAAGCAGGTGGGGGCTCCCCGGGGGGCTGCGAGTCCCTGCTCAGCCCAGGCCATGCTGGGAGGGAGCCGTGGCTTCCCCAGCCACACTCACCTGATGTCCTTGGAGCACTGATCTGTCGGAAAGCAAAGAGAGGGGTGAGCATGCCACAGGCAGTGCCCTGAGCCCCCCACAGCGTCCCCACACAGAGGGGCCGTGAATGCCACCCCACGCCTTCCTGGCACTTACCTGACTTGGGCAGGACAGCCAGCATGTCCTTGGTCAGGCCCATGGTGGGGATGAGCTCTTCCAACTTCTGCAGGAGCTGCGGGCTCACGTCCTGTTCCCTCGCTGCAGCCGGACACCCAAGGCGGGGGCTGGTGAGTGTGGGGGGACCTGGCAGCGAGCCCCGCGCCAGGGTCTGGCTCCCGTGGGGCAGCGATGGGACCCCGGGGAAGGTCAAAGGCGAAGCCATGGAGGTGCAGGGTGGACACTGGGCACACCACGGCTGCCCTGGGCTGGCAGCAAAGGGGCACAAGCCCCTTGGCATGGGCGACCCACCCGCCTGGGGTGGTATGGGGCAGCTGGCGGGGCTGGGGGTCCGCAGCTGGACTGGCACACCGCAGGGGGGCTTCGGTTCAAACCGCAATAAACCGGGGATATTTTTGGTGCGAGGTATCATTCACCCCAAAATGAATTCCCAGGGGGTGCCTGGGTGCCAGCGTGTTGGGTGCCAATGTGGTGGCCCGCAGCAGTGGTGGGGAGCCCAGGCACTGTCCCCTGCCGGTGCCCGTCTCCCGCCCTGGGGAGCCATGGGTGCCCATCCCCACTCCCAGTACCCACTGAGGAGCTGCAGCGCGATGCTGGGCTCCTGCCCGCTCTGCTGGAGCTGGTGCACGATGGCGTAATGGCTGTAGTCCGTCTCCACCACATGCAGCTCCCTCTTCTCTTGTGCTGCTAAAGGACCCCAGATGGTGCCTGGTCAGGCAACGCGGCACAGCCCGGGCACCTCTGTCGCCCCCACAGGGGCTCACGGCTCAAGGCCTGAGCCCCAGATTTGCCGGAGGCGGGTGTGAGAAGGGAGCCCCTGTGCAATCCGGAGGAGCCGGGCGCCCACCCGCAGCACGACTTCTCGCCGAGCGATGGAGGCAGAGGGGCCAAACCCGCCTCCCAGTGCTCCCAGGACATGGGGGACCGGTGACGCCCACCCTCCATTTCAGGGTGTCCCTGGCTCTGATCCCCCCTGCCCCCACATACCCATGTAGTGCCCTGCCTGCCCACTTCTCTGGAAGAGCAGCTCAAACGTTTGGCATTTGTCCGGCCTGGAAAAGGAAAATGGAAACGGCAAATGTGGGTGGATGCCACGTGGGAGCGTGGCAGGGCAGGGGGGAGCCCAGCGTGCCCAGGGGATGTGCCAGGGCACAGGCAGGACCGGGTGCTCCTCACCCAGCCACCTTGGTGAGGAGGGGAATCCCCTGGCCCAAGAGGGACACGGCAAGCAGGACGGGCACTCACAGGGGCCAGACAAGCTTCATAGCCAGGTTGCCCTCCGGCATGAAGCTGATGGTGATGATGGATGACTTCATCCCGTCCTTCATCTTCAGGAACATGGAGCAGTTGGAAATGGCAGCTGCAAGATGCCACGTCCCTGCAAACTGCAGCAGGACCTCACCAGTGGGATCTGGGAAATTCGTGGGGACCTGCTACCTGCCAGGGGGACCTGCCAGCCCATCACAGGGACCTGCCAGACTGGGGTGCGGGACCTGCCACCCTCGGTGGGGACCAGCCAGCCTAACATGGGGACCTGCCACCCCCTTGTGTGCAGAACACCCTGCCCTGCCCTGTGCCAGGAGGGTGGGCTCAGTGTCTGGCCCACGTTCCCTGGGGAAGCGCCGCGTGCTCGGGGCCACCGCGGCCCCCAGTGTTCGTGTCCCCGCAGCGGGTCTGCCCACAGCCAGCGGGAGCTGGCCAGGACTGACCCAGTTTTGCACAGGCATCCACACACCCCTGGCAGCTGCCCTGGTGCTGGGACCAGGGGGTGCCTGGGGGTGCCCGGCTGTGCCTGGGGACGCAGCACGGGCACCCTGCCCCAGCCGGCCCCTCCAGCCCAGGCAGGACCAGCCGGGCGGGCACCCTGGGCTGTTACCTTCTCGGCATCGAAGCCCGGCTGCACGGAGACCTCGGCCCCTGCCCGCAGCAGGCAGAGCAGGGCCAGCGCCAGGCTGGGCAGCACGGCCGTCATCCTTGCTCCGGGGGCTGGATGCGGGCAGGAGAGGTTGCACGGACCTGCCTCTTCCCGCACCCACTTTTATAGCCCCCACCACTGGCAGCACCCCCTGCCCGCCCCCGCTTTATGCAACAGCTTACACAAGAGCAGGGATAACTTGTACCCGTGTTAGGTGACAGTGTTGGCCCCTTCTCCTTCTAATTGCGCAGTCCTGGATGAATGCAGCCTTGTGTGAGACCCAGCCCGGAGCACGATGGGGACCGGGTGATGCCCCGTGCCCGGTGCTGTGCCTGGGGAGGGGAATGAGGGTGCCCGCCATGCCCCACTCTTGGCTGTTGCCCACTGGCCCCAGGGTCTGGCAGTGCCGGGACAGATCCTGCCTCAAGGAGGAGGACGGTTGGGCCGGTGTTTTCACCCGGGGTTGAGCTGCAGCCCGGTGCCCCCCAGAAGGGGTTGCAGCTTCCCAGGATGCTGGCAGTGGGCACAGACCCTGCTCCTGGAGGCGGTCCGGCCTCACGGCATGGGGAGCGGGCAGGCGGCCGGGGCTGGGCCACATCCAACACCCATAGCCGTCGCTCTGGTTCATGTCCATCCTGCCCCCACATTTTTGGAGATAACCCCCCTGCAATTGCCCATTGTCCCATCCCCACACTGCCAGTCTGCTCGCTAGCAGGGAAACTGAGGCAGGGAGGCTGGGGTAGTCCAGGGTGCCCGAGGGGGCAGACGGGAGTGGATCCCCCCCAGCGGATCCCACCCGGGGGCTCCTTCTCCCCGGTTGGGGCTGGTTTGGTGGCCAGGCAGCACCGTGGCACAGGGTTCCAAGTGCACGGGGGGTCCCACCCCGGTGACCCCACAGCCAGGATCTGGGATCAGCCCTGACCCCCGGCGCCAGCCCCAGCCCACCGCCACCGGCCCTGCTTCCCCCTCCCCATCGCCCCATTGGGGGTTCCCCCGCGACGGCCCAGCAGACAAGGGCGGGGGGCTGGTTTTATATGGGCTTTAATGGGGATGGGGGTACAAGTGTGGGATGCGAAGCCAGGGAGTGAAGGCTGCTGCGGTGCTGGGGGTGCGCTGGGGATGGGTCGGGACGGGACAGGGTGGCCGCCGGCTTGCAGTGCTCTTGGGGGTCCGGCTGGCAGCAGCTGGTGGGTCTGCCTGGAAGAGACGGGGGGGTGAGCACGGCTGAGCTGGGGGGAACAGGGGGACATGGGGGGGGGGACATCAGCCCTACCAGTCCCCGTCGAGTGGGCGGGCACCCACCACCTGCGGCGACAAAAGAGCCACCCCATGGGGACGGGGTGGGGGATTCCCGGTAGGGGTAAGGGGGACCCCAGCGAGAAGAGCAGCCTGGGGGGGCCAAGAAGGGGCTCTGTGGGGCAGGGCAGCTCTGAGCACCCCCGTACGGCTGGTCTGAGCCCCAGCGAAGGCAGGACTCACCTAGGCAGCATCGGCCATGCATTTGTCTGCGGGAGGAAGAAAAGCGGAGATCAGCTCCTCCAGGGGCTGGGGGACTGCTGACCCCCCGGGGGACCCCGCATGGGGCTCTGCCCAGCGGCACCCCACGGCTGCCCCGTGCTGGTCCCGCAGGGAGAGGGCAGGAGGGAACCTCAGCCCCTGCTCCCCGCCACCCCCCTGCCCCTCCAGCCTCCCCCACCCGCTGCTCTCACCCGTCCGGGGCAGGATGAGGATCTCTTCGTCCGTCAGGCCCTGCTCCCTGGAGAACTGGGTGAACCTCTCCAGGCGTTCGGGACTGAGCTCCTTTGTCCGGCCTGCAGCCAAGAGTGGGGTGAGAGGCAGCCCCCCCGTACTCGCCAGTGAGGGGTCACGCTGCCCCGGGGCATGGGCAGCCCAGCAAGGGCCAGTGTCCCCACGAAGGAGGACCGAACCCAACCATCCCATGGGTCACCCAGCTTGGGAGATAATGCTGCCCTTCTCCCATGGGAGAGATCCCCCACCGAGGAGATCCCGGGGGGTCCTGGGGGGTGGGCAGCATGGGGGTCCCGGGGCAGACGTACTGTAGAGCAACACCATGGTGGAGGAGCCGGTGCTCTTGGAGATCTGGGTGGCCACCAAGGCGTACTCCTCGTAGTTGGTCTCCACCACACGGATGTCGTGCTTGCTGCCCCAGCCTGCGGGGGACACGGAGGGCACGGCTCAGCCCCGGGCACCAAGCCAGCCCCGAGGCACTCCAGTGAGGGCAGGAGCAGGGACAGGAGACAGCGGGGCCAGGCTGGGAGCTGGGGGCACGTCAGGGGCTGCCCCACGGGAGGACGGGCTGGGAGCTGGGCACTCACGTGGGCTGGTGTAGCTGAACCGCCCCGGCTGCTCCGTCTTGGTGTAAAGGCTGTTCCTCTTCTCGCACTGGTCACCCCTGGGGAGCACGGCACGAGGATGTCAGCGGGGCCGGGGGGATGTTCCAGCCCGCACCCAGCCCCAGGCACGGCACCAGCGCCCACCACCCCAGTGCGGGATGGGGGAGCACCCCCTCCTCACCCACCCCCTCCCTGTGCCCGTACTTGGGGTAGGTGGAGGTGACTTCCAGGTTCCCATCTGCGGTGGTGGAGATGACCGTGGTGCACATCTTCATCAGGTGCTTCTTCTCCTTGAACCAGTTGGAGTTGGAGGCCAGGCCGATGCTGTACCATCTCCCCGTGATCTGCACACAACCTCCGCTCAGTTGCCCGTTGGGCACAGACCCCGTCTCGCGCCCCGGCCGCCCGCCAGCCCCAGCCCAGGCCGCCTCCCCCCCGCCAGCCTGCGCCCCGTGGCAGGACGGCGTCCTGGGGTCCTCATCCCCCAGGTTGCTGCTACAGCTCTCAGCGTCCACAAAACCCAGCAGCCAGGAGAGCCCTGGTTTACGACGTGCCCTTCACTGCCACTTCACTCGGGGTGTTTCTTTCTCTTTGCCCCAAGCCTGGGGAGGGGGTGACAGGACCGCCTGGCTCTGAGATGCCATTTGTATCTGTCCGGGGACACGTCAGGACCCTGGGGCCAGTGTGGCTCATCCCAGCCTGGTCCCTGGGGCCACCGGCTCAGTGCACCCGGAGGGGAGCTGTCAGCCTTGGAGATGGGCTGTGCTGGGACCGCCCTGCCACCTGGGACCTGCCACCTGCCCTGGGACCGCACGGCCACCCCCACCCTTGCAGGATGTGCCTCCATCCCCGTCACCTACCTGGGGGGGCCGTGTTCCCAAGGACCCCTCCGGGGGCTCCCTGCAGGAGCAGGCAGCGTGGCCCCTGCCTCGGCTCGGTGGGACCCCAGGGCTGTGGGGCCAGGACCCCAGCGTGCAGCTGGGCTGGGGCTGTCCTGCACCAGGGGGAGGAAGAGGGGTGCAAGCACCCCGAGCGTGCCAGCACCCAGGAGCTGGGAGGGCAGAGGGGCGCGTGGGATCCCCCAGCACAGCAGCCCTTGGGTTTTTGGGACCCTGGGTTGGGGGTGGATGGGGTCTGTGTTGGGGAGGGGGGGTCCACGGCCCATCTCTGTGCTGCCTGTGAAGCTGAGCTTGCTTTTCTCAGTGCCCCCCATAAAACCCCTGTGCATCTACACCCACCCCATGGCACAGGAGGAAGCCTGGCCCCACACCTACTCGGTCCTGCCCCACAGGCTGGAGCCTGGATCCTGCGTTCCCTCCAGAGCCACCGAACCCAGGCCCCGGGGGCTGCCCAGGGACGGGGGGCTGCAGATGCACCGGCTGCCCTGCCCCTCCTGCTGCTGGGGCCATCCTGGCCCCAAATCCACCTGCAGCACCATCTCCGCACATTTCCAGGGCAAGGATCCCCCAAAACACCCCAAACCCCCATGCAGGTGATGCCAGCCAGGCTGGGTCACCTTGTCCTGCTGGAAGTCAGGTTGCACGGGAACGCCGTCCTGCGCGTGCAGTGCCCCGAGCAGGGCCAGCCCCAGGATGCCCAGCAGCGTGGCGTGCATGTCTCCCACCGAGCCGAGCCGAGCCGAGCTGAGCCGAGCCGAGCCGAGCGAGAGGAGCAGGCAGAGCGCTGCAGTGCCGGAGAGCCAGGCAAGCCCCTATTTATGGGCAGGCTGTGCGGTGGCCCCAGGGGGGCCAGCCCTGCCTCCCCCCCATGCCGTTATGCAAGCAAGAGCAGGGGCGAGCGCCGAAGCCAAAGGGCAGGCGGGGGAACCTGCAAATGTTTCCCTCCTGTTGATATGACATGTTTGCTCCGGGGTGCCAAACTGCTCCACAGCAAAAATACAGCTCGCAGCCAGCGCGGCGGCTGTCCCAGCCCCCAGCGCCGCAGAGCCCGGGGCCGGTGGGGGCAGCTGGGGCTGCCCGCAGGCACGGGCAGGGGGCCAGGACCCCGGGCCAGGGCTTGCTGGCTGCCCCGTTCCTGCGGGATGGCCTCGCTCAGACTCGGAGAGGGGCCCAAGCGAGGTGGAGGGAACGTCAAGTGCCTGCCAGGTCCTGATCCAACCCATGGGACTCGTGGGCACCTTTGGGTGCTCCTGCGGGACCCCCCACCGGGCCCTGACCCAAGTCCCTGCAGCACCCAAGGAAGCATCTGGGCCGGCCCCGCCACCCGTCGGGGTGCATCCCACCAAGGTGCAGCTCCAGTGCACCCCAATGGCGAGCTGGGGGGCTGGGGGTGTCGGGGGGGAGCCAGACCCCAGCCTCGGGCAGCCCCAGTGCCCAGCTCCCTGCGGACCAGCACGCAGCCAGACGGGCCCCCAGTGCTTCACCCCCCCCCCCATGCCACCCTGCACCCATTGCCAAGAGGGGCTGGGAGACGTCCTCCCCCTTGGGTGGGGGTCACCGGCAGGCACTGAGCTGCCCCCCCTTAATTTGGGGACACCCTGAGCACCCACAGGGTGAGGGCTGGGGATGAACGCCGGGTGTCAGCAGCAGCACCCATGGGTCTGGCGCGGTTTGGGCAGGGCTGGCCATGCCGGGCCGAACATCAGCTCCGGCGGCTCTCCCCGCGGCACAGCCCTGCCAAGGCGCTTTATGTAAGGAGTGTGTTTTCACAACAGCTGGTTTTATTCCTCTGGCAGCCCACCCTGCCCGCCCGCCCCGGCACATTCCCTTCCCTGCGCCCAGCTGCGTGTCCGGCCTGCCCCTGCTCACCACGCGCCAGGGGCCGAGCCGGCCCCAGCTCCGCGGATTTATTAAAACAAAACAAAAGCTGAGCCAGGCAGGAGCGAGCATCAGGAGAGCCCGGCTGGGGCCCCCCTACACGCTGGGCTGGGGGCTCAGCCCCTGTCTGAGCCCGCCCTTGGGATGCAGGGTGCCAGGAGGAGCTCTCTTCATCGGGCATCAGAGGCACGGAGCACCCATGGGTGTCACTATAGCCCTGGGCTGGGGCAGGGACACAAACCCCCCCGGCTGCCTGGGTGTCCCCGGCTCTGCCCTGCCTGGGCAGCAGGAGGGTGCTCAGGAGATGCCCGCTCTCCCAGCTCTCCTGGGGGTGGCAAAGCTGGGGGCCAGCCCAAGGAGCTGGGTGGCAAAGCCGGGTGCGAGCTCAGGAGCGTGGGACACGTGGGGGCACACGGGGGCAGCGGTGGCAGCGTGGGGCAGGCTGAGCCCGTTGCCAGGGCTGGGGGGTGCGGGCAGGAGGGAGGTACCCGGGCTGCGGATCACCGCCACGCCTGGACACAGACCCTTAGGCACAGCCCCGGCGTTTGCACCCCAGAAATGGGTTCACGGCAGGTAAACGCGGACT
This sequence comes from Nipponia nippon, assembly GCF_047370975.1. Lineage (NCBI taxonomy): Eukaryota > Metazoa > Chordata > Aves > Pelecaniformes > Threskiornithidae > Nipponia > Nipponia nippon. Next base: position 542,030 of record NW_028262332.1, read on the forward strand.
GGGCTGAGCCGGGGTGCAGGGTGCAGGGGGGTCCTTGGGGACCAGCCCAGCTCCCCGGGGCGGGAGGGCAGGGCTCTCCCCTCGCCTCCCATCGCCCTGCCACGGCTCCACTGCAGTGCAGCCACTTCTGGGGTGCAGGTGGGTGCAGGGCAGAAAGCCAGCCGGCTCCATAACACCCCGACTCTGCCAGGCTCAACCGGGCGGCCTGGGGGGGGTCTGCGAGCGTGGCCGGACACAACTGCCCCGCACGTGGGCAGCGGGGACGGGGGCTGGCTTCGGGCGAGTCACGTGGCGGTCCCTTACATAAGTCCCTGATAAACAACATGTGTTACCAGTTTCCGCAAAGATTGCAAAATGCCGGCGCTGTGGGCAGAGGGCTGCTCCCCACCCCGGGGGCCGCGGGGTGGCCGGGGAATTGGCACCACTTGCCCAAAACACCCCGGCCCAAGCGCGTGGCGGGACAGCCCCGGCCAGGCTGGGTGCGCAGGGGCGAGGGGTCCGGCGGCGTTACCCTGGGGGCTGCAGCCCCTCTGCCCTGGTTGCACCCCCAGTCCAAGCCCCTGCAGCCCCCCAGCATGCTCAGAGCATGCAAGGACGTCCCCTGCCCGGCTCTCCCATGGGGTGCTGGCCGTGCAGGCAGGCTTTGGGCAGCCCTCACAGGCAGCAGCCCCTGGGGGAACACAGTCCGCAGGGCTGGGAAAGGGGACCGGGGTGTTTCACTGCCTCCGAGGCCCTGGGGGCCAGCAGGAACACTGCGGGGCCAAGGTTTCCTCCTCTGGCGTCCCTGAGGGATCTCTTGGCTTGTCCCAGGGGAAGGGCTGATCCTGTGCCGGTCCCAAGCTCGTGCAGCCCCACGGCAGCAGGCACGGTGCTTTTCCCCACACCGTGCTGGGCGCTCAGGGTTTTCTCTCACTCGCCAGCCAGACTCACGTGCACTACAGCACCTGAGAGTAAACTGGGAACTGCCCTGACTCCTGCCTCAGTGTCCCATGGCTGGGGCGAGGACAAGGGGGGTGTGTGGAGGGGGCTGCACAGCCCCCCAGCACCCCCCGGGCCGGGAGCACAGTGCCAGGGCACCAGCAGAACCGGGGCAGAGGCAGCGCTGGCCTTGCTGGGGCAGATCGAGGGGTGACTTGCCTGGACACAGACCCTTCTCCGAGGCGTTTATTGGGGTGTCGCTGGTGCTACGGGGCATGGAGGCGCAGAGCAGAGGGGTGACACAAAGCTGCGGGGGACAGGACGAGGACAGGCACAGCTGCCAGTGCAGCTGGAGGAGCAGGGGAGCCCCGGGGATGGCCCCAGGGCTGTGGAGCTGCAGCAGGGTCTGACCAGACCCCAGCTTGGTCCTGCGTGGCCGCGGGCAGCTGGATGAGGCGAGGGCTGAGCTCTGGGGACCTCCTGGCAACGCCGTCTGCACCTACGGCTTCGTTTCTGGAAGGGAAAGAGAAGTGCTGAGGGGCTGGGTAGATGTCAGAGCCCAGCGCCAGGGCTGGAGACCCACCTCTGCCTCCCCAAGCAGCAGTGACAAGTGACAGAGCTGTCCCCAGGGACCCCAGCCCTCAACCTGGGGTGTCCCTGTCCCAGAATGCCCCATCCCAGACCAGCCCTCACCCCAGGAAACACCAATATAGACCCCACTAAGCCCAGCCTGAGCCATGTCGGGGGCGAACGCGGCTTTGCTTTGCCAGGGTACATCCAGTGCCCATCCTGGGTGATGATCTGCTACCTCCTCGCTCCGCACAAGGGCACGGAGGGACCCTGTCCTGAGGGATGGGCTGGCGTGGACCCCCCCATGCCAGACCAGCCCCTCTGCGCTCCTGGGGCAGGACCACACGGCCGTGGTGCGGTGTGGGTCTGGCCCGGCGTGCCCAGCCCACAGCCAGGGCGGGGAGAAGCCTCGTGGTGCCCAAGGTGGGGCCAAGGGGCACATGGGGGGGGCCCAGCGCATCGCCCGGGACCCGCAACTCACCATCGAGGACGTGAAACTCATCTGCAGAGTCACAAAACCCTGCAAGAGAGAGAGCCCGGGGCGGTCACCCTGCCTGGGCACCCGGGACCCCCCGGCCCTGCACCCCAGGGACGCTGTGGGGCACAGCCCAGTCCTCGCACCTTGCGTCCTTGTCCCTGGGGTGGCGGCAGCGTGGGGACAGACCCCACACGTGGCCCTGCTGTGGGTGACACGGGGCCATAAGCTGCTCAGACCCATGTGGATGTGCCTCCCCCCCCATGCTGGAGGGGACGGACCCCAGTACCCACTGCCAGGCCCCTCCTGGGCACAGCCCTCGCCGCAGGTGCCCCTGCTCCCAGGGGACTCCGTGCCACCCACCGTATGTGGGGAAGTAGTAGGTCACGTCTTCGCTCAGGCCCACAGCCCTGACGCGCTGCTCAAACTTGTCCACGACAGCGTCACTGACCTGGCTGGCCCGTCCTACGCGGGGAGGGAGACGCCATCAGCGGCCTCGAGGTCTGCCCCAAAGCCCCCCCTGCCCCCCGCCGCAAAGCTCAAGGCCAAGGGGTCGTTCAGCTCAGAGAAGCTGGTTACCGGCTCCCCCCCCCCAGCATTTGGGGACAAAACTCTCCATCTGGGGACCAGGACCCTCAGGGAGACCCCACCTCTGCCTCTGGGTCCTCCGGGGCTCCGGCGGGCATCCCCCGAGCCCAGCATGGGCTTCCCACCCCTCTCCTTCATCCGCCACAAGCCCCCGAGCACAGACCCACCGTAGAGCTTGACAGAGATGCTGCGTCCCTTCTGGTAGTAGAGGATGGCGTAGCTGCTGTAGTCCGTCTCGCCGACCACCACGTCCACCTTGCTGCCATAGCCACGGCCTGGGAAAGACAGAGGGCAGCCCCAGTTCATCCCGGTTAACCCTGGTTAGCCCCGGCACCGTCCAGGGGCCTCGTTTTGCCAGGAATGGGGTGTACAAGGGGTGAAAACCAGGGCCAGAGCAGGCGCAACCCCACGGGGTGCCGTTCCCCACCAGCAGGCACCAGTCTGCGGCACTGCCCATGATGGCATCCAGCACTGGGGCACTTTGAGACGTCGGAGGTGGAATACTGGGAGGGCACTGGGAGGGAGGACACTGGTACCAAAGCCCTGCCGAGAGCAGGAGTGGGGGGTTCCGGCTCCGCAGTCCCTGCACCCCCCCACCACCGCAGCCCAGCCTCCCTCACCCTTCAGGAGGAAGCGTCCGCGGGCCCGGGCAGGGAGGTAGCGCTGCCTGATTTCCCAGCACATCCCATCCCTGTACGGGGAGAGGAGGAGGCTGTCAGCACAGGCTGGCGAGGATCCAGCCCAGGTCCCTGCCCGCCCGCTTGCCAGGACACACACAGCCCTTGCCGTGGCCAGCACTTGTACCACCAAACATCCCAGAGGAGATCCCACCCACGCTTTGCTCCGGAGCAGCTCCCTCCGCCTTGGAGCCCGTGGCCGGGGCACTGGTCCTGCCCTGACCTGCCCGCAGCATCCCTGTCCCGTCCAGCGTCCCCTGTCCTCATCTCAGAGCACCGGCTCTGCTCTGACCTGCCCGCAGCGTCCCTGTCCCATCCAGCGTCCCCGTCCTCATCCCAGAGCACCAGCTCTGCTCTGACCTGCCCGCAGCGTCCCTGTCCCATCCAGCGTCCCCTGTCCTCATCCCAGAGCACCGGCTCTGCTCTGACCTGCCCGCAGCGTCCCTGTCCCACCCAGCGTCCCCATCCCAGGGCACTGGCCCTGCTCCAGCCTTCCTGCAGCGTCCCCATCCCACCCAGCGTCCCCATCCCCATCCCAGGGCAGCGGCCCTGCTCTGCCCTGCCTTCAGCGTCCCTGTCCCTGCCTGTGGCCTCGGTGGCCGGTGTCACTCACAGCTTCCTGAAGGTGCTGATGGCCAGGCTCTGCCCATCCAGGATGGTCACCATCACCGCCGTGGCCTCCAGCCGGTGGCTGTGCTCCGCCAGGTAGCTGCAGCGGGAGGCCAGGCCGACCAGGAACCATCTCCCTGCCAGCTGCATGGCACGGGGGTGGCACCGTCTGCCAGGTCACCACCCCGGGGTGCCACCACCCCGCTGCCCCCAGCGCCCACCACCCCCAGCGCCCTTCTTCTGTGCTGTCTCTGCTCACTTGCCCCCTCTGCCCACAGCCTGGCCCCGTGGCCTGCCCACGGGCCACGACTGCCCTGGTTCGGGAGCCGGCGGGTGGGACAGAGCAGGACAGCCTGGCGCGGGGACAGGCGGGAGCCGGGGGGCTGCAGGGAGGGGGTGTCCCAGGCATCCCCCCACGCCCCGTACGGCCAGGGAGGCTGCCAGCACCTGGTCCGCACCCCCCTGCAGAGGCCTGAGCTCAGCCCCACGGCCGTGCCTGGTGCCGCGGGGGGCAGCCAGCACCAAACCCAAACCCCAGAACGGCTGCACCGGCCCCGGGGCTGCGGGCGGAGGCGGCTGCGGGAGCCGGGGGTCCCTGGCGAGGCTTCGGCCCCTGCGCCAGCCCTGTGGGCAGCGCTCGGGGGCCGAGCCGGGCAGCAAGGGCAGGCCTGGAGCGGGCACGGGGGGGACGGGCTGCAGCCCCCGCTGCCTCCCCGTGGCCCCGAGCGCAGGGCTGGGCCCCAGCCCCAACGGGGACGGGGACGGGGACGGGGACGGGGACAGGGCAGCCCAGGGAGCCCTCACCTGGGGCAGGCTGAGCGCCTCCTGAGCCGCCACCTTCTCCAGCGGGCTCTGGGGAAGGGGCGGCCGCCGCCGCCGCCCCGGCCCCTGCCCCAGCCCCGGCGGGGCCGTGAGGAGCAGGCCGAGGAGCAGGAGGGCGCCCAGGGAGGCCATGGTGCCGCTGCGCGGGGCCCGCTCTGCCGGGAGGCGGCGGGGTCAGGCGGGCAGGGCGCCCGGCTGGAGCCCGGCCAGGCGGGGGCCGCCGGGAGCTGCGGGCCGGGAGGGCCGGGGTCAAGGCCGGGGTCAAGGCCGGGGTCCCCCCGAGCTGCGCCGGGAGGGGCCCCCCCGCCCGGGATCGGGCCCCGCCGCCCGGGATCGGGCCCCGCCGCAGGCCCGGGGGTCCCGGGGGTCCCGACGGCGCCGGTGGTGGGCGGGGCCTGGTTGAGGGGGCATGGCCTGTTTACACGGGGGCGTGGTCTGATAAAGGAGGCGTGGTCTGCTCGGAAGGGGCGGGGTCTACTGATGAGGGCGCGGCTTGTTCGGGCGGGGCGGGGTCTGATCAGGCGAGGCCGGGCAGCGCTGCCGCTGTCGGAGCGAGCGTGCCGCGCTCGGCTAGTTGCGCCTGGCGCGCTGTGAGGAGCTCCGGGCTCGAGCTCTCTGGCCTGCGGCAGGAAGCGGGGCGGTGATTGGGGGAGGAGGCGGGGGGAACCACCGAGAGGGGCGGCCAGAGCGGCCCGGAGCGGAAGTGAGGGGCGGGGCGGCCGGAAGCGGTGCGGGAGGGAGGCGGGGGCAGCGGAGCCGCCGAGGTGCCGTGAGGGGCCGGGAACGGGGCCGGGGGCGCTGCGGGCCCCCGGGGCGGCTGTGGGGTCTCCCCGGGGCGGGGCTGCGGGCGGCCGGGCCGGGCCTCACCCCCGTTTGCTTCCAGGCGCGGCGGCAGAATGACACGATGGACGCGGGCGGCGGCCCCCTCCTCCCCGACAGCGTCCTCTACGAGATCTTCCTCTACCTGGACCACGTAGACGTGCTCTCGGTGGGGCTGGTGTGCCAGCAGTGGCGCGCCGTGGCCCGCGACGAGTTCCTCTGGAAGGAGCTCTTCTACCGCTACTACCGCATCGCCCGGGAGGTGCCCCGGCACCCAGGTGCGCTGGCGCGGGGGGAAGGGGCCGGCGCGGCTGCCCGCGGGGCTGGCGGCCTTCCTGAGCCTGCCCGCCGGCCTGCCGGGCCGGGGGCTCGGCCCCGGGGCCTCAGCCGCCCTGGGAGGCCGTTCCCCGGGTGATGGCGGCCAGAACCTCCCCGCCGTGAGCCCAGACGGGAGGATCCCCTCCCCCTCTGGTGCTCAGCCCTCTGGCATCGAGGGTGGCGGAGCACTAAGCCGTATCACGTTAGCAGCCTGCAGGCTCGGGTGGTGATGTGTGAAGGGCTCTGGGTCTGCCCGAACCCTTCAGAAAGGGGCGTCGGGTGGTTGAAAATGCTTCGACTTTCCCGTTCTTTCCCAGAAAGGTGGTTCCTGGGCTCTCTCTAGGCAGGCGCTCGCCGGTAGCTGCTGCACAGCTCGTCTGGGCGCTGCTGCGAGAGATCCCAAGGAGACGCAGTGAGTCACTGCGCGCTCTGCGTCGCAGCCCGGGTGGATTCCATGATAATCACTGCTGGCTTTTCCTGATCAGGACCTCGCAGCAAGCCTCTGCTTCAGGCTCTCTCCCTTTCTCATCCGGACTCGGAAGAGCCACAAGCGCACATTAGCTGATCGCGCTATTTCCATAAGACACGGGCAGCAGCTGCATCCTGGCTGTGGAGAGAGTGCGCGTGTGCCTGGGGTCTGGAGAGGGAGGTGGGTGTGCGGCAATTTAATTGTACAGTGGGCAAATGCTAAGGCAGGCGCTGACCCGCTTTGCGAGGGCAGGGTGGACTTGATCTTGGCCTCGGCTTGCAGCAGGAAAATGACCCATTAACAGTCGGCATCAGCTGAGCCTGGTGGGGCCTTCCCTGGGTACAGCTGTCAGCAGCCTCGGTGGCGGCAGTCGTAGGATCGCAGGTCTGTTCCCTGTTGAGCATCGGGCGCTGGAAGCAGCGTGGCGCGGTCTGGAAGGGTAATGCAATGCTGTGTCTCTCTTGGAGTCTGAAAAGCCTTCCCAGCGTGCTGCAGAGGGCCGGGAGGGCTGTGCTCCATCCATCGTGTGCACAGTGCTCCCAGCGGTGGCCACGGTGGGGGGGAATTGGCTTCTTGATCTTGAGCTGCAGTTGCTACAGAAGGACAGGAAGAAATGCTGAGGACCAAGCAGCGGGAGCCCCTCTCCCTGCGGCGGGGAATGCCCACGCGAAAGGGCTCTGAGAAGAGATGAGATGTGGATGGGACAAGTCGGGCTGCACGATTTCACTCGCGCAGACCCGGGGAGCTCCATGGGGTTGAGGACATTATCTTTAGGTTTTATGTGAGGCTCTCCGAGCAGGCTCCTTCGCTTCCAGCCTCCTGCAGTTAGTTAGTAAGCTGCCAGCCCTGTTCTTTAGCACTAATAGGGACTGAGCAGTCACTCAGTAACGTAGTCAGGCACCTCCCAGGCTGCACTTCTGGGGCTGTGAGGCAGCTCCGCGAGGCATCGGGCGCAGGGGGTGGCTGCAGGCCCAGGAAGGGGCTGGAGCAGGAGTTTGGGGAATCCCCTGCCAGCCTGCCTGCCCCGGGCAGCTCCGTGGTTTGGGGAATGGTGTCCAGTGCATCTTGTAAGAGGAAGTGTTGGGATTGCTTGGCCAGATGGGATCTGTCCAGACTGCTTCCCGGCTGGCCGGGCTGGAACAGGGAGCTTCAGAGGGGGATGAAGCCCCCTGCTTAGCGAGGAATGGCGGGATGTCCTGGCAGCAAGCTGCTCCCTGCCTGCAGCGAGTTCCAAAAAAACCTTCAGCCCTGTTCAGTGTAACTGGGGAAATTGGCCCTTGTCCATATACATGTCTGATCCTCTTTGCTTCCTCAGGATTTGCTGCTGCAAGAAGTCTGTAGGCTGCTTTACCGGGCACTTTGTTAAAAATCCTCTTTATTTGTCTCTTTATTGGCTGTCGGTGTGACTTCTGCGAGTGTGCTCCAGGCTCTTCTGCGGGGCTCCTCTTCTGTCCCGGCACGCTGCATCCAGCTCCTGCAATTCTCTCTTGTTTTTTCTAGTCTCTTATCTCATGGAGGCAGTTTTTTTCCTGGTCTCATCACCTTTCTGGAACCTTCTTAATTCTGTGTTAGACAAGATAAAGATAATCAGCCCGGTACCCTGGGGAGCAGCTTCCTTCTCATCCCGTGATAGATTTGTTTGCGTTGTGCCGGAGCGTGTCTGCAGTTGTGATGGCTGTTTTGTCCTGAGCAGGGCTTTTGTTAGATGATAGCTAACAGCTCTGCCCTGGATGTTGCTTGTAGTGGCTGTACTGGTTTAGAAAGTAGCAGTACGGTGCGGAGTTGTGCGTTTACTGGAAAAAAGGATTTTTTTTGTGTGTGGGTGTGGGGAAGCTACTGAGAAAAGCGTTAAGCCCTGCTAACTGGGCTGAAGCCGTAGGGGTGGTGGCCCCAGCAGGGCTCCTGGCGTTGCTAGCAGCAAAGACTGCGCTTTAATAAAGACTGATGCTGCGGCTGCCGTGTTTAGCTCAGGTCTGTCGCTTCCCTCCACTTACGTTCCTGTCCCACGTCCCTGCTCGTGTGTTACAGCTGCCGTCTCCTGGTATGACGAGTTCCAGAGGCTCTACGACACCATCCCTTGCGTGGAAGTGCAGGCCCTGACGGAGCACAATGACCAGGTTTTGCACCTCAGCTTCTCCCACTCTGGCTGTTTGTTTGCATCGTGCTCCAAAGACTGCACCGTCAAGGTAAAGTGGCACAACCTGCACAACCCTTCCAGCTTTGATCTAGCGGGGCTTAGCCCCGAGAGCAGCCTTTAGGAAGTCTGTGGAGAGGTTTGACCAGGTGTCCCTGGACTTAGGCCGGTTCCTGCAGATGCTGAGTTGTTCTCAAAGCCGCAGAACTAATGACTCTTGCAAATGTAGCCTTGAGGGCTGTGGATTCCAGGTCCAGCCTGCATGAAGGTGGCCGAGGTGCCTTCCTGGCTCCGACTGCTTTCTAGATGCAAATCGCTCCTGTGGGTCTAACAAAGACTGCGGAGATAATGATCCGCTGCGGAAGCTGTCTTGCGTGAGTGGTTGTCTTGGGAGAAATCTCTCTGAACATGCTGAAGAATCCAGCTGTGACAGTCCCATTCACTGCCTGAACACCTCCTCCACTGGCTGGTGGAGCAGCAGTCCTGCATTTAGCGGCTCTCCAGCACCGGTGGCCATTTTCTGTCAGGGGAATTGACAGGGGAATTGGGACTGGGAGGCAATTAGATAGGGTCTTTGATATTATTTTTATTTCTTGTCCTGGTGAGCACTGGCAGAACAGATAAAGTGAACCACACTCAGGCTTCTCAACAGCTTCCTGACTGTTTGTCCGTCTGTCTATAGATCTGGAGCAATGAGTTGGACATCTCCCTGCAGCACAGCTCCAACATGAGGCCGTACAACTGGAGCTACACACAGTTCTCCCAGTTCAACTCCGATGACTCCCTGCTTCTGGTGTCGGGTGTCTTTGTGGGGCCTCACAACTCCTCCTCAGGAGAGATTGCCGTGATCAGCATGGGTAAATAGTAATCAGCATGGGTAAATACCACCTTCGCTGGGGCTTCCTGGGAGGTGTGAAATGGCGGGGGCTGGGGTTCCCTCCCTCTTTGGGTGTGCGGTGGCCTTGACCACTGCTTGTCCTGCCTTCCACCGTCTGTGCAAAGGGGTCCCAGTTGCAGTTTTGCAGGGTGAACCTTCCACACAGCCTTAACTCTGCTCAGGTCACCGTGTCATCACCTAAAGGCAGTGTGGCATATGTTTATTCTCTCTTAACTTCCGTTCCAAGTGACAGTCTGGGAAAGGCAGGAGTTACTCACGCTACCTGTTGTCTTGAAGCCACCATTTCTGACTCAAGTGGTGCTAGTCCCACCCTGAGGTCCCACGTGGCTTTCTGAGGCGGATTCACCTGGCTCTGCTTCACCTCTTCTGCTGCAGTTCCATGAAACTCGCTAATCCCAACTGCGTTCTCTCTCGCTGTCTCTGTGCTATGGTCCCACTGTGCCAAAAATCGAGGAGTGCTGCCAAATGCACAGCTATCTTGCTCAGAAAGGCCCTGAGCCAGAAGGGTGGGAGTGAAGAAGTTCTGTACGTGTTTGACTTGTTCTTGTCCTTGGGGCGTCTGCTTTAGGCCACGCTCGGAGAAAGGCCGTAAGGTGAGATTGCTCTCTGGTCTGGCTCCATCTGGCTGCCCTTGTATTTGGTGCATGCTCTCCCCACACATCTCTGTAGAAAAGAGAAATAATCTATCTCCATATAGTGACTGGAAGCCGGACGGTGGTTGGGCAGTGTCCACTCAGCTTGCGGTGGAGGTGCTGCACCAGTGCCTCTCCTGTGGAGACTTGTGTCCACGTCCCGCGTCTTCTGCCACGGTTTCTCCAGCGCCCTTGCCGGGAGCCGTTGCCTCACATCTGTGTTTCCCCTCCCTTCCAGAGAACTTCACGCTGCTTTCCAGGGTGAGGAATAAACCCTACGATGTGTTTGGCTGCTGGCTGAATGAAACCAACTTGATATCTGGCAATCTGCACCGGATTGGGCGTATAACCTCCTGTTCTGTGCTGTGGCTGAACAACGCTTTCCAGGTGAGGTGCCTTTGTTCCAGCTCCGCAGGCAGTGCGGCTTCCTGCTGGCTCCTGGGGGAGGAGGAGCTGTGGAGGAGACGTGAGCGGGGAGGAATGGCCCAAGCCTCCCGTCCTCCCTGTCTGTCTCCTCTGACTTGCCCTCAGGATCTTGAGCTCAAGGCAACCCGTGCGTGATGTTTCTCCACGCTCAGTATTGTGGTATCCATTGCAATATTCCAACTCTACCCTCAGCTTCCATTAACTCTTGCCCCATTAATTGGGATGAGGACTTGACTGCAGTGCCCTAGAGCACGCGTTGCTCCACAGGAGAGTGGTTGAACCGCAGCGCGGTGGCTGAGGTCCTTGTTAGTGTGAAGCTGGGCCTGGGACGGCTGTAGGCTGGCGTGTATCTGAGCAATGGCCGTTCTCCCACTTGGCAGCTCGGTGCGTTGTTCCCGGGAGCCGGAGGCAGCTGGGAGCTCAGCCCTGCCTGTCCTTGCTGACGTTTCTGTGGGCCAGGTGCTGCCTTTTATGCTGTGATGAGACCGGGAGATCAGTGTGTGCTGGCTTTAGGCTGCTTGTTGGCTGCTTGTTTGTCCTCTGGCACTTGTGCTGCTTGGATATGTTCCTCTTCCATGTTTTGCCTCTGTCTCAACGTCGCCGCTGCACATCCTGGCGTTTTGTGTTTTGTTAACATGAACGATTGATGCTGGCCCTGGGTGAAATCCTCTGGTAGCAGAGACCCTTGCCATAACCACATCTCTGTGCTGCACTGACACCACAGTGTTAACTCTTCCCTCTCCAAGAGGCGAGGAAGGACCTTGCCCACTTTGAAAGGGGGTGTCGGGGTGCGGCCGCAGACTGCCGGAGCAGTTAGGCAGGAAGAGACCTGCTGCTCGTCTCTGGGAGCAGAAGACCAGGCTGGTCCTGCTGAGGGGCGAACTCCAGGAGCATGGAGGTCCTCTGCTTCTGCTGCTTGTAGGCTGGGGGATGGCACTTCCCGCTGCACCCATGTTTATCGCAGCGGCCTGTTCCTGAAATTCTTGTAAAGCACCGAGCAGCACCAGCTAATGACCTCGGGCAGGGGGCTGGCAGCAAGGCTGCCCAGCCTCTGTGTTTCCCAGCTCTGCTGTCGTCTGCCTGCAGGAGCTTTTTGTCTTGGTGCGCCCACCCCCAAGATAGGAAGGAGTGCAGCGAAGCTGGCCAGCCTCTTGGGCCGGTTCTCGCGGTCAGTGCCACGCAGAGCGGTGTGAAGAGAGATCGGTGCGTGGCTGGTGTCCGCTGTGCCGGCTCAGGGTCTGGGCCAGAGGCTCTTGGTTTGAGCTGCGGGAGTGATGTGAGGTGGTTCCCCGCTTACTTCTCCCTTCTGCTTGCAGGGCGTAGAGTCCGAGAATGTGAATGTAGTGAAGAGACTGTTCAAAATCCAGAACCTGAATGCCAGCACTATCCGGACCGTGATGGTGGCTGACTGCAGCCGCTACGATTCCCCGGACCTGCTCCTGGACTACGAGGAGCAGCTAGCCGCTTCCTCCACCTCCACCTGCCCGGTCTTTGATCTTGGCAGTGACAGCGAGGAAGAGGAGGCCAAGCCCAAGCAGACTCCGGAGCCAGCAGTACAGGAATTGCCGGATGAAGGGGGTGTGACAGCAGAGGACGGGCTGCAGCAGTTCTTTGATGATATCATGGAGGGCCGTGTGAGGCCTGCCATGACCGAGACAGAGCTGGAGACGAAGGTGGCCGAGCTGTTCGTTCGCAACAGAACTAAACCGCCCGAGCTGAACCGGCTCTCCCCGGACAGCACCAGCAAGACAAAATACTTAATCTTCACCACAGGATGCCTCACCTACTCCCCGCACCAGATAGGTAAGGCTGTGGTCTGAGCCCAGGGCACACCGGCCTCCCTGGGGGTGTGGGCTGCGCTCTGAATTTGAATCTGGAAAAGACCTGGTTTATTTGCTGCCTGTTTCTGGTGGGTGAGTTGCAGTTTTGCTCAGGCTGCTGGATTCTCTATACAGGAGGCTTTTGAGATGCCCCTGGTCACCGAAGGGGGTTGCACCCTGCAAGCCCTCGCCTGAGGGTTGTTTGGTTGCTACCAGGCTTGGCACGCGGCCAAACAAGAAAGTCGTGGCGAGGGCTGAGCAGAAGATCAAGAAGGAACTCCTGACTTACGGATATCAGCCATGAGTTGCACACAAGCGGGTGCATGTGAAGGGCAGCGATTGCCCTGACAGCAGTGGGTGGAAGGGCCTCGGTCCCGTTGTCTTGCGGGGGTGGAGAGGGCATCAGGGCAAAACTCGGCTGAGCAGCTCGGAGTTCGGGTGCGTGTTGCTTGGGCAGCGCCCCTCGGCTCTGGGAGGCTGAGCCCTGCCTGCCCTGCGCCTCGCCTGCCTCCCCCGCTGCCCGGTGTGCGATCACCCTCTATCAGGTGGCCTTTCAGCCTCAGCGAGACACTTGGGCACCTCTCTTTTGATACGGAAGAGGCTTGACGGTGGGTTATTCACCGCCCCAGCGGGCGTTTCCATGGCGTGCTGATCCCTGGCACCTTGCTGGCGCTCAGCGCCGTGCTCGGCGGGGCAGAAGGGGCTGTAGTTGCAGCATAAGCCAGGCAACGGCGCTGCCGCTGACCTTTTTCTGGCTTAGACCTTCCCTTGCTCATCCGGGGCTCTCGTGTTGAGGCGCTGGCACTAGCAGAGCCTGACTTTATAGGAAAGGAGTGCAGCGATGAGCAGAAGCAGGCGGTCCGGCCGCTTCTTCAGAAGCCCCTAAAGGTAGCGAAGTTCAGTGGAAAGGACCAGACAGATTGGTAGAAATGTGGGGAGGGAAGGAGAGCTGCTTCCAGGCAAGAGACTCTTCTGTAAAGCCAGGCAGTTTCAGTTCCTTTTGCTGCTTGCACAGCGACAGCCTCGCTTTCCTGCCGCAGGCTCTTCTAACCTTCCTGTTACTTGGCCCTGCACCAGTACAGCCCAGTAAGGCAGGGAAAGGCAGTTTCCAAAGCTGTAGGCAACTTGGAGAAGAGTCGCTTGGTCTTTGCCCGCCTAAGTTAGGAACGTGACCTGGACTGAGCGTGGCTCCGCTCTGTGCTCCTGTCCGTGGCCGGCTCTGCAGACAGACGCGGTGGACCTTGGCCCGGCCCCGGACGTGTGGCGGGTGCTTTGCCCTGGCTCAGCCCCGTAAGCAGTGCTGCATCTTGATCCGCCAGGCTGAGCGAACGCTGCCTCGCAGGCCGGGGCCTGCAGCGAGCGAAGGCAAAGCATAGCGCCGAGGCAGCGCCTGCCTTTGGACTCCGCCGACTTCCAGCGCAGCCTCCCAGGGCCGTGGGCTTTGGTGCCTTTGAACTTCAGTGACTCCCTGGCCGGCAGCCAGCGCCCCCGGCACAGCCTGGCTGTTTGGAGGGACGAATCCTGGCTCGGTTCCTCTCCCAGCCATGAGTCACTGCAAAATGTTATGTTTCCCCATCGGTCTGTGTGTCGAGCCGGCCTTTGTGCATTGCTGCCTGCCCCCGAGGAACCGGTACTTGCAAGAGCTCGCTGTTGTGCTCGGCTCTTGCCAGGCTGCTGGGCCGGAGCTGCTGGTGGCAGCCGCGCTCCCCGCTGCTGGGCACCGGCTGTGTCTTGCCTGATCAGTGGCACGCAAGCACCTCCGCAGGAGTTTCCTTTGAGCTCCTGTCTCCCTTGTGCTGGTTGCGGGCTTGAGTCACGGGCAAAGCTGCCCGTTCTGCTGGCTCGTGCATGTGGGGGCCACGTAGCTAAGTCTGGAACCAGGAGCGTAACGCTGTGGAAATGAGGATAAAGATGCTGGCGAGCGATGCCAGTTGGGTGGAAGAGTGAAGGTCCTGTCCTGAAGGTCCTGAGCTGCCCAGGTTCAGATGCAGCGATGTTGCGAAGGGCCTTGGACTGGAGGTGCGGTGCGGTGTCACCCCCACCTCGCTGGTCTGCGGGAGAGGGCTAAAGCCAAGGGTGCTCGGCAGCGAGCCCCGCAGAGGGGCGATGGCCGGGCCGTCTTCCAGCTCCCCTTCCGCCCCCTGAGGATTAAGGCCGCGTGTGCCCAAGAGCTGCTGAGGCTCACGGGAGTCCTCCAGGACACCCTTGTGGGTGGTTTGTATTTGGGACCTCTGTCGAGAGCTGGAAGGGGAGAGGGCTTGGCCCATAGCATGTGTTTCCCTTAGGAAGTTCAAAAGCTGCACTTGAGCCCAGTTTGGGTTTAAACTCCTGTTCTTGGAGCTTTCTGGGCCTGACCCCCAGGGGGGAAAGCCCTGACACAGCCAGCGCGGCTGCTGGGCCTTCGCCAGGCTGGATATTGCAGGAAATGGGCCCAGCCCAAGGGTTCATTTAGGAGAAAAACCTTTCTGCCACCAGCGTGGCTCCCGGGCCAGCGCAGCTTCAGAGCGCGCTGTGGGCTGGGCTTGGAGCGAGGCGTGGCTGCAGCAGCCGGGCGCTGGGCATCTCCCTGGCTGGGCTGAACGTGCCAGCGCGTCGCTTGCGGGCAGCGTCCCGGCCAAAAGCACCACTTGCGAGAGTTTGAAGGAGCCTGGCAGGGGCAGCAGCCCTGTCCTGGTCCTCAGCCAGCGAGCCGGTTCTCCTTTCTTAGCAGCACTAAGGGAAGCCCCTCCTTGAAGCCTGGGGACTTCCACCAGCCCCGCTGTCTGCTGGCAGCAGCCTGCAGAACCGCCTGATTCTGCTTTCTGTCCCCAAGGGATTAAAAGGATCCTGCCCCACCAGATGACGACTGCCGGGCCGGTGCTTGGGGAGGAGAGGCGCTCGGATGAGTTCTTTGACTCACTGGATCACGTCATCGACATCCACGGGCACGTCATCGGCATGGGCCTCTCCCCTGACCACAGGTGAGCGTGGCAGGGCGGCAGCGCCGGCTTCGGGCGCTGCAGGGGGTGGGCGACAGCCGCTTTGGGGCTTCGTGGGGCGAACAGGAGAGGAAGTGACCGCAGGGGGTGGAGCAGGGTGCCTGCGTAGGCCGCCCTGCTCTGTCACATCCCATTGATGTCCCAGTGCTGATGGCATGTGTCTCCCCAGGTCTCAGCAGGAACGCTTTCCTCCCTCTGCGCTGCTGAGCCCGGTTCAGGATAGGGTCAGGCAAGGAGCCTTGCACGAGTGAAGGAGCTGCCTACACCAATGTGTCTCCTTCCTGAGGCAGATCAATACACCGCCATCCTTAAAACTGGTTTTAATGGGATTCAAGAGGCTCGACCTAGCCCCTAGGGCCCACCTTCCTGATTGCGGTGGCTCTTTCCTTTCCAAATGGGGCAGACAGTGGTTCAGCACCGTGTTCCTGTGTTTCAGCCTGGGTTTTAGCGAGCAGAGCTGCAGGCTCGCCAAGGACCAGAGAAACTGCTCGGTCCCTGCCCTCCCTGACTGCGCCGCGCCTTTACCGCAGGGGCTCCGTGAGCTTCGTCGCATGTGGCGAGGTGCAGGGTAACCCCTCTGCTCCCCTCCCCAAGGTACCTGTACGTGAACAGCCGCGCCTGGCCTCGGGACTGCGTCATCTCCGACCCGATGCAGCCGCCCCCCATCGCCGAGGAGATCGACCTGCACGTGTTCGACCTGAAGACGATGAAGGAGGTGAAAAGAGCCCTCCGCGCGCACCGGGCCTACACGCCCAACGAGGAGTGCTTCTTCATCTTCCTGGATGTCAGCAGGGACTTCGTAGCGAGGTGTGTGGCGCTGGAGGGTGCGGGAGGCCCTTGGGGCCGTCGCTGCGGGGCGGCTTGTGCAAGCCGGGCTGGTCTGGGTGCTGGAAACTCCTGTGTGTTGTGAGAAGAGCAGGAAACAGGAGGTTTGTAAAGAGCAGGGGTGCTGAATCAGAGGGTGCAGGTAAAGGCTGGTCCTCTTGTGAAATCGGTGAGGAAAGGGGAAATTTTTGGGCTGTGGCTGGCAGCGGGTGGCGAATGCCCTTCTTGGGGGCTGCGGGCGGTAGGTGCTCTGGGGCAAGTTGAAGGGGTGCTTCGGCCAGCCTCCGGGTGCTGGAGGGAGCTGGCCTGCGCAGGTGGAAGCTCCTGGGCGACGGGGCTGCAGGTGGAGGCTGGGGCACCCTCTGCCTCCGGCTGTGCCGAAGGAAGGGGGCCGGGGTGACGTCCTTACCCGCGTCTTGTCCGCCGCAGTGGGGCAGAGGATCGCCATGGCTACATCTGGGACCGGCACTATAACATCTGCCTGGCCAAACTGCAGCACGACAACGTGGTCAACTCGGTGGCATTCAGCCCGGTGGAACAGGAGCTGCTCCTGACAGCCAGCGACGATGCCACCATCAAGGTGTGGCGCTCCCGTCGCGCGGTGCGCGTCCAGCAGGCCAGGAAGCCCAGGCCCAGGAAACTGCTCTTCTCCTGGCTCGTGAACCAGAAAAGCTGAACCCAGGTACGCCGGCTCCTGCAGCTTCCTCACTGCAGCCACCTCCTCTGGAGCTTGCAGAGCTTTGAGCCCTGCACAACAGAGACAAGCTCTGGGCACTCAAATCCCATCTGCCGAGTCGGGAGGGACCCTGGTAGCGGGAATTGCTTCCTCCTCGGAGCATCTGCTTCAAAGACAGAATGTAAGAGGCGAGGGCCCGTTCCTGGGCCCGGCAGGCAGCAGCCCGAGCTGGTCACTGCAGGGTGGGCTCCCCACAGCTTCTCACGAACGCTGCTGCTTGGGCACAGCTCTCTCTAGGTGAGCTTTGGTCTCCGAGAACAGACTGAGGCGCGTCTCCAGCGTTTGTACTGTGCAAGTCTGGGACGTGGCTGACCTCACCGAGAGCTACCGGCTGCAGAGCACTTGGCAGAAGCCGCGGTGCAGCGCTGTGCTGCCTTACTGCAGGACTCTTTTAATATAGTGGTTTTATTAATGTTTGTTTGTCCCAAACCTCCACGGGCAACTTGTCTGGCTACCGGGTAGTGCTGAGGGCCTCCTCCTGCACGGCGCTGGCGGCAGCAGGGAGGGGAGGGCGGGGGGGGGGCCTGGCTGGCGTCTCCTGCGGCCCCCGGGGACGCAGGCAGTACCCGGCCAATGCCTTCTGTTAGCAGCTGCGCAGTGATAGCGCCCGTTTCCGAAGCTGAGAGTGGGGAGGGCTGGTGGTAACGTGGTGCTGGCTTTGCCTCTGTCTTCCTCTGCTAAAGAGCACTTCAGTAAGCTATGGCGTCGGGAACGTATTTATTCTAGGGGATCTGCTGCCCCTTCGCCCGGGGGCAGCCGTGAGGACGGCTGGTGGGATCGCCGTCACCTCCCTCCCACGCTACTCAAGTCGTGGCACTTGAGGTTCTCTTGGTACGTTCTCTGTGAAGAGGCGTAGGCACCCACGGGTGGCTGCAGGTGTTCACCCACGGGTGACCGAGGGAACGCAGCCCTCCCCTGCCTGACGTGGCAGTTGAATAAGCTTCTCTCCCCCTGGGCCGACTCGCCGTGGGTTCGGGGATCGGCTCCTCCCGGGACGCCTCTGACGGGGGAGCTGGCTCACTTGAAGTGATTACGAACTCGGTGGTGTTTACTCTGTATCTGTCCCTGAAGCTTTTCTCCCTCCAGCAGGTACCCAAACGGAAGAGTCTAAAATTACGCTCCTAAGCTTGGCTCGGCCTGCACGGCTGGGGCTGGCGGGGGCCCAGGGAGCTGCAGTCGCTCCTGGGAGCCGGGCTCTGGGCTGTGTCTGGAAGGGGGCCAGGGGCTGGGGGCGGCGTTTCGGGACTCCGCTGGGGGCGCGGGGGCCCTTGGCTGTGCCACTCGCAGC
This sequence comes from Nipponia nippon, assembly GCF_047370975.1. NCBI lineage: Eukaryota > Metazoa > Chordata > Aves > Pelecaniformes > Threskiornithidae > Nipponia > Nipponia nippon. Next base: position 560,032 of record NW_028262332.1, read on the forward strand.
CTTGGGTTGCGAACAGACCTAACGGAGGCAGCAGATGCTGTCTCGAGATGCACTGACGCCTGTAACGGCTCCCGCGGCCCTTGGCGGGAGGGTTTGTGCCCTGGGTCTGCTGTGCCCGGCCGGTGCCCGTGGCTTTATCCAAACCCCCTGTACTCAGGTTTTCTGTCATCACGGGACTTCCAGAAACAAGGGAGTCCTTCGTGTGTGTGCACGCAGGATCCGCATCCCGCTCTGTCCGGCCACACAGCAAAGGAACAGCCTCAGCCTTCCTCCCTCCTCCCCCGGCTGCGAAATCTCTTCTCCCTTGGCTCGGGGTGGCAGCGAGCAAGGCACGGAGGGTTTCTGTTTGTACCGAGTTTTGCTCTTCACTATGGCATTGAATAAATATTCTGCTAAAGCATCTCTGCGATGCGCGGTTGTTTTCCTGAGCGCTGTTCTGCTGCTGAAGCAGAGCCGAGGGCAGCGGCGTCACGGTGCTGTGCCTGCCTCCGCTGGGCACGGCAGCAGGAGCTGACCAACGGGGCGTCCACCCGCCCTGGGCAGCGAGCTGTGAACAGCAGCAGGGGAGGACAGAGGCAGGGAATTGCCCAAATCGTCTTTGCCCTCAGGGAGGACGGGCCAGCGCTGGGGCTGGGGAGCAGCCGTTGATGGCAGCCGGGGGAAGCTCTTCTCTGCCACGGCCGAGTGCTGCAGGCTCCAGGACAAGCCAGCAGCTGGAGCATCCCGGCTTCTCCCTGTCCCTCCTTGGCTTCCAGTTTTTCCAGGCACTAAGGGGCACCGCCCAGGGAAGCGGGGAGCAAGCGCTGGCCCCGTGCTGCTGGTAGGAACCGCGGTGCTGCAGCGCCGATGTCCCTTCGGGGCCCTTTGCCACCGCCCTCGGGGCCTGTGCAGCAGCTGCCCCTGTAAGAAGTGGCTCTGGCCGCTCCCGGGAGGGGACGGGCCCCCGCCGCCCTCACCTTTGTCTCACCTCCAGCCAGGCACGCGGAGGCGGCCATGCTGCTGCACCCCGGCACGGGTTTGGTCCCTCGGCCGGTGCCGCGGCTCCGGTGGGGCAGGACAGGGCCTCCCGCAGGGGCGGCGGGTGCAGCACTGGCACCCAGCTCCCAACACCAGCTAAGAAAAACCAGCCTGGCCTAGAGGAACCCAGTGGCTGCTTTATTATCCAGCACCCAGGAACGTGAGTTCAACAAGGCCAAGGGCAGGGTCCTGCACCCGGGTCAGGGCAATCCCCAGTGTCGGCACAGGCTGGGGGATGGAGGGATGGAGAGCAGCCCTGCCGAGAAGGACTTGGGGGTGCTGGTGAATGAAAAGCTGGCCATGAGCCGGCAATGTGCCCTCACAGCCCAGAAAGCCAAGCGTCTCCTGGGCTGCATCCCCCACAGCGTGGGCAGCGGGGCGAGGGAGGGGATTCTGCCCCTCTGCTCCGCTCTGGGGAGACCCCCCTGGAGCCCTGCGTCCAGCTCGGGGTCCTCAGCACGGGAAGGACATGGAGCTGTTGGAGCGGGGCCAGAGGAGGCCACGAAGATGCTCAGAGGCTGGAGCACCTCTGCTGAGAGGACAGGCTGAGAGCTGGGGGTGTTCAGCCTGGAGAGGAGGCGGCTGCGGGCAGAGCTGATTGCGGCCTTGCAGCACCTGGAGGGGGCCTACAGGAAAGCTGGAGGGGGGCTTTTTACGAGGGCAGGGAGTGCCAGGACAAGGGGGAATGGCTTTAAACTGAAAGAGAGGAGATTGAGATCAGATATAAGGATATATTCTTCACCATGAGGGGGGTGAGGCACTGGCACCGGTTGCCCAGAGCAGCTGTGGGTGCCCCATCCCTGGCAGCGCTCAAGGCCAGGTTGGATGGGGCTTGGAGCACCCTGGTCAGTGGAAGGTGTCCCTGCCCGCGGCAGGGGGTGGAACCCGCTGGGCTTTAAGGTCCCTTCCAACCCACCCCGTGCTGTGGCTCGATGAGCCTAACGTGGTGCCTTTGCCGTTCCAGCTGTGCTGCAGCTCCCCCGCGCCTGTTCCCCGCAGCCCTGTGCCCCCGTACGCCTGACGCTCCAGCAGCCGGGCTGGGGCCGGGTCACCCCCCACCCCCAGCCGCAGCGTTACCCCCGCGCCGAGGCGCTCCTGCCCCTGCTCCGCTCCCACCCCCTGCAGCCCCGGTGTCCCACGGATTATACACCAACGCTGCCCTTCCAACGGCCTTTATTAGTGGCTTTGACTGCACTACATCCTCAAGGAAAAAAAAAAAAACACAAACTTACTTCACAGTGCCAGGCTGGCGGGTGTTCTCCGATAGCTGTGATCAAAAGGGAAAAAAAGAAAAAAAACAAAACAAAAACAGCACAAAAAAACCCAGCGGTGGCTTGTGCCAAGCGTCCGTGTGCCAGGCTGGCGGAGCTGTGCCCAGGACGGCCCCGTGCCCCCGCCGGCAGCGCACGGGCTGCGAGGGACGCGCGCGACCGGCACCGCTGCTAAGAAATGGCAAAGGCCCAGCCAGCGTGGGCAGCACCAGATCTGCCGCTCCTCAGCCACGCGGGGAGAGCCGCTGGCTCTGCGCCTCCCCTGCCGTGCCCGGCTCCGACGGCAGCGCAGCCCCGGCGTCCCCTCCGCAGGCTGGACGGGGCCAGCTCCATCTCTGCTCGCAGCGCGGGCTCTCCCACCCACCTTCGGGCACCTGCTGGGGCAGGAGGCCCAGCACCCAGCCCCGAAACAGCCCAGACCCCCCCAGCTGAGCCAGCGACTCCGCGGGCACCCCCGGCACTGCTTGGCCAGAGCCACCCGGCCCCGCTGCAGGCAGCGGGTGTCCAGCACCCCAAGAGCAAATACACCGAGAGCAAGCTCCCCCCGTGTCACACACTGAATTCCCAACCGCTAAATGAGCGGAGCTGATTTTCCTCCCCCTTTCCAGGCCTTTCCCAGCCTCTCTGGGCTGGGAGCCTCCCTTGGGCCTGGTTGTGGAGAGCTGCGGCGGGTGGGAGCGGGGCCTCGCTAGGCTGTATCTTCCTCCTAAGGCAAGAGGGTGAGAGTGGCAACACAGGGCTCGCTCCGTCCCTCGGGCCGGGCTGGAAGGGGGCTTGCACACAGGAAGGGTCCTGCGAGAAGCGGCGAGGGGCCCCGGGGGCAGCGGCAGCAAGGCAGGGCGCAGGCAGCTGCCCACCCGCTCTGCTCCGTGAGGGGCAGCTGCAGGCGGACACACAGCCACCGACCGTCTGGAAGAAACGGGCAGGCCCCTGCCTGCACCCCAGCCCTCGCGTTTCCCAGGCTGCAGCAGCCATGCCAGGAGGTTTCCAAGCCCACCCTGCCTGAGCGGCACCCCAGGCTCACCCACAGCCGCTGCGCCGACCCCGGCCGCGCTGGCGCAGCCTCCCGTCCCCCTGCTCCTGCTGAAACAGCAGAGTTTGCCCCTGGCCATGGCCTTTGCACGCACCAGGCACGGCACGATCCACACCAAGGCTTCAGAGGGGCTCCAGGGCAGGGAGAGCCTCCTGGCCGGCACATCACCCTCGGGTGCAGGAGGTCCAGCCTGGCTCAGGGTCCAGCTCAGCTGCCCACCAGCCTGGAGCAGGGCACCAGGCACCCCCCGAGCTGCCCAGGCGGCAGCAGGGACGCCCCAAAACACCCCAGGAGCCAGCAGCCAGGGCAGTGCCACCGCGCAGGGGGACAGCCGGCCCTGGCAGGGCTCCCCGGGCCCTGGCTGGGTCGTAGCTCGTCTCCAGCGATGGCCAGGGCGGCCGTGCTGGAGCAGAGGTGGAAGCAGAGCAGAAGCAGGGTGGGCTCTGCGTCCATCAGGCTGGGTGCTGCCAGCAGAGAGGGGCTCTGGGCCTTCCTCCACCGCCGCCTCGCATCCCCTGGGCCTGCCAACAGCGGCCGCCGCTCCCTGCCGAGGGCGATCCATGGCGGCCAAGAGCAAGAACAGGGTGAGCGTGAGCGCTCTCCAGCCTCGCTGCCCACCCTCCTGGCTGGAGGAGCAGCACGGGAGCTGGACAGGACCCTGGACTGCAAGGGGGGGGCAGCAGCTGGTGCCTGTGACCAACAAACCAACTCCTGGGGCACGTCCGGACGCTGACACAGGGGAGGGAAGCACAGGCAGAGAAGGCAGCAGAGCCTCAAGGTTCCAGCCTGGCTCCCTGCCCCTCCAGGCTTACTCATGGCCACAACAAACCAACTCCAGAGGGACCGGCCAGCCACGATGGAGTTTTTTCACAAATACAGACCTTCTCGTGGGTGCTGAACCCTTGCTGCCCAGAAGGGAGCAGTGCCAGGAGCCCAGGGACAAAAAAAGGGACAGCAAGCTTCACTTGGGGACTTCTCCAGCCACCCCAGGTCCTACTCGAGTGGCTGGCGGCTCAATGAGGAGCCAAGCAGAGAGAGCTCCAGTGTGCAATGACCGGGAACCGGCAGGCACGCTGTTCCCAGAGCCGAGGGAAGGACAGGGGAACGCTGCCGCTGGCGGGCAAGGCAGGCGGGGGGGAGGGCAGGGGCTGGCCAGCAGCCGCCCACCAGACAGGCGGACAAGAGACGTGCCGTCTCCGTCAGCACCGCAGCTGCGGAGGTGAGTGCCCGTGCGGGTGGACGGCAGCAGCGCGGGCGCAGATGGCGGTGGAGCTGCAGCCGTACGTGCTCGGCCGCTGCAGAGGGCCCTGGGAAGGCTGGTGCGCCTGGTGCCCCGTCATGGGGCTGAAAGCCAGCTCAGGAGCTTCTGTGTGTGCGTAAGGACAGCTTCCAGCACTGCCACTGTCCTGCCCACCGCTGCTCGGGCGCAGGCAGGCAGAAAATGGCAGGGTCTGGCTAAAAACCTGCCTAGGGCTCCCAGGGTTCAGGGAGCTGCAGTCCTGCACCGAGCCCTGCGCCCCCTTCCTCTCCCAGGACAGGACGGGCAGCCCCAGGGGAGATTCACTCCTCTCTCACTACGGGCCCCCGCGGTGCTGCCCCAGGCTCCCTGCCAGGCAGCGGGCACCGCCTGCCCCGTCCCGCGCCCCCCGCAGAGCACAAACACACAGCGAGGGCCAGACACGGGGCACCGCTCCCCCGCCTGCCGCACAGCTGGGTTCAGCACCCCTCTCTGCAGACACCGATGGCACCAAACCAGCGGCAAACCAGTTCGCACCTCTCTCGCCCCGCTTGCACCGAGCCTGCGCACACCCTTCCCGTCCGCCGAGGCACAAACCAGCCAGCAGCGCAGAGCAACGGCACCCCTGCAGCACACAAAACTTCCAGGAACACAGAGATCTCTGAGGAAAATCCTAGACGGCTGAGCCAAACATCCACACGAGGTGGTGCTCGGGCAGGCCAAACCCTTGTTTTACTACAGAGCACTGAGGCTGTGCACTAAACTGGTAGAACAAGAGCTGCACTGGTTTCCACTAGGAGCCCAGACAGCGGCAGTTCAGACACCCAAGTCCTTGCGGGAGATGATCTTGTACCCCGCAGACCATGAACGTCCACCCAAACCTCTTCTCAGGGAAGGTCTCTCGGACACCAGGGAAGAGGGTTCCCGTCAGACACCTTGTTTCCACTCAGAGCGAAGGTCCCTTTTCGGGAAGGGCTTTTCCCCTTCCGCTTTTTGCCCCCTCCTCGCTCCGAGACCTGCCTGAAGTGCAGCACAAGAGGGGGATGCCCCACTCAGAGCTGGCTCTGTGTTCGCTGCTCCTGGAGGTGAGGAGGGTTAGAGGCCCGTGAGATCAACGATGGCTTTAATAAAGATGGCGTCATCACGCACGTAGGAGTTCTTGGCTTCCATCACGGAGACGGGGCAGAACAGCGGGCAGCCGCTGGCAATGTTCATTTCCGTGATGGGTCGCTGGAAGGAGGAGGACGTCACGTCGGGTCGGAAGGCATCGATGATGTGCTCCCGGTTGTTCTGATCCAGAAGCATCAGGGTTACCTGCGGGGAAATGTGAAAATATACAAGACAAGCTGAATAAAAAGCACGTGGAAACCCAGGCCGGTGACCTGCTCGCTTGAAGCCTGTGAAATGTGCAAGTACCAATGGAACCATAGCCACATCACGCGCCTACAAATCTGAGAAATGCCTGTAAGCAGGGTCTGCGGAGAACGTCATCTTGGTGACATTCTGCAGAAACCTTCCCACATCCTGCCCTGTCACTGGAAACTTCTGTGTGGCAGCACAGGGCTGGCAGCCCGACTCTGAAAACCTACAACTGGCCGGCGTGGCATTCGCTCCCAACACCAATACGCCACGCGGGTACTTAATGAAGCTGCAGGGCTGCTGTCCCCTTGCAAAAGGCGGCCCCTCTCTCTGCATCAGTACTTCGCTCGCTCAGCCTTGAAGTGTTTCGCAAACCTGCACTGTCCAGGAACAGCAATCTGAGCTTCTGACGCCAAGTGGGCATCAGCTTCGCCCCCAGTACCGAGGCCACGACAACCTTCCCTCGCCCCGGATTCACGCAGAGGCTCCAAACACGCCGCTGCTCTCCTGCCGCAGCCTCTGCCGTTTCGTGCCCCTACCCTGTAGCACGCTCGGTGCTTTCAGCATGACTGGGGAATCCCCAGGGCGGTCGACATATCAAAGTCCTTCCTTCTTCTGCTTGCTAAGTAGGCCAGACCGATGGCGTCTAGAAGCTCAAGTGGGGGCAAAACTAGAGAGGCGCGTTGCTGGGCACAGCGGCTTTGTCCCAAACCTACCTTCTGGTTGAAGGGCCACCGTAGAAGCGCGTCGTTGGGTCCTTTCATCACCACAAAGAACAGGGATAGATGGGTCCCACGCCCGGTGCCGTCCCCGTTCAGGTAAATGCGCAGACACATCTTGTAGCCGTACTTGCTCGTGTAGAAAGCTATCAAAGAGTTGCAAAACAGACGCAGTGAGTGGCAAACCCAGCAAAGCCTGGCACCAACAGGTTCCTCTGAACTCTGAGGACTCTAAAGTTTGGATCCTGGAAGAAACCAGGTCTGGGTCTTAAAATACACGTACCACAGAGGCGGGCCAGAAAGGCACCAGGTACAAACAACAGTCAGATGCCTTCTGCGGCCTGGGGTCAGGCAGTCACTAGCCCCTGGCCTAGCTGAGCCGCAGAGTGCTGCGGCACCAAGCGGGGCGCCCGCCAGCCCCTCGGGCTCTCCCCACCCGCCACCGCAGCACAACCGCCCCAGGCAGAGCCCGCAGCTGGAGCTCTGCCCAGGAGCCGGGCGCTTCCCACTGCATCCCCCCGCAGACCCGCCAGCCATGCCGCACGCGGCTGCTAAAGGAGCTGCGGCTCATGGCAATAACGCTGATGAGCAGGAACAAAACTACCCCAAAAAACCCCTGCCTGGGGACAGACCAGCCTCAGTACCCACTGCACCCTCTCTGTAAGCTGGCTGCCTCTGATGGGGGCAGAGGCTCAAGCAAGCGAGCTTTGGCCTCCCGATAGGATCCCAGCCGCTCTGCGTGGCACGGGCACGGCTGGGGACAGGCTCCGGGATCTCAGGCTCCCTCCTTCGCTAAATTCTGGGAATGCCCATGTTGCGATACCAGACCCGTGCAGGGCCACAGAAATACGTCTTGGAAGGGGACCTGCCGCAAACCACCCTCGCACAGCGGCACAGAGCTCCGTGCCTCGGGTCTGGCGAGGCCCAGCAGCCTCAGGGCACGGGGCGGGAGATCAAAGACCGTACGTTACCGCGGGACTCAGTGTGCTTTTATGAACAGGCAGACTGGCGCTACCAGAGACACCGCGCACTTCCACAGGGCGAGGAGCAAGAGACGCTTCGTCACCCGCTTCCCTCCTGGCACTCCCCAACTTTCCTCTCCAACTGCTGTCAGGGCAGATGCCACCCTCTGCCAGTCCGAGCGGCACATCCTCACCGCCCACCTGGGGCTTCTCGGCATTCCCGGAACCCCGTGAATGTGAAACCAGGCGGGGAACTGGAGGAAGGACGGCCCCAGAGCGGTGCGAGTACCCGGGAAAAGGCAGCAGGCAGCCCGAGTGCTAAACACCTTCTGCGCCACGCCGCCAGCTCAGAACAGCGACCCAGGCACCCTGCTTCCCCCCGGCCCAGGCAAAGGCAAAGAGCATGTGAAGCAAGGCAAGAGCCCAGCGAGCCGCCCCTAGCATCTGATGGCCAGCGGCGGGTGGCCTTCCAGCAGGAGCTTTGCTTTGGGCTGTTCCGGTTCACACCCCCGATGAACCTTTCTTGTGCGGATTTGCCTTTTTGAACTCATGATTTTGCCCTTTGCAAAATCCTGCGGCAGTCGTCGTGTCCTCACAAGGCGAGTGAGTGGTAACTCTGCTTCCTTCTCTTTGTTTTAACACTGATTTCATTTGGTATTTCCTTGCCTTTACATTTAAATACAAACCAAACAATTCTACTCATTTCCCTTTTTCCATCCTATTCACAACGCAGCCCTCTCTCCTCCCAGCTCTCTCCTTCCCAGACTGAACAGCACCAGTCTATTTGCTTCCCTTTCTAAGACAAAAAAACCCACCTCCACAAGAAGCATTTGTTTCTCAGCCTGTTTTTCTCAGCTAAAGCAGCACAAGGAATGAGAATCTCTCATCTAAGCGACACAATCGACTACTGCAGGAGACAAGGCCTTGTACTTTGCACTTGCAAGATAAAAAAAAGAAGTCCTGCCTTTTCCAGAAGCAGCCCCGGCGTCAGGCAGAGGCAACCCTCACCTTCCAATCCCTCCAGCCACGTACAAGATTTTCATTAGCAGATTGCAGAGACCAACCAGCAACACAAAACAGAGTCTGGTGGTCCACAAAGTAGTTTTGCCTTTGATGAAAGGGTTTATAAAAGCCCTGAGCGCTGCAAAGGCAGGCCTGGCCACCGCTGCCCAGGTGTGGGATGGAGACCGGCCAGCACGCGGCATGGAGGAGGCACCGGCAACCACGAGCTGCAGTGCTGGGAGGAACTGTGCATTCAGAGCACGGCCGAACGAATGTCGGGACAGACGAAGCCTCTTGCTTCGGAGAGGTTTCACCCCTTTCCCTCCCTTGGCCTGACTCTGATACTTCTCTCCCTCCACCAGCTGACTTGATTCTCCGACCTAGAAAACCAAATCCCACCCCGCCGCGCAGAGCCCGGGCGGCATCAGCTCGTGGAGGGGCCTGAGGAGCCCCTGAGCTGGGGCACAGCGAGCCGGGGTGCCCGTGGCCAGAGGAAAACGGGCAGCTCCGTCCAGCATCTCCCTCCAAACCACAGCCTCTGCAGACGTTCAGGTCAAGCAACTCTCGAGCACGGTGCAGGAGATGGACGAGATGCCAGAATTAAGGTCCTCTCTTTAAGTCAAACAACATAGATTTGAAGCAGACTTGGGAAAAGGAAGGAAGTGCTGCCCTTCCCGAAGGGGACAGAGAGCAGGGGTTTTCCACGGCTGCTGCTGCCTTTTACAACGCCAATGGCGTGCACACAGTTTCAGTAGCAGTTTAGTTCCCCTCAAGAAGGAGAATCCTTTTTTCTGTCAGTTTTTCAAGAGAAAAAGGACTCTGAACAGCCTTCACCCAGGAAACAGAGCTAAAAATAGTTTTTAAAATTCAATTGCTTGTATCTTGTGGCCCAGCCACAGTCTGCATTTCCACAGCACCAGGAGGCAGGCGTCAGGTTCGTGCTCTGGGTTTGCATGCAGCTCTGGGCATTCTGAAAAAGCTCTCCAGCACGCTTAAATCTACGGGATTCCTGCTCAGGCAAACACAAACGCGTCTCATTGTGAGGTGAGCTCCCCACCGAGCAATGAAATTGTGCGAAGAGATGGTTTCACCTCACAGCTGCAAGCCTGGGAAGTGCTCTCCTATGCAAACAACCAGATCACAACCTCCTGCTCACTGTCTGAGATTTTCTTTTTTAAGCAGAGGAGGAACAGCGCTGGGCTGGGGCAGTTCTGTGAGGAGAGCCCCTTCCTCTAACAGCTATTCAAGCACTTCCCTAGGTATGGTTTGGGCTTTATTTAGACATTGTCTCTTGCACCGTCATGCTTTAGGCACCAAAATATATTTCTGGGGCTCTAATATCCTCCCTTCCTTAACCACTTTATTGCTGGTTTTATGGTCTGTGAGTATTTTAATTCTAACTAAAGGGCTACACAGGGCTATTCCAGAGCTAAGTGGGTTGCGTTCTCTATTACGCAAAATTCAAAGGTCTTCTGCAATCAAAAAAGCACCTCTTTCAGCAGAGCAGTTTCATTTAGCCCAACGCTAAAAAAAAAAATGTTCCATGCTCCACGGGGAAAGGGGGACAGAACAGAAGTACCTCTGAACGGCCAGCACCTCCCCTGCCAAGGACACCGCTACAAATCCCACACCCAGCTGAGAGGCAAAAGGCTTCTGCAGTTTTGCAAATGTGTGGGCAATAACCTGGAGAGAAGATCGCAGGAGAGCGGCCTGTTATTGCCTCCTGACGCTTCCTGGCAAATTCTGTTATCTTCCAGATGAACACACCATCGTAGGTGGAAGCTTCCATGTTGCGGATCTTTTCCTCCATCTCAGCCATGGCCAGATCTTTGAGCCCAATGCTCCTTTCCAGCTGCCGGACCTGCTCAGTGGGATACACGGTGCAGCCTGGTTAGAAACACGTACTGCTGTGAGACCCAAGAAAGCCAGCAGACACCAGCATCCCCTTCAGGATGACTCTTTAGTGAGAGATGTTCTCCAGAACTGACAGGGTTAACGGGAGGGAGAAATTTAGCATCGTAAGCCAATTCACCGAAGCTTTCTTTTGAACCTTGTCATTATACATCGATACAACTCAGTGCTTGAGCTGGAAACTTTCCCACAGCAAATGGAAAAATCCTCCCCAACAAGCAGCTCCGTTACGTTAGCAGCGCAAAAAGTGAGGATGAGGGAAAAAAAAAACCACCTCAGCATTGTGAGAAAACGAGTCTGAGAAAGAGAAGAGCCTACACCCAGCCAACAAGGTCTCCACAGGGTTAATCAATGCTAGCTAACATAGGGTCACGCCAGTTTTGGCAGCTCCCTTGCCAAGAGAGCGCAGGTACGCTGCAAACTGCACAGCTCCCTGCTGCCAAGACACGCTGGCAGCGCCCAGCACGGATTCTGCTGGAGCATACTGGTGGGGACAGCTTCTTCACACTTCCAGACCATGCCTGGCACAACGCTGCAGTGCGGCACCCATGACTGCGCTGCTTTTGAAAGGTCTGGAAGGGGAGCAGCCCCATGGATTCAGAGAGATCCAGTGAAACGCTGGGTGCTCCATCTCTCGTTGGAAAACTTCACCTAGGAACAACACCTCGCTAACTAACAGAGACCTGAACACTTTATGCATGTCAGTTTAGTTCCCGTCTTTTCCGGGAAGCTTTGAGGGTTGGGCACAGGCAGAAATGATATTTTACTTCTGCCTTCAGATTTGTGGAGTTTCAGGGCTAGGCGGTGAAGCTTTGCTAGCTAATAACATGGAAAGGAAACTGAAAAAAAAAGTCTCTGCTCAAAGTGCTGGAAAGCCCAAGCCACTGGTTACACACCTTGTTACTCAGTGTTTCGATTTTCTCCTGGTCTAGCTGATGTTGCCGACTGTAGGCTTCGGCTGTTAGAGACACTCTTTCCACCTCCCGGTTGAGCACGCAGACAATGTTCTCAAAGGTCACCGTCTTCCTCTCAAGGGCCTCGCATCTTCCCAAGAGCTCCAGGGACCTGGAAAGCTCCGACTCGGAGCACAGAGAGTTTGCTGCCAGTAGCGGAGAGTTGTTTTGTGATGAGGAAAGGGAGGGAAGGGGCTTTAGGTCTCCAGACCCAGCCTTGAGGCTGAGCACAAAACTCAGTAGCATGTAGAGATGCTCTGCCAAACACTTGCTTTCGTGTTCTGGTAGCTTTTCATTTTCCACCTACATGAAGAGAAATACATCCCCCATTCAGCAAGCTCAATCTACGCTGTCACCATCCACAGAACAAATTCCTCCCCTTGAGGTCACAACGTTAGCTTTAAATTATAAAGGGGAAAAACCAAAGAAAGATAGTTAAAAAAAAAACTGGTTTGGGAGTGGGGGTGGGTTTTTTTGTTTTGTTTTAGAAATGCCGCAATCCCATACAATGATGGACGCTTAACGTTTCCCCAGCTGTACACACTGTTCTACTCTGTCTTCCTCCGCTACTTCCCCAAACGCGCTGTCAGATGTACTTAACAGCACCAAAGGACAAAGCCTCACGTAATCCCCCCGAGGAGGGATTTACATGAACATCACCAGTAGGAGCTGGGAAAACTAAGTCACGTGGAAAAACGTGGCCTGGCCCAAGCTCTAGAAGGAGAGCAAGACACCAGATGCCCAGTTCTGCGCTCACAGCTGAAAGCAGCCCAGCCACCAGTCTCAAAGCACTTGGGGTGTTTCTCAAGAAGGAGGTTTCCTTCCACATGAAGTTCATTCTCCGGACACCTGAACTCTGGAGAGCAGATGATGTTAAGCTCCATTTGCAAAGGGTCTGAAACACTACTTTGTTCAAATATCTGAACGCAAACATCTGTAACAGTTGGGGCAACAGCAGTTTGCAGGTTGCAAACACTGGAACTGAAAACAAGTCCCGAGATAAACATCAACGGACAAGCCCTTACCACCTCAGCACATCCGACAACCTCAAATCTGCAAGGCACTTTAGATCTGCCACAAGTCTTCACATGGTCCCGAAACTAGGAGGGAAGGAAGGCAATGTTAGATCTGATGTTTCCCCAGTAGCTCCCCTTCCATCTCACCGATGTCTAGGAAAGCGAAGACGATCTCAAGGACAGCCAAGCCATCGCTGATCTCTAGCTGCCAAAGCGCGTGGTTAAACCTGGACACTGCCTACCATTAGGTATGGCTTTCACTGTAATATAAATATAGCCCTGACACCTGGAAGGAAGTTTTATTTCTCTTTCTCTTGATGGCTAGGAGGTCTGACTTCCCAGCTGCATATGCAAGAAGGAAAAAGCAACCAGCACAGGTACATGTTACGGACGCTGAGCAACAAGCTTCACCGAGGGCAGAGGAAGGGGAGACCTGAGGAACACCCCTGCGAAACAGCCAGCCACTTAATTTTGTGCACTTCATGTAACCCCGCTCGGGACGTGCCACAGCTTGGTATTTTTCCATTAGCATTATAAATCTGAGAACAGAAAGCTCCCCAGTTGTCCTGCCTGAGTATTTGTAGCAATTACTGCAGCTCCACCTGCGCAAGGGAAGATGCTCCGCTGGGTCCAGCACCCCCTCGCTGGGTGCCGAAGGACACCGCACCTCGGCCGCCTCTCGTCCCGCAGCTGCCGTGAGGAATGGAGGCCAACGGTGGATATATCTACCGAAAAGGGCCACTAACCCCCCCAGCCACCAAGATGACTCGTTTGGGTTCCCACACAGCGCATGATTAATGCTAACAAGCACTGGCACATTATCATCTTGTTTTTGATACACCTCTCTTCATCAGATATCAGTGGTCTGTTCTGAACAACACCCATATTCCACATTTAACACCTACATCTGCTACAACAGATGTCGATTAAAACTGTTTTTAAAAACTTCTAGATCCATCTGGCTTGCTTAGTGAGTCAGGTTACTCAGAGTTACAAGGGCTGCAGCTAATCAACAAAAGTTTGGAGAGAGATAAAAGAGGGAGTTGTTAATATTTAAACAAAAGACAGATCACCGGTGGGAATCCTACAAGCCCAGTCTCTGCTGGGCTCCAGCTTAGCCTGCAGACAGGCAGATCTGTACCCCAAGACCCCAGCACCAAGTCCTTCACTTCGCTGCCCATTTGGAACTCCTCTTTGCTCATCTTTTGGATGCTTCTGTCCCCCCTGCCCCGCTACAAGGGCCTCTCGCAACACTGCTACTAAAAATATTTGCCCGTAGCAGGCAGGACGGTTTCAGATGAACGTGCTTTTTCCAAGATGTTTCCCAAAACTCTGATTTTCAGACTTTTGAGCCTTGCCCCAGGAGCCAGCAGCAGGGAGACCCTATAGACATGGAATCCATGTCATGATTCATTAGAAATAAATTAATTTAGCTGGAGATGGGCTCCCTTTCCATAACTGCAGCAGTGGCTGACACAGTTGCTTTACACAGGACATAAGTACCCTTTAAACCCACGAGCGTGTTTTTCCCATGGAGGATCTGCACCCAAACAGGGCAAACACGCCGCTCAAAGGGAGGCGGCGTCGGCAGCACTAACGCAAAACTACAAGTGCCGATGAGTCACGTTCACTCGCGCCCGACCGGTATTTTGAGCCTCATGGAAAGGTCACATCTGTACTAACGGCTGCCACTTCATTGTTTTCCCCGCTCTGCTTTCTAATGGTCTCGTTTTTCCTCCCCGCTCCAAGATCGCCGGCGTCAGCCCATCAGGACGCCAACGCCACCGCGGCACACCGTTCACCGACAGCGGGATGGATACCTTCTCCCTTGGAATCTTCTTCCCACAGCCTTCGCAAGTCAGCGGAAACTCAGGGCAGACTTCATCATGAGCCTGTAAAAGAATCGACAGGACAACAGTTGGTCCTCTAAATAAAAGCTCCGATGAGGTCATATGATGAGTACAATTCAACAGGGGTAATTTCATCCTTTATGACAGAAGAGCACTGTTTTCTACCAACCTATACTCAAATCTTGGTCACACCGATAATTCTGCATGCTGACCCAGTTGTGTGACCTCCAGGCCACCAGAATTTTGGGTGCCTCTGTAGCCTCAGCCTCAATTTAAAAGCTGCTATAATTTACAAAAAACCAATCAAGTTACTGCTTTGATGGACAAGATAATCAACAGGAAGCTCCACTTATGGCTCGACCAGGAAAACACACATTCGGGCAGGCTGAGTGAAGTAAGCCACTGTCTCAGCAAGATAATTTGTATAATTTTTCCACTGTAATGGTTATCAGTCAGCTGAAGTACAAACCCATAGCCTGCTCATCACATGCTGGGCTGAGCCCTCTGATAGTATCTTCACATTCGAATCAGAAAATCAGTTTTCAACCAGAAAGAAAAGTACTTCAACTATGTTTTATTTAATAGCCCCTGCATGCAAGCACCCCCCTTGCAGCAAGAGCACACACAGTCTGTTTGGCGGCCAGCGGAGCTCAGCAAATGATCGGGGCAATGTGATACTCTGTCCCCAGCAGACACCGGGGCCAGCAATACCGGCTAAATTGGGAACGCCAGAATGTGCCTCTGCTTTCTGTGTCATTGCCACACGGCTTAAACCTTCCCTTTACACACCGACCAGCTGAAACAAGGTATTGTAAACGCCATGAATCTCCACTTCAAAATTCATTGAAAGATTGAAATTGAAAGATAAGTGCGCTAAAGTATCCTGCCATGCTAGTCCCAGGAAAAAAAAAAAACAAAACAGAAGCATTTATAAAGTAGTCATCTGAAACCAGATGCTTTGAAAACTTTTATGTATTTTGAGATGTTTTGAAAACATTTATTCTTTATTAAAATAAGTTACTATCTCGGGGGGGCGGGGAGGGGAAACACGCACAAACTTAAAGACTGTTACCACATCAGAAACTGGAAAGTGAAACCCATTAGTGGCTCAGCTTTGGCTTCTTAGTTACTCTCTCCTTTTTATATTTTAAATGAGTAATCAGACTCGAAGCCTCACTGCACCGTCCCTGGAAAAGCGACCGGCCAGCCTGCGCGGTTCGGCTGGGCAGCGCTGCCTGCAGAGGCGGCGGTGGAGGCAGAGCGCCTTCCTTCATCCCGCTCGCTCGGAGGGGCCGAAACCTTTCCTCTACCCACCTACTGCTCTCATGTTCTAGCAACACCAGATAGCATCTTCCCCGCGACCCGCAAAACGCTGGCATAAGAACAGACGGTCTGGCTGAAGGAAGGAAACTTCACTGTAGAGGCAACTATTTAAAAAGGGAGTATTTAAAACTTCTGTTCTCCCATGCCATCGCGCTAGGCGTGAAACTACCACCCCCTCCGCACTCCCCACCTCCCAGCATTTATCTTCCATCCCGACTCCACGCTACACCGTGATACAACACCCAGCACGCAGGCAGCCCTGCGAAGCGTGCCCAGCTCACGGCACGAGAAGGGAAACCAGCCCCGCACAGCTAAGCCGAAAGTGCAACTGGTCAGTATGTAAATGGTTTAAGGCACCCAGCAGCATTAGCTTGAACCAGCCCAGATCCAACCCTCTAGACAAACATTTTTGTATAAACAGTTTCGGGCTCTTCTGGAATCCCCTGTTCCTCCCCCCTCTATGCGGGTGCCTAAACAGAGACGGACGGTATCGCTGCTGGAAGAAATCCACCCCGCCCAGGAGCCGAAGAGCAGGGGCTGGCATTCCAGCCTGATCTGCCACACTCCACTCCCCCAGGAATGGGGCAATCCTCCTGTTTACACCTTTCCCAAACCCACATCCGCGAGCTTCTGCGGCAAGGCCGAGCATCTCTGAGGCTCAGGCAGGCGCTGTGAACGTTTTGGGCAGCTTTGGAAAGCCACCACTGCGAGCGGGGCTGGGTGAGAGCAGAGTCACTCTCCCAAAGTGAACCTGTCCTGGAAATCAAGTCAGATGGGGGTCGGAGAGAGGGGGTGGCAATAGGAGAATTAAAGCGGAGCTGGAAGACAACGGCTTGACTCAGACCTTCAGGGCCACTCTCCCGTTACCTCGGCGTTGACTTCTCACCCACCAGCTGTAAACCGAGGCACAGACCAGCCTTCGGCATCCAACAGCAGGGGTAGGAAAATCAAACCGGGCAGAGTTAACAGCCTGCACAGCAACACCTCGCTCTTCCCACTCAATTAAAACCAAACCGGCCTATTGATCCGCACATCAATTTCGGCCCCTAAAAATAAACAGCGCAACAACCCAGTGGCAGCCTGTACATCACACGCCGCCATCAGAACAGGAGATTCTCTGGGAGCCCACCTGAGAGACAAGAAAATCAGACACCGCTGCCGCCTTCGGAAGGACCAAGGCGGCCTACGAGCGCTCGCTTGGGCACAGGCGCTTGTGGGCCACCACTGCGGCCGCTCCGTCCTCCAGCGCCTACCGGTGCTCCTCTCCGGAGCAGCGCCAACGGGCTGCGATGGAGGTGCTGAGCCCTCCTCCCCTTGCCTGCAGGCCTGCCGGTGAACGGAGCTGCCTGCGCGCACGCTGTAACTCTCCTACCTCAAGACCAGGAAAGCAGAAAAGCAACTTGCAGTATCTGCAGTGGAGGTTTCTCTCGGGGCACTCCTGCTCAGAGCGGGGCTCCTTCCCGTCCAGCGGGATCACGCCCCTACACCCCTAGCCCTCAACCAGCAGGGACGGGCAGCTCCCTCACGGCAGCTCTGCGACAGCAAGGGCAGCACATTTCAACGCAGCCGTGCAGAAAAGCGCAGGCACGCACGGGGGAAAAGTGGGTTTTAATAACAGCAGCCGATCCCTGGAGGACGCAATGATCGTTTCCTAAGGAATGCCAGGATGAGCTGCTCTGCTGTGCCTGCGTAAGTAAGACAAAAGGGAAAACTGCGGTTTAATCTGATTGCTGTTTCGCCTCTCAACGCTTTGCTAAACTTGACTTGAACTATAGAAGAGGCTACTGCTGAAAATCATTATCCCCGTATCGCGGGGGCAGAGCAGGAGGCGCACCTGCTCCCCAGCTGCCCTGCTCGTAACCTGCCGTACCAACGCAAGTCCGTTTTTACGGAGGTCTTGCAACCGCGTTGGGAAATCCATCGGCGCGACGCAACGCTCCCCCTCCAGCTAAGAGGCACGGCAGGCGGCCGAGAGCAGCAACCTTTGAAACAGCTTCTGCGAGATGCCTCTGCCAGAGCCCTGCAGGAAGGTGATCGCAAAGGGCAGGGCTGGCAGAGAGGTGCGGTGCCACGGGCTTGGTGCGAGCTGCACGCACCGCAGCCCCTCTGCAAACACTCTCCTGCAGGTTGATCTTTGGAAGTGAGGCTGTTAGTCCCCTCCGAGCACGGCAACAGCACCCACAAGCACAAACAAAGCTGAAGGGCTTGGCAGCAGGAAGGGAGCACCGAAAAGGAAGGAAAATTAACAGGACGGCAGAGGAAAGCCAGCTGAAGCGGCACAGCGTTCACCAGAGCGATGGCAGGGCTGCGGCAGTCCCCAGCCCCGGCATTGCTGTGTCCAGCACACAGCTCCTTTGGTGTCTTAGCCTGGCTACAAGAAAAAGGATGGGCCCACAGAATTGCAGAGAAAAGACTGAAAATGGGTCTCCAGCGCAAAAGAGTCGCCTGCCTAGGTTTTGAGGGAACCTGAATCCCTTGTGCCAAAAAGCACAAGTTGCTTCGGGCACCTCTGCCGGGTCCCCAGGGGCTCCGGAGCCTCCAAGAGCGGAGCGTGCCACAAAACACAGGTACTTTGGGACATCCTGCTCCTCTGAAGCCAACGTGCCCCTCCGTGCTGCGTCTCCTCCTCGTCAGGGGAGCCCTAAGGCTGGTTTTAAGCCAGGCCTGCTCAAAGCTTCCCCCACACAGGTGGGCTGGGCTACCACGCACGTGGTCCTTGCGCTACAGCACAGAGCCCAGCAACACAGGGCCGGAAAGCAGGAACCCAGTCTGTAACTCACAGTGCCAACTGGGAACGGGAGCTTTCTGAGACCATCGCATCAGCTGGCACCAGACACAAACTGCTCCCTTTGCTGGGACACGCTGGTGACAGAGATCCGAGCAAGTCCACTTGCCATCACAAATAACTGAACCTCAAAGAAAGTGTCAAAAACAAAGATTAAGTTCCCATCAGTAACTGCTCGTGGCTTTGGTGGGCGTGCGTATGGCAGCGACGGCACGGGAGACCCGCACCGCCTTTGCTCTGCCGTCCAACGCCACGGCGTCCCTCTGAGTTGAGGACAAAAATGGGCAGAAGAGATCTCGGGGGTTGCCAGGGGCCTCGCTCACACCTCTTTTAAGAACCAGCACAAGAACTTTTGCTTTCAACGTTCAGCGGTTTTGTTCGTTGGCTTTTAGTTGATTAGATGTTTGATGTGGGGTTTATCAGTAGAGGGACATCAAGGCAGCGTTTCTTGCATTGAAGATGGATGTGAAAGCAAGAGCAGGTCTTGAAGAAGGTTGAAGGTACAAGAAACATTTAAAAGCAGCAGTGGGTTTTCTAACATTTCCTAAAACAGACTCTGCCTTTCCCCGTTTGCTTCAAACTACACGAGCACGAGGCGGTGGGACGCTCCAGGATGCTTTTTTCCAAATCCCTCCATCATCCCCAGAGGACTGATTTTCCTAGGGAGACTCTGGTCTGAAACGGAGCAGGGCAGGACCCCCTGAGCGCTTTAGATAAGCCTGAGTCTGAACCTGACCGGGCCCCACGCCAGCTGGAGCCCACGCGCCACTGTCCCTCGCCTCAGATGTGGCTAGCTGCTTCGCAAAGCAAAAAGACTAAATCTGCTTGCCAAGGAAATGAAAAATTACAGCGTTGGACTACACCGAGTCTCCGTAAGCAGCTGGTTGACACGTAAGGGAGGTTCAAAGCAATCGGGAACATCCGATCAGAGATAACTCCGCGGGTTTTCTAGGCTAGAATTAACAGTTACAGTCACGCTCACATGAAAAATGCCCAAAACGTGCTGTGCACGTCTAACGAGGCCACTGCTTGAGAACAACCCGTCACCGAGGAGCGGATACCAATCGTACCACCACACTAACGATGCCAGGCGCCAGCACGTTTGTAGCATTGATCTGAATTCACCTCCAAGAGTTATTTCTGACAGCCGACTGCTGCCGTTAGCCGCAGGAGATGCTGCGGTGCTGACAGCTATGCTCTAAGCACGCTGAAAGCGCCGCCCGTGCCGACCAGGTCCCAGAACACCACCCCTGGAGAGATCTCCCTCCCCTCCAGCAGGGCTTTCACCAGCACGCAAAGCTTCACCTTAATCGCTCAGCTCAAAAGGGGCAGCCTCAGGACGAAGCCTCTCAGAGGTCTGCCTGGCCGTCCCGTCAGAAAGGGCGGCGTTGGGACCGGCCAAGCTCTGCGGGCTGCAGACGGCGCACAGGGGCAAGGTCGACTCCGTCGCCAGCGCGGAGGTGCAGGCTGTGAACAGAAGGGCTGCTACAGCCCGAGGCCGAGAACACCACTGGCACCCAGAAAAGGGGAGATGAGACAAATATTACAGCCAGGACGGGTGTCTTTCACGTGCTGGAGAGGTCAAGCTTGTGGTGAGTGGTTTGATTTCAAACCCGATTTCTCTAGGCTGTCCGAAGAGCTGGAAGTGCCCAAGGGTGCGGGATTGTGGCTTTGGCTCCTGCCAGACACCTGGAGCCCCAGGAACATCTCCCTGGGTGTGAGGTGCTTCCCCACCACTCCCAAAGTCGAGTTCACGGTGAGGGGTTTCATCACGGCTTAGAAGGGACACATAGCACTCAGCTTCAAAGCTCACAACTTACAGCTTTCTGTTTTCTAAGGGGCAGATGCCAAAACCGTTAATTAGGTGGGCCACCGCAAGAAGGCTGAGCTGGTTTTAGAAGCTAAGAGCAGCCCCTCTACAGCTGGAGCTTTCCAACCCCCCTGCCAGGCGCGCTCTCCGGCGCTCCCCGACCTCCCACCACGGGCTCGGATGGGAAACTGCCTCGTGCCTGGGCCGCCAGCTACATAAACTCGACTTCGGGGACTGTAAGGGAGGCCGGGTTTTGTTTGGGGACCTCAGCTCCAGCTCTGGAAAGTAAAGGTGTGCCAGATCCCTTTTTCCAAAGCAGGAGGTCCTTTCGGTCACCTGCATGTGCAAGTCAGGGATTGTCCCACAAGAAAGCGATCTGGTCCCGGGGCAAACTGCTGATCAGGCTGGAGCTGGCTGCAAACTGCACCTCAACACCATACCGTAACTTGGAGCCAAAACCTTCAGAAAAAGACAATAAATGTTGTACCTGATTTTAAAAGGAAGGCTGGTCGCCCTCCTACAGCATCGTCAAGGGTGCTTGCCACCGCGCTTAAAATGCTGTACCCGATGCAGACAACGCCGCTATAAAACGCTCAGAAGTGCGCTTCGGGGGCAACAGGAGCCAGGTGAAGCAGCTTCAAAGACCAGCAGCTCTGCTCTAAGCAATGTGCAAAAAAGCCTGAAGCTGAAGTTTTCAGCCTAAGCTCAAAACCACCACCAAAAACTATCGGGGCGTTCCTGGGATGCGTGAAACGGTGAAGCATGACGAAGCAGGAGACCCCCCGGCTCAGGACCCCAGCAGCGTTTTTGACGAGGGACAGTTTTCTCTACACGAGGTGCAGCGGGGCTTCTCCAGCATCTCCCAGTAGGAAGACTGGGCAAAGAAGGGACTGCCCAGTTACCTTGTCCTCCGGGCCCCAGGAAGCCACGCAGCCCAGAAGGGGCTGCAGACACCTCTCCAACACCACGGGCTTTGGAGTAACACCACTTAAATTCTGAGGTCTGCATCTTCCACAGCCTTCCAGGCTTCAGTTAAAGCGAACTCTCCAAACCCGAGGTGACAACTGCCCACAAGGAGAACACCTCCCCTCCAGTTTGGATGAGGACAGGTTATCATCCCAGATGACAGCCACCCATCCTCATCAGCTGAGCTCATCTGTTTTCCTAGCAGCAACCCCGCCCCCACCTCAGCTTAAATACTGCTGTCAGGATTAAGCTTAAAACTTAGTTCTTCTTCCAAACCTTAGACAATCCCATTTCCGTATGTCTCAAGTAATTCTGTACCTCCCGAGATGAGCGGGGCATAGTTAAAACCTCTGGCTGGGGTAACGTGGAAATGCCAAGGCTGACCACGTGAACGCCCCTCTGCAGCCCCCTCCTCCCATCCCAGTCCCGGAGGGGGGCAAAGAAAAGGAGCTGGCGGTACGAAAAGCATAAATAAAAGGTCTATGAGAGTGGAAGGTGTGTTGATAAAACAGAAGAGAGAGTGGGCAACTGGAGGTACTGCAAGGCAAGAAAAGAAATGCTCCAGTGCTGAGAAACCACAAGCTCCCTCTGCCTGGATGTCACAGGACGCGTTTTCTTGGTCCTCCCTTTACTCTAATGGGCAATTGAGTTTCTGCAGCCCTCCTCAGACTTTCCACCTGAAGCTAAAGGCTCCTGCCCACAGCCTGCTTTTCTGTGCGTTCGTTCAGGCAGACTCATCAGGAAACCCAAACATGAAAAGAGGTTACTGATTAAAAGGAAAACCCCTGCAGCCCCACCACAAACTGCTTTATCCAAACGCCACTAAATATTTACAATATTTACAAAGTCTGAAAAACGCATTTATAAACCCAGGCATGAGCTAAGCACTTAAATATTTCATACGCTTCACGCAGGTTTAAGCAGAAGTGCAAGTCATGCCCAAGCAGATCGCACTCTTTCAGTTTTGTACGTCCCTTTGAGGCCCAAACTTTGGTCTGCCTGAACAGAAAGCAAAACTGAAATCAGTTTTATTACTTTTTTTGAAGTTGAAGACCCAAAGCTTTTCAGCTGCAGAACATTTTTTTCCTTGTTCGTGCCCTGATACGATGAGCAAACCAGAAGTGACAGTATCTCTTGATTTGTAAGTGGAGAACAGCCAAGTAAGTCTCTCTCAGTACAAGCACACGATTTTTAAATTAGCAAACAATGAATTTGCTCTTAGGGACTTTCCATGTCCTGTCGGAAATAGCACAGCAAGGGACTTTCCATAGTGGGAGCGCTGAGCTGCTGCAGGACGTTACACACATTGCTGGCTACAGATGCAACCATACTGCACGAGGTAAACTCCGCTTTGCGGCACTAAACAAGCCTACCCGTAAGGCAGGGTTTAACGTTAGTCCACGGCACCGAGAGAGTCTCCGGGCTAACACGGCCGTTTGATGCCTCCTTTCATCAGCCCTCCTCAGCCACACATACCATCTCCTAAGCTCCGACTGCACGAGGACAGCCAGGCCTGATTAAATGCCACGGCTCTTTGGCAGGCAGCTGGGAGAAGAGATAACACAAGCCAGACCATGCCTCCTCCCACCAGTTCCCAGGAAAGAAGCAGCTTTTCCCGAGAGGACACAAAATAACCTTACCCCCATCAGACCGAGTGCCAGCCACGGCAGGCAGGAGAGGCGAGCTCAATCCCGAGACGAACCAACTAACGCTGCTCGAAATCCCTGCTCCTTTCATCGCACAGGACTCCCCTGCGACTCACAAAAACCGTGACAGTTTTTGTCCAAGCACTCCAGAGCCGCACCGCTACGAAACACACTGTTTTAGCAAAGCACCTAACAGGACTTTTTGAAGATTAGGTGGAGAGGAAGAAAAAGAGACGCAGCCTTATCACTTCAGACGCTGTTAAGCAGTTGTGCATAAGATCCCGGAGCATCACGCACACACGCAGCCTTGCAAGAAGACAGGCTTATCCCAGGACAGCTCGTTGCCTTTTTAAACTTCTAGCGCAAGTCCTGGCTGGACTCAAGGCTGTGTTCAAGCACTTGTGAGACCACGCAGGGAGGACCTTTGGCAGCTGACGATTTCTGCTGAGCCCTGCAGGAACTCTGAGATTTTTTTTTTTAAACCCAAAAGTTTAGAAGCGCTCCTCAGTCACAGCACAATCGACAGCACTGGAAGCTGCTGACAAATATAATTTGGTTGAGTCTCATGGAGATGAGCTCACTTACTACAGTCACCGTTTCGAACACTGCAGTTGGCATCAGACTCCTCGTCACTGGTCACCAGCAGAAATGAAAGCGTCGGTCAAACAATCTGCAGGCACCAACAGCACAGCCTGAACCTGGAACCTCAGTAAAACACCCTCTACCCTGCACTGCAACTCCCAAACTCTCTCTGCTGCATCAGCGTGAAGCTTTTAACCTGACACTTATTCAGTCGTCCATCCACACCATGAGCCACTTGCAGGTCTATGGATGAGGGTTTCACAGCAGGAGAACCGTTCAGCACCCTACATCCCCTCACCTTCTGGACTGAATTTTTCGCATAAAGCAGCGGAAGGTTCTAGCCAGCAGGACGAGGAAGCAGAGGCACAGAAGCATCTCCCTGTTAACAGGCTCAGCGAGCTAGGCAGAAATCTCAGGCGTGATCCACAGCTGCTGTTTCTTCCCGCCATCTTGCAGCGGCATTGCAAAGAGAACCCAAAGGTTAGCCTAGACAGAGCGAGGTTAAACCTTTTCCTGACACGCACCTCAGTCACTACCAAAGCTCCACGAACCACAGGGCCGCAATCTTTACCTAGGGCAAGCATCAGAGGGAAATAAAATTTATTCCTCTTATCTCAGGCCCCCCACGTGGTGGTTCTTCCATTCCAAGAGGGATGACAGAACTGCCCTTCAGGAGCACAAAGCTTCACAGGCGAACATACATTCGTTCTTAACCGCCAATGCATTTTAACGACACAAATTGCCACAGCAGAGTTGACTTGCTGGAAAGCACAGGGAAGCGTGGGGCCCGCTGCCATCCTCAGCAAGAACACACTTCTCGTGAGGCACGTCGGCTGTATACATGCTAAGGACCACACGCCCAGGGCCACAAAAAGAAGGCCTGGACTAAAGAGCTGATGGGCTCCTCAAGAACAGCAGGGCTGGAAAAACCACCCTGTCCCGCAGGCTGGTGGCCCAGAACAGCTTGGAGCGACGGGTGGCCGGCCAGCGCCACTGCCCTGGTAGCTATGGGGGCGCTGGCTGGAAATAGGATTGTGGCCAAGCCGCTTGCCCCAAGCTCATGGGTTTGACGTAGGTTTTAGGTTCACATAATGCAGAGAACTTCACGACAATTTCATGGCACAGCATGGTTTCTTGACAGTTCGCTTGTCTTTTATAGCGGAAAGGAGCTGGAGACAGAGCGGGTGGTTCCCACCACAGAAGGGCCGTGCTTGGTGCCTCCGATCACAAGCGAACGTGAAATTGTTTCCGTTCAGCCTGTGCCCTCAGCAGGGCACACAAACCTGGCTCGGTCAAGAAATCGCTCCAGCTTACAGCGGAGTCCGGGGAGCTAGCAGCTCCCACCACCGCTGCCAGCGTCAGCGGACAAGCCAAACCACCCGAGCCTTCCCCAAACACAGAGGAAAGAAAAAGGACGCAGACATCGAAAGCCTTGCTTTGATCTTTACCTCGTATTCTTTAATCGTCCCCTTCCAAGTGCAGCCACTGTTAATACAGACAGCAGGCAGACTTTCCACCTCCCGACGAGCTGCGTTGTCTGGGAAAGCCTAAAATGGAAAAACCAAGCAAACCACAAAAATTACTGAGGGGTTGCAGTTTTGGTCGGGTCCCCTAATTCTTTATGAAGACTTTACTCCCAGGCCAGTTGCCACCTCACATCCTCAGAGATGCGCTAATGGGAAACAAATCGTTACGACAGCGTTTAAGTAGGGCACTGCTATGTTAACATGACCTGGATTTTAGAAGCTGGGGAGTCCACCACATTAATCATAACTCTCACTACTGAAGAAAACGTTTCCTAGGAATAACGGATTCTCAGAACTTGCGTTTTAAACAAAAACTGCAAGTGGGATTAAAGACATCAGCGAGCTGCTTTATTTTTTACAATGCATTTTTGCTTACCGAGCTTTTTTCCAAAATAGAAATTCCTTCTTCGTATATTCCTTCCTGAATACAGCTGGCACACTTTTGAGGTCCCGCACTAGCAGACAGAAAAATAACCATCAAACACAACAAAAAGAGACCGATTTTTATGACTTAACGATAAAACGGTTTCAGGTAACTTTATAAAATTAAAGCATTCTCTTATTTTTAAAACACCACGTTGAGCCTTTGCTCACGTGTACTTTTGACGCCCGTTTCTGATTCTAATTTTTTTCTTCTCCTGATTAACCGCTCTATTCACCGTCCCTCACGGAAAGGCAAGAGTGAGACAGAACACTACGAAACTTTTCTGGAAGCCAGCGTCTCACATTTTGGTACAACAACCATACGATGACTTTTAGGAGCAAGTTCCTTCGGTAGCTGTGAGGAAGACTGAAGGAGATGGGTGATCCACCTGGATCGCCACCTGAACAGCAAAAACAATCCGGGAGATTCTGGAAAAGGGAACTCTGAAACAACCCGCAGAACAGTAAAAGCAAGTCAGAGATTACACATTCCCTTAAAGAAGACCTGGTGCTGAACTTCAACACACCTCCCTTGCTGAGAGGGCCCTGAAAATTAGATTTTTTTTCTCCTTTTCTGCTTGAAAAGGCCTTTTCAAGCATTTTGTCTTCAGACCGAAGGCACAAAAGTTACCTTATAATTTTCTTCAGACAATAGGAACAGTAGCGATGTCCGCACTGAGCTTGAAACGGCCTCCTCAATATGTTCTTGCAATCGGAGCAGAGGTATTTGACCTCCAGTTTAGTTCCCAGGATCTCCTTCGCAAATCCAGGCTGGTTTAGATCCAAAGAGCCGGGCGGAGTAGAGTTTGCTGCTGCCATGTGAACGAAAAATTCTGGCTGTATCTCCAGAGCCTGAAAATAAAAATATTTTCCCTGTTTGATTATAACTGGATGGTGGTCATTTTTCACATAAACTGCATTACTCGCAGCACGTTACACTGGCACCCAAAAGCCAACAACGCAGGCAAACACACAGATGCAAACCACGAGTCTGCCTCCACCTAGTTAAAAATATGGAACGAAACTTTACAGCTCATTTGAGAATTAAGTCCAGAACAAAGAGACAGGGTGGACAGACCTCACCGAAATCCCTCTCCAAGTTCAGTGAAATGCAGCCTACTCAGAGAAATCAAGGCTTCTGTCCCAAAACAAGGCAAAAATCAGTCGTAAAGCTGATCAGGAAGAGAAATAAACCATCTCAGTCCTCCTGGAGGCACCGAGTGGGGTCACCACAGCCCACCACCACTTGTTCTCACGTCCGACAGCTGTCAAAAAGGACGGTAATGCCGCCCAGGGCCAGGCGCTCCCGGGGAGACGCCGTGCCCACAGCGGAGCCCGGATTTACCGGCAGCACCCTGGCGGGCGTAGAGGGCTGGAAAATGAAGATTTGAGAGGCGCAAGCAAATCGGAAAAGAGGAAAAGAATAAAATGCCTTTGTTTTGACGGCTTGCGATGATCTAAGGAGGCATCTCCTGCAAATCAGAAAGGAGGAAAACAATAAAATGCCTCTGTTTTGACGGCTTACGATGACCTGAGGAGGCATCTCCCACCTTCGGGCCCTGCAGGCCGAGGCAGCGGCTCGGCTCCCGCACAGGCTGGGCCTGGGGCAGCCTCCAGCTCCCCCGGGCAGGGGCTGCGGGAGCCCACGAAGAGCCCAGACCCCGGGCAGCAGGAGGGAGATCCCCTTCCAGCGCCGAGCCCCCGCGGCAGCGCCCTGCGGCCCGGTTGCTGCCGGGGCTCTGCCTCCCCGGCCCCAGCCTCGTTATTCCCCCGCTGCAGGCATTTAACCGGGTCTTTAATGGGAAATTCAGGTTTTTAAGGTGCACCCGGGCTGGCCGTTCCTCCCTCGGCACCGGCCCGGGCACCGCCGCGGGCCAGCCGGGGCAAGGGGAGGCGGGCGGGAGGCCCGGGCCCCGCCGCCGCCGCTGCCCCCCTCAGGACGGGCCGCGGGGCCGGGCCGCCTCCCCCGGGGCTCGGGAGGCCCCCGCCGGCCCCGGCGGCACCCGCCACCCTCCCGGGGAGGAACCTCGGCGGCCCGGCGCCCCTCGCCCGTCCCCGCCGCCCGGTCCCGCACTCACCGCCCGCCTCCGTCCGCGCCCCGCACCGGAAGCTCCCCCCACACGCCACGCCCCGCCGACGTCACCGCCACGCCACGCCCCAGCCGGACCCACCTATCGCGTCACACCCCCACTGGCACCGCTCCCTCAGTCACACCCCCCCCCCCCCCCCCACGGTGTCACCTCCCCTCAGCGCCCCCCCGGCGTCACCCGCACACCCGCCGCGTCACCTCCCCCGCGTCACCCCCACGCACAGCGGCACCCTCCCGCGCACCCCTCGGTGGGCGGGGGGGGGGGGGGGATGAAGGGGTCCCGGGGGTCCCCAAGGGACCCCCGGGACCCCTTCATCCCCCCCCCCGCGGGACCCCCGGGACCCCTTCATCCCCCCCCCCGCGCCCCACCAGCGGGTGACTGCGGAGGTCCACGGTCCTGGGGACACCCTGACCTCCCGCCATGACGTCACCCGCGCCAGAGTTGGGTCACGCCGTCGCGAGAAGCCCCCAGCCCCTCGCGCCGAGCCCCCGCGCTGAAATCCTCCCCAGAGGAATTTTTGTTGTGGTTTTTGTTTGTTTGTTTGTTTGGTTTTAAGATGCCATTTTGGGTGACGCCGAACGCTCGCTTACCTGCGCGCAGAGCGTCATGGCCGACCCGCGGCGCCCGCTCGGAGGGAAAGCGGACACCGGAGGGAAAGCGGACGCCGGAGGGACTGGGAAGGATGGGCGGCGGCAGGCGGGTTTTGGTTTAAGCCCCAAAAAAAAAAATAATGACGTGGGGGGGGGGGAAACACAGCCGCTCGCCACGCGGCGGTGAGGTCAGCGCGAGGTGCTTTTTGCAGGGGAACTCGCTGGGCGAAAGGTCACGGCGCAGGTTTTTTGGGTCGGGGTCCCCGGCCCGCGTGTTCCCCCCCGCCGGGCTCACGCGCCGGCGGCTGCCGGTGCCCTCCCGGCGCTTGTGACGAGGCGGCGGCGGCGGGGTTCACGGCCTCCCGCGCCGGCGGGGCAGGGTCTCGCCTCACCGCGCCGGGAATTCACCCAGCGCCGGGGGAAATCCTCCCCGGCCAGAACCAGGCGCGACCCGCCCGGTGCTACCCTTGGCGAGCGGCCGTGGCGGCTCTCCCGGTGACCCCGGTGCCAGGGCAGCGCGGGCGCGGAGCAGGGAGGCGAGCCAGGGCAGGCGGCCGTGGCCCGACGCGAGCCCCGGGAGGCCGCGAGCCCGTGGCGTGAGGCCGTGCTGCTCCGGCGCCCGCCCAGGTGAGATGCTCCCGGTAGGGCCACGGCGAGCGATGCCGGGGGCTCCCGCGGGGATGAGCATCCCCGTGCGCGTGTCGGTGCGACGCAGTCCCCCGGGACGGGCAACGCCGCATGCCCACACCGGCACCGCATCGCTCGCTCTGCCGCAACGTCCCTTTTCCCGGCACGGCTGCACTTCTCCAGGAGCGGCAGCGTGAGAGCCTCCACGCTGCTAAACTGCTCGCCTGGCTGACGCAACTCTTCAAAATCCCCTTCTCCGCTTCCCGAAGGAGCGCTGACCCCGGCAGCGGTGCCAAGGGCGCGACGCGCCGTTCCCGAAGCGGCAGGAACCCCTCACCGACGCCTTACCTGAGCCGCCGGCCGCGGGACTGGACCAGCCGCGGCCGCTCCCAGCAACCCCGCCGCCGCGGCCCACCGGTCGCCGCCGCACAGCCGCGAGCCTCGCGGCGCGGAGCACCGCGCCTCAGCGGCGTCCGGCTGCCACATCCCCAAACCGCGCTCTCCCGCGTTCCCTGGGCGCCGGGGCCGGGCGTGCGGCCGTGACAGGAGCCGGGGGCCGGCTGCCCGCAGGGGAACCCCCGCGCTCTGGGGCGCCCGCGGCCTGGGCCCCGCCGTCCCCCGCTCGGCCCTGAGGAGGCCCCGCGCCGGCACCGCCGAGGGCTTTGAGCTCCCCTGAAACAATCAGAAATTATTATTTCGCTCAGAAACGATGAACTCCCCTTATTTCAGAAATGACGCCAGCGGCGGGCCCGGGTTTTCCTGCCTTTACTGCAGAACTTTTGGGCTGATTCAGACGCGGAGCTGAGGGGTTTCGTCGCCCCCCGGCTGCCGGCGCAGGGACGCTGCAGCCCGCCCAGGGCAGAGCTCTCCCTTCCCCCACGCCGGTTTCACTGCGAAACCCACACAAATCGGTGAATTTTTCCGCCCGGCGGCCGAAGCGCCGGGGCCGGGGCCGGGGCCGGGGCCGGGGCCGGCCGGGGAGCGGGACCCCTTCTGCTCCGCGGGGCGAGAGGCCCGGCGGCGGGAAAGGCCTTCCAGGAACCCCCCCGCCCCGTCCGCAGGCGGCGGGTGGAAATCCCCACCCCGCCCTGAGGCGCGGGGCAGGCGGGAAGGCCCCACGCCGCCCTCCCCCGCCGGCTGCCGCCCGGGCGGGCCCTCAGCACCCGGGGGCGGCCGCGAACCGACGCGGGCCGGGCCGGGGCAGCCACCGCGGCCCTGCCCCGCCTCCACCGCGCACGCCCGGCGCTGCCCAGCCGGGCGCCGCTATTGGTCAGCGATTCTGACAGCGCCGCGGGCTGAGCCAATCGCTTCTGGGAAGAGGGTTATTGGCAGCAGCAGCAGCCTCTCAGAGTGCGCAGGCCCGCCTCCAGCCTGCCCAGTACGTTAGCCAATCGGATAGCGAGAAGGCTGATTGCTAGGTGTCTCTGCCTATGACGAGCAACTGCGTCAAGCCTGGATGGCTATTCTACCGAAGTCCACTGAGGAGCCCCGGGCCCCGCCCTCTGCCACCGCGCCTCTCCCCGCTAATGAGAGGCCGCCTTTCCTGAAGGGCGTGCGCGCCGCCCTATCGGCGTGCGCGGCGGCCGGCCCCGCCTCCCGGGGGGTGGGCGTTGGGCTGCGCCCCCTCAGCGGCGGGCGCGGCCCCAGGCGGTGGCGGCGGGCGGGGTCGGTGCCGGTGCCATGGCGGAGAGCGACTGGGACACGGTCACGGTGCTGCGCAAGAAGGGCCCCAGCGCGGCCCAGGCCAAGTCCAAGCAGGTCAGCGGGTGACTCAGGGCGGGGAGCGGCGGAGCGGCCTGGGCCCGGCGCGGCCCCGGGCCCGGCGCGGCTGAGCTCTGCGGCCTCGGCCCGGGCGGCGCTGAGGGGGCGACTCCGGCCGGCGGAGCGCTCACCTCGGCTCCTTTCCTCTCCCCAGGCCATCCTGGCGGCCCAGCGGCGCGGAGAGGACGTGGAGACCTCCAAGAAGTGTGGGTATCCCGCGGCCCGGCTCCCCGGGCGTGCGGCGGGGGGAGGCCTGTGGAGCCCGGCCCGGCGGGCGCCGTTCCTCGGCAGCGGGGCGGTGCGTGGGCCCCCCGGCCTCGCGTCGGGCCTGGGCCCCCCGGCCGCCCCCCCCCCGAGCCGCCTGGAGGCGGGGGGCAGGAGGCAGCACCCCCGGCTGAGCCAAAGGCCGCCCCGGGGAGGGCGGGCAGCAGCCCGGGGAGGCGGGGAGCGCTCCCCTGTAGCCGGCTTCCAGTTTCTGGTTGCCCAGAGCCGGGCTCTGGTTTAGTGTCTGGTGTCAGAGCGATATAAATAAAAACGTCAACAAGAGCGTTAGTATTCCCGAGGCTGCAAAGCTCTTGGAAGAGCCGCCGTGGTCACAAAAGTTAAGCTCCCAATATTTGCAGCTTATTTCTCTTGTTGATAACGTGCATAAGGGTTTCAGTGATGCATCATCCCGTGGCGTTGCTCTTTAAAAATTCCCCGTTGCCAGTCTCATGTGAATTCTCAGGTTCTCTCGCCGTAGGGATGAGGTAATGATGGTTGGAAAGAAAGAGATGATCCTTGAAGGAGGCTTAGTCAGCTTTATCAAGAGTCTGAATGTCAGAGACTAGCGTGAGAGAAAGGATTCAAACTAGGACTTAAACTTAGGTTATTTTATTATTAGGTTATTTAATACCTTAAATAATTAAATAACTAAAACGAGGCAAAACAAATAGCATATGTTTGAACCTCAGGCTTTCAGCACAGCTAGGTAGCATTAGCATTTACTTATAAAAGGCATCAGAAAATTGAGTAAAAGCCACTTATTCATGCTGCCTTATACCTGAGCAAACAAGGTACGAGTTCCGATATTAACCCCCCCGCGCTGTAGCACAAACGTGTGCCTGGGGTGAAGTTTGGACATTCAGTCCCCGAGCAAGAGCAGAACCTTGCCTATCTGGAGTGCAGTTGTTCAGATGCGAAGTAAAGGAAGGGGAGGGCTCCGCGTGGCTGTGCTTAGACATCAGCAGGATTAAGATAACACGTTCCCTGACCTGCAGCGGCCAGGATCTGGTTGAGATCAGTGCTGATGTCAGCATGTTGAAATCTTGAAAGCTCCCTGGGATCCTGGGCAGCTGAGCACTTAGAAAAAGCTCTTTGATACTTTTTGGCGCAGCTCTGAGCCTTGTTTTGTTTGTCCTTGTTTTTGTTTTTTTTTGTTCTTGCTTTGGATGATAGGGGCAGCAGGCCAAAACAAACAACACTTTATTACAAAGAACACGGCCAAGCTCGACCGAGAGACAGAAGAGCTGCACCATGACAGAGTTCCCCTGGAGGTGGGCAAAGTGATCCAGCAGGGCCGGCAGAGCAAGGGCATGACACAGAAGGACTTGGCCACGGTGAGTATGGCCCGGGACCCGCTGGCCTCTGCTCCCGCTCCCCTGCGGCAGGTTTAGGCACCGCGGGGCGAAGGTGGGCGCTTCTCCTGTCCCCTCGTGGGCAGCTGCGGTGGGATGGTATCACGAGCAGGAAGCTTGGTGAACGCAACGTCTGCGATATCTGATCTCCAGGCAACGTTAGTTAGGTAGGAAATGTTTTAGGGGTTTCTGTGCAGCCCTTCAGCACCTGCTTGGAGACAGAGCGTTGCTGCGGCTGCTGAGCTGGTAGGAGGCTTTTTTTTTCCCCTTCTCCCATCAGCTCAGCACCGACGTGAGGTTTTTTGTACCATCTGGGCCTGACACAGCATTCGGAAGCTGACTGCTGCCTTAAGGAGCAGCAGTGCGTAGTGTTACTGCTCCTGGGAGGCGGGGGGAGGTAGAAGTCTGTCCAGGATGGGTGTCGCCGTCGCTGGGACACTCGAATAGCGGAGGGAGACGATAGTGGTGATGGAGTAAGCCTGGAAGCAGCACTTTGTCTTCCAATCCTGGCATAATTGGAGGCCGTTACTTATCTGTGTGAGTACTGGGGGGTTGGTGCTGCGTGTTTGGTGGGTATGGAGCCGGTGTTTGAGACGCCTTCTCTCTTCGTAGAAAATCAATGAGAAACCACAAGTTATTGCCGACTACGAATCAGGAAGAGCAATCCCCAATAACCAGGTTATGGGCAAGATCGAAAGAGCCATTGGTAAGTTAAGAAAGGAGACTTCAGCAATAACGATAATGTTTTGAGTGCCTAGGAGGGGTGTTTTGGTTTACGTTACATTTTCCACGTCAGGAACAGTTGCTGGCTGTAGGTTATTGTGGGTGCGGTGTCATTAAGCCGTGTTCTGATAAAACTCGGATCTGCTGACTGAAACCAGAACTTAAAGCTCTCGTTCTTTGTTCTTCATCTTCGTGCGCGGGGCCGTGCCCTGGGGATCACCCCCGCGTGCTGTGCCCCCAAAATCGAGATACTGAGACCCGTGAAGGCCTGATTATACCTGGGAGGGTATCCTGCAGCCACTAGCGTCGATGTTACCCTCCTCGGCCGGCTCAGATACCGTTTTCTAGGAAGATAATCGGTGCACGAGCAAGAATTGGAGCTTTGAAACTAGTCTGGTGCTCCTAGAAACTGCAGTAGGATTCTCCCGAGCTCTGGTTCCCCTCCCCTCTTTTTTGGATGTTCTTTTCCTTAGAGCAAAAAAAAAATTGAGGAAATAAAGTTATCAGGTGAACGATCGAGTGCTGATGGCGGTCGTCTCCTTTGTCTTCTTCCAGGCCTTAAACTGCGTGGGAAGGATATTGGAAAACCGCTGGAAACCGGCCCCAAAGGGAAATGACAACAAAGCCTCGAAATCAGTTTGTTCAGACTGATCTCGTCTGGCTGGTTCTCCTTAGCCACCAGAATCTCTCTTCGTATTGCCAAGCTGACCACGAGGGTTTCAGACTTGCTTTGGGGGGGAAATCTGCCGAATCTGTACCTGCTGTAAAAGGGCAACCTTAAAGAAGCGATTTTCCTGATTTTGTTTTTCCTTCCTCCTTTCCAGAGATTGAGGAACTAAACCCAAAAAAATTCCGCATCTGATTTGCCAGAAAACTTGTGCGTCTTGGTGTTTAGAAGCAGCTAACGTTAAGACACTTGGGGTGGTCTGAAATGCGATCATTTAATTGCAACGATCGGGGGGACGGGTGGGATATCTTCTATATAAATAATTCGGGAGAGTTGGGGGTTGATCGGTGTCTGCCTTTGCAACGATGACTCAGTCACTGCATCACAATGACATTCTGGTTTCTTCCTTCCAGCCTGTTTTAAAGAGATCTATAATAAAGTTTGATACCCTTCAGTTGCACAGGGTAGTTGCTGCACGGTTACCAGCTGGCAGTCGATTTTTGGGTTGGAGCTGCAGCACCCTCTTCCTTCCGGATGCGTAAATTAGTGGGACAACCTGGCGCGGCTGGGGAAACGGCCAGCGCTGGCACAGCCGTCCTGGCTGCTCCGCTCCTTTCCCTGCCGGCGAGGACTGCAGCTCTGGCTGGCAGCCCAGAGATGAAATCAATACCGTGCTTTTATCTTGTGCGGAGGTGAGAGGAGCCTCTGGAGCTCTGCAGCGCAAGGCGGAGGGGGAGACACTCCGTCGGGCCTTTCTGTGAAGCCAGAGCCCTCCTGCTCTCGCCTCCGCCCCGACGCAGCTCTGCGGGGCGCTCGCTCCTGCGGGTGCAGTGGTGGAGCTGCGGGGGTGGCGCTCAGTGCCACCGTGGTGTCGCCTAAGCGGGGCAGAGCCGCAGGGAGAGTTGTCTGCGGCGGGGAAAGCGGGACGCCCTGCTCCCCTCCGGAGGAGCTCGGGGAGGGTTGAGGCGAGCAGGGTCCCTACCGGGCGGCCCAGAAGCCGAACCACTCTGTCGGCTGCGGTGCGTGGGTGGCCGCCGTGGCCGCGGGCTGCTTGGGGGTAGCACGGTGTTAAATTCAGTTTTGAAAGCTTGGGGGGGAAGAGGGGGGTCCTGGGCTTGGGGTGGCCTTGGGTGCAGGTGTGGGTGCCCTGGCCAGTGCCTTGGGGACGTTGTTCTTTTCCTGATGGTGTTTAAATGCAAATTATTATTAGGCACCCTTGAAAGGCGCGCAGGGGGTAGGTGGGCACCCGTACAGCGGGGTCGGGGCCGCCCTCTGCCCTGGGCGTGTTGCGCAGTGCCTGCCACTCTGCTCCCTGCCCTCCCCAGGCCGCCCCTCCAAAACCAGTGGAAGCACTGGGCTTCCTCCCCATGGTGGTTCCGTGCCCTGGGAGCCCCTGCGCTTCGTCCCGGGTGTAGGAAGGGGCTCGTGCCCCACGCAGCGCCTGCTGACTGCGCGCTCGGCCCCCTCCCACGGCCGCGAGCTGCCGGGACGAGGACGGCTGCTGCAGTAAACCCCCGCAGCCGGCGCCTGTCGAAGCACGGGCACATCGCTACGCCTTGGTGCAGAAAGTTCACGTTACAAAAGACAACAACGCTTTTCCCGAGCGCTTGGAGGTAGTGGAGGCAGCGGCACGTCCCGCTGCGGGGCCGGCGCCCCGGGGTGCGCGCCTGCGGCGGCTCCCCGCTGTCGGATGCCGAGAGCCGGAGGCGGCTGCTGGAGTGTGAGGTCTCGCTGGAGGGATGCGCTGCCCTGCAAACGCCTCGCAGGCGTGAGGAGGCAATTCCTGTTTCAGTCCTCGTCCCCCTCCGCTGGCACTGGAGATATGATGACCTTGTCCTGTAAAGAAGGGCGAACAGGAACTGGTTACGGTCAGCGCAGGCTGCGTCTGATTGGAAACACAAGGACTTCTTCCAGAGGGGAGAACCCGTGCGCTGGCCCGCCACAACCCCAGCGTAGGAACCAAACCCCCCAGCGCGCCGGGGGGGCTCCGCGTCCTCTTCTGGGGTCGGTCCTGGGGCTGGCAGCTCTGCCGGGGACTACGTGGCACCAAACCCACCAAAGAAAACCGCAGCTTGAGCTGCCTCTCGCGGTTTTAAGTTGCTGGCTCGAAGAGGAGGAGCGACGTTTGCATGCCCCGCTCCCCGCAGGGCTCCGGGAGGAGGATCGCAGCCTCAGCTCTTTCTGGAGCGGCTGCCTGATGGCAGCAGCAGCATTTCTAGGTCAGTCCTACAGCTCGGGTCACTCTTTTGCCGGCAACCAGATAAGAGGCAGAGCCCTTTGCACCTCCCGGCCGTGTTGGCAGAGCGCGGGCTCAGGGGGAGCCAGCCGGGATTTGCTGAGCTTTTAGGAAAATGCTGTTTTGGCGCGGTTGGGGGCAAGCGGGAGAGCCCTTCGCCCCGTCCTTACATCTCGAAACGTGATGTTGTCGAAGCCCTGGGGAGGACCGCTCTCCGCTGGTGTCCCGCTCGCCAGCCCTTGCCGCTTCAGCAAGTACCAGCCTCCGACAGCCACCAGCACCAGGACGATGATGACCAGGAGAAGGCTGAGCGCCACCTCTGCCACAAAGCCGCTGGAGGATTTCTCTGCGGGGAGAGGAGATGCTGCCGGGCTCGACCCACTGCCCAGGAGAGCTGCCTCCAGCCCCCACCTCAGCGCCAGCACCCCGAGCGGCACCGGGCTGACCATTCACAGCCAGAACCGGCCCCGCACCTTCCACGGGCACCTCCGGGCTGGAACGGCAGCCCCCCGCGGCGCTGTACGCGATGTCGTCCAGCGCCACCGTCCCCTCCATCGGCCACCTCTGGGTGGTGATCTCAAAGATGATCTGCGGGGGAAGATGGGATGCGGGGGCAGGGGGTGATGCATGGGGAGGGCACCCCACACCCCCAGAGGGCACCCCGCACCCCCGGAGGGCACCCTGCACCCCGGGGCCGCCCCGCTCACCTGGAACTCGCTGGGGCTCCACACAGGCACCACGCCGTCCCGCCAGCCCCGGCTCCGGTGCCCCGCCACGCTCCACACCGTGCGCTGCCCCGTCGCGCTGCGCACCATCACCCGCAGCTCCCCGCTGGCTGCAACGTGGGGGGGGACAGGGGCCCTGGCATCAGGGGCCACCCGGAGCCCCCCAGGAGCCACCGGGCCCTCCCGGCCATGCCCTCCTCCCCTGCAATGGCAGCACCCAGCGGGAACGGGCCATCCCCAGCACCTGGTCGGAGCTGAACCAGAGTGTCCGTGGTCCCGTGGGTGGGGAGGGGGTTTGCAGCCCCTGACCAAGCCCCCCGCTCCTATCGTGGGCTCATGACGCCCTCCCCAGGGACAGCACCTCCTCCCTGCCCCCGCAGCGCTTACAGAGGTGCTCCGGGATGTCCATGTGGTACCAGAACCGCAGGCAGGAGTCGGCAGCAGCAGGCAGGTGCTGGCTCTCCAGCCGGGCAGTGATGCCCCCCGGGCCCAGCACGCTGGTGTCAAAGTGCACGTAGTGACCTGGACGGGCAGGGACAGAGCGCAGGGTGTCCCCCAGTTCTGCAGCCCACCCCGCGCATCCTGCTCCCCCCAAAATGCCCAGAGCGGTGCCAGGAGGGTTGCACCCCCCCAGTCCTGCTCTTCACTGCCTTTGGGACCGAGCTGTCCCTCTCAGGTGATGCTGTGCAGCCAGGCCCCCCGGGACGCACTGGGTGGAGGGGGGACATTCATGGGCGACCCCATCCATTTCCAGCTCCTCTTCCTCCCTCCGGCCATGCCAGGGGGCCCTGGGAGGGATGGGTGGCTCCTACCGTTCCTTGTGCCCAGGGTGTGATCCTGCTCGGGGCCAGGGTACTTGGCAAGGGGGACCCCGCTCTTCCAGCCCCAGGCGAAGCCGTGCAGGCGGGGGTCTGCGGGGCTGCTCCAGCCGCACATGTCCCGCTCGAAGTCACAGGACACTGGGAAGAAAGGGGGGGGGCTGTGATGCACCCAGCGCTGCGGGCACCCTGCACTGCCCACTGGGGGACGGGGGGGCAGCCCCCAGCCCCCTCCCCACTGCCCTCAGCTTTGGGCCAGGCCAAGCTCAGGGCAGGAGCAGGGTGCCCGGCGGCCACGGCAGAGCCATGCTGGATGGGACGGGCGGTCCCCATCCCCATGGCCGCGTGCCCCCGGGGGGTGCCCATCTCCCCCGGCCAGGCCACGGTGCCCCCGCAGTGCGGGCTCTCACCTGGCTCGGGGCAGGCTCCGTCCGACACGTGCAGGTCGTCCAGCGCGATGTACCCGTGGTCGCCCCCAGCTCCCACTGCCTCGAATATCGCCTGCCGGAGGGGTGGGCAGGGCGGCACTCGGAGGCTGGCAGCCACCATGCTCCCCTTGTCACCCCCAGTCTGTCCCCCTCCCCACCGCGAGGTCCCCGGCACCCTGCCCCGTCTCACCTGCCAGTCCCCATCTGGCCGGACGGTGACGTGGCCGCGGTGCCAGGCGTCCCCCTCCATGGCGCTCACACCCATCACCTTCCTCCGCACCCCGCTCTGCTCCACAAAGACGCCGAGGGAGCCTGCCCAGGGTCACCCGCCATGGAGGGGGGGGTCCGGGGCTGTGCCGTGCGGGACCCCCACCCATCCAGACGTGTCCCCGGGGGCCTCGCAGGGTGTTGCGGTGCTCACCTGGGGTCCCGGTGCTCAGCTGGTACCAGAAGGCCAGGCACTGGGCAGGTGCGGAGGGCTGGTAGGGCTGGGAGGTGAGGGCAGCTGCACGCCCCGCAGGCAGGGAGCCCCAGCCCGTGCTCACCACCATGTAATGGCCTGGGGGAGAGAAGCCCCCCACGCCGTCACCCCCACCCAGCCCTGCTGGGGGGCACCGGGGGCCCGCTGGGGCCGGGGAGCCCCCCCGGGCTGGGGAGCCCTGGGGCTGGGAAACTCCAGGCCTGGGGAGCCCCAGGGTTGGGGAGTCCCATACAGTAGTGCCCTCTGCACACGTCCTGCCCTCTGCTCAGCAGAGCAGGCAGGGAGGGCAGGCAGGGTGCTCAGTGCAGGCAGGGAGGGCAGGCAGGACACTCAGGGCAGGCAGCGAGGGCAGGGCAGGCAGCAGGGCTCCACCAGAGCCCCGGGAAGCCGTGGCCCCAGTACCTGCGGCGGTGCTAGTGGTGTGGTCAGCCAGGGGGCCGGTGGTGGTGCCGGTGCTGTTGCTCTGCCGCAGCCAGGTGCTCTGCCCACTGGCTACCAACCCGCAGGCATCCGCCTCGAAGGAGCAGGAGAGCTCGGCCCCGCAGGGCCCCGCCGTCAGCGCCAGGTCATCCAACGCCACGTCCCCCAGGAACCCATCCCGCAGGGCCTCGAAGGCCACCTGCCACCAACACAGCGGCGTCAGATGGCCCTGCGCGCCGCCGGTGCCTGGTGGCACGGGAGGCTCCCAGCCCTCACCCGGTACTGCCGCCGGCCTGTGGCAGGCAGCGTCGCCCGGCCCCTGTGCCAGATGCTGCCTTGGGTCCCTCGCTGGGTCCACAGCACCGTCTCCTCCGCTCCCTCCAGCCACAGCTTGAGGTTCAGGGTGCCTGGGCAGAGGGGAGCGTCAGGCAGCCATCCTGCACCCCTCAGGGACCCTGCTGTCTCCAGGGGAGCAGAGCCTGGCTGGGGCATCCCTGGGAGGGTGCCATGGGGCTGCGTACCGATCTGCGGGCCGGCCAGGCGGTACCAGAAGGAGAGGCAGTGCGGGGTGGCGGCGGGCTCCTGGCGGTAGGTGATGAGCCGTGCCCGCTGCCCACGGCTCCACGGCGCAGAGGGGTCCGCAGCCAAGAAGTAGCCTGAGTGTCAGGGACAGCCAGGGTGGAGGGGACATGGACATGGGTGCTCTGAGCTGTGCCCGCATCACCTGCATCCCGGTCCTGGCTCCGGGTGCCCCTGGGCTGCCCCAGCTGAGCTCGCCCCATGGGCATGGGGCTGCTTGGAGTGCGCAGGACATGTTCTGGCCCTGGGGACGGGAGGCTGTGGGGTCCCCTGAGCTGTCTGGGGTCCCCAGGAGAGGACCCAGCCCCTTACCCAAGCCAGTGGTGTGGTCAGAGCCTTGCCCCTGCCCTGTGCCGTGGACCCATTGGAAGTCGCTGGACTGATCCTGGTACCAGCCGCACATGCCCCTCTCGAAGTTGCAGGTCAGCTCTGGCCGGAGAGAGGCGACCGTGGCAAGGGAGTGGGGATAAGGCACCCCAAAAGCAAACAGGTCTCCAAAATGTCCCTTTCTCTCTGCTCCTCTGCCCCATTCCCCGAGTTCACCCCACACAGGTGCCCTGGGGCAAGATGCATGCTCAGCCCCGGCCCCAGGGCTTCTGCACCATGGGCCTGTCCCCAGGCTGGGGACAGGGTGGCAGTCACCAGGCACCCCTGGGGGAGCAGCACCCATCTCCATGGGCAGGGGGCCAGGGTCCCTTCCCGCCCACGGTTGCCCTCCCCGCCCACGCGTCCCTGGCCGTACCCGCAGCCCCCGGCGGCACTACGTTGGGGTGGCACTGCACAAACATCACGTTGTCAACGGCGGCGCTCGCCGAGTCCTGCAGATCCACCAGCCCCAGCAGCTCAACCTGGGGATGGCACGGCGGCGGTGAGCCCCGGGGTGCCTGGTGGCACCGGCACTGCCCCGCCAGCAGCCACCCGGGCTGGTCCCTGTGCCCCCAGGCGCACCTGGAAGGGCCGTGTCCTCTCCCCCAGTGGGATGCGGACGTGTCCCCCGGCTGCGCTGCTGTGTGCTGGCGTGTGCCAGGCCAGCTGGGTGGTGCCAGCGGTGTGATCCGCGATGCTGACGGCGAGGAAGCCTGGGTGTGAGAGGCAGTGAGGAGGCTGCAGGGACCAGCAGCCCCCGGCCGCATCCTGGGAGCCCCCCTGGCACCCACCCAGCCCACGGTCACAGGGGACAGGGACAGGGACACCCTGGCTCCAGGATGGTGTGATGGGGCAGAGCAGGGCTGAGCGAGGCAGCAAAGGCAGGCAGGGGGTCGGGGGCTCTGCCGTGTGCCAGGGCCGGGCAGGGAGCAGGCAGGGCACCCTGGGGCTGGGCAGGGAGCAGGCAGGGCACCCCGGGGCTGGGCAGGGGGGTTACCTTGAGGGCCGCCGTGGATGTGGTAGCTCATCTCCATGGTGCAGGCAGGGCCGGAGGGGCCCAGCAGAGGCGTGCGTGCCTTTGCAGCAGCCACCATTTGTCCTTCTCCTGCCTGGAGTCCCAGGAAAGCCCCTGGGCAAAGAAACACCCTGAGAAGTCGGGGCAGGGGCCTCGCATCCCTGGCAGCACCCCCAGCCCCACACCTTGCCCAGGCATCACCCCCACCCTTCCCATGGTGGCGCCCACCCACCCCGGCCAGGCGAGCAGGGGGTCCCTGCACCCTGGGAGCCCCCACGGTGCTGGGGACCAAAGAGCACAGTCTTT
Organism: Nipponia nippon; assembly: GCF_047370975.1. Lineage (NCBI taxonomy): Eukaryota > Metazoa > Chordata > Aves > Pelecaniformes > Threskiornithidae > Nipponia > Nipponia nippon. The sequence goes on from NW_028262332.1 coordinate 600,871, forward strand.
GCGGTGGGAATGGCCTCACCTGTGAGGACGGTGTCGGCAGCCTTGGTGGCCCTCTGCACAGCCCAGCGCAGCCGTCCCACGCTGACATCGTGCCAGCCCCCAGGCCCTGCCTCGAAGGTGGTCGCTCCTGCAAAAGCCCGGGCTCAGCCCCACCAGGCCACCATGATTCCCGGGAGCTGCGTGGGCACCCACAGCCCCCAGCCGTGCCAGCCAACGGGTGCCCGGGTCACCCTGCCCTGGTCCCCTCCGCCACTTGGCTACCAGGGAGCCGGTTGCCTGCCCGTGGCTCTCACCGCAGCGCTTCTCGTCGGAGCCATCGGCACACGTCTTGGCAAAGTCGCAGGCCAGCTCCGCGCTGATGCAGCCCCCGCTGTCACAGGCCACCTCCTGAGCCGCGCAGGGGCCGGCACGCGCCCGGCTTGGCAGCGGGGTCAAAAGCTTCTCTAATGGCGAAACGCCCCAGGATGGAGAGCGGCGGTGAGAGGGCCCGGCAGCATCATCGGTGTCACCCCTTCAAGCTGTGGTCCCCTGTCCCTCGCCATCTCCCTGGCTCTCCATTGCCCCCAGCCCCATCCCTGCCCTGCCCTGTCTGCTGCCACCAGACGAAGGGGACGAAGGGGACGGAGCGGGTTGGGGAGAGCTGCTCGTGTGACATGGCTCGGGCAGGAGGTTTGGCGCAGGGGCTGGAGTGTCACAGCTGCAGGAAAAGGACACCAGGCAACCCGGGCTGGGGACCCCAGGGCAAGTGCTTGCCATGCTGCGCCCAGGATGGTCACCGTGATGAGCAGCGGGACGGGCAGACCCTGCGGCGGGTCCTTCAGGGATGCTGCCATGGACGCAAGACACCTGGGGATCGCTGCCCGCGCTGCAGCCGGGGTCGGGGACAGCTGCCCTGCGGCTCACCCTGTGCCTGAATGCAGCCCGGAGACAGGATCAGGTCATCGATGGCCACGGTCCCCGTGCCGCTGGCCACCCCCTCGATCAGCACCTGCAGGGAAGCACCGCACCGGCGAGGTCAACGCAGGGTCTTGCACAGCGTGGCGGGGATGGGCGATGCTGCCGGGGCAGGGTGGCCACCGAGGAGCCGCAGGACGGGGGAACCCAGCTCCTGTGATGGACAACACGCGCTTCCCCCAGGAAGGGCTCCGCGGGAGCAGGGTGATGCCGTGGCTGGAAGGGGTGCATGGGGTGGGGCTGGCAGGGCCACGGAGGGCTTGGGGTGACAGTGCTGCCCCTGCACACAGCCATGGCCTGCGGCTGCCCAGGGGTGCTGGCTGGGTGCCCTCAGGATGCCATTGGGGTGCCACTGGGTGCCCTCCAGGGCCAGCTGGGAGGGGGTCGGGTTGCGCGGGTGGCCATGGGGGACAGCAGACAGGACAGCGGGAAGGCACGGGGTGAGATGGGGTGGATGAAGACACCTCTGCCCTCCCCTTTCCAGTGGAGTGGTCCCTGGGCTGGGGGGGGTGGTAGGGCGATTTGGAGGTGTGGGCACAGGGACACGAAGGTGGCACATGCCAGCACCAGGAGGCTCAGCTCTGGGGTCCAGTTCCCAGGTCAACCCCTACCCCTGGTCCCATGGGTGCGTACTGGGGGTGGCCCTGTGCCCTCTGTGGGGTGGCCCCGTGCCCCTCGTCCCGCATGCAGCCCAGCTTGCCCCAGCGCTGCGCCAGCTGACCTTGAAGCTGTCCGTCACATTGAAGTCCACTCTCTCCCGGACCCAGCAGCTGCCCAGGTCCCCCATCCTCTCCCTCACCAGGTACTTGGTGGATTTGATCACATAGGAGATGCTGAGGTGGGTGGTGGTGGAGCCGTGGAGGTAGCAGTACAGCACAAGCTGGGGACGGGGAGGGGGTTGAGCGAGCACCCAAACCTCAGCACAGGGGCACGCAGCCCCCCTGCGCCCCACGGCGCGGCTGCCACCCCACGGGATGCTCACAAAGGTGGGGCTGGAGGAGCTCAGAGCTCCCGACAGGCACCGGAGATGCCACCAAACCAAACACCCGCTGCCCATCCCCAGCAAAGGACCGATGGCAGCCCCAGCCCCATGTGGGGGTCCCCACAGCTGGGGACCCTGTCCCCTGCCACCGCCGCGCCCGCACGGGCTGTGACGCAGGGTCCCAGCTGTGACTCACGGAGCAGGAGTTGGTGGCCTGGAAAATGGGACTGCTGAGCTGGGCCGGGCCGCTGGCCCCCGCTGCCGAATCGCTGCCCACGTGGAGGAAAAAACCTGCGGGAGATGCCGGGAAGGGGCTGAGCGGTGCCACATGGGGCATGTGGGTGCAAGGCGTTGTTTTCCCAGCACAGCCTTAAGCCGAGCCCAGGCGTGTGTTACCCCAGGGCCGGAGAGCACGTCCGCCCCGGGGCCAGCGATGCCCCGGGGACCCACGGTGGGGCTCCCCTGGGGTGCCGGTGCCCGGCCACGCACCTGCCCTGCTGTTATTGCTGTGGTCCCGGGTGGGGATGCTGTACGCGGTCCCCAGGTTCAGGCTCGTGTTCCTCTCCCATGCCAGCTGCCCGACCTCTGCCTTCCAGTTGCAGAGATCTTGCTCAAAGGAGCAGCGGAGGAAGGACTCTGCAGGGAGGGAGGGAGAGCAGAGTGACCCAGGGAGGTCCCTGTGAAGGGCTGTCCCCCTCCCCAAAACTCGTGGGGTGATTTTACCCCTCCAGCCGCACAGCCATGGGGCACAGCTGGGGTGAACCCTGCCAGCCCCACGGCCCAGCTTTGTCCTGCCAGGGCAGACCCTCAGCCCGTCTGTGTGGCCGGGGGGCAGGACCCCCTCCCCAGGGCCAGGGATGCTCACTGCACAACTTTGGATCCTCGTCCGAGCCGTCTCCGCAGTCATCGGTGCCGTCGCAGAAGCGGTGCCGTGCCAGGCAGGAGCCCTGGCCGCAGGCGCTCTCCTCCGCCCCGCAGACCTGTTGCCTGGGCTCTGGGGCGGTAGGACGCGCCGTCAGCACACGGCTGGCCCCGCTGGCATCCCTGGGTTGCTCGAGGGACAGGCTTTCGCTGCCTGCCTCATGCCCTGGCCAAGGCAAGGTGCCCCCAAGACACAGCGGGCAGTGGGAGAGCTCCCCCGGGGTGCGAAGCCCAAACCAATTTCCCTGGGGATTCCGGCTCACATCTCATCCCAGCGGATGCGGGACTCACCCTGCAAGCCGCAGTTCCTGAAGATGATGTCGTCGAGCGCCAGCTCTACCCCGCACGCAGGTGGTTGTGTCAGGGAGAAGATGAGCTGCCGACGAGAGGACGGGGATGGCATGAGCTGCCCAGGCATCCTCGGCTCCTGGGGCATCACCTCCGGCCCCAGCTGGCGGGGACGGTGCCCGGGCACCGACATGGCCCTGTCTCACCTGGAACTGCCCCGTGATCCGGCCTGTGTAGGCGACCAGCTGGTGCCAGCCCTCGCCTCCGCGCTCGGGGCTCTGCCACAGCCCCACCGCCTCGTCCCTGTACACCATGGCCAGGCGCAGCACCGGCTGCTCCGTCTGGTTGAGCCCTGCGGGGAGCCCCAAAACGTGGCCCTTGGCACTGGGCATCCCAGTGGGGACAAACCGAGCCCCACCAGCTCTGGCGACTGGAGACGAGACCCCTGGATCCCACCAGCTCTGCTTGCAGAGCATAGAGGAGGCGAGCAGGATGGCAAGGACCCATCTTGAGGTACCAGTGGCTCTGTCCCTGCCATGGGAGCAGATAGTCCCATCCCTCCCCACTGCCACCCACCGTCACTTCCCTGTGCCGAGTACCCCAAGGCCCGTCCGTGCCCACCGTGGGCACCCTCACCGCTTCCCGAGAGGTGGTACCAGGCCCTGATCTCGCACGTGGCGGCTGCTTCCTGCATCACCGGTGACCTGAGCCAGGCCGTCGCCGTGGTCTTTGCCCAGGGGGACACGGTCACCATGAACCACCCTGGGGAGGGCAGAGAGCAGAGCAGGGGCTGCAGCCCCATGGGATGGCACTGGAGCTGCGGCAGCACCGCTCCTGCCCCACCATGGGTCTGCTCCATCCCCTGCACCCTACAAGGATGGGTGTCCCGGCACCCTGGCTTCAGGGCACCCATGGCCCGGAGGTGCAGTGCTGTGGGTGCCTGGACCCTGCTCAGCAGCCGAGCGGCTCCCGCTTACCCAGGTCGGTGCCCACAGTGTGGTCTGAGTGGGGACCCGTGCCCCACGTGGCCAGGCTGGCCCGGCCCCGCACCCATCTGTAAGCCGAGGTGCTCACGTCCCGCCAGCCGCAGTCGCCTTCCTCGAAATCGCAGGTGAAGGGGGTGCCCAGCGCGGCTGAGCCCCACAGGTACCCTGAGGGTGGGGGGACGGGGGTCAGGGCAGGGCTGGATCCACCCTGGGGACCTGCACCTGCCCTGGGGACCTGTGCCCAGCTGGGGGACCTGCACTCATGCTGGGGTCCTGCACCCACCCCAGGGACCTACACCCACCCTGAGGACCTACACCCACCCTGGGGACCTATGGCCACCTCAGGGACCTGCACCCACTTTGGGGACCTGTGCCTACCTGGGGGACCATCACCCATGATGAGGTCCTGCACCCACCCTCGGCACCAGCACCCACCCTCAGCACCAGCACCCACCCTCAGCACCAGCACCCACCCCAGCACCCTCCCTGGGATCCTGCACCCACCCCAGGGACCAGCACCCAGGGTGCCCCCAGCTCCGTCGCCTGCTCTCGCCCCAGGAGCAGGGCCTGGCAGTGGGGCTGGGGGGTTCGGGGGTCGGGGGTCTGGGCACCCACCACACTGGTTCTCGTCGGAGCAGTCGCTGCAGTCGCAGGTGAAGTCGCAGAGCTGCTCGGCTGCGCTGCTGCAGCTGTTGACAACCGTGGACCCACCGGGGAAGATGGTCCCGGCTACGGGAGAGACAACGGGGCTGAAAACCCTGCGAGGATCCGGGCACGGTGCCCGCAGCGGGTGACCGAGGACACACGTGGCCCGCAGGTGACGTTTGTCTGGGCTCCCTGGTTTGGGACGCTGCTGGGGGGTGTGCTGAGCTCTCAGCAGCATCGTCCCTCGGACGGGCCCCCGCCACTGCCCCGGCGCCCCACACTTCCCACATCTCCCACTTTGCCATCTCCCACCACCAGCCCCGCTCCCGCGTGCCCTCAGGGTGCCAGAGCCCGCCGGGGCTGGGGCGCTGACCCTCCAGCCTGGTATAGCACACCCCTGCTCCGAGTCTCAGCCCCCATTTTGGGGGAAACAGGAGAATTTGGGCATTTTCCTCCCCACGCTGGTATTGGCGATACCCAGCCCGGCGCTGGTGGCTCCAGCACTCACTTCCCAGTGAATCCCAGGCTGAGCTTCACCAGTGGAGCCCAGAGGGTTTTGCTGGGTCGTATCTGCCCCGGCCCCCCCAGAGCAGCGCGGCCCCCCCAGAGCTGGGGGAAGCAGCGACCCCCAGGGGCCCCCAGGCCGGGGAGGGACGGAGCGGAACACCCAGTGCCGCGGCCCCTTCCCTCCCCGCAGCACGACCCCCGTGTCGGCCGAGAGCTCACCCAGCAGCAGCAGGAGGGCGAGCACCTCCTGCCCAGCCATCTCGGCCTCCGGGCCACGGCGAGGGTAAAACGGAGCCAGGAGAGGCATGGGGCTGGCAGGGGAGGCCACGCCGCGAGCCCTGGGCTGGAATCTGCTCCCCAGGACCAGCCCCGCGTTGGACTTCAGCCCCGCCGTTATCGGCTTCCCAGCCCCGGCAGCGGGGTTTATGGCGAGGCGGTTTGCCAGGCTGGGAGAGGTCACCCGCGGTCCTGCCGCCTGGCACCGCCGCCAGCATCACAGGCCGCCCCAGGAGACCTGTGCGTCCCCAGGAGACCTTCAGCTGCTTTTCCCCACTGAACCCCTCTTCTTCAGCTCCTGTTTTCCAACTGTGCTGAGATGCTGGGTGCTGCTCTGACCCCGATGGGGCCAGCTCGCACAGTCCGGTGGCACACACCGGCTCGGCGAGGGAAAAGGCCACTTCTTTCTGCCAAGCCAGTGACGCTGCCAGCCCTGGAGAAGCTGGCACCTCTGCCAGGGGCGCGGGGGCCGTGCCCTGCCAGCTGCCTGGGCTGCATCGCGTCTAACCACAGGGAGAAACAGTCCCTGAGCGTAAGGAGCAGCGGGAGAGCCTTTGGGTGCAAGGCACAGGTTTGGGCGCCGGGCACAGGCTCTGGGTGCAGGGCACGGGCTGGCAGCACGGTGCACCCTGGCCAGGGAGGGCGGCTGTGCTGGGGGCAGGGGAAATGGGGTGCAAGGAGCAACCCCCAAAGCAGGAAAGGTATAAAGGGGTCACGATGCACCTGGGCAACGGGGAGCCACAGCAGGCAGGGATCCGTAGGACTGGGGGGGTTTAGCCATTAAAAACGTTGGGGCTTTGAATTCAGAACAAAATTCCGGCTGCCTGGAGACTTGGGACAGGCTGGGAGAAGAGGCAGGGAGAGGCAGGAGGAGCAGCCTGTCCCAGCACCCAGCTGAGCTGGTTTTGCCAAAAGCTGGGGCTCCAGCGCAGCCCCAGGGACCCGCCGGGGCAGCCCCCAGCCGATGGCAGGCAGGAGGGGGGTCCCAGCCTGCCCGCTCCGGGCAGAGCAGCCTGGCAGCCCTGCGCTCCCGCTGCCATGTGCCGCCTGTGCGGCAGCCACCTTCAGAGGGTGCCCAGGCCAGCGCCGAGCCTGGCAGGCTGCCTGCAGCGCTCCCTCCCCAGGCTGCCTCTCCCCTGCCTGTACCCGCCCCAGCAAGCAGCCCCTGGCCCTGGGGACCCAGAGGTGCCATCAGCGGGAGCCAGCCCTCGCCCCTGCCTGCACCGCTCTGCCTGGCAGGAGCAGCTCAGCACGCAGCTCGTGACTGCCGCGGGGCTCTAGGGCCACAACCCGGTCCCTCCTGGGGGGGACAACCCCAGCAGAGCCCCAGGAAAGGCTGTTCAGCCTGGAAGGAGTGTGGCTCAGCAGCCAGAGCCCCCGCACGGCACCACCGGAGCTGCCTGGCGGTGACAACCACTGCCCCTGCCTCAGTTTCCCCACCTGGGCAGGGGGGCTGGCACTGCCCCAGGGGAGCTCTCCTGCCTCCGCTGCCGGCAGCCCCTGTGCCCGCAGAGGGGCCCCTGCTGCTGAAGGCTGAGCGCGGAGGTTTCTCCCCTCCTAGCCGACGGCCTTGGACAGCGGATTGCAGCGCGATTGCATCAGGTGCAGTAAAATGCAGGGTTCAGCTCCTTCCCGCAGCAGGAGCCGGGACAGGCAGAGGCCAGCAGCCCTGCGCCCTCCCAGCCTGGGTGCCCTGGGGCCGGCAGCGCCTGCAGGCAGGAGCCCTGCCCTTCCCACGCTGCCTGCAAACCGGGCAGGCACCAAGCTGACCACGAGCCAGCGCCGTGGCCTCTGGCGAAGCAGCCACCAGCCTCCCGGGTGCCACCGGCAGGGCACCTCCAGCAGGTCTGCTCCCTCCCCTCTGCACCGGGGAGACACGGGGAGATGCTGGGCCCCCAGTATAAGAGAGACATGGGCATACTGGAGCAGATGCAGCTAGGGGCTGTGACGATGATGAAGGGAACGGGACTTCTCACGAGGAGAGGCGGAGAGAGCTGGAGCTGGCGCAGGGGGACGTCACCCATGTGTATAAAGACCTGACGGGGGCAGCGGAGGGAAGGAGCCAGCCTCTGCTGAGCAGCGAGCGGCCCGTGAAGGGACAAGAGACAACAAGAACAAAGCAAGAACATGAAGCACCACTTAAGATTAAGAAAAACCTTTTTTCCTGTGAGGGTCGTCAAAACCAGAGCAGGTTGCCCAGGCTGCTGTGGGGTCTCCATCCCTGGAGAAGCCCAAAACGCACCCAGCCACAGCCCTGAGCAACCTGCTGGAGCTGGCCCTGCTGGGGCCGGACGGGGCCGTCGCCAAGGTGCCTCCAAGCTCTGCGATTTGGTGGCTCAAAGGGAAGCTGTGCTCCTCCATGCGACCGATCCAAGGCCCTCAGCCCCCACCGCCCAGGGTTTGACGCTTCACAGCCACCAGTGTTCGGGAATTAGACCCGTGCACGCGTGACCGCTGGGGGACGCTCACCCCGGCATGGGGGCGATGGGCAGCACCTTGCAGGAGGTATGGTCTAGGCACAGCAGAGCTATTTTTCTAGAGGCCCAGCGCAGCCTCATGCGTGTTCAGGGTACCTGAGCTTAGCCCCCAGCTTTCTTCCCTTCTTCCCCCTCCACCAGCTTGCAAGGCTGGAGGTGGCTTCAGGCACCGTCCTCCGCGGGGGAGAGGGCTCCAGCCCCGAGCCACCAGCCAGGCGGTGGCCCTGCACCCCCGGCCTGGCCCACGAAGCTCATCCCCATCCACCTTCTGAGCTTGGGGCCGGACACCAGGCAGCGGGGCTGAGCTTTAGCAGGTCGTACTAGCCCCACACTGCTCCGGGCACAGAGGAGCCGTCTCCTGCCCGGGCAGCCCACGTCTCTGGCAGCGAGAGGGGAAGGCAGGCAGGCAGCAGCAGGCAAAGCGGCCAGGCAGGAGCCGGCAGCACACAGGATCGCAGCCTCACCAGTGAAACGGCGCTGGGACCAGGGGAGGTGAGGTTCCTCCAGCCCCAGCCTTGTATGGGACGGCGATCGAGCGATGCCCAACCTGACCTGCACGTCTCCCTCGAGCTCTCCTGCCACCAGCAGCTTTTCCCAGTCTCCCCACCCTGCTCCTCACTGGAAGCGCAAGCGGAGTCTCCCTGGGAAATACTGCAGGGCCGGAGCCTGTCCTGGCCGGCCGGAGGACTGAAGTCAAGGAGGATGCTCTGCCTCAAGGCGCGATGAGCTGCCGGGGTGGGAACGGGCATGTTCTTCCAAACCACGCTCCCGGGCAGCTCGGTCCTCCCCCCCTTCCCACGGGACCACCCTGCCCTTCCCTCTGCCAGGCACGGGGACCCATCGCTTTCTCCTCACCTGCCTCAACCCTTCCCAAGGCAAATCCTGACGCACCTTCTGCTGTCCCCACCCCAGACCCTGCCGGCGCCGGGGTCAGGCCCCTCGCCAGGGGCTGGAACCCCGGGGGGGTCATTCCCGCTGTGGGGGGGTACAACCCAGACCCACGGGAGCCATGAACACGCGACCACGCAAGCGGCTGCGCTCGCCAATGTGTTTAATTCTCACATACACACATGGGACAAACCCCCTCGCCACCGGGGAGGCTGGGGCAGAGCACCCACCGGCTTCACCGAGGCTTTGCCGCGCTGTGCCGGGGAGGTGGGGAGCACCCACAGTGCGTGGGAAGTCCAGTGATGGCGGAGAACGGGCGAGTTCAACACAAAGGAAAAACAGGAGAGCGCAGAGCACGGGGAGCCTGCTGCCACCGCCCCGACGCCGGACTGGGCCACACCAGCTCCAGGCTGGTGCCGCGGCCGCTGCCCAGCCAGAGCGAGTCAGTAGCCTTCATCCGCCCAGGTGATCTCGTAGTCGGGATACTTGGCTTTCAGCTTCTCCGTAGTCACGGAGTGGTCCGCTCGCCCAAAGCCCTGGCAGAGGAGTGAGGGTCCCGAGGTAGTGCCGAGGCGGTTACCACCCACAGGAGAGCTCAGCGAAGCCCCGGGGCGGCTCACCGCAACCAGAGGCTCCGGTAGCCGCCGCCGGCAGCGGAAGACGCCGCTGAGCCCGTGTCTATGAAAGACCGATGGGCTCCAATCCCTGCGTGGCAGCGGCTCAGAGCGCGGGCAGCTCGGCCTGGCTCCAGCGCCAGGCAGCAACGGCGCCCAGGCAGGGGGACGGTGCCACCCTGGAGATGGGAAACTGGCACCAGTGTCGCCGGCACCGGTATCCCCGCCACTGGTGTCCCCGGCACCCTCCTGGGGGCACGCAGGGGGACACCCAGGGGACCCGGGCACCCCCAGGTCGGCCCTGGCAGCACCGCTCGGCCCTTCTGCTCCCGAGGGGACGCGGTGCCGCTTCGGCCCCGAGCGGCGGGACGGGCACGGACACCCCTGCCGCCGTCGGGAGGGAGAAGCCGCCTCCACGGGTGGGTCCCCCCCCCCGCACCCGTGGCCCCACCCGTGGCCCCTCGCTTACCACCGAGTACCCGTAGACGTGGATCCTCCTCTCCTCGGGGCGGTGGGAGAGGCGGCCGCCCCCCAGGCACTCGCAGCCCAGGCCCTGCTGCGCCAGCTCCTGCGCCGTCCGCTCGTACAGGTCGGCTGCGGGGGGAGGGAGCCGTGGGACGGGGACACGCGGGGGGGGGGGGGGGGGGGGGGCGACCGGGGAGGGGGCGTGGGCGGGCAGGGGGATCCCCCGGGGGGGGGGGGGCACGGGGAGCCGCCGCGCGCGGGCGGGCCCTCCCGGGGCAGCCCCTCGCCAGCTCCCGGTGGAGCGGGCCGCGGCCTGGGGCAGCCTCAGCCGCTCCCCTCGGTACCCCCGGGGACCCACCGTGGTACCCTCCCCCCCGCCCCCCCCCGCCATCCCCGGGGACCCCCCGGCGCCCCTCACCGTGGTACTCGGCCCAGCCGTGGCCCCGCACGATGTCCTTCCCGGGCCCGCCGGCCGCGCGCACGCGCAGCAGCACGTACTTGAAGACGCCGCCGCCGTCGATCTCCACCTCCGCCACCCCCGGCAGCGCCGCCGCCGCCGCCGCCATCGCGCCCGCCCCGCCGCCGCGCCCCGCCCCTACCGCCCCGCCGGCCAATCAGCGCCCGCGGCTGCGCGGCCACGCCCCCTCCCGAGGCCCCGCCCCATCCGGGGGCGGAGCCCCGCCCGCAGCGGGGCGGGGCGAGGGCCGGGCTGGGCCGCGGCGCAGGCAGGGCGCAGGCAGGGCGCAGGCAGGGCGCAGGCAGGGCGCAGGCAGGGGCGGCCGGTGCTGCGTGAGGCAGCCCCGGGTGAGCGGGGGTGGGTGGCGGAGGTGCCAGCCTTTGCCCGTCCTCTGCCCCCCGCCCCTTCCCCGCCACCCCCGGGGGCGGCCCCGCAGCCCGGGCCCCGCCGCCGTCGCTCCCCGGCACCTCTCGCCGCCGGCCGGGCCGGTGCCCCCGCTGCCCCCCGGCCGCCGTCGGGCCCCCCCCCACCTGCCCCATGCGGATCCTCCGCCCCGAGCTCCCGGCACCGTGGCCGGGCTCCTCGGCAGCACCGCGGCCGCCCCCACCCTCCCCGGGCACCCCTGGGCCAGCGTGGGCACCCAGGGACCCCCCGCCCTGCCCCGCACCCAGGGCCCGTACCCCCCACCCAGAGGCCTCACGAGCTCCTGGGTGCCGTGCAGACACCCTTATAGGGTCCCCGCTGCACCTAAAGGCCGTACAGTAACATGCTCAGGACACACAGACACTATAGGAACAGACACCTTGTGCAGCCCAGCTCCCACCCGCCAACCATATAGGGCCACCGCAGACCCTATAGAGCCACCGCAGACCCTACAGGGCCACCGCAGACCCTATAGAGCCACCACAGACCCTACAGGGCCGCCAGCAGCACCCACGGACTCGGCACAGCCTCAGCGGCACCGCGGTGCTCCGGGGACCCCAGGTGCCGGGGGCACGGCCCGGGAGGGCTGGGCAGGGCCCTGGGCGCAGGCAGGGTGCGTGGGGGGCTCTGGGCATGCAGGCAGCCCGTGGGTAGAGGCTGGGGGTGCCCGCACCCTGGCCAAGCACCGCTCACCCTGCGAGGGCTCGGCAGGATCTTGCCAGGATGCTGGCTGGGACCCGTGCCCCGCGGCAAGCCTTGGCCCCTGCTCCCGTCCCCCCAGGGCCTCCCCCAGCCCAGCCCCGCGCCGCTCTGGCTGTGCCCCCCCAGTCGACGCCGGCCGCCCGCAGCCCATCGCAGCCTCCTCCCCTCGGTGCCGCATCCGCGAGGGGGGTCCCCGTCCCACCGTGCCAACACCTATCTACAAAGGGGGGGGAGCCGGGGGTGCCGGGGGGGGTCCCCACCCCACGTTCACATGATGTCGTCCAGGAGGTTGGGGCTGGCCACCCAGTCGAGGGTGCGGGGCTCGGAGGCTGCCATGATCATGCACATGAACTGTTTGCCTGTCCTCTTGTCGATGGGGTAGATGGTGGTGGGGGTGAAGCGCTTGTTGCTCTCCACGAAGTCGCAGAGCTGCTCATAGACGGCGGGGAACTCGTGCCGCAGGAAGACGCCGCGGATGCGCAGCTCCCGCTGGATGTTGATGAAGCAGACCTCCCGCGCCTTGCGGCCCTCCTCCCCCTCCTTGTCGATGTCCGCTGTGCCGGGCGGGGGTGTCAGGATCAACGTCTCCATGTCCCGCTCCTTCTTCAGGATCTTCTTCTCGGGGCTGGAGGAGGCTAAGGCCACCTTGGCGTATTTCCTGACCGTTGGCACCTGCATCTTCGGCGACGGCCTCTCCGGCACTTTTTGGGTGACGGCCACAGTTACATTCAGGAGGAAACATTCATCGGGGTCGTACTGGTTGCCTGTCTCCCGCAGCTCCCGGGCGTACTCCCCCAGGTTGTCTGAGTAGCTCTCCAGCTCCCGCAGGGACAGGTAGGTGGGGGACATCAGCAGGCTCTCCAGCCCGAACTGGAGGAAATTCTCAGCCGAGCCGGCGTTGGGGAAGCCCAGGAAGAGGACGCCGCGGCCGCGGGAGAGGTAGCCCACCTTGGCGATGCGCGAGAAGGCCTTGTGCACCTCGGCGTTCTCCCGGCAGAACTGCAGGACGTGGCGGCAGACGCTGCCCACGCGCCCGTAGACGCAGCTCTCCTTGTGTGTGTCCCAGTCCTCGCGGCGGCAGTGCCGGGAGCAGTAGTAGGTGTAGCAGCTGTGGCATGACTTGAAGTAGAGGCAGGCGTTGAACATGGTCTCCGTCCGCCGGCACTTGGCGTTGGAGCACATCATCATGTCGTCCTCCTCCGCGCTCAGGTCGGGCGAGCAGTTCTCCGGCGACTTCTCGAAGGGGCCGACGGAGAGCGGGGCGGGCGGCGGGCGCGGGGCGCTGGCACGGGAGCTGGGACCCGGCTGCTCCTTCGTGGGTCGGGGTCCCTCGGGCATGCCGGGGGGGACCCTCCTGCCCTCGCCCCGCCGGGGGGGCCCTGGGGCGCTGCTGCTCAGGAGCTGCTTGAGCTGCTCGGCGAGGCTGTCCCTGTCCCCGGCGCGGTGGCCTGGCGCCGGCTTGTAGTCGATGACGAGGTCGGTGATGAGCTCGTCCAGCTGCTCCAGGCTGCGCTGGCGCCCCGAGCCGCTCTCCCTGGGGGCGGGCTGCGGGGTGCAGGGCACGGCGTAGGGACCACGCTCCCGCCCCCCATCCAGCATGTCCCAGCTGGCCGAGCGCCTCTCGCTCCTGCCCAGCCCGTCGGCGCGGATGTCGTTGTCGGTGATGGTGATCTCTGGTGTGACGTACCAGGAGCGGCCCGGGGGGCCGCGGCTGCCGTCGGCGTGCACCCTCTCGAGGATGGAGCTCTCCGAGAGGGACAGGGCGGCGTAGCGCTTGGGCGAGCTTGACAGGTTGATCACCACCGGCTGCCGGCGCTCCTCGGGGGATAAGGCACGGTGGTGCTCCTGGGCGAGCAGGTTCTCATAGCTGCGCCCGCGCTGCAGGACCTCCTCCCTGCGCACCGCCGGCGCCAGGATGTTGTCCCAGGATTTGGAGTAGTGCTGGGTCTCCCGGCCCAGCCGCGGGGGGGTTACGCCATAGCTGGCGTGCCAGGAGGAGAGCATGGCCTCGCGCCCGGCCGGCTGCGGGGCGAAGCGCGACACTTGCAAGGTCTGGTAGGGCAGCGCGCCCCGCTCGGGGCAGTACCAGTCGCTGAAGTGCAAGGGCTGGGCACTGCGGGGCGGGGGGCACGTCCGCGACAGCACCTCCCGCTCCCGGTACTTCCCGTAGTCCTCGGCGTAGAAGACCCGGGCGGAGGAGCCGAGGGCCGGGTACGTCCGGGCGTCCTCGGTGTAGATGGTTTTGACGGGGGTGCCGCGGGGGGCGTAAAAGCGGGGCTCGTCCCCGTAGAAGGCGCGGGCGGGCGCCTCCTGCACCGGGTAGCCCCGCGCCTCCTCCACGTACAACGTCCGGGGTGGCACGGTGTGGACAGCAGCTTTGGCCGGGTCCTCGGCATAAAAGTGCTGGGGGATGCTGTGGCGGCTGGGGTAGGGGTAGCTGGCGTAGCCAGAGCTGCGGAGGGGCACGGCAGGGCTGGGGCACCGCGCTGGCTCCTCCGCATAGAAGAACTTGGCAGGGACGCCGGGGGCCGAGAAGGTCATGCAGCCCCTCTCGGGGTACTCCCTGAACTCCCGCGAGGCCGGCACCGGCACCGTCTGGTACGCCAGCGCCCGGGGGTCCGCCTCGTAGTACTCGCCGGGGTAGGGCAGGAGCGGGGGGTCCCCGCTGTAGGAGTCGCTGGGGGTGGGCGTGCGGGACGCAGATGCCTGCCTGCTCCCCGGCACTGCCAGGCTGCGGGCAGCCCCGGGCGCGCGGGGCCAGCGCGGCAGTTCCTGCCGGTTCTGGGCTGCCCGCAGGTTGCGCGCCGCGTGCACCAGCACCGCCTCGTCTGGCTTGATGTCCACCCGGCACTTGACGTGGGGGCTGGCGCCCATCTTGGTGCCCGGCCCCTCCTCGAAGCAGTTGCTGCCCAGGCAGAGCGGGGAGATGCGGCTGACGCTGCTGCGCTGCGGCTGCAGCTTGATGGGGTGCACCTCGTTAGCCAGCGCCCGCAGGGGAACCTGTGTCTCACGGCGCGGTGAGGGCTCGGTGCGGGAGGGCTCCCGTGCCACCCGCAGTGCCTCCCGCCCACGCCGGACCGGTGGCGGCGACGCCGAGACAGCGATGGGCACCGGGGTGAAGGTGGACTTCACCCGCGGTGCGCTCTTGGAGCGGGCGCGTCGCTTCGGCTCGCTCCTCGGTGGAGGAGCTCTGCCGGCGTAAGGGTCCGGCTTTGGCGGCGCCCGCCTGCCCGGCGGCCCCGGCGTGGGCTCGGGGGTGCCGGGGCGTGGGCAGGGGTGCTCCATGGCCGGGGGGGTGCCCAGCTGCTCGTCCAGTGACTCGAGGAAGTCAAAGCTCCTGCAATGGCGCTTGTTGAAGGGCTGCGGCTCGCGGGGCAGGGACGAGGACATGGAGGCGTCACATTGTGCCAGGGGCTGGCAGACGATCGAATCCCCGGGGGCTGCGGTGGCCACCTTTATGTCTTGGTACACCGTAGACACCAGGATGTCAGGTGGGTCCGTTCGTGTCATCTTAAAAGCGACTCTTCTCCCGCCAGCTCCCCTTCAGACGGCCTCAGAGGAAGGCAGCCGGCCCTGCAAGAGAACAGACGGGGCACCTAAATCCCGGCGGGGACCTCGGGGAGCCGCGATGGCACTGGACAAATCCCCACCGCTCCCGGCTTGGGGGCGGATTTCGGCCACCTCTTCAGAAATGGGGGCTTGGGGGCACCCCAGCCTCCGCTGCTGCTGTTAATGGTCGGGTCCCGGCTGGGGGAAGAAGCTGGAAAAAGGCTCCAAATCCAGGGTACAAAGAACGGAGCAGGTGGCAGGGCACCCGTGGGTGCACCGGGTGCTGCGGGGTAGCCAGGGAGGGGTGCCAGCTCACCGTGGGAAGAGGAGGCCGCTGACCGCCCTGCCCCTGTTCCTGGGGTGCAGGACATGGGGACCCCCTGGCAGCGTCACGGGAAACGGCAGCTCTGAACGGGGCCGGGGAGACCCAACACCGCGGTTTTCCGTAGCGGGAGAGGAACGCGTGCCTGGCCCCCGCTGTGAGCATCTGAGTGGCTGCAGGGTCTCCTGGGCCCATGCTTGCCCACGTCCCAGCCCACGCTGCACCCAGTGCCACGGGCAGCACCGGCAGGAGCATCACCCAGGGATGGGTACCACGAGCACCCACCGTGGCGGCTGGGAAGCCCACGCAGCTCTGGGGCTGCGGGGGGGCAGGAGCCATACCCCCTCCCCGTGGAGGCTGCACCCACCGTGGCCCACGAACGCCTCTGCGGGGTGGCAAGCCCCGGCTGCTTGCAGCCGCATGGCTCCCTGCGTCTCCTCCGGACCGGCACGGGCGGCAGTGAGGGCTCACAGAGGGGTGCCGTGGCCAGTGCCCCAACCCCACGGGACAGCAGCGGCTCCTCCATTGCTTCCCATGGCTCTGAGCAGGACGGACCAGGGTCCCTCCGCAATAACCCCGTGCCAGGGGGGCTGTGCTGGCTCAGCACCCACCGCCTTTGTGCTCTCCCGTGTCCTGCGGCCGGGACATGTCTCCTGCCTGGGCCGTGGGCTGGAGAGCAAGCAGGATGGCGGCTGCGGCTCCCATGGGACATGGGGTCTGGCACCCACTGCGCACCAGTGCCGTGCATCCCACCCACTCCGGGGCGATGCCGCGCAGGTGACCGGGGATGGCAGACCCCCGACTGCACGGCTCCCCGGCCACAAGCGTGGCACAGCTGTGCGCCAAGGGGGGACGTCAGCACGAGCCCCCCAGAGCGACCGGGGGCGCAGATGAGGTTTGCCCACAGGACCTGGTGGGTTGTGGCACTGATCTTCACTGACAGCCCACCCAGAGCCGGCTGCAGGCTGCTGTCGACACCAACCGGCTTGGCCCACGGCGGGGATACCCGGCCAGCTTTACCGCTCATCACATCTGTGAGGGTTTGGTTTTTTGGCCACCTGGGCAAGGGGCCCGGGCGCGCAGGTGGGTGCCGGCGGCTCCATCAAACACTAAAGGTGCACGGGAATGGCCAGCAAAAGGCATTTGGCTTCAAAGAGCAGCAGAGGACCACAGGGAATGTGTTGCTGGGAGAAAAGGAACAGACTTTATTTGGCAAGCAGCAGTATCGACTACGCAGAGATGGGGAGGGGGGGCTTGGGTTCCCCCTCCTTGCCCGGATAAAGCCCTGTCTCGCTCCGAAGCTGGGGGGACGGATGCTGGAGCTGGGGTGAAGCGGGAAGGCTGGGGGGTGTCTGTCCCTGGGGGGGCTGTGGAGCCCAGTGGCTGGGGAGAGCTTGTTGCCAGGAGGAGATGGGGATCCCGGTGCCTCCGGGGCTGTGGGGACAGGTTTGCACCTGTAGCGGTGGCTCCACATCAGCCCCGCTGCATTACAACGCTTGGGAGCTGGGCCGGATCCAGGAGGGCAGCACCCCACGCCGCGGCGATGCCGACAGTGGCATTAGGAAGCCCATCCCTGCGGCGTCGGGGCAGCTGGCGGGCAGGGAACCGCGGCCCAGGGTCCTACCTGGTCTGGCGGCAGCCGGGACGGGGTGGGTGGGCTGAGCTGGCCGAGGGCCCCGCGGCGGCTCCATCCCAGCGCTGCAAAACAAAAGAGGTACATGAGGGCCCCGGGAAACCCCCGGCCACGGCAGGGAGGTGGCTGCTGGGACCATGGGGGACCTCGGGGGGACAACGAGCACCCTGAGACCCCCTGCAGCCGCAGCCGGGCTGAGCCAAACTGAACTGCAGCCCGGCGAGGCCACTGTGTGCGTCCCTGTGCCCTGGGGATGTGGGCACCGCATCCCACGGGCACCGGCACGTCCCCCCGCCCACCCCGGCAGCCCCCCGCAGAGCCGCGCGAGGCCGTGGCGGCGGGGGGACCTGGGGACAGCACGGCGCTGGCATCCCCAGCGCTGCCCGGGGTTGCCATGGTTTCTCCAAATTATTCCTCCTCTGCGAGGCCAGCGTGGGTGCGTGGGGAGGCTGCCGGGGCGGCGGCGCTGCGGGGGGCCGGGGGGAGCCGGGACTTTGCGGCACCGCAGGGAGAGCAGAGTGCCCGCAAAGCCGCAGGCACCCTCTGCCCATAGCGGGGACAGAGCCGGGACGGCCCCGCCAACGCTGCCGGTGCCCGCTGCCACCGCGCCCCCACACCCCACCGGTCCCCAACGCTGGGTCCCCTCCGCAGGGAGAGAATTTCGCATCCCCCTCTGCTCTCCAGCCCCTGCCTGGTGGGCACCGGGTGCCCCGCGTCGCCCCAGCCCTGCTGGCTCCCGGTGGGCACCGGCCTCCCTGCCCAGGGTCTCCACGCTGTCACCCTGGGGATGCTGACAGTGGCTGGCAGTGCTGCGAGGGCTGCCGGTGCCCACCGAGCTCCTTGCCACGGGAGCCACCCCCCGGGGGCACACGGCCCCTGGGGACACAGCCAGCCCCGTGCCCGCATCCCCACCCCAGCAAGGACCCGGGTGGTTTGTCACAGAGCCCCCGGTGCTGAGCAGGACACACGGACACCTCTGCCCAGCCTGTCCCCAGGCGGGACGCCCCGGGCCAGCCCACAGGACCACCCCACGGCTCAACCTGGCACCGCTGCGGAGCCTGGTGCCACCCATGTGCCTCAGCACCCAGCCCTGCACCCGCCGCTGCCCATGGGGCCTTGCCTGCAGCCGGGAGCTGCCCTCGCTCCCAGCCTGGCACCCCACGCTGGCCAGCACGCTGCTCCTGCCGTGCCGCACGTGAGCGACCAGCCGCCGGCAGCTCTGGCCCACCACAAGGGTGCTGGGGACCGGGAGCGACCCTGGGCCCATGGGAGGCTGCCAGGAACGGGGTCGCTGCCTGCATGCACCACGTGCAAGCTGTGCAGTGGGGCCGTGCAGTGCACGCTGCGCTGCCCGGGCACCGCAGCACCCTGCCTGTGTGCTGCCCACCCGCTGCCTGCCCCATGCCCACGGCAAGGGTGCTGCCTGCCTGCTCTACTCTAAGTGCTCTGCCAGGGCACTGCCTGCAGCCTGCCCCCTCGCTGCCTGCACTCACCGCACCAAGCACGCTGCCAGGGCGCTGCCCCTCAGCCTGCCCCTGCTGCCTGCACACTGCCCTCACGCTGCCTGCGCACTGCCTGGAGCACGCTGCCAGGGCACTGCCCGACGCGCTGGCAGCCTGCTGTCCCCACGCTGCCTGTGCATCGCCCCAAGCTGCCTGCACGCACCGCCCTGCCAGCGCGCTGCCCCGCAGCCTGCCCACGCTGCACCGAGCGCTGCCAGGGCACTGCCAGCACTGCCTGCCCCACGCACACAGCAAGGGTGCTGCCTGCACACGCTGCCCTGTGCACGCTGCCCGGGCATTGCTCCACGCCCTGCCTGCACGCTGCCTGCACACGTCCCACTGAGCAGACAGGCAGCGCACTGCCTGCCTGCGTGCTGCCTGGGCGCACTGCACCGGGTACGCTGCCAGCACACTGCCTACACATGCAGTGCACCGAGCACGCTGCCACTGCACCGCCCCGCAGGCAGCCCCAGCGCGCTGCCAGCACACGCTGCGCTGCACCGAGCTCACCGCCTGCCGCGGCCCTGCGGGCACTGCCAGCAGGCCGGCAGCACCCGCGCTGCCCCGAGCACGCCGGCGGTGCCTGTGTCTGGAAGCTCGGCCAGGGCAGCATCTCGTGCGCGCTGCAACCACCGTGCTGGTGCAGGCGACGCTGGAGGTACCGCCGGCGCGCTGCTGCGGGTGCAGTGCCCGCGCGCGCTGCACCGTGGGCACTGCCATCCCACGGCCCCGCTGCGCGAGGCCTGTGCGCTCCGTGCGCGCGCCAGGCGGGCGCTGGCGGCTGACGCTGCCGGTGCACGCGCTGCCCGGGCACTGCCCGCACAGGGAGCTGGCACACGACGCTGCCCGCGGCGAGGGAACCCGCTGCCCCCCGGCCCCTGCCCTGTGCCTGTGGCAAACAGACACCCCCCCCCCCCGTGCCAGCCCCAGGGCCCCCCCCCGCAGCGCCCTGCGCCCCTGCGGCGTTGCCCCTCCACGCACCCCCCGCGCCCCCCAGCCCGGAGCCCTGCCCGTGCCCCCCAGCCTGCGCGCCCCTGCCCCCCCCAGCCCCTGCCCTCAGCCCCCCAGGCTCCCTGCACGGCCCCAGCCCCGCTGGGTGCCCCAGCACCCGCTGCTCTGCCTGCACCCCTGGAGGGGCTCATCCTGCCGGGGGGAGCAGCACCCCCAGCCCAGGGGGGGACCCCCGGTGCTGGCACCCAGCCGAGGGGGGAGCAGCACCCCAGGGGCAGCCAGGGACGCCCCGACCCCGGCAGCCCCCGGCCCCCCACCCTGGGGGGGCGCCCGCAAAGGGGCAAGGGCGGGGGGGCGGGGGACCCGGGGCGGGTGGGGGCTGCGTGGGGCGGCCCCGGGGGGATCGGGGCTCTCCCGGGCGCTGCCGCCGCCGCGTCCCGCAGAGCCCAGGGCGGTGGCCCCGGGCACCCCCCGCGCTGCGCAGCGGCGGCACCGGCGGCACCGGGCGGCACCGGCAGCACCGGGCCCGCTGGGCCGCGCAGGGCGCTGAGCCCGGCATCACCGGGAACCGGGGCGAGATGCCCCGGCCCGGGCACTGCGGAGCGCTGGGGTGGGGAGGAGATGGGATGGGGACGGGGATGGGGGACACGGGGTGCGATGGGCCGGGATGCCGCGGCCCGGGGACGCGGGATGGGGCTGGCCCCGGGGGGCCCGGAGGGATGGGGGGGCACAGGGGGGCGGGATGGAGAGGGGGATGTGGGGCACGGGGGGCTGGGGAACACGGGGGGGGGGGGCATGGGGGGATGGGATGCGATGGCCGGGGGGTCGCGGGGGGTGGCCCGGTCGGGGTCCCCCGGGAGTGCGGCAGGCCCCAGCCCCCGCCCGCGCCCCCCTTACCTGCTCCGCGCCCGCCGCCCCGGCGGCCCCCCCGCCGCATCCCCGCCGCCGCGCTAGGCTGGGGCTGCCGCCGCCCCGGCGGCCATGGCCCGGCCCGGCTCCGCCCGGTCCGGCACGGCACGGTCCGGTAGAGCTCGGCTCGGCTCGGCTCGGCTCGGCTCGGCTCGGCTCGGCTCGGCTCGGCTCGGCTCGGCCCGACGCTCCACCGCGGCCGCCCGGCTCCGCCGCCGCTTGTTTTCCCATAAATACGGCAGGCGGAGTTACCGGCGGGGCCGGGACCGGGAGCCACCCACCGGCGCCGCCCCCGGCCCCGGTCCCCATCACCGGGCCCCGGTCCCCGGTCCAGCTGCGCTCGGCCCCGGCCCCCATCCCCGCCCCCCGGCAGCATCCCCCCGCCCACGGCGGGACCCCCCCGGCCGGGTCTGGGGGACCCCCGGCGCCCCCGCACCCCGCTCCCGGTGCCATCCCCCCGCACCCCGGCTGCGGGCACATGCCGGACCCCCGGTGCCCCCGGACGAGGCACCGGCATCTCCCGGAGAGGTGCCGGGGGGTTCAGCCCCACGTCGCGCGCCGTCAGCCCACCGCCCCTGCGGGTGTCGTGCCCCCGTGGGCGCCTGCCCTCGTGCCGCAGCCCCCCGGTGCCAGCAGCCCCCCGGGCCCGTCACCGCCATCACCACATCCCGCCTGACCTTGGCGCATCACCGCGGCCCTGCCCGGCCGTGGCCAAGCGGGCAGCGAAATCCCCCGATAAGCTCCTCTGTGGAGCGGCCTCCTTTTCCCAGAGGCGCTGGGGCTGCCTCTGCCTGCGGCGGCCGGAGCCCGTGGGGGGACGCTCAGCGACGCAACGGGCAACGCGCCGAGACGGGCAAAGGTGGCGTCCGACGGGCTCTCAGCGTGCAATGGCCCCGACACCGGAGCTCTGCCTCAGTTTCCCCATCTCCCACCTCCTTGAGCCAGCCTCCACTGCCCGCAGCCCCGAAGGCACCACCGGTGCCGCCGAGGGGCCCAGCGCCTGCGGGTGCCCCAGCAAGGGGCCTCGGCACCGGGGACCCAGCGGGAGCCCTGAGCCCAGAGCTGAGGTCTGCCGCCCTCCGCGTGTCTGCACGGTGGGCGCGTACCGGGATTTGCTTGATTACAAATTCTTCTCTAGCCAAGACCCTTCCCTCCCTCCGCTGCGGCACCGGGAGCATCCTTCCGTGGTCTCCCGTGTCCCCCGTGCCTGCGCCGGGCAGAGGAGCGCCGGGGCGAGCGCGGGGTCTGCAGCACGCTGCCGTGGCCGTGGCTCCTGCAGGAACGCAGCCTGGGCTGATGCATTTTGCCCCAAAAGGCCCCCTCCGCTCCCAGGGACGCTGTGGGCACGGCCAAGCCCACCGGGGCCGGTGGCCTGCGCCCTGCCTGGGACCGGGCTGAGCCCCAGGAACTCATTGCACAGATGAGGGGTGCAACAGCTGGGCGGGGGGGGGCTGGGGAGCGGGGGCAGCTAATCCCTGCTGCACGGACGGGGCCAAGCGGCACCCAGGGCCCTGGGGCCGCGCTCAGCCAGGCCCCGCCGGCCCCCCCAGCACTTCCATTTGCCTCCCCGCAGGACGCGGTGCTCGGGCTGCCGGTTCGGCCGCTCCTGCTGCCCCCGGCTTCCTGCCCCCGCGGCCCCCGCCGTGCCGCTCCATCTGCTCCCCGCCTGCCGCCGGCCCCGCGCCAGCCAGCCCCGCGCCGGAGCTGAGCACTGGCGAGGCTCGTGACGCGGTCGCTGATGCGTGCGGGAGCGCGGGTCGGGCCAGCCCACTGCCCGGGGGGGACCGGGGCTCAGCATCCCCCAGGGGTGCCGTCACCCAAACGATGCAGGAGCCCAAATCCTACGGGAACGCATGGAGGCCCAGCATGGAGGATGCCGCTGCCAGGCGGGCACAGAGGTGTCCGCCCTGAGGGTTCCCCTGCGGTGCCACCCTCTGTCCCTGCAGCTGTGGCCCCGGGGGACACCCGCGTAGATCGGGGTCACCCCTCCAGAGCTCTGCGCTTCAGGACAGCCATGAGGCCTCGGCTGCCCGAGGGCAGGGGACGGGCGGGCTGGACCCTGTCCCCGTGGCCCCGTGGCGAGGGGTGGTGGGACCCTCTGCTCCCCCTGTGCAGCTGCTATTTTAGGCTGGAAAGTGCTGAGGGATCCAACCGGACCACGGGCACGACTCCACGCCACCGGACGTGGCAGCGCCATGGCATGTGCTGAGGTCACTGGGGCTGTGGACACCTCCTCCTCTTCCTCCTTCTCCTCCTCCTTCTCGTGGAGCCAGGGGCAGCCTGGAGGAGAGGAGAAGGGGAAGATCCCAGAGGAGGAGGATGGAGCCGAAGGCTGTGGCCACACTGGCTGTTCAGGGCTCGCTGGGAGCCGGGCAGAGGGGCTCTGGTGGTGGCTGGCACCTCCTGAGCACCGGGGCACGCTGCTGCTTCGGGCTGTGGCACCCCTGGGCACCCAGGGAGGGGGGGCAGCCCCAGCCCGGCCCCATGGGTGCTGAGAAGCCCCGGGGTGACCCTCAGGGGGCTGCCCCCGGCTCTGCGCCCGCTGCCCGCAGGGGCGGCAGCCCCCCGGATGGAGGAGACCCCCTCGGCACAGCCCTGGCAGCAGCCCCACGCGAGCAGCAGGGCTCTGCGGGGAGGGACGGGGCTGTCCTCCACCCCTGCGCGGAGGACGGTGGTGTTGGGCCCTCACCATGGCTGTGCAGGTCCAGGCTTGTCCCTGGCTGAGCGGCCGGGGGCCCCTGTCCTGCTGGCGGGGGACATGTGAGCGGCCAGAGGGACGACACGAGCCGGGACTCGTTCCTGCAGCCCTGCAAGAAAAAGGCCAGCCCAGCGCCTGTCCCCAGGCAGGAGCAGCTTCTGTCCCCGTGTCTGGGGTGCGTGGCCCGGTTGCCCCGCCGTGGCTCACCGTCAGGGCCAGGAGCAGCCAGGCTGGGCCGGTGCGGGGGCGAACCCCCTCTTCTGCGGGGGTTTCTGCCTGCTCGGTGCTGGGCCCTCCCCAGGCCCAGCGGGGAGCGGAGCCAAGATGTGCGCTGCATCCCCGTGACTCGGTTTCCCCGCCAGCAGCACACTCCCGCCCTGGTCTCTGCTGACAGCGGCTGGGGAGAGGCCCCGCCATGCTGCGCAGGCAACCGTGGCTGTAGCTGTTCACGCGGATCATTTACTGACTGCCGGCGCGCGCGGTGCTGCGGCACGCCCTGGCTCTGCCGGGGAGGCCGGGGGTGGGCAGCACAGGCTGGGGCTGAGGGCTTGGTTTGCGCATCTCCCCGTCACCCCACGCAGCATGCCCCGGTTGCCGTGTCTGCATGTGACAGACTCAGTTCTGCCGTGCCCTGGCCAAGGGGGAAACTGAGGCACAGAGGAACAACGTGCCCGCAGGTCACGCTGGGGGCCCGTGGTGATGCTGGGCGCTTGGCCAGCCCCGAGCAGGACAGACCTCGGTGTGGGGGGGAGGTGGGGGGTCACATCGCTGGTCCCAGTCCACTGGGGCCACGCTGGGAACGCAGCGCCGGGGGATGATGCAGACAAGGCAGCGCCTCGGGCCACCCACCACCCCTGTCCTCGAAGGCCACCCATCCCGCCCTGGCTGCAGCGGAGCTGGGCACCTCCTCGCTGCCATCCTGCTGGTCCTGGTGCCAGGGTCACCGAAAGCCCTGCTCCGTCCCTGGCTCTCCCGCCCATC